>NC_141490.1:6241024-6963523 GCF_009769465.1 Tauraco erythrolophus
TCCTTGTTCTTCAATTGCACCAAAGTTTAGGCCACAGCACCAGTTCTCTTTTTCTTTTTTTTTTTTTTTTTTTCTTTTGTAGGGACAAATTTTGAAGCTTACATTGTCTGGTCATGCCTCTTTAAATGTAGATTATTTTATCTGACAAACCCTGGATTTTGGCTGCACCTTCTTTTCACTTGTGTATTTAAGAGAAGGTCACCACTTGAGCGTGAGAAAAAGGGGTTATTGAATTGCAAAAGAGCATACTTGTCTCTCGGAATTCCTTTGAGAACAGCCCTACATTATGTGTATTGCTGTTTGGAATTGGCCCCGTGTTTTTGGCAAGCACAAATGGAAGTGGGTAATGGAGCCAGAATATTCTACTTGCTCTTCTTAGTGCTGGATCCTGGAGGTTGGTCCCTCTTTAGGTTTCATTGAAGCTACTGTCTCATTAAAATAGTCCAACGTGTGTTTGTGGATAGCTTCTGATAGTCCGTTTTATTTCAATGGTTGTGATGATTCCGATTTTTCACCCTAAATCATGGCATGAAAATGGTTCTGCTAAGGTGGAATAACTGATGCCCTGAAGCAAATACATTAGAAATAGGATTTTATTTTTAAAACTCTGTTAGCACGTTGTAATTGTGATCTGTGTCCTGTAAATGTTGCAGTGTGGATGTTAGACCAAACCAGTGGTGACAGTTTGTGGTGGGCCAGTGCAAAGTGATGGCCTCAATTACAGAAAACAATAGAAGAAGAATATATATTGAGGGCAGAATTCTCAGTTTCGTCATAAAATTTAGCATTCGTTTCTGCTTCCACTCAAGTTTTAGGAAAACTTAGTTTCAAAGGTCACAAAGAAGCTCTGGGCACACAGAGCTAACAGAAAATAATTTCAAATTTTTGCTTGGAAAAAAGAAAATCTGTACATTTCCTTTCTTTCCTGGCTCTCCCTCAGCTGCTGTTGATGACATCAAAATAAACCCTGCCTTTTGGGCAGAGAGGGGATTTGTGTTTGATCACATGCTCTTCCAGCTGCAAATATTTATTTATTCTGGGACTTGCCATCATTTTTGTTTATTCATTAAATTCCTTTTCCCTCACGGATCTCCAGCACTCGCTGTAAATGAGGTTTTCACACATTCTGTGTCTCTACCTTTTTGTGTGTGTGCACACCCACATGCATATATGAAATCCCTTCTCTGTGCTGGTTTGAACTGGTAATTCGTGGAAGTATACAGGCTCATCTGCTCATAAAAGCAAGTGTATCTTGGTAAATGGGGTCTGGAGGCTTAGAAATAAAAAGTTTCAATGCTTTAGTTTGAATATAAAACATTTGAGCATCTCATCTTTTATGACTTCTGTATGGCACGCTTTCTGTTTTTAAAAGCTCTAACAAATTTGAAAGCTTTGTCGTTATTGGCAAACTAATCATGGCCAAATTTATTTGGCATTTCAAAGGCTTTCTCTAATTGAGCTGTTAAAGAAATTGGTTAGCCAGAAGATATGCAACAGGAAATAATAAAAGCAGTTTTCTTTGGGGAGTATTTTTAATTCATATGTTGTATATTTGATACTAGGATTAAATAATGGGGAGACTAGTAACTGCAGACTGTTCCAAAGGGAAGTATAAACAAAGGATAGGAATTTCCCTCCTGAAAAATAAATTTTCTGGGCTGGCGAATCAGTCCTCTCTTTATTCCCAGATTGCTATTAAAATTTATTCAACTTTGCAGCATCATCTTTGTTTTAAGGCGTTGTCTGCCAAGTGCTGTCCAGGAGTTAATATCTCTTGGCATTGACTTTATCTCAAACATAGCTATTTAACTGAAGTCAAGTACTCAAAATTACACAGAGCTGTTCCAGTGAAATTTTACCAAAGAAAGGTCAGAGAATTGCTCCCCAGTATAACATAGCTGATGATCTCTCTCTCAGCTCCTTGTTCTTTGGTTTAGATACTAGTCTTTAAGAAAGTCAAGTGAAAACTACTTTGATGTAAGACAGATTTGAATCATTTGAATGCTGCTTGACAGGGTGATGCAGCTCAAATTTTAAATGATTTAAGAACAGCGACAAAACCCTGTGCTGGTTAAGCTGTGGAAGGTGCATGTGTCTCTTCTTTTTACCAAAGTCTTTTTGTCCTATTTGTTTTTAAATTGTTTCTTTCCTACTGTTTGGGATTCAGCCTTTTCATCTATGTCTTATCTTGTTCTTTTGCAAAGTGCCTGCAAAAAATACGTAAAACTTTGCAGTTATGATTTTAGTGCTGGAACAGGAATTGAAATATGTTCCCATCTCTCATAGGAAGGTTCTCCCTCGTGAAGTCTCAATCCATTGCCCTCCTTTGACTCAGACTCCTAAAAGTAACTGCCTTCTTTGTGATGGCTGGAAAAATAACTAGAGTAAGTAGGATAATCAGAAATTCGGGATGGGGATCAGGTTAGAAATGGTCGTGTCTAGTGTGGCTTGTCTTTGCCCTTTCATTTAAACCGGGTTTTCGACAGAAAATCCCAGTGTTTCGTGGATGCTACAGTCTTGAACGTGCTGTTAAACTGGAGTAAATACTGATAAAGGGGAGCAGCCCAAGGCACTTTTGTATGCAAGATGTGTGTTCCTTCACCAAGACCATCTGTTTTTAAACACAGAAACAGATGACAGTGCTTTTTGCCTTAAAAACTTCATCTACAAAACATGCCAACAAGAGTTAAGTTTCAAAAATGGGTACTTCTTTCCGATGGAAGCTCAGGGCTGGAAGTCAGATGTAGGTTAGAGTCCTGAACCTGCTGTTGAATTGCTTTATGATTTTGGGCAGCTCTTCTGTGAGTCGATATCTTCATCCGTAACATGGGTGGGATAATGGGAGATTGCCCAAACCAACCAAACGAAAAATACAGAAAAGACATTGCTTGTTTTACCACTTCTTTTAATTCAAATGAAATTTCCTTGTATTCCTCACCTTTGCGTCATGACTGTGACTTTGGGAAGCAGGATGGTTATGCCATAGGAGATATGTAGGTGGCACTGAGAATAATCAGCATTTATGTGCCGTGTTTCGAGAGGTATTACGTATTCACCACGTTGATGCAGTTTGTTCCTGGCTTCCTGGCAGCTGCATCTCTGTGTTTTTGGGAGGAACTCTGTAGGGTCAGGCTGCAACCTGGCTGGCACGTTTCATAAAGATACAGGTATTGCTTGAGCATCTTCTTTATCTGGAATCCAGATTAACTGTTTTCTTCTGTGATTGGATGCTTAGCCTCATTTTTCATCCTTTAGTGCTTCCCAGTGCTTAAGTTGCATCTTCCCACTAAAGGGCAGCATAGTAAGAGTGGGATTCATGTGATTAAGAGACAGTAATAGAGGAGGAGATATGACTTGGAATTTGGCTGAGCGCGGTGCCCTCTCATTTTCCTTGATTTACATGGAATAACAGCAGAGTAGGAAGGGCACCCGAAGGAAACAGATGCTTTCAAATGATAGCATTGTAAATTAGTGCCTCCCAGTCACTGCACTGGAGGCACTGTATCTCCTTCTGATGAGGCATCAGTCCCAAAAGCGTAGCAAGTTATTATTTAATGTAAACTAAGTGTGTTTGAAGGTCTGGTCCACCTCCTGGTCTGTTAAGGTGATCGAAGCGGTGAATTTCTCAGGCCAGTCAGCTTAAACTGTTGCATCCTTACAGATTTTTAGTGTAGTTAAACCAGTTGAGGATTTAGTCCTTTGTGTTTCTGGAAAAATTGTGTCATGAGAGCGTGGGGCTGTATGTATATGTTTATATATGTATCGTAATATATGAAGAACCACCAACCACATGCTGTGAATACATTTACATTAAGCATTGTTAAATGTTCTGCTCTGATTTTTATAGTGTTGATGAATTTATAAGTTGTTTGATATGTCAAGTTCTAGAAATGCCTGAATTAAAGGCAGCGTAAGGTCTTTCTACTGAGTAGAGGTTTCATCTGAAGTGGCCATTGCTTTGAAAGTATTAGCATGTCTTATTTTGGCATTCAATTCCAAGCTTTGGAAAACGCTGCAGATGCTTGGAAGCTGTTGGTGAGATACCACATCTTTCAGACCTGAGAGGCAACCTGGAACATATGTTGACCAGAACGCTTCCAAATTCTGAATTCAGCTCGGCATGGATTGTGGCAAAAGGAAGAGAACTTTTTCTAGCTGAATTTACTGAGGTTGAAATACATATCCATCTGTGAGAGAGGTCAAAATTGCTTTTGAAGTGGTAAGTCTGTTTGTCATGTAAGAGTAATGGGATGGGAGGGATGGAAACTGCATTTCAATTATTTTTTTTTAGCCTCAGAAGATGATACACCTGTTCAAAAACCTGCCAGGGCCCTGGGGGCACTAATGAGCCTTAATGGCCCTGATGAGCCTCACCTGGGACCTCCACCCACACCCATGGGCCCAGGAAGTTCAGCTCTTAGCCCCTCCTCAGTCTCTGCCTGGGCTGTGCTGGAGGAACGTTGGTCTTCTGCTTGGTCACAGCCGTGCCTGTGGCTGCCCCCAGAGCACTTTGAGCTGGACCTCGACCCACAGACTTCATTCCTGGCTTGGCCTCAGCCCTCTCCAGTCTATGGACCTGACCCCAACACTATGGATTGAGCGTGGTACCTCCTTGTGATCTGGACCCTGGTGTGGACCTGGTTGCCAGCAGTGGGTCCGACCTTGCTGGAGCATGCTGGGGCTCTATGCCAGGCAGTCTTGCTGCCCTCTGACAAGACCAGAGGCGCCTAAACCAGGATATGATTTATTTTAACTGTTTTTCTTTCAAAATCTGTAAGCAAGCGGATTACACGAGGAGTTCTTACAGGAATTCAACAGTTGAACAGCTGAATCCAGCTTGTGTGTGTGACCAACGTGTCAGGAACAGGTATGCTTTACAAGGGTCACTTGCTAAGGGTCTCGCTCTGGTTGGCTTGCTTTCCCTTTTTCTTAGTTTTTTTTTCAATGTAAATGGTTGGAGTTAGTTTTTTTTTCACAGTTCAACCTCTCACTGGTTCTAATGGTTCTGTTGAAAAAACCTGAAAGGCTTTCTGGAGAGTGATGTTCAAGCAGTGTATGTGTTAAACCTCTTGCTTCTCCCTCAGCCTTAATTCCAAATCAGCATCGTATCCAGATCTGGTACTGCATTCTCTTAATCCTAAGAAGTTCAGGATTTACTTTTTTTTCTCCTCTAGAGGAATTTTCATTATTTTTGGTAGCACATGTGTGGAAAAAATGAATTAAAAACCCACCCTTTCCTGTAGTTGTGGACGTGAAGTCGTTGCTATTGTCAACTCCCAGTGGGTTACTTGCATATAATACATTAAAGGGGGGGAAGATAATCTTTTGTTCACGTTGCATTCCGTTACTGGTGGCTGCTATGGCAACAGATGAGGGCGAGACGCTGCTTGCATGGTAAAGCTTAATGGCAAAGCTGTGAGAATGTGGTGATGAATTCAGCGGGAGGAAGAAAGGTCAAGAGCCCAATCCTTTAGTGGTGCTAGCGAAACGAGTCACCAATTAAGCCACAGGTGGGGAAGGGTTTCCACAGTTAATTACAAATGATTGAAATCAGATTTTGTGGATTATGTTTAGAGCAGGTGTGACAGACTGGAACTTTGGGTAGATTAGGCTGCATCTTTTTCGGATGATTCTTTTCCCCTCCTTGAATCAGCTCCTTTGTGTAGCTTGTTAAAGGTGGCATCGCTGCTGTGATTGTTTGAGAGGAGCCTTGAATGACTTTCCTGACTCTGGACCTTGCCAGGAAAAGTCAGCAGGCAATTCTCCCCCTCCAAAATTTCGGTCTGCAGAGGTGCATTTTCCTGTTTCCTCCTGTTAGGCTGAAAATGAAGAGTTTTAACCCTCTCTTTCTTAAGAGGATAAATGGTGACTGTTTTGTCTTTGCTTTTTTTTTTTTTTACCCTTCATTAGTATAAAATACCTCTGGCACACTTCAAAGCTTTGCTGGACTCGCAGGATTGAGTTACGAAGGGAAGGTTTTATAGGAAAGACTGCAAAATGTCCTCTTGTGCCATGCCTGGCTCTAGGTAACACTTGGAACTTGATAAATGTGATGAGTTTGTTTCTGAACTCAGCTGGTTGTGGCCCCTAGTTTTTAAACTGACAAATTTTTCTTGGGTGGTGGGATTCCCCCTCTGCCCCAGTCATTCTGACATGACTTCTGTTATGCTGAATTATAGAGTGGTTTCCTTGAGCTCTTGGGGAGAGTACTCTCCATCTCAAGTTCTTGGTCAAACATCAAGAGAGAATTATAATTACTGCTTCAGTGGGGGTGTTTGTGTTAAATAGAAAGTTGCAGAGCACTGAATCTTTTCTGCAGAAACTTCACAGGAACTTTTAGCATTGTGGAGATCATGTAATGGAAGTGGTTCCAGAAGTTAGTAAACAGATTATTTACTGTCAGTAAATAGTGCCAGACAGTGGAAATCCCACAGCTGTGAAGTTTTTAGTGATGCGGGTTTTCAGAAGTGCTGGAGGGAAGGAATGGGACTTGACAGGAAAGGCCAAGGGAGGGGTTTGCAAGAACAAGTGGAATGTGAGATGGAAGCTTGGAGTGGAACTGGTTGGAGTGGAGGATGTTTAGAAGGCTGTCAGAGGAAGAGATAGAGGGGTGACAATAGGGTTATTTGTTGTTATTTTTTATTTAAGTGGAGTGATGAGAACACAAGAAGATGACTTTTTGCCAGAAAAGTTAGAGGTGGATGAAGGATCTTCTGTGAAGACCATTTTGGTCAGACTAAAGGGCAAAATGTAGTGTGCCTCAGCTGCACTAGTAAGAAGGAGAATCATTGATATGAATGAGTGGTGCTTTCCTTTTTAAAGTTCGAAGGGGAAAAAGGTGAACAGGCTACAGAAGGCAGGAAAATGCCTTGTTTACTGCAGATGCAAATTGCAGAGAAGAAAGTGTCTTTGTGTACCCTGAAGGGATATCCTGCTGTGACACGCTTTTGGAGATGGTGTTGGGACTTCTTGCCTCACCTTGTGCTTTGGGATTACTCTTTCTGCCTGTAACTGGAAGCACAACACCTGAGATGTCTTCATGAGAAATACATGCTGATTGGGACAGGATGGATGAAGAACTAACTGTGATGAAAAATCAATTTTTATATGTTCTCCAAAACTGAGCAAAGCTGTAAATACCAAAAAGTTAAATTTGGGCCTCCAGTATCTGCTGTGAGCTTGTTAAAATGAGTACTCTGTCACTGCTGGGCAAGGAATATGTCCTTGCCATCCTCAGGAGTTGGTGGAAGAAGTCAACTTTTAAAAAGTGAGAGGCTTTGCGGGACTGTATCTGTCCTGTTTGATTATCACATCCTCTGGGGAGAGATGGAGCTGGTCTACAAAGAGCTGTTGATTTCCATTTCAGAAATGGGATGTGAGAGAAATCCTCTTGGGTCCTTTACAGCCTGATTCAGGTGTTGGGAATAGCCTTATTTTACAAGCTTTTGTGGTTTGAGATGTGCCCTGAAGGATAAGGCTGAAAGACTTCATTGTAGGATGAGGAAGGCAAGCCATCGTCTTGCCTGCAACATCTTTGTTAGTCTTGGAAATGAATTTTTGTCATTGTTTAAAGGAAAGTGCCACTAAATGATGCATTTCCAACAGTGCTGCTGTGCAAATGATTAGTAGCAACACCGTAGATGATTACTGGCTGTTTCCTTTCTCAGTTTCACTTGTATGAAGAATATTTCATCCCTAGGCACTTTTTTATTTTCTGCTCCATAGACCAGCATAGTGCTGAAGAGCTAATTTGAGCAAGAAGCACCTTGTTAAAGGTGATGGTAAACTGAAGGTGAAGTCGGGGTAATTTCCTTACCTCTTGGCAAAGTGGGCCCTTTTCTTGAGATGGTTACACCATTCCCTGGTGGCTTTATTCCCTGGCAATTGTAAAGCAAAATTATTTCTGAAGACTTGGCGGTTTTGCCTCAGAAATAATTTAAACCTAACCAGATTGCAGATAGGGATTTGAAAAGGAAATATTTTTTTCGACACCCACTTTTGTTACAGACGATGACTCCTGAGCCTTTGTGTGCAGTGGAGGCATGGAATTCTTGGTGGACCATGGTCGTGTGCCAGTTTTGGCTGGCAGGGGAAGGAGTAATGCCATGTATTGAGAGAGTTCAAGTGTTGCTTATAGTGTGTGTGTATGTTTTATTTGGTGAACTCAGTGTTTTATAATTACTGAGCTGCTAACAGTGCTCAGAAATAATAAGGGAGCTCTCTCCGTTCTGGGCATGGAAAGGCAAAAACAGGAGAAGAACTGGAAGTGTTTGAAGTCACTGGGAAATAGAGGTGGTCAGCAAAGCCTTTCCTGTGTCAAACAAAAACTGAGCCTAGAGCTGGAAATAGAACAGGGATGCTTGACTTGCAGACTGCTCTGCTGAAGTTCCTCGCGTTTTCTAGCAAGAATCCTGTTGGTGTCATTACAGTGTTGGTCATAAATCGAACCAGAAAACGTTCATTTCCTGCTTTGCAGTGATTTCCACAGAATTTTCTCAGTTCTGAGTAACTACTCCAAACAAAACATGCTGGTTTTTTTTTAGTTTGGCTCAGCTTTTGACCCTTCATACAGCGGTTCAGGATTTTGGGTTTTGTCTTGGTTTGTTTAGTTTTGAATTTGCTTTTTTTTTTTTTCCATGATTGCAGTGAAGGGACAGTGCCTTGGAGGTGGTTATTTTGAGTGAGTCCCTTGGGACCCTGGGGGCATTACCTGGAGTCTGGGGTGCTGGGCACTCCTGGAGATCTGGCCCGAGACAGACAGATGGCTGCTGTTTCCTGACAGCTCCAAAGAGGTTTGACAAGATCAGCACAAAGTAGTACTCTAAATCTTTTCAAACTACCTGAAATGTGGGTAGACAACTCAGTGCCTTTAATAGCCATTTGTTTTCCATGGAAGGGGAACAGCTATTTTTGGCTCCTTGCTGTCATTGACCTTTAATACTACGAGGGAAAAGCTACAGAAAACCCAATTTTGAACACCATAGTGTAAGGGCTGCTCACTAAGCACAAAGAAAATTCCTTTTTACCTGGTGATTGCTTAATACACAGGTATAGCAGCACACTTGGAAGACCTTAAAAAGTTGGGCAAGATGAGACATGGCAGAAGCTATTTTGCCTGAACATGTTTCAAATTCCCTACTAAAGAGAAGGTGTACATATGTTGCTCTCAAACTCCAACTATTCCTGTGTCCTGTAACAGGCCCAGTCAGGCTGTGTGTGCTTCCAGTGCTCAGCTGGGCTTTGCAGGCTCTCAGGAATATTTTGTGTTACCAGGAAGAATGCCTTGTCTTGATTCCGTGTGTTTTCTGTGTCAGGCAGTGGCTGCAGGTGGTGAACTCCGGTCGTGATGCTGAGGTGTACGTGAGGCACGAGGTTCCTGCAGGTTTTTCAGCAAACCTTGTGTTTGCTGGTCAAGCAGATTTGTGTGGTTATGGTAGTGATGCCCTGAAGATTTGACAATGCTTTTAGCAATAAACTAGAGGCTGTTCAGGAGGGCCAGTTGTGATAGGACAAGGGGTAATGGTTTTAAAATAGAGGGAGGTAGATTCAGGTTGGATATTAGGAAAAAATTTTTTACCATAAGAGTTGTAGAACACTGGAACAGGTTGCCCAGAGAGGTGGTGGATGCTCCATCCCTGGAGACTTTCAAGGCCAGGTTGGATGAGGCCCTGAGCAACCTGATCTAGTTGGAGATATCCCTGTTCCTTGCAGGGGGGTTGGACTAGATGACCTTTGAAGGTCCCTTCCAGCCCTAACCATTCTATGATTCTATGACTTCTGCAGAGGCATTAGCTCTGTCGAAGTGCTATCAAATATGAAGGTATAGGAGACAGAACTTCTTGAATATAGGTTTAGAGCATATTCTATTAAAGAAAAGGAGAAAAAGATACAAAGATCAAATATCCCAAAAAACCCACAGTCCACCCCAGCAAATCCTGAAAGGCCTTGGGCCAGGCAACTGATGTATTTCTAGCTTTTGCTAGTTATAAGACAGGAAGGTATAAGATGATTATAACTGCTTTACACTTTTTTTTTTCCCCATGACATGTAAGATGTGAGAATCTGTTGCTGAAATTCTAAAATATCATATATCGCATTATGTAAGGCATTAATCTTTAAATCTAGCAGAGATACTGGAATTGTTGGGATTATTAGGCTTTTCTGGTAGCTCGTGTAGATCTGATGCTTTCTCAGTTATCAGACCTGAACGGGTGTCTCTATTATTGACTCTATTTTTGATAGGAGAAAGCTTCTAGCCAAATAAGTAGTTTGCAAGTTCTGAAGCTTTAAAAAAGAAGAGAGACTGGTGCTAATTGTTGCTTTCTTATGAACATGGCTCTCCTGCAGCACAGTTGCTTGGGGGTCTTTAGGAAAAAGTCTGGAGATCGTAATAGGACTCCAGAATGCAACAGGAAGCATTTTATGTTTTTGGAGAGGTTTTCAGAATGACTGAATGACCTAGCCTCCTCTCTAAAAGGCAATGGCATTATTGAATGTAAATTTTAGGCATTTTTTAGAGAAAACAGATTCACCAGTACCTTATTATGTTTCTAATGAGGGCCAGATGTGTTTCTCTGCTACAAAACTGAGGCCATAATGCCAAAAGGGGCTCTGCAGTAGAGTCCTTTACAACACAAGGCAAGTGCCTTGCCCAGAGAGAAGAGCAGATCTTTTGAGGTTAAGATATTAATAATTTGAGAGGGGGGGAAAAAAAACTTATGGGGATTGGCGAGAATTTATACAGCACCAATGATTTATACAGCACCAATGAGCCGACTGCAGAGTCCTTTATAATTAGCAGAAATGACAGTGCAACTGCCTAAAAAAAAAACCCCCACCACAATTACACTGCAAATAAACAATCTGTGTCATCTAAGTGGTGTTTATTGTCACGATGCAAATTAATTTCGAAAGCTGCAGGCAAAATGAATACAGAGCTGCTGAGCGGTGCGTACCACGGCGAGGTGTTCCTTCTCCTGCAATTCCCAGACCCCGTAGCTCAGTCTGTTCTCACGGAAATGTGTGAGTGATGTGCTTTTTCCCTGTCAGGTAGGTGACATGCTAGCAGGTAATTTTGATCCATTAGTGCTTCGTTCAGTGGCATGTTAAAAATACACCAACAGAGATGGACAGAAGGACATGGAGCTGCTGGAGTGGATCCAGAGGAGGCCACGAAGATGATCCGAGGGCTGGAGCACCTCTGCTATGGAGACAGACTGAGAGAGTTGGGGCTGTTCAGCCTGGAGAAGAGAAGGCTCCAGGGTGATCTTATAGCAGCTTTCCAGTACCTAAAGGAGGCCTACAGGAAAGCTGGAGAGGGACTTTTTACAAGGGCATGTAGTGAGAGGACAAGGGGAAATGGATTTAAACTGAAAGGGGGAATTTCGATTGGATATAAGGAAGAAATTCTTTCCTCTGAGGGTGGTGAGGCACTGGCACAGGTTGCCCAGAGAAGCTGTGGCTGCCCCATCCCTGGAAGTGTTCAAGGCCAGGTTGGATGAGGCTTTGGGCAACCTGGTGTAGTGGAGGGTGTCCCTGCCCATGGCAGGGGGGTTGGAAGTAGATGATCTTTGAGGTCCCTTCCAACCCAAACCATTCCATGATTCTATGATTTTTTTTTTTTTTTTTAATTACTAAGCTGCCCATAAGGTGACATGGACTGGGAGAGTGGCCCCTGCACTTCATTTTCAACCTGGTTTATTCCATTGCCCAAATGATCTGTGTTGCCAGGATAAGAAACTACCCTTCTGTGGGCGTTTCTGCACAGCAAGGGTGGTACCATACAGGTGCTTGACTGGGATAAATGCCTTTAAAGGGCTGTGATACTTCCACGCAGGACAGTGGTATGGAATATAACAGGAGTTGTCAGTTTTCTCTTGTTTTTATTGCTCCCATTGACTGTTGACACGCACGTTACATGGGCTGTTTGCCTGCCACCCCGTTGTACTCCTAGCATGCATGTTTTTGGTTCTGCTGTTGTGCTTTTTGAGATACTGGTTCTACTGTAGTTACGGAAAACTTGTCCAGGTTGCACGGATGAGACTGAAGACTCGTGATTAAAGGGAGTTTCTCTGCATTAGAGCAAGGTCAGCATAGCTGAAAACCAGGATGTAAACCCTCCAAGATCTGCTTTTGAGAGTGTTGCAGACTTCCTAGCATACTTGCCAGTTGTGAAGAAGTCCAAGTTGTCTTTTGAATAAGATTAATCTGAAGTGATGGTGGGTTTGATTTGACATTGCTGAAGTTAGCAGAAACTTTTCCAAAATCTGATCTGATGTATGACTGTTGATAAGCCCTTTAATAGCAGGTGAAAGTCTCTCTGAAAAGATAGATTTCTACTTCCTCAGGGATCTGGCTGGATATATCACAACTGGGGATTAAAATGTCTTCTGATGCTGCCTGCAGAGGGCCTGTACAGTGACTGACTGTTTCAGTTGTGCATTAAGCTTATTTTAGTTCAATAATGTGTAAAATCGAGGGAGGAACAGTCAGAATACCAGAATGGGCGTGATGTTTTATTAAAATACTTCCAGTGAGTAGGAGTTGCTCCCTTTTCTTCCAATGATGCTGAGGATTTTCAGTTGGGAAACAGTTTAAACTGTAGCAAAGATGAGCAGCTGGGTCAGGATGCGTGTGGACAACAGCGTTATCCTTTCAGAGAGAGACGAACAGATGTTCAAGCAAAAAAAAAAATATTAAAAATGACCCTTCTTCTGCATTAGCTGCTGTTAGAAGAGGTGAAGCCTCCTGGGGCAGTCGGAGGAGAAGCCTACAGAAGTGAAGTTCTACTCCAGAGAGAGGCACTCGGGAAGTTCAGAGGTGTCCTGCTGCAGAAATAGCTCCTGTGCTGGATTAACTGTTTCCTTGTTGTGTTTTCTGCAGGTTTTGAAGTTTGAGTGTGTTTTGAGAAGTGCTTTCGGTGTCATCTTGCCTTGACTTCCCGCCGCCCCCAAACTGTCTGTTTATTTTTGAATGAATACCTTGGGATGTCAGAGCATGGAGTGCTGAGGCATCACTATTGTCATAGTAACTGGAACTGCAGCGCTGGCTTTCAGCCAGGAGATGCGGTGATTCATGGCTTGAATGTGGGTGTCTGGAAATGAAATAACTCCTGATTCTCAGGTGAATCAATGAAGTAGTATTTGTTTTGTTGTGGTGGGTGGTTTTTTTTTCCCCTCTACGAGATACTTGGAACATCTTCCTTCCCTACAGATCCTTTTTTACATCTACTATTTTAAAAGATAGGAAGGATGTTCTCTACCTACCTGCTCTACATCTGAGCAGAAAATACAACTCTGGTGAATACTTGTTTCTTTTTTCTTTGTTTGTGTTGCTTTTTTTTTCATTTTAGCTTTAAATTAAGAAAGTATGAAACCTGCAAGCTGGGATTTTGTAATATAGCAATTTGATTTAATTATGGACGAGTTTGAGAACAGGTTTGTGTACCGTATGTGCGAATGTGGTTTCTGTGTAGGACACGAGAATGCAATAATTGCAGATCGGGGTTTTCTAAATGTAACCTCAATTTCTATAAATGTTGTTTGTGCCCACACCGAATCCTACGCTTTGCTTATATTTATATATTGAGAGAAAGTAATTGCAGTGCACACACACATGCAAATGTAGATGTGAACAGCAAGGCTACGTTTCGGGCACGCTTTGGATGCTGCTGTTGCCTCATCTTCGAGAAGAGCTGGAAAAATCATTGCTCTTGTTTAAGCAGTGGATCCCTTCAGTGTCTAGAGCCTCACCAAATCCCTTAGTTGTATTTAATTGTGCAGGAACTGAGTATGAGTTTGCAATGAGAGGCTAAAATCACACTGAAGACCTGTCTTCGGGGGTCTCTGAACGATGAAGGCAATTTATGATGGAAGATGTTTCATATTGCGTTCATCAGGAAGAGAATCTGTTGCTGATCTGCTTGTTTTTATTTATTTTTTTTTAAGTTGCTGCTACTGTGGCCAAAGAATTGCGTTGCTCTTGCCTGG
This sequence comes from Tauraco erythrolophus, assembly GCF_009769465.1. Lineage (NCBI taxonomy): Eukaryota > Metazoa > Chordata > Aves > Musophagiformes > Musophagidae > Tauraco > Tauraco erythrolophus. The sequence goes on from NC_141490.1 coordinate 6,255,013, forward strand.
CCTCGGTGGATTTGTGGGAGTGGATGGGTGTAAGATGCATTAAATTAAGTTGGGGGAAAAACCTTGTATATCAAAACTCTTCACCACTGTCTTTGAGTTAGGGTGCTTTATCAATTTATAAGGAATCGCTCCTGTCAGTAATTTAAGACTGCAGAGAATTAAATCAATAGATTTCACAAATTTAAGTGCCATTATACCCTTAATGATTGCTTTTCTGTTTAAATCTGCCCTTATTACAAGTAATATGCAGGATGACCTTTTCCTCCATTTCTTCCTACTCCTTCGCTTTTGCCGTCAACTTTGTGGCTTAGGTGATCAATTTTTCTTTTAATCATTTAATCTTTTAATCAATCTCTTCCCTACGATCAAAAATAAGTCCATTTTGTCACTAGACCTGTGGTTTTTGCCTTCTATCAGGAACGCAACGAATTCCCATCTATGTTGAACCCTTGGAGTAGTTCTTCCAGGTTTTTTACCAGCGGTGTAACACTGCTCCTGAGCTGTTAAGCCCCTTGTCCAGCTCTGCATAAATGGGGAAGTTGACATCCCAGGTTCAGCACGAGTCTATCTTCTTCCCAGCTGTGCCGTGGTACCAAGACTGTGCGGAGAAACAAGAAATTGTTTCCGCATTGCTGCAGAAATGTGCCATCAGGAGGACTTGGGACTCAATATTGGTTTGCTTTCCCGTCTCAGAATCTGTTTCAAACCATCCCCCTTCTGCCTTTTCATTTTAATAAAGCAGAAGAACAAATTTGTTCCTTTACACAATTGTTTCATTATATTCTGAGGCTCATATGTTTGCAGCACGTACAATGGAGAGAGATGAAGTGTGGGGGAGAGGTGGAAAGGAAACCTCTGTAGCCTGTCTGTGCTTTGAAAAGCATCTCGCTGTATTTCTAAGGTGCCATAAAATGCTTTTTTTCTCTAATGAGAGTTGCTCTGTGTGGGGTTTTTCCACCCTCTGTTAAATTAGTGGGGCTATTTTTGTTTAGGCTTTTTTTGGTCATGTTTTTTTTAAGATTTTGTTGTGCTGTAGATGCTCTTCAGCAGGGGAGAATGCTGGGGCAGAGGTGTTGTCTTGGAAAAGTAGGGAGAGGTCCCTCTGTCTCGCTGCTTTTCCTGTGCTGTGTGCGTATTGGCACTGCATTTGTCTGTTGTCTTTCATGAATAGTGTGGATTTTATATCATCATTCCAATTGGGAATGAGTGTGGAGGAGGAGGAGAATGAGGTAATCCTTCCTCAAAGGCATTTGTTGCTGCTAAACAACTTACTACTGTGCTTCATTCCTTACCTGGTGAAACTGCTGTCTCATGGCTGTCCACGGGAAACGTCTCCCTGTCCCCAATGGGAAGGATTTAATTTTAGATTTTATCACAGTCGTCATTGAATATTGGTTTGTGGCTTTATTGTTTTACTCAAATTCCCGAAGGTGCCTGTCCTACCTAGAAAATGTGTAGGAAGGCTGTGTGTAAATAGGTCTGAGAGTATCAGACAGCACCTAGAGATGTTTCTAAATGATAGCAACATACTGGTTTGACTCTTGAGAAAAGTGGCAGAGCAGCAAGCATTTGTGTACTTTAATAAAAGTTTTGCCCTTTACTCAAAAGGGAGCAAAGCTAATCAATATTTTCAGTATGAAAGTAAATATTGCCATGTAAAGTAAACAAGAGAGACAAATTATGGCAATTATTGATTCTTTCCTGAAAACTTTGGAGACTTTTGATTAACATGTCTTGTTAAATGCAAACAGACTCTTGAACAACAAAACCTGTCATTGATTAGGAGAAGAGAGCACTTTGATTTCACAATTAAGATAAAGGACAGTATTTCAAGTCACAGAATGAGCTGGGGTTTGTCCCTTGAGAATCAAATTTGACAGCATAGCAGCTGTGCTGGAAATAACTTCATGCAGGCAAGTTCTTCTACAAAGCTTTGTTTTCTGTTATCTCCAAGGCTGCTGTGTTTGCAGTCCGCTTCACTCAGCTGTTCAGAGCCTAAATATGAAGCTTTTTATACTTTCTTTTATAAACAAAAAAAAAAACAACCACAAAACCCGTGAAACATAGGTTAGAGGTGATGCACAAGTGCACAAACAAGAAAACAGTCAGAAACAAGAGTAATCCTTATCGTTTGGGGCTGCTAGGAGTAAGGAATAGCTGCTACCACAGCAGTGAAAACTGAAAACCAAAGAGGAGGAGTAGAAAATGGTGATGACAGTGATTGCTGCTGCTTCTGCTGCTGGTGTGAACAATTAGCACTTTTCACTTTGGATAAAGCCCAATCAGTAGCATTTTCCAGAAAAGGGGTGATTCTGATCTGCCACCTCCTTAGATTAAATGCTTCTATGAGCAAGCACACAAAGTATGAAACTTCGAGTGAGCAGGCAGGGAACTACCTTTCCATTATTATTATTTTTTTTTATCCTTGGTTCCTATTTTTATATCCTGTTTTCTTGAGGTTTTTGTCTTGTTCCAGTGCTGTGTTTCTTCATCGATGTTTCTGTGTTACTGCTCCCCTTGTGTTCACACGCTCCCGTTTCTTTGGGATGACAGTTTTGATAGAAGTTTCGGTGACACCGCTCAGCCAGACGACACTTAGTGCTGCGTTGAAGTGGGGTGACGTGGAAGCAAGGAGCAGAACCAGATGGTGAACCACTGCCAGAGCTCTCGACGCTGCAGGGGAGATCCGCTCTTGCAGTCTGGCTGCGTTACAAATTGCTGCAAGGGGGCGAAGAAGTTGTCAGCTGAGAAGTAGGGCACATCTGGGGTCATACAGCTGTTACTGCCTGGCGTTCTCTCTCACTTGACTCTTCTCTTTTGGCTTGTCTGCGCTTGCAGTGGTGGAAGTTAACGTATTCTTGTTAATTAACAGAGCTTTTTGCCTTTGTGCGCATCCTCTGGCATTTCATGGCACATCTTGGTAGTTTTGCTGGTGTGAAGTTCAGCCCAGAGCAAAGGAGGTGTGGATGCTCTGGAGCCCAAACCTCTTATTTGGTTTATTTATTATTTATTGCAGTTCTACAGTGCTCTTCTGGTACCTTATACTTCACTGATGCTTCCTGGACTGTGTTTGTGTGCTTGTGTCTTCTCCTTAGCTTCATGATTATCTTGACTGGATGTTGCCTTTTTTTTTTTGTTTTAATGCTGGAATGAATTCAAAGCATTTCTCTTAAAAGTTGTGTGTGCCTTTATTGTGCTTAATTCATTCACTGAAGTGCTGGGAACTCACTTTCCTCTGAAGAAGACTATTTCCCTGAATTAGAACAAATTTTTTTGGAAGCCAAATGCAAAACGGTGCGACTTAAATTGTAGAGAGGCAAAAAAAGTTCCATCTGGGCTGTAGCAATGACAACAGCCCAGGGAAAGGTAATACTTCCAATTACTCCCAACTGTTTTTGCATCATCATCAACTGCTTCTGCTCTGTCAACTTCAAGTTACTTTATCTGACGTTTGTCAAGTCAGAATGGTGTCTTGGTGCTTTTATTGTATCTCCTCTACTTGGATGCCACCTCATCTACTTAATTCCATTTCCAATACGCTCTTCATCCCTCGTCTCTCTCCTGGCTTGGCAGGCAGCATGGCACAGCTCTGGCTGTCCGTTGGAAGTCACTGCAGCTCAGTTCACAGCCAGGCTCTGCAGTATTAGTCAGGAAAACTTCCAGCAGAAGCCTGACGCTGATTTTTGAAGCGGATATGGCTATCTTCATCGAAGGGATGTGTTGGAGTGAAATCCAGTGGGTGTTTTGTGCAGGTGCTGATACAGATAAGGGCACTGGGGAGGTTTTTTTACTTTACAAAAGATTTCGTGGGTTTATTTTCTTTGCTCCACAAACTGCTGTCTCTTTCAAAAAGTTACTAGAGAAATAAAACTTGCAAAATAAGGAGGGATACAAAGATACAAAGCACAGCAATGTCATTGCAAGAAGAGATAGGAGGTGTAGGGCAGAAAGATTTATCCGTTTGGAAATGTACAGTGTGCCGAGTTCTAATTAAAATCCTTGTAGGCTGCTTCTCTTTGTCATGTTGACTATAGAAGGGATTTTGTGATAACTCACCTTCATGGACAGAGAAAATTTTGTAGTGTAGATAAGAGTAGCTGAGAGGGAGAGAAAAAGGAAAGCCTGGGTATAAATGATTAAGTAGTTATTCTTGGTTGTGTGGTGTGTTTTTGTTTTGGTTTTGTGTGGGTTTTTTTTGTTTTGTTTTGTTTTTTTCCCTAGGGGAAAGTCTACATGAATTTCTGAAACAGAACTTTGTTCTACTTGTCTTCACTCCTGGGATTTTGTGGTGCTGGGGTGGCAGTGGAATGGGAGGCTGGAAATGTCTGTGTTTCCTCCAGTAAGGAAACAGGAGAGAAGAAAATGGGAGACTGAAATAAATAAGTGTCTCACCAAGGGTGAGGATCTCCTTTGAACCTAAACGAACTTGTGTTTTATATAGCAGCAAAATTCTTGTTTTAGTCATATGTTCTTTATTCCAAAGGTTTCCAAAATAAGTAAGTAAAATAGGGAAGTGATAATAGCCTTCTTGCAGATGAAATGGGGACAAAGGGAAAAAGTGACACGCTTAATTTCGTGAGAGTTTAATGGCAGAATCTTCTAAGAGAAGCTTGAGCTCTACACTCAGTGAATATTGTTTTGTTTTGTTTTGTTTTGTTTTTTTCTCAATGCATCTATTCTTGTCATGTCTGCAAAAAGTTTTTAAGGATGTGTTACAAAGCAAGAACAAGTTCTGAAATATAGCGGTCTCGCTTGGCATTAAGAAACCAAAATTTAAAACGTATTTTTCTTGAAGGAGAAGTGACTGCGAAATCCCTTTTTGTCCTTGTGCTGAGGTTTGAGACAACAGAAAAGCCTCTTTAAAATGTTTACCTTGGAGTTGTGTTGGAGAGAATAGTGTATAGGCTTGATATGCAAAGTATTTCCTCTGATGTTTTAACTTAAAAATAGGTTTCTGACTTTAACTTTAGAAATTGTCCTGCTTTTTTTTAAACAAGCCAGTTCATGTGTTAAATTGAAATCTGTACAAATTACAGTTAATTAGAGTCAACCCAGAGTGAGGCCTGAAATAGGTCACATGCAGTTTGGAAGAAGATGCACATTTCAGTGCAATAATTTCGTATTAAATCTGTTTGATTCAGCCTGAGGTACGTTCGGAGGTGTTTCATCCTCCCCTGGCTGCTGTTATTCCATTTTGTCCTTGTGTGCTATCACTGGAATACCGTGGTGTAGAAAACAGCTATCATTCCACTTACTTCATTCCTTTGTTTTTTACCCTGGAATTGCATTTTGGGTCCTGAATTTCAAGGGACATTTCTTCTTGATCCTTTTTAGAGGGGATAATGACTGAGCTGCCTTGGTGAGTCAGCAGGCTTTGGTTAACCCTCTCCAGCGTGGCTGACACCAGCTAGGAGTGCAGTGGTTTTTTGTGTTTGTAGGTGATGCACAGTCTCTGGCTGCTTTTTGTGCTTTGTAGCAATTACTGCTTTATGCCAACTTCTTTTGGATGATTCTAAATGCTATTGAATTAATTACATTAAACCAACTTCACCAGTGACCTTGAGCAAAAGTTTTTTCCAGCAGCATCTCTTCTGCCTTTATGTACTGACTTAATGCCTGCACGCTTCCTCAGGTTCAGCTATTCTGCATCAACTTGTTTCATGTATGTCCTGTATGGGAACTAGTTATTATTTTAGTTATATGCAAGAACAGGTCTGGATCTATGGGATTTTTTGAGCATTATTGCAGTAGGCACTTGGAAAATTGTCTGCCCATAAAATTGTGAGATCGAAAGAGCTACATGCAATGTAGAGGCTTACCTGCAGGTATACCTCAGAAGTTTCTTTGAAAGCAGCTGCACTTTGAAAATAGCTATGTGGATTTGAGTTTATTCATTCCATTTCCTGACCAAGTATATCTGCAGTGCAAGCAGAAGGTTTTTTTTTTTTACCCTTGCACAAAGATGGGAGCTCTATAAACCCAGCTGTCTTCTCCTATTCTCTCCTCTGTCACTAACCCCAATTTCTGCCTAATCATTGATAACAGAGAATCTTGGAGCCACCTTGCATGTTCAGGTAAGCCTGAGACCTCAAAATCTGTCCTCAGTGAGTGCTGCAGCCCTGGTGCTGCTCCCTGTGGATGAGCTGTTGGTAACTAATTGAACCAAGTAGGCAGCTCTGTTGACCTGGTTTTATCACTGAAGTAAGGAGGCATATCTGACCTTGCACTGCTTTCAGGAGCTTTGCTCTTGAGCAGAAGGTTGTTTATGTTGAGTTATTTTTAAGGATAAAGCTGTGGTTCAAAAACTATCCTCTCCTAAGAAGTACTTTTTAATACAGTTCAAAATGCACGTACAGGAACCCAAAGATACCCCTGTAGGGCTCAGTCTTTAATTTGCAGCTGACATGATTTTGATATGGTACATGAGGCCTTGAGCATCCTAACTGTAGAGGGCTGAACTTCTCCAAGTTATCACCATCAGTGTGATGTTAGTGTTCTTTTATTTGTGCATGCGTGGCTAGCAGGAGGTAGCAGTTTTTGACCTGTGTCTCAAGCCACAAGTCACAGAAGAGGTCAGGCTGTAAGTTAAATTAAGAGCGCTGTCTACCTTTTCCATGATATTGGGGAATCTCCATCATGAAGGATAAAACACTGGAGCACTGAGGTCATTCAACTTTTATTGAAAAATCACCAACTACAAAGCGCGTTTGTTTCCTCTTGGCTGACTCTCTGGAGTCCCCAACATCAGAAGGACATGGAGCTGCTGGAGCGGGTCCAGAGGAGGCCACCAAGATGATGTGAGGGCTGGAGCACTTCTGCTATGGAGACAGGCTGGGAGAGTTGGGGCTGTTCAGCCTGGAGAAGAGGAGGCTCTGGGGTGATTTTATTGCAGCTTTCCAGTACTTAAAGGAGGCCTACAGGAAAGCTGGAGAGGGACTTTTTACAAGGGCGTGTAGTGACAGGACACGGGGCAATGGCTTTAAACTGAAAGAGGGAAGATTTCGATTGGATATAAGACAGAAATTCTTCTCTCTGAGGGTGGTGAGGCACTGGACCAGGTTTCCCAGAGAAGCTGTGGCTGCCCCATCCCTGGCAGTGTTCAAGGCCAGGTTGGATGAGGTTTTGAGCAACCTGGTGTAGTGGAGGGTGTCCCTGCCCATGGCAGGGGGGTTGGAAGTAGATGATCTTTGAGGTCCTTTCCAACCCAAACCATTCTGTGATTCAATGACATGGCTGAAAATGGAGAGGCTTTACATATTCACATGCCTGTGGAGCATTAGTTCCTAAACAGTGCTGTCTTATACTCTCACACCCCCTGCTGATGGGGCTTCTATTGTTGTTTGCCTTGTCTTTCCAGTAGGGCTATTATGTTTCCTAATTGATCATAACTTTACAAGCTAAGCTTGGAGGAAAAAAGAAGACTTGAGCAGTTGAATTCCCCTTGCCCTAGGATCTGGTTCACATAATGTGATAGTTGATGATGTCATTGTGTTAAAGCTTCAAAAAAGATTGATAATGATTCCTCATCCTTGAGTAGTTCAGTCTGGGGCCTTTTTATTTTCAACTTGTGTACTCTGCAGCGGTGCTTTAGCAGGATCTCCGAGGAAACCAAAGCAATTAGAACACTTGAGACTTGAATTTCTACCAGTGTTAAGTCTGTGAAGGATCCTTCAGTCCAACCAGACTATACAAGTGTGGAGTTGAGCTCTGCAAGGGCTGCTTGTGCATGCCTCACTGGAAACCCGTGAGCAATTCCTTGTGGATTTGGAAAGGGGCTACATTAGGGTTACAGTTAGCCTCATGTCTAGGTTTTGGCAAGAGCAGAGAAAAAAAATCCGTAGTCTTTCTTTGCTTAATGGTGGGTCAAAAGGCCAGTCCTGCAAATCGTTTCTCATTGTAGTCACTTCTGTATGGAAAATTTTGTAGGAGATTGCATCCAGCTTTTTCTTCTCTTCATCTTTTCTGTTTCCTTATGCTGTTCTTTGAACTTCTAATGCTGTTGGCCACAGAGGGGTTTTGTGGAGGATATAATCTTAGAAAAGAACACTTGATGGAAGCAACTTGTGCAAGAGAAATACCCTGTAAAAGGAAATCATTCATGGCTTTTAGCTCTTTAAAAACCCATCTTAACACTCCTGCTGGGTTCCTTTCACTGTAAAGTGATGCAGAGGATTAGTCAGCATCATCTAATTAGGCAGCAGCAAAGCAAAAATTTTGTTTAACTGACTCTGCCTTGATTCAGTTTCTGTTGGTAGGACTTGCCCATTGAAACCAAATGCAATAAGGACATTTTATTGGTGGCATTTGACATGTCAGAGGGAGTGTGATGTGAGGCATACTGAAATGAGTCTTGCACCTGAGGAGGAAATTCAAGGTCATGGTGTGCAGTTTCTATACCAAAGCAGTCTTCCTGTGTTCCATGTGAGTCTGCAGGTAGCTGGAGTACCTCCTGGTTTAATAGCTCTGGTGATTTGAGAGCTTTAATTCCACTCCATCCTTCTGAAAAGGACAGGAATGAAGGGGTTGCTGGAGAGCCTTTCCATCCCATTCCTGTCATCTGTGGTGCCCACTATGGTACCTGAAACAGGAGAGCACATCATGGGTTCTTCTAGGGTAGGCTGATGGTGGGGTCTCAGGAGCTAAGACAACTGTATTTTACAGTCTAACACCAGAACCAGGAGAAGTGGCTTCTGTTTAGGAGGTTTGTCTTGGCCCTTTGCTTTGCAGTAGCACTTGGGCACATACTCAACTGCACGTAGACCTACGTGTTTGCTGTGCTGAACAGCTTTCTCCAACTTTGGACCTCACTGAGGAATGCTGACATTTCAGTCCACGGTTGTATATAAGGACAAGTTGGATTTTACTGGTTTCACAGTGGTTCACAAAAGATTACTTACAGCTGAGGAATTTGGGAAGAACAACTCAGCCTTTTCTGATTAGAGGTTATTACTATTAAGTGTTGCCAACTGGGGCATTGGGCCTGCATAAAGGAGAAAATTGATCTTTTTGCATTGAGCTTTAAAACAAACAAAGCAAAACATTTTTTTCTTATTAGAACAAGAGGTTTTTACGAGCATGCAGTTGACACTATATAAATTCAAACTAACGACGTTGCTGTAGATGATGTGTCATCTGCAATTAGCTGAAATGGCTGGGATGTGACAGAGGACAGGACAGGAGAGTTTTCTGCTTTGTTCTGTCAGAACTGCTTACTGCTTTCAGGTGGGAAATGATGTCATGTATTGAATCAGCCTTATTGCTGGTATTGATAACGAATCAGTAAATTGTTCCTAAGCTGTTACGACTTCTTGCGACTCCCAGTTTCGATGTAGGTCCTTGAAATGGAGCCCACAAGCAATCTTCTTCAGAAGGAAGGACATATACCCGAGAAGCACTGATTATTTTCACTGGAACATCCGTTTTGGTGGCTGTGAGCCTGGCTGGCTGCTCTGACTGTTACACGGATGAGAAGAGAGATAAATTCCCCTCTTTGTTATACAGCTGGTGAGGAGCTCTTATGGGGAAAGAGCTGTCGGGAAGTGAAGGCTGGGTGACTTTGAGGAGGTGGCCGCAGCCTTGGAACAGTTTTTTTTTTTTTTTTTTTAGCTGAAGGGGATGAGGTGTAGTGGAGAGGAAGCATGTGGATGGGATTCCAGGGAACTGAGGGAAGGGAGCAGCTAGGAGTGAGCTAAATAACAACAAAAAAGCAGAACTGGAAGAGTGAGAGAAATCTGTTTCCTTTTTTTAATCTGTAGGCATTGTAGAAAGACTGAACCTGGAGAAGTTATTTTTCCCTGCCTCCCACACCACCTCAGGAGCCCCATCTGCAAAATATTTCTATTTCACAGTCTACAGAGTACCAGAGTAGATTAGAGCCTGCTTTTCCCAGACTTTAGACGGGACATCTCTAGGGACTTTCCTAACTTTCCAGCCAAGCTTCAATGCTTTCTTCCTTATTTTTTTTTCCGTATTTTAAAGTAGTGTCCTCAGTATAACAATAAAAGCAACATAACAATTCACTGAAGGGACTAAATGAAAAAAAACCAAACTGTTTAACTTGTCTGACCGTTGAATACACCTTTGAAATGATGTTCTGCATGCAGGTGAGGTTTTGGATTTTCCTATTCCTGAGGCTGTTGCTGTGCTAGGCATATGGCAACGTCATGTGGAATCAGGATGACAGTGTCTGGTCTAGCAGTTCCCCTCTGCTCACCTGAGACCTCCACATGGTTTCTGAATATTCCAAAACCTTGAATATCACATTGTCTGTACAGTCTTGTCAATGTTTGGGAGTGAATTTTAGAAAGCTTTCTTATTTCCACAATGTTTTCCCTTTGTTATTGTTTTTATTTTTTTTTTTAAGAGCAAGTGGAAGAGGTGTGTTGTCTCAGAGGCAATTCTAAGGTGAGTCACATCTATATAAATAGAACTGCTGAGCACATTGGATAAGCTGCAGCGTGCAGAGGACAAAAATGCTTCCGAGGAAGGAAAGCTGCCTTGTTAAAATGATCACTTAGTTGTAGATGCCTGTCCTTTACGACTGCTGCCAAGGGTACCTGCCACATAATTTTTCCTTCCCCTCACCCTTCCTTCGAGCAGGTTCATTTTAAATTGTAATTACTGCATTTGTTAGACCACTGAAGTTCCAGCAGAAAGCACAAAGAAAGGGTGGAGACAGCTGCAATACAGATGTGGGTGCTGTTCTGTACCATGAGTGAAAGTGTGTCCTTTCTTCATCTGAACTGATGCAGGGTTTGGAATCTCATTTATCCCTTGTTCCTTCACTCGTGATAAATTTGAGAGTCCACGTTTCAGTTTTCTCCAATTCCAATGATTTGTAGCATAGGTAGAACATGAGGACAGAGCTTGGCTTCATGGGAAATACTGTCTGCAAAACAGGCACCTGGAATTGTTTGGTGCTGGTTCAGTTAGAGGTTATTTGATAAGAGAGAATTCTTTTCCACTGAAGTTGAGGATACTGGGAAGAGCTCAGCAAATCAGCTCTCCAGAGGCCTCAGTTTGGACTCTTCCAACACAGAGGAAGCCCCTAGCTGTCATTGTGAAACCAAGTTTGCTCCAAAATCAGGATGCAGAGTGCTTTGTGTGCGCAGTTCCTAGCGGAGTGTAGTTGAGCCCGCCGTGGGATGCAGCCAGGTGAAATCCCACGATGATGAAATCCGTATAATTCCTGACATAATGCTTGAGTTTTTGTGTTCTCTTTTAGTTTCACTTAGTCTGTATTTCAGTCATCTTGGATATAGGCATGAAGAAAACTAGTTCTTCGGGAAGAAGTAAGGAAGACTGTGGACAGCGGAAGTTTAGGCTGGAGTTAGATCTTAACTCATTTCCTAGAGTAGGTTTTGCAGAAAAACCCAGTGCGTGCTGGCGATGCATATACAGTTCCTTTCCTCCAAGGCTTTACTTGCTCCAAGTCAGCTGCCTCCACGTGATCTGCCCAGGTTCTGTTGCTAGCCATTCATCCTTGAGCAGTGGAAGAATTGATTGGTGCGATGTCAGTGATCCAGGGCTTGGCAAAATCCCACTCCTGCCTTTGCCACCCGCTGTCCGTGAGCTCCATGAATAAAGCGTGGGAGTCCGACGGATGGGTGCTTGTTCAGGAAGTCACACGTAAAGAATTTAACTGAATCCACTGAAAATGAACAGGACAGGAGTCTGGAAGTTTAGTCATAAGAAAAGTGTCCTGCCACCGCTGCCCTGGAGTGCCATGGCTGTACGCATGGTTTGATGTTGCATCAAATCTCTTCTAGCTGCAGGTTTCCTCTTTTTTCCCCCAGCTGCTTTCCTTCCATGCGTTACACCAGGCTGGGTGAATTGTTAACAGCTCTTGAGAGTCTCTAAGCCTGTTTGCCTCAATAATCTGATCAAGGGGGGAACAGGGATATTGTTTCCTTTTACTCATTTTCAAAAAAAGAAGAGCCTGTCTTACCATTGCTGGGTTCCCTTTGTGTTTTTTTTTTTTTTTTAAGTAGGCCAGCACTAAAAATGGAAGTTAAGATCCCAGAAATTTCTTTTGATTAGCTGCAAGTTGGAAGAACTGTGTGCAAAGGAGAAAGTGGGGGAACATATGCTGCTGAGGACACTGCAAAAATACTGAAATAATATATCTGTATACTCAGGTGCCACATAATGTGAGAACTCGTGACTCCAAGGCAAGCATGAAAATGAAATTACAGTCTCTCAGTAATATGCAATGTGGTTTTTTCCGTATAACTTTATTGGATTTTTTAATTTTTGCTTTGCTTATGTTAAAAAGGCATTTAAAGCTTCTCTTAGAATGCATGGGTTGTGTATGTTTCTTAATTTCATCAGCCTTGCTGTAAAGAATTATTGGGAGAAGAGAAAAATTTTTTCCAAGTTCTTGATTTTTTTTTTTATGAGCAAGTGTTCCTCTCTTCCTTCCTCCTTCCTCTGTTATCTTTTTTCCTGTAGGAGTGTTATGATACTCAGCAATGACAAAAGTATTGGAATTTTAGAGAAACTAATTTGAAAATTTGTGTAGTTTTTTAAAGGCTCTCACTTGCATGCATTGTGACACACCTAGGAGACACTTTTAAGGAGATAATTGGCTTAAAAATTCAATAGGATTCTTATAAAACAAAATTTCAAACCCCTTGGATCTTTTATATTTATTTTAAACAGAAGAAGTCACAAGAAAAAGTTGAACCTTTCCAACATCTAATATGGGGTTTGCATGAGAAAGTTTGGCATGAAAACCAAAGAGGCCAAGTTTATATGGTAGCAATAACTTCTGGAGGAGCAGAGCAGGAAATCAATCTCTTTGATTATGACCAGAAATGCAATAGGAAAAAAAAAAAATGCCCAGGATATTACTGAGTCCTGGAGTATTCTCTTATATAGCTCACCTTGAAGGGGAAAATTGAGTACGGAATCACTTGGTGAGAAATCCCTGAATTTTTAATTTAAATTAAAAATGTAATTATTTTTTTTTAATGTGAGAACAAATCTGTGGCTAAACCTGTGATTGTTCTGTGCACAGAGATCCGGTCACCATGGATAACGTTTGCATTAATCTGCTTTCCAAGTTTTAATTAAGAGAAAAGAAAACCCCTGTGTTAGCACGGGATCCATGATGTGGATGAAACCAAGAAGGCTTGATGCATTGTTTCAGCTTGTGTGTATTTTGTGCATTTCTTTGTGCATCTTCTTCCCGAAATGAAACGCTGCCTGGCACAAGCTGAGTGGAAAAGGTTTCCTTGCCAGCTGGGAGAAGGCAGTGCTTTCATTGTGATCTCAAATGGGCTGTTGTGCCTTGTTCTGGCGGGCACATGGTGCAACTTCTGCAACTTGAGTAGAAGTCTTGTGGTGGCTTTGAAGTCACAGAACTTCTTTCCATCTCTGAAGCGCCATCAAACATGATTTTTGTTGCCCTGGGAATGTTGTTAGAGTCGATGTTGTTATAGACAGGCTGTATTACCGAAAGCATCGGATCTATCAAGTTTGTCTGCTGTGTAGGAACTTAAATCAGGAATATTAGTAGCTGTTTTCCTTCACTTTTCATCCTTCTGTCTATGACAGTAAAATTATGCCAAGTGATTTTTATTTGACCTCCTTTACATTAAATATTTCTGTGCTTTTTCTGCTTTGGAAGCAATATATTGCAAAATCATTTGGTGTGAGACATTGGGATTCAGATTACCGAGGACTGGAGCTGTTGCTTGTTTGAAACTCCTGCCTAAAGATTTATTTGGAAACATTATTTTTTTTCCCTCGTTTGCCCAATGGATCTCTCTTTAATTGATCTCACCTGTTCAAAATGGTATGCCCTGGTCACTCAGGGATGCTGAAATCACTTTATTCAGTTAGATTTGTTTATGAAGAGAAGACTTCTGGCAGAAGGAAACCTGCAAGTGTCACCAGGTTTACCATTCTATTAAATTGAGAGGCAGCGTTTAAAAGGCAGCAATTCAACAGCTGTAAAAAAAGTCCATATATTGGCCAATATATACTTAGGGAGAGATAACTTAGCACAAGTGAGGAGGAAAGAAAAGGTGTTTGGATGGACTAGTTCATAAAATTGTGTGGGTTTTGCACTAAGTGAACCTGCCTAGTTGCATTTTTCCATAATTTACAGTGTTTCAGCATGCCCGACCTTTTCCTGAAGAGTCGGCTCCCTGTTTAGAAGCAAGTTTTTTTTTTCTCATGTCCAACTTCTTCTGTAGTTTTGTATGGGTTTTTTTTGTTGCTGGCTCTTTTTTCCCCATTTTTGCTTAGTCCTACCTCTCCTAGAACCTGCCGAGTTACGTAGCCTGTTGTTCTATAGAGCCTGCCAGTAGACTTGTCCAAACAGGTTTTTCCAAGACATTAATATTGTGGTTTGCTGTGTCCTGCTCCATGTGCAAGGAACAATGGGAGGTCCAGCAGCTGAGGACACAGCTGCTGAGCTCAGACACAAAGCCATTCATTCTTACTAAAATCCTTCTTTCTTAGTGTTTGGTGTTTTGCTTTTTTTTTTTTGAGTGTTGTAGGTTACCTCGTCACAGGCGGGAGGGGGCAACAGGAAGAAAATTTCCCAGTGACATCCTTTAAATCTTTATTAAAACCACTCGTAGTGAAGCTATTAATATTTTTATAGCACTTTCCCTGAGCAACTGTCACTTTCCACACTCATTTTCTAGTCAGAAAGGCGTTTCAAGTCCATTTCATTTTCATAATCTTCATTTAAATGCAGTCCCTTGAACTACACAAGCGATAATTGGATACACAATTTCCTAATTCTGGAATGCTGGGTGTTTGGCACTAACAGAATTTGACTTAAATCAGCTATGAGTTCTCCTGTTTGATCTGTAAAGACACGTCTGCGAGCTTATCTTCAGTGATTTAAAATTATGGGGATGATCTTGATTTAGTTTGCAAATATCAGACCTTCTCACAGGTGAGCCGAGGTTGTATATTTGAAACAAAACAGAGCTGATCATCTGGAGATCTTGTAGTGAGCATTAGGAGCCTGAAAAATAGTTATATGCATCAGTAGAGCTTAAATTTTCTTTATTGTAGAATGCCTTGATTTCTAGAAAGTCTTTTGTAAAAGATTTTTTTAAAAAAATTCTTCTTGTAAAATTATTCTGCGCTGTTATTAGCCAGATAATAAAAACACAGAGCAAAGGATGTTACTGCCACCACAAATTTGAGACTCTGCAGAGGCACCAGCTCTGGTTCACTATCTACAGCATGAAATTGTCAGAAACATCCAAACTCCTGTGCTTGAAATCTATCCGGTGCTTCCCAGAGATTCATCCCTTAGGAGTTCTTCCCAGTGTTTTGTTTTCACGCTGGGAACAGGAGCGTGTTGAACAGTTGCATAATAGTGCAGTACATGTTTGACAGATACTTATAAACAAGTTTCATGGTGCTGATGGAGTGGCCACCTCTTGCTCATGGGGCATTGGTGACAGTGGTTTTGTTCCAGGGATTGCTCTGGATGCTGGGCTCTCTGGATCGGAGACTGTTGTGGTGCAGCACTTTGCACAGCAGGAGCTTGGAGCCAGTTCTGCAGTAGTATTGTAAAATAGTTGCACTTCTCCAACTTTTGTTTCTTCAATTTGTCCTACACCAAACGCAAAAAGAGCGTGTGGCTCCTCCACTCCGAGTTTTTGTTGCTCAGCTTTTCAATTTCATACAGGAAATGTCAATCTGCATGTTCAGGTTTTAAGATCTGTTTCTTTTTGAGGGGGGCACACGGCATTTTTCAGCTGGTACTTTTATTTATCTTCAAAGAGCGTTCTCCAAATCCTTATTGTGGCAAATGTACGCTCTTTTTATAAAAATATTCACCTGTAAATATTGATTACGATAACTTCTTTGCACCAAATTACAGCCTGCTGATGCCAGGGCATGATTCACCTCTTACTGTGTGACAGTTGTCACCCAGGAGTCTGGCACTTGTGTTTCTTTTTATAGATTTGACTTGAACATAGTGATTTTTATTTTTTTTTCCTTTTGTTCCTCTTAAAGAAATTGAGTCCCAAGACATCTTAAAGCTACGTGTGGATTGTTGAGAATTAAAAGTGACAGCCTGCTCCTCCTCGAGAGAAGTCACAGGTGTCGTGTCTGAACGTTCACCTGTGTGGTTGGCCAAATAGGCACAAGAAATTACTCCAAATTATCGGTGCTCTTGGTGTTCCCCTGGGAATACATCTGGGTTCACACGATCATGGCCTTAACCTGCCATGCTGTGACCCTGCTCAGGCACTGTGGGAAGTCATGGAGCCCTGTGGTGGGGGCTCCTGTTCTTCCCCCCACCCTCCAAAGCTGTTTTCTAGCACATCCACCTAATTTCCCAAGCAAAACTCCTAGTCCTTAGCTGAGAGAGTGGTGTAGTTGATTCAATGTCCAACTCTTGCACCATTTAAAGTGGAATTAGAGGCAAGCAGGCTGGTACTTGTATTGACATCAGCCACAGTTGCATGAATCTGCTGTTGGAGGTCTGCTCTTCGACTGCAGAAGGCTACTTGTTTCTCTGATGACACATAACATGCTATCCTGCTAGACTACTGAAAGTGGCGTTATGTTTGGTATGAGTTAGACACCCATGTCCTTTCACAGTCCATGAAAAAAAATTATTTATTACTTGTTTGGTTTATGTTAGTTTTTAGAGGTCAGCTTAAAGGGCTTGTTTTGGCTGAACAAAGTGTGCAGAAGACTACAAAGTCTGCCCTGTGTTCTGGCCCCACATGATTTTTTAATTTATTTTTTTTTTTCTGCTTTATTGAGAGAAATCTGTTTTGGTGAACCAGTGTGAACTGTGAGAGATTCAGAAACTGAACTGGGACTTAGGAAACCTGGACTGTAATCCACAGTAGTTCATTGTGTGTGCTCAGACAAGTCATTTGATGCCCCATCTCTTTGCACAGAAAAGCTGGAGGACAAACAAACTCTTCTGTGAATGTTTTTGCTGGCACTACGGAGTTTGATCTGTGCTGGTACTCTTAGACACTATTGGAATGAACTTCCACTGAATGGAAAAAAAAGTGGTTTTATTTGTTTTTCTTTTTAAGAGGTCTTTAATGATGGTAAGAACTCAAGCACTAGAATCTTCTCCTGTGTTCTTTTCTGTCCATGGAGTTGATACTGGAAGACAGGAGGTCTGCTTAAAATAACTTGCAATGAATGGCTAAGAAATCCTGTCACCCCAAAAGATTAGGATGTAAGCCTTTGATCCAAGTTTTGCACGGGTTGAGTGTTTTTCAGGAAAATGTCGTGTTTCACAGATTGTGCCGGGTTCCTTCTCTGGAATTTGTGAAGACTTTGATTTATGCCAACAGCAGTTCTTCATAAAATAATGAAAGCAGATTGGTGAACCAAGAGAGAGGTCAGCCTAACCAGGGAGTTGGCTTAAGGGAGAATGCTGCTTTCCCATATGTAGGACGTTATTACAAAGGATATAAACGACAGTGTTGGCCTCTTTTTTTTGTTCTTCTAGCTGAATTTGTCTGAAGTTTAATAATTCCCTTCCTCCCCCCCCCCCCCCCCCCCCCGTAGTGGCATCCTTTCAAACTCTGTTTACAACCCTAAAATTTTAAACCGTGGAGGAGATGTGTCTGTACAAAGCTGTGCAGGACCACTTCTCTTGAGCTGGAGCGAGGAAGGCAACAGGATAGTAGGCAGCAGTGGGGCATCCTTGCACGTTCTTCATCTCGTAACTGTTCAAGGGTCTTGTGAAAAACCACTTGGGAACTTCAGGTTGTTGAACCTGGCTGTAGTGGTTTAAGCAGTTGCCTTTCCATAATAAACATCTGGGGGGATGGGGAGAAGGAGTCGTAACAATTGTCCTTTATAATTCACCTTTTTGCTGATTGAAGTGAATCCAGCATATGTTAAAAGGAGTATTCAGCAGTGTGTGTGTGCAAAAATACTGATTTTTACCTATAGCCAAAAAGCAGCTATTACATTTTGTATATATGAACTGCAAAAGGCTGTACTTAAAGTAAAAAAAAAAAAAACAGCCCTGCTGTAGAAGTTTCAGCATGAAGACAAAAAGCGCGACTTCTTATAGTTGTGAAATCCCTGTTTAGTTCCAGTTGCTGAGAAAATGCTTTAAATTTTTTTCCAGTTTGTGTTTAATTTTAGTTACCTGTGAATTTGTGGGTGTTTATAAATGGTACTGTGTGGAGATGGGAGAGACTGGGTCTGTTTGCTTTTTAACTGCTGGTTTTTATACCTGAGTTCATTAAATTCTTGAAACTTAATGAGGAAGCAACTTTTTAGCCTAGTGGGGGCAATTTCCAGTTCATCTGTCGAAGTCTTTCCTGTTGTGTTTTCAGCAGTGGTGGCTCAGAGGCCTGGTGGCCAGGGACATGAAAGTCTTGAAGTGCAGAACATCAGTGGCTGTGCTCTCATAACTCTGGGATAAATTACCACTGAACCACTTCCAAGATGGGAAATTTTCGGTACATCTTACAACTCATTTTCCTGGCATGTGTGTTTTAACAAATTCTCCTATTTCCTTTCCCACCAAACCAATATCCCAGTGAGTTAGATGTTCTGGATAAGGTGTAAGTTGTTAGGTGTTCTGTTCCCTGCCTGGAAAGCTGGGCAGTAACATCCTTTTCTGTGTGTCCTTTTCCCCCAACCATTGAGCTTTTCTATTTTCTTGCTGTAACATGCACCCGAGCTTCTTGGATGTTGTTCTCTGTGCAAAAACTAATGAAAAATCTGCTAAAAGATTCCCCAAGCTCTTTCTCAATCTTCTTTTATTTTCCTGTGGTGCTTCGTAGGTTTATTATAGTTTTAAATGTTTAGATTGTACCCATAAGGAAAGCAATTAAGGAAAAATCTATGCATCAGTGGATTGTAATGAGAGAAAATTAGATTCGTCTTTCATCTTCTTTTTCTGGTTGAGAAAAAGAAAAAAGTATCATCTCTTCTTCACGTTCAAAACGGCCATTTTATTCTCATTTAACCATGTTCAGCATTAAAAAGCTTTCAGTGGTGTTTAAAAAAAATATATCCCAGAAGCTGTGCTTCAGGAAAATACAGAATGTATTTTTTTAAACAGAAAACCCTTATGTCCAGTTATTTTTTTTTAAAAAAACAGTGATTTTTCATGAAAGGATATCATTAAAATGTATCCTGTGTTTTGTTTGTACGTTCTTCTATCGATGGTAGCCAGAATTAATCTTTACCTTTGAACATGAGAAGATTAGCTGGAGCTTAGAGCTACAGTGGCTTTCCTTGGGGGTAGGAGTAGGAGTAGCATTTCTTGCTGTGCAACATTCGTATTATGTAACGTGTGTAAGATAATTTCCATGCATTATCCACGTCTCCAATGTTTAAAAACCAAACACACCCCAGTAACAGCAAAAAGCTGCTCTGTCAGTGGCATCTCGGTGACGTTGTCTTTCTAGATGTAGAAGGAGCACGGTTAATGGAATGACAGTTGCTGCAAATACTACTCGAAGCCTCTCAAAACGGAATATTTATGTGTTTATAATGTGAGAAAGGAGGAGAAGCTGCAGATACAGAACTGTGTCGGATCAAACAATCTGCCTACAGGGAAAGATAAGACACTCTCCTCGTGCAACGACAAGTTGCAGCCTTATTTTGAAAAAATATCCATATTCCGTTTCTTTCCTGTTGTTTGTGTCCTTTCTGTTGAGCAGGCACCTTCTGCAAAGCACAGGCTGAAAGGTGGCTTCAGCTCGTGGTTTTTCCAGCCCTTCCTATCACAGCTGGTACCACACCTGATTTATTTGAAGTGTTCCAGCTAGTTATATTTGCAAGTAACTGAGTCCTGCCAGTGCTGGGAGCAGAGCACAGCCTCTTGGAGAAGATTGTGGATGCTCCTATCCATGCTGCTGTGTTTTCCCACCTCTTTTCTTAGCTGCTTGACTTTTCTTTGCAACTCCAGCCTTTCACAAGGCTATGATGGTGACATCCTGGATATCAGCAGGCTCCCTAGCTGTTCCAAGTCATTCTTGAGCTTCTAGCGTAGCTCCTTCATGGCTTTCATTTTTTTACCTGCCAAGAGCCCTGTTAGATTTAAGTAGTTGGAGAAAGCCCATATAAAGGTGAGTGCTCAATCTGAGATGACCTGCTTTGATGCTGGTTAGCCCACGAGCTATAAATACAGGTTTAACACCACCATTCCTGAAGTGTTCCCTCTCCCAGTCCTTGCTCCTACCCTGTGGTGCAGAACGGTCTGGTGTTTGTGCGGGGCTTTCAGCAGATTCCTGCCTCCTGTTCCTCCTCCAGCACCACGCTTTGTCTGCCATTCAGCAGTCCCAGTTGATGTAACTGGATCTCTTTCACCTCTTCAGCTTCCAGGCTTGCTGCAGAGCAGGGGAGAGACTGTGGGCTGTGTTGTGGCTGGAGAAGGAATAGCTATTTTTGCAGAGAAAAATAAAAATGAACATCTCTACCTACAGCATAATAAAATGTTCCACCTCTGGATGCATCACCTGCCCGAACTCCTTCCCTGTTAGGTGATCTGACACAGGATATTTGCTGTGTCTTGTTAGCATTGGCTGTTGCACAGGTTGCAAGATTCCTGGTGATAAATCCTTACTCTTGGTGTTGGTGGAGTGAGTCCCTTATTGCAAGCACCAAGCCCGGCAGGAGATCAAGTCCTGCGCTCTTTCCAGGATTCCTGGTGAGGTCCTAGTATCAAGGAAGAAGGGCTTGTGTTAAGAGCACTGAGTACTGGATTTAACTTTGGCTGGATTTTGTTAGCGTTTCATTTGTCCATAAAAGCTATTGGCATGAAATATTGATTTAGGGACAGCGGAAGGACATCACTAAAAACTAAAGCCAAACAGTGCTCCTCAACTTTCTCCAACCCCTTTCCTTAAGTTTAACAATTGCAAGACTCACTTGGAAAGAAGAGAGTGATACTTTTTTTTTGGTTTTTTTTTTGTATCAGGGTAAAGGAGTTTCTTACAAAGCAACATTTGGAAAAGGGGAAACACAGCATTTTGTGATAATGAAAGAATGGGAAGATAAATATAGATAAGGGGTTGTGGAAGGACTGATTTTTTTATTTTTTTTTTAGGAAAAGGAAGTAAAGATGAATAAAATAACAGCAGGACAGTGAAAGACACAAGTAGGAAAGCAGGGGGTAATAAAGTGGAGAGCAGGAAATAAGAGAATTTTAAAGAGAGACTGAAGTTGAGTGAGAACCTGGTGAAGCAAAGCCATGTGAACAGCAGAGTAAAGTGAAAGTTAGGTGAGCTTCGTGGTTTGGCTTGTTTGATGTGGCTTAAGACAGGCTTTTAACTCTAATGTAGGAAGAACAATTCTGAAAATGTTTTTTGACAGTATGAGAGCAATGGAGAGATGATGAAGAGTCAGTTGAAGATACCTTCATG
Organism: Tauraco erythrolophus; assembly: GCF_009769465.1. NCBI lineage: Eukaryota > Metazoa > Chordata > Aves > Musophagiformes > Musophagidae > Tauraco > Tauraco erythrolophus. The sequence goes on from NC_141490.1 coordinate 6,276,357, forward strand.
CTGCAGTAGTGCCCGTGCAGAATCCAGGAAGCTTCATGCAGGCTTCGCTGAGGCTCACCCCCTGAGATGTGGTGGCTTGACGTTGTTACCAGTCCTTAATCACTAACCTCTAAAGAAGCAGCACACCTTGTTTTCTGCGTGAGCGTGAAGAACTTGGCGTGACACACAATCCAAGCTCTGAGAGATTGCACAGACATCTCTGGTAATTTTTGAGGAATCATTCATCTTCTGTCTTTTCCAGTTCCCTGCTTCTCACAATGAGGACACCAGCGAGGTGCTTGGATGTTTTAGTCTGGAGAACAAAGGTGTTAAACTGCCTTGACGTGGTTAGAAAGAGTCGAACTGGGAGAGCACAGAGATGGGGATACCTAAAGCACAGTATTGGCCAACTTGAATGTCTGAAGAAGCTAAACCATAGACCTGTTTCAGAGAGGGTCAGCCAGAATGAAAGGAGAATTACGACTGTGATAAGAACAGGCGCTGATAGAGAAGACAAAAAAATCTCCTCTCTTTCTCTCCTTGCAACTATCTTGGGGGATATTTTAATTGAAAGCTTTCATCCGAGAGGGCATTGAGGTGAGATAGAGGCAGAATTATTACCAGAATTATTACAGTGTATTCCTGTGAGTCAAATCACGGGCTAATATAAGAAACAGAGCAGCATATTGCAAGCCTTTATGCCTGGGGAAAAAGGAAATCTGGAGTCCTTTGTACCATTCTGTATTTAGATACTGGGTGCGTGACAGCTGCAAGGTAGGTGCTTAATGGAGTTCCCACCCCTCCGAGGTGGGGAGTTTGGCATGGAAGCATGGAGTTAGAGCATTCGTGCTGCAGAGGATGGACTGTGTGATCCCATTAGATGGGATCACCTCGAGGTGAACTGGTCTGATGGCCTGGCCTACCAAAAGTGCTAAGGTTTGACGTGCGTTTTTCAGCTCGTATGATAAAAGGGAGGATCAACTTGTATGTGAAGAGCAGCTGGTTGAAAAGGGGCTTGAGTTAAGGAGGAACGATGCTCAGAAATGAGAGGAATGGGCAAACAGGGGAAGCATTTGAAGTTTTTCAACTACTATGTAATCTCTTCTGGTTAGAGATACAGAGATGCTCAAATCACTTTCAGGATGTTCTTTGTTTCCTTGTTACTGCTAAACTCTTGCACAGGAGAAAAAGTTGCTCCCTTGGGTGCTGTCCTTTGGGGGCTCAGGAAACTGCTGTCTTTGAGGACTTTGACCTGGTTGCAGTGAAATGTTGCCTGTGCCACTTGCCATTTGACCCGTTCCCCTGTTACTCAAACCCTTTGATTCCAGACTTGGCCACCTTCCACCATAGGATGTCTCAATCTGTGGCTCTCCTTCACTCCAGTTGTGTCATCAAACTTGAAGAAAAACAGCTTTGCTCTCTTCCCCACAAGTTTTCAAGGTGACACAGTTCTAGACAGTAGTGTCAGGTGCCTGACCACCTTCTTTTTTCCCTGAGCCTGCTTCTGCTTCTCTCTCTGCTACGGAACCTGCTTGTTTTCTCCAAGTCTAGAGAAACCCAGAACTTCTCTGTGGTAATTACTGGGCTTGTGTTCCTCTCTCATGTCTCTGTTCCCCATCCCTCAGGACGTTTTCTTGTCCTATGAGCTTACCTTGCGTTTTCACTAGGCTCAGGAGAAACATTTTTTTCAAGTCCAAGTGGAAACAAGTCCAAGGCGTGAGCTACACCTGAGCAGCTGAGGCTGATGATGTATTTCTACCTAGCTAACTTCTGAAGATGTCAATATTTAACAAAGCTTGCTGTTTCTTTTGTAATGCAGAGCTCTGTTCTCCCATGGCCAGGACTCATTTGAGGGGAATGTGTTTCAAGTCCACGCTCCCTGCCCTGCCGTGTTCCTCATTCCCTAGAGGGCAGGTGGCTGAGGTCTTAACAGTGCTGAGTACGAGCAGGTGGATTGCACAGACACACCTTGGGCACAGCGCTGCAAAGCAGCCGTGCAAGCACAAACTTGTACTGAGCAGCAGCTCGCTCAGACTGTTTGATGGAGGAAGAAAAGCAGTGTGGGAATTCTGAGGTTAGTCACCCAGTTGAACGTCTGCTTCACGAGGCTGGTTCCTCTTTGCTTTGGAATAAGGTTTCACTAACAATAAGTCCCAGGGAGTACCTGTTTCTTGTACTCCTGGCAGGGATTCCACCAGTGAAGATGATGGTTTGTGACTTAAAAACACATACCACGTGTCCCATGCAGGTTTTAGAGCTAGGTAGCTGCTCCTCAGGTTCCTCTTCATGTGTCATTTCCAGTTCAGCTGAAGTATAAGCATCCTATTGCAGTTTTGTGCTCGTAGCTTTTATAGAACCAAATCCAGATAGGAAAGGATTGAAGTTTTCAGTGGAGGTTGCACAGGTACAGCACCTCCGCCGTGACTGGTGGCTCAAACTGGTCTCAGGAAGGAAGGGGAGGTGATAGGACACTTCTGCATGCTTGCTTGGTACCTCTAGCAAGAGCTGTGAAGTTCCTTTGATAGCCTGTGTTGTAATAAAAACTGTATTTGGCACCTTTTTTTTTAAAAAAAAAGACTTGATTGGGAGCTGAGGGTGTGCACCCAGTGTGAGAGGAGGTTTTCCTCTACAGCTCGATCACCCTTTTGTAGTCCTGATCAGAGATATTTGCAGGACTGAGTTTTTCATTGAGATCCTAAATTTTTTCTCCTCTTCTCCTTCCCCTGATACCACATACACATATAATCTGCAGTTTCTTTATAGAGAAAACAGAAATATATCTGCAGAAGATGAGTTGATCCTCCAAAGAACAAGGTCTAAACCCAAGGAATTCAGCATGGCAATAACTGTCAACGGAGATGTAATAATGCATAGCTGTAGAAATGGCCTTTGAAGGTGATTAATTGTGGAGGTGTGCCGTAGTGGCAATAGCTTTGTACTTTAAATAGAGCCTTGAGCGTAGTTCTTGTACGGGAGAATGTGCTGGAATTCCAACTCCCTTTTGAACCGGGATTGGAAGGTGTCTGCTGCAGCCTGCTCAGCAGTTATGTTGTCTTCTTGGAGAAAGCATGGCTTAAACCAGCCCTTCAGAAATTCATTTAACCATACCACTGATGTGGCGAGAGCTTGAAAGGCTTCCCCATGTATTTTGTCAGTCTGGATTTCTTTCTTGTGTGGTGATTCACTGAGTCCTTCCGGTATAAAAAGCCATTTTTCATATACCATGGGACCGAACAGGCTGTGAGTGACTGTGCTCTGTGGCTCAGAGAAGGCAAATGTCCTGTCATATGCTTCAGCAGAGAGCAGTTTGTGACCTATGTCATCCATTAGCAATGAAATAGTACTCATCTTGGGCTAGCAGCAAGGTTTTCCTTAAATATTTATAGTTTCTTGGTTCCAGCTGTCCAGTTGATCTTCACGTTTCCTGAATTTTCCTCAGTGCGTGTTGAGCAGTGGCTTAGCTAAAATCGTGGTGGTACGTACCGTATGAGAACGGTGTTGCTTCAAGTCATTTATTCAAAAAAAAATATATCAACATTGAAATGTTTCCCCATTAAATTCATTTGCTTTTGGAATCAAAAGCAGTCCTACATTGTCTTGTCACACATACATTATTAATTGCAATCCATTTTTAATTTATTGAAAAATTATGCGAAGAGCAAAGGAGGAAGCTGTCTTGCAGCCTGGATAACCTCAAGCAATCTAAGAGGTTAAATTTAAAATCCACTCTTGCTCAGCATTTTTATCTTTTTTAAATGGAACGGTGTTTAAGGAACTACCACAGGAGGAATGAATGCATTGGCAGAGGTGACAAGTGGTATTCAAGTTGGATTATCTTCTTTAAGTGGTTGACAGGAGTTTCTGTTAGGAGAGAAGTGTCTGAAAGAGGAGTTGGTGGTGCAGTTTCCCAAAGTTTATTTAGATAGAACTGAATCATTGTGTAAATCTAATTATCATTCTTGTGAGCTGTCAACCTGGAAGCTGGTAAGTTGGTCATGAGTGCAACTGTGTCATAAAGAAGCTTTCCAGTTTGGAGATTTGTTCTTGAATTCAATTCTGCACTACTCTCTGTTACCCCAAGGATTAAGAGAGAAAATGTTTCCAAGCCCATTGCTAATTTAACAGCAAATTGGAGCTTGCAGTTAGTGATGTCATTCTGCTCTGTTCTCTTAATTAAAAAAACAAACCACAAAACAAAAAATCCTCCACAATTTGGGTCAAAATTTTAATTTGGTTTTGCTATTACTACGATAATTTAAGCCCTAAATAAGGATAAAATATAGCTGACTGGAGACCAGGTCTTGTCTATGTTGGAAAAATGATCCATTACTGTCAAGTTGTCTCCAGCAGAAATAATCAAGCTTATGTGCAGTAAAGCTGTGTTAGTTTACATCAGGCTGTAGCTCAGTTTCGAACCTGGTCTTCTAAGAGATGTCTTGAAGACCTTTAAAATGTGACACTGATGTCTACAGCAGCGTTTCTTAATAACTAGTGAATTCTTGTTAGCCGTGACACAAAATACTGATTATTTTTTACAAAATCTGGAGCCCTGGTCTTGAAGAAAGGCTATACTGTACTGAAAAATGTATAAATACAAAAGCAACAGTCTCTGGCCTTGGTGAATTTACAGTTGGCGTGCAAGGCAACAGGTGTGGGATGGAGACAGACTGAAAGGAGGAGCTGGAGATGGCATCTCTTGGCGTGGTTGGCACTGTAGTGTCATAGAAGCATGGAAAGCAACAGCAGGGTGTAGTCTTCTCCTGTGCCCCCAAACACCTGCATGCTGTCGGTAGTGGATGTGCTGAGTTTCTGATAAAAGCATCCTCTTGGTAGTAGTGAGTGGTTGCAGTTAGCTGGCAGGAGACCCTTTTGGAGCTGTGCAGTAAATGTTTGCTTAAATTTTTCCCCACAGCTACTTCTATTCTGCTGTTAAACACGATAGCAGACCTTAAGCTGCAGCAGATGCACTATGGACAGCATCTATTGAGTTTTTATGCTTTATTGCTTTACAGAATGGCAGCTTTGGGTTTGCTTTATGTGTGTGACTGTTTCAGCCTGGATTGAACGCTGATCACTTGGACTAGCAGCTCCGAGGGTGGCTTTGAGCTTCATTCTCTTAAGAAGTGGGTTATCTTCTATCTGTGGTTACCTTAGGGTGCAGCAGAGGAGCTTGTGGTGGTACAGCTGGTTGGTGAGTTTGCACAGGTTTTCTCACCTCGTGTTCTCGTTAGTGTCAGTGCTTTGGGGTCCTGGACCACCACAGAGTTCTCATCCTGGCTCTGTCCCCATCTCTCCTTGTGCCAACACTTTCCTTCTCGCCATGTGTTTGTTTGCTCCTGTGACGGAGTTTGGCTCGAGTTGAATTAACTCATCCGCTCAAGTCGGAGAAGTCAAAACCACAAGTTGAGGGATAGAGTCCCAGAGATGAATTAATCCAGTATCCTTTGGTCTCTGCTGCAGGGAACTGCAGGTGGGGGTGGTGGAGGGGGAAGGAGAAGCGTGGTGATGGTTCCTGAAGCCCAGCAGCTACTGATGCAAAGTCAGAATAGTGTTTTTTTTTTTCCTAAATGGGCATGTTGTTACCTAGTCAGTTCTTCTGATTTTGGCTTGCTCCACTCCTGCATGTCTGTTTTGGTGAAACAAAGAAAAATTAGCACTGGGAGAAAGGGATTTAGAAACAATCATTAGGCTTTCTAGGCACAGGACAGGTATAACCTGTTTGACTTTGCTCAGGCTTTGCCGAGCTTGCATCTTCTCCCTCTCCTGGAGCTGCTGAACTAAGGGTTGGCATGCTGTGTCCTTATGCATTAGGGCTAATTAACAAGGTTATTGTCACTCAGTTATGCAGCATTTAGCAAACAGACATTTAAAACGAAAAAAAAACCCACAAACCCCAGAGTTGTACCAACTGTGTAGCCTCTTCTATTCAATTTTAAACAAAAAAAGTGTTTTGATTTTTATTATTAGCAGTAATAATAATACAAAAAACCACTTGTGCTGTTCTACAGAGGTGAGAATAGCTCTACATTTTGTACCAATACAGAAAGATTAAAATGTCTCCATCAAGGTCACTCAGCAAGCTCATGGCAAAGCCAGTCATCCATCATCCCAGCTTTCCTCTTTATTTGCTGGACCTCACTGCCTCTTAGGGGTATCTGATGATCCAGCCTGCTGCAGTGGTGGTCTGATGGAAGATTGCAGTCTTCTAATGGGATTTGAAAGTTGGTCATATTTCTGTTATTTCATTATGAGAATACTTATTTCCTATTTATGGCTTAGAGGATAGAAAATGTAATACCAGTTTTTACACAGCTCCTTTTAAAACTGGCTGCATAAACAGAGAAATAAATTAAGTTCCCAGTCTCCTCTGGGACCCCAGTAAATATTATCCTGCTTTCAAAAAGGAGGAAGCAGAACAGCAAACACGAGTGTCATATATCCGAGGTTATGCAGTTGGCAGAACTGGGAATGGACTCCCGCTCTTGTGACTCTTACTGGTCACTCGCATCAGAGTTGCTGAAGTTTTTTTTAGGGGTAAAACCAGCCAGAGCAGGTGGGAACCATCCGTGCGTGGATCCGAGGGACGGGGCAGGAGGTGCGCAGGACAAAGGAATTAATTCCTTTACCTCCCTCCGGCGCGCAAAGGGTTACAGCCGAAACGCCTGTAACAGCCTCGGGAAAGCATGAATCAGTGCTGGCGAGGGGAGGGAGGCAGAATGGGAACCTGGAATTCCGAGCTGGTTTGTGCTTCTCATTCCCATGTACCTTTTTATTTGGGGGGGGGGGGGGGGGGGGGGGGCTCGGATGCGGCGCTGCGGAGCGGACACTGGAGCCGGTGGGATTACGGGAGCGTGTCGTTAATGGGAGGGTGGGGAAGACTGGAGAAGGAGTTGGGGGGGGGGGACAACCTCAGTCCTCAGCCCTTTCTCCTGCTGCCTCCTCCCTCCTCCTCCTCCTCCTCCTCCTGCAGAGCCTGTGTGTGTGTGTGTGTGCAACATGGAGGGAGGGACCGGAGCCTTCACCAGCATCTATCCGACAGCTTTCGCTGCGGGAACCGTAGGAGCTGGAAGCAATCTTGATGGATCTGAAAGGTCAGTGCTATCAATAAATCACCCGCAGATAAACGCTCCTCGGAGATGCTTTCTTGCCTTTTTTTTTTTAAAAAAAAAAACAACAACCCCCAGTTTTCTCATAAATGGAGTATTGGAACGATACCGTGTCTCCGTGGAATGTAATTGTTCCACAACTGGCCGTAGCCAGCGATGCCTAATAAAAATGTAGAGCGCGATTTAAAAAGGCAAGCGTGGCATTTGCAAAACTTCATTTTAATTTTTAGTGTATTTTTAAGCATATGCATATGGCTGCGTGTCTTTTAAGTGGCTGAGTATTTGAATGGAGGAAGGTTAATTACCTCCTTCAAGCAGATCCCTCTGTGTAGGTTACACCAGCACGTAGAAAGCAGACAAAGTATAATTTTGCATCCCATTCTTCATGTGACAGTGGTCCTTGAGGCGTTTTCGGGTGAAGTGTGTCGAATGTGGTTATTAGCATGGCTGAAAGGTGCGTTTTTTCAATCAAAAATGCAATATATGCTGTCAGGAGCAGAGCACATCCTCTGTACTTTGGCTGTGTGAAAACAGCAATAGTCACAAGGGTTCTGTGCTGAGTGTATTTTTTTTTTTTTCCCCCCTTTCTAATGGGTAACTAAGTGCTGTTGATACGATATAGGTTTAGGAGCAATAATTCTGGAGGGCCAGGTTATCATGTAGTTAAAATTCTTGTGGAGTGAGACAGTGCTGATTATCTTAATGGCAAATGGTCTCCTTCACCCTAGGCTTGGATTTGTGCTCTGGCTGGTAGGAAAAAGCCTATTGCTGTTGCAGTTCAGATGGGATTTTTCTACTTCAGGGCTGAGAGTGCATAAATATTTAGTTGGTGGAAAAAAGGAGGGAGTCGGGAAACCAGTATAATTTAAAACTTGCTGTCTTGGGCATATTGTTACCACCTGCCTGGTTTACAGATCAAGGCTATTTCTACCAAGCTAAAAGTTATTTATGAACATAGCTGCCGGAAGCTGGAGACACAGGTTCTTCTTTCACTGTATCACACATTATCAACAAAGTCTTGGTAATTTATGCTAACTCCACCTACTTCAGCTTACACTGCCAGAAACTGGAGGAGAGTAGCTCCTACCAGCACTGCAAAATTTCTCTGAAATTATCTGTGCATTCTTCCTTTCTGGAAGTATTTTGCCTCAGGAAAGCTGCTAGTGAATATTTTCTCATTGTTTGTGCTACCTGGTGACTCAGGTACTGGGAGAAATCTGGTTAGGTCATTTGGATTCCCCTTACTTTGAAACAAAACTGAATTTAAAAACTGAATGTGTATGGAGTACTAATTCTGGAGCCCTTGCACTCCCCAGTGTCCTTTGTGACAGAAGCAGCACAACACACAATATATTGGCACCCATATATCCAGACACACACGTGCCTTAAAGGATTTTCTAAATCGGAACACTACAGGATTTTTGTTTGATGGGAATTGCCTTGGGAATGCGTGGAGCTCACTCCAGATGAAAACTCTGATGTTTGTAAGTAGCTGGTGATGCCAGCGTGTGCAGTACCTAAAGAAAGATGAAGTTTAGCAATGATCTGATCTGACCTGTGCAGTTTTCTTCCAAATGGGTTTTGTATTTCAGGGAAGTCTGCAGATTAAATATGTTTGAGTTCTGGCAGTGAGAGTCCCCTTTTTTGCCAGTTATTTGGACAGTCCAGAGCATGACAGAACTTTGTATTAGATTATTATGGTTGTCTTTCTGAAGGAGAACCTCTTACTCACGTTCCCTCAGTGTCCTTTTCAGCATAGAGACAGAAACTTGCTTTTTTCTTACAAGCAAGACTTGCATTTATTAGGATTATAGAAGTATTTTTAACTTCATACTCTCAGTCCAGTGCTCCTGACTGATTCTTGGAGTCTGAGGGAGTTTTCCGATAATTGATGTAAAACTAAATCTAGACAAAAGGAGTTGTGCTGATGTGTATTTTCTTCAGGGGGAAAAAAATAATCTTCTGGGTGGTACATCTAAGGGTTGTAGAATCCTTGCCCTACCTGTAGCAATAGCTTTTTGGCTGGAGAGGAAGAGGGACAGCAAAAAGCAACTCTGAGCTTGTGGAAGAGCAGTCATTGCCCAGGACAGCTGAATCACGGCACCGACAGCACGGCGGTGAGCGTTCCTTGGGATAGATAGCATCTTCTCCTGGGCCAGTCTCCGGTGATTTGTGTTATGCAGAACCAGTTCTGGGTGACTTGGCATGGCATGACGTTACCTCTGCTAGAGCTGCGCCGGGACTGCTAAACTGCCTGTTCTCCTGACCTCTGTGTGCCTTCCAGCTCGCCTTGCACAGCTTTCCCATGCTCCAGTGGTGAGGAACGTGCTCTCTCCAGCTCCCCCCAGGATGCTTTCCCTGGAAAAAAAAAAAAAAATCCCTGCGTTTTGTCTTACAAATGTAACGTTAGTGAGCATGTCCTTTGCACCCACCCCGTTCTCCTTGCAACAACCAGCATGTCAAATATACTATGGCAGGTGTCTTCAGCATTTATATGAAGAATACAAAAAAAAAAAAAAATTAGTTTAATCCCCCTTTACCAGGCTTTTTGGTTTAACCTTTCTCTGAACTATGTTTCTTCTTGTTGTTTGACACTTTCTGAAAACTTCAGGGACCAGAATGTGAGGTTTTGATATTCTGCTCCCGACAGTGGTCAATAAAGGAAAGTTAAATCCCCTATTTTTCACCAATGGTCCTGTGATATAAAAAGGAATGTTATTTCTGGGGAAAAGAAAAAAATAAACCACAAAAAAAAAACCCCAAAGTAGGTGTTGGAAGGGAGAATTAAGGTGACTTTGAAGTGATGTGTGATGGACTGAAAGCAGAAGAATTGGGATGGGATCCGAGCTTTCCAATCATGAGGATAACGACCAGAGCAGGTGACTGTTAAGCTGCTGAGTCAGAACAGGGTAAATTTCCATGTGTATTGAAAACAAATTAAGATATAAGCCTCAGCACTTAAATATATTTCACACTCATACCTGCTGCTTTGTTCGGGTCCAACAGCACACACCGGAGCGTGATTTAGAGCGGGATGATGGAAGGGGAGAGGAATTTGAACTTGGTACCTTTGCTTCAAAGCACCATTTACATTCTAGCTTCTCTCATGTCCTGTGATTATTCCTTCTGAAATGGTGAATGCGAAATTTGTTGTCCCAGCACCTCTGGAGACACCTCAGAGGTGATGCAATACCTGTTTTCTGTCTGATGCCTTTTCTTACGCAATCCCTAGTCTAATCTAATCTGGTTTTCTTCATCTTTGGGTAAAACAGCAGCCAAAGTGCAATGCTAGCTACAAGATCTGTTACAGTTTTCTTTCCAAGCTGATAGCAACCACTGTCTGGTCCGAGATGCTTTGTGGTGGCAACGACCACAAGAGGGTGGTGGTCGTCATTGGCAGCATGATATTGGGCAGAGCCGAGCGTGACCTCCGTTGAGCTTCCTGGGCCAGGAACGTTGTGTTTGTGTTGGATCACCTCTTAGATTGCCATCACGGCTTCCACTTCAATGTACAAAGGGTTGCCCGGCCTTGTGTTCCCTTTCAGCAGGTCCCATGGCTGAATGAACTTGTGAAGCATCCGGAGGATGACAGTGCATTACTGCTTGTTGGGTTACGTATTTACCGTTACTCTAAGTTCATTTTGAAGCTCCTCGGAGGTCTGAAGTCTCTGGTTACTCCAACTTGGGGAAGGACTCTTAACCTGACACTTCTTGTAACATGAAAAGACGAGAAAGCCTTTCTAACATTAGCAGACCAAGAGTTTGACACAGCTCTTTGGTTTTTAATTCCGACAGTCCAAGCTGGGGGCAATTTTAGCTGGATCATCACGAGCATCCTGTGGCTTTTGCTGAAATAAGATGAGGGCTGTGTTGGATGTTGAGCTGATACACAGGCGGTGGTGATGGTTCACTTTCTCCTGGCACATGGATCCAATGCAGTGCGTGGTCCTGATGGGATTTAACCACTCGTAGAGGGGGCAGCTCTGTCATGACTCTCCACTTGATCCGAGTCTCTGGGTGCAGCTCGTTGTTATAAACCAAACATGACATGCTCCAGCAATGTGTTTTCTTCTTTTCTTTATATATTATACAGCAATTTGCCTATTTGTAGTGCCATTGAATAGCCAAGGATTTCTCCACGTTTTTTCCGTAGGGTTTGTAAATCAGTGCTCCAAACCTTGTCCAGGATTGGAATGTAGCAGATGACATTTCAGCCCTTAAGGAGTGCTTTCACCATGCAAACACGCTTTAATTTCTGGCCACGTTTCTTCGTTTGTGTGTTTCACACCATTTTGTGCTTTTTAAAAGGGGAATATGGCAAGATATTACCCAAACTTTTTTTCTGAAACATAAACAGAAAATTTCCAAGCCTTTTGAATCTGTTGTTCTCTACGTGTTCTCTTCCTGATACTTGAATGGAACAACTTTACTTGCTGTATTAATAAATGTAATTTGGAAACGTACATTTTATCTCTTTGCAGCTCGTTCAGTGTCACTGTGCTGAATTCTGCCTTAGGCATGTAAGTGTGCTGGACCAATGCGTGTCATGCTCTTTTTTTAAGATTATTTACTTAAAATATCCGACTATTTTAGTGCATATGCCCTCAGTAGCTGTGTGAAAAGCTGTGTGTTTTGTAGATAAAGCTGTATTGGGATAAAAGTTTTGAGAACCGTATCAATACATACCATGAAATCAAGTGTCAAAAGGTAAATAAAAGGAGCATTAAACTACCATTACATTTTTTTTTTTTCATGGTTTCTGAGCAAATCTCGTAACTGGGAGTGCTGGGGAAGAGGGGCCCTGACACAATATTTCCATGTTTCCCAGTAGTGATTTAACAGTAAGGTAGAACTTTGTGTGACATCAAACACACAGCGAGCCCCTCGCTACACCTGAAATAAGAGTGAGTTCCAACCCTGGGCACGTGGCCTGACACCTTGGTCCATGTGTTTGAAACTTAGACATTCTCCTTTGAAAATAGCACCAGTCAGCCAGCTCAGCTCCCGAAGACGACATTTAAGATGCTTTTGCGTAAGCGAAGCCTACTCGGAAACCAACTTGGACATCCGAAGTGTAGGAGCAGGTTTGAAGAGTTTTCTGCAGTTAAATTGAGCTCGTGTGGTAGACTGCAAGCAAAGCGGGCGAGATGGAGTGCTTCCCGAGACGGAAGCAAGGCGTGAGTCGCGAAAAATGAAACAAGAGGAGGAAACGACAATGATGTCTCAATTTTGCACGGTTTCGTCTGATGCGTGGTGTTGACAGCTTCCCTTTCAAAGGGGACTTTCCCAGCTTCTTGTACTACTCAGGGAGCTGCTTATTGGGCACACATGAAACCACTTAGATTTTCATAGACTGAAAATCTCCCTTCCCTATTAATGATTGAGGGAAACAAAGCCACTGCGAGATATCAATTTCAGAAGATGGTTGTTCTTAAATCCTAGTGTTTGTGGTTGCAGAGAGCCATTAAATTCATGCCCAGAAGGTTTACCAGAGCAGTGTTGACTTTTATTTTTTTTTTTGTCTACAAACTAATTTGTTTAATTCTGCCACGGTTTCTCCTAGCTTTTCACAGGAGCAACGTAATGAGATTAAGAAGCCTCTGATCGCTTCCATATCTGATACTTAAATCCCCATGGGAAGCTGTGAAAGTGTCAGAGCTCTGTTGATCTCGTATGGGGGCCGTGCTGGCAAAGCTGAGGGTTATTCTTTACGTAAGAGGTTGTAGGTTTGGTTGCTGGGATGATGGAGTAGCTGAGCTTCAATCCGTAGCCTTGGAGCCAGCGTGATTTTAAGGAACACAGAAGAGATGCTGAGGCTGCTGGCCAGGGGGTTCATTATTAGAAGGAGAAGACAAACACCCCCCTCCTTCCCCCAGAGATACTCTGAAGAGGGAAGCAAGTTTCACAGGGAGATAATTATGCTGCTGGAAAAACTGCTGTGACAGCTCAGAGCACCACAAGTGGAGTTCTTGTGAGGGGAAAAAGCCGTGTCAGACATACCAATTTCTTCCCTTTTTCTCCCAGTTAGGTATGGTGTATGTGCATAGCGTTGTCCTGAAGCACTTGATGCTTACCTCGTGCCTGCTTCAGGCTAAGAGGCAGTAAGTCTGTTTTTTCAAGTGCCAGAGCCCCCAGTCTGATTTGTGAATACAGATTGACACCTGAATTCTATTTTCCCCTGCTGGTGGAAGTATCCATGATTGATTGATTACGAGTGCAAGATCAGAAGCTCTTTCTTAAAACCAAAATGAAGGAGAACTGGGCACGGTTTAAAAAAGAAACCAAACAACACAACAGTAATTTTGAAGCAGTGTTTTTCCTGTCCTTTCTTTACCCAGTCCCTTTGTTGTCATTGAGAAGTTAACAGTTGCAATAGATGTTTTGTGGAAATCTCCATCAATCTCCATGTTAGATCTCTCTTGAGCACCTTCAGAGCTTACAGCCTCTTCTGTTTAAGGTGCATGTCTGATTCTTAATTAGTTCCCCCCAATTTCCCAGGGATGTCTCTCCATTTGAGAAAAATGGCTTCTCTCCAGTTCTTGAGCAGCAGTAGTCAGCTTGGTGGAGATGTTGCTCTCTGGCTGCGTGTAGGACATTACTTGTAGGCATAATACCCCTTTTCTCCACGCTTCGGTGTATGTTAACAAACAGTAGAGACACCCAAATCACACAAAAACCTTTTCTCCAGCAAATGTCTCTGGTTTTGAATACGTTCTCCCTTTCAAGGGCTAGACCACACGTGGATCTTCTCAGGAGCAGCTGCTTACAAATAATTCCAGCTGCAGACAGACCCTGAATACAGCACTACATGGTCTGTATTGGGCCTGCTCGTGCTGACCTTTCCCAATCCCTTTTATTGCTTTTTAAGCTCAGGCCTATCTCTTTGCTTAATTAAAATATAAATTCTAGATACTTTTAAATCTCAAAATTCACACATAAAAGCTGAAGCTACTTCTAGTCATTGATCTATTGTCTTCTCTGTTTGAAGTTGGCAAATGAAAGATGCTTTGCTTGTAACTGTTCCTCTAACAAGAGCTATAGGGTTTGCAGGGTCTGCAGAGCCATCGGGTGCACAAGCACCAGTGAACACTGGTCTTTGCTGTGCTGCTTATGAATTTTGAGAGAGAACTTTTACCCCCTGAGAACTAGTTACTCAGTTTACACACGCGGGTCAGAAACGCTGGTGCGATATGGCAAGGGAAAACCTGAACTTCTTGGCCACAAGACTTTGTGAAGATAAAGATTTCCCTTCAAGGAATATTGAATTCAGTTTTCAGAATAATTTTCCTTAGTTCTCATTTCTTTTTCGTTTTTGGTGAGGAAATGTCAGGGCAAGGATAATTATAAATCCTCTAAATGATTTGCAGATGAGTCAACGTTCAGTCAATTGAACAATGGAATGTACACTTGACCACATTTACACAGAAAACAGCCAGGAGAGCCACCAGAAGGAGTAGGGCTGGAATTGCTTGAACCTTTTTGGCTGCTCGTGGTACAAGGAAGAGCTATGCCAGCTGGAATGCAGCTGCTCCTTAAATCTGGCACTTAATGTTGAGTCCTGTCAAAGTACATAATGTTGAAGAATCCTGATCAGTTTGTTTGCAGACAGAAGAGTATCAGTGAAGACTTGACTTGCAAGGGTGGAGGGAAGTGCCGTCACGTCTCTCTACGAAAGTCTTGCAGACTTGCTGCTTTGAGGATGGAATTTGTGTGGCTTTGAAAATCCACGTTGGATTAAACTAGGGCCAAAAAAAAAAAAGGCAAGCATTCTTGTAGACGTCTAGTGGTTCCACAGATTATCGGTGGCCCTACTCCCGTTCAAGCCTGTGCTCCATCAGCAAGCTGCAGCTTTCCAAAATGACTCATGCCGTCTGGAGTACAATCCAGTAAGAGAATTGGATACCACTTTGTGATTTTGCTATGCACTTTTTCTCTGGATGCCGTGGAGATAGGTTTAGCACACTGAAAAGCGCTATATACGTGCAGATTTTAGCGTCCTTGGGAACACGAGTGTCAGCACACGATGCTGGTTCATGGGGCAGAAATCTGGGCCTTTTCAGTGCTTTCTGCTCCTTGGATCAGTAGGGAAGATGTTAAAAATACTTGATATATTTGGGTGCTAGTGTAGCCGTGATGTTCAATTTCTGAAAAATGTTACTAAAAGAAAAAAGCTGGTTTAGTAAACTCTTTTTTTCTGGGTTTTATTTGACTCTTTTCATACCTTGTAAGCGATCGTGGCAGAAATTAACAACAGAAAAACTCAGTTGTGTGATTCATTTTGTGTTCAGTCCTTGGATCTATGTGCAGTGGGGTTAATCCATTTGTTTTCCTGGCAAATAGCGCAAGCAGGCGTCCATCACAGGTTGAACGGGAAGAATTATTTATCATGAGAGAAATAATTACAGATTTCCTATTGCAACTGCTTTTCTGGCAGATCTGACTCGCTTTTTGTGGGCGAATGTTAGATTGAGGAATGAGATGAAGTTGTGTGGAAGAGAAGACCTGTTGGGAAACTGTCGTGCAGCTGTGTTGGGAGCACGTGGTACCTGTGGGAGATACTGAGGTTATTAAAATCGTGTGTTTGCACAATAGTAGAGTGAAAAAGATAATATGCACTTTGCACTTTGTCGTTCCTGTTCTCTTACTTAAGGGAATAGTATGGAAAGAGTATAGGTCTCTCTATGTTTGTTGTGGTTTTTTTGGTGTCCTAATGCGGTAGACTGACGTTCTATAAGTTTGCAGTTGAATTTGAGATTTATTTGGTTAAAACATCTCACTGTGGTCACACGTAGAGGGGTTTTGACTTTTTCTCTGCCCGTTGATGTTATGTTTGTGTGTGGCCTGGGCTTGAGGCTGGCCAGGGCGCGTGATGGTCTCGTACGTGATGCGCTGCCCTTCTATGAGCGAGAGAAGTGAAGAGCAATGCATGGTCCAGTGCTGACTCATAGTCCTGTGCTCCAACAGAGTGACTATAACACTTAATTTAGAGAGATTGGAGTAAAATTACCCGGGCTCCCTAAAGGATTTCTCCATCTTTTCAATTCTAGACTCTCCCATAGCTTCTTCCAGCCATTCATCTCTTCCGTTGTGTGATAATACCTTATCTTAGTGCTGACCTGTGCTATTTTATCCCGAAGTTATGGTGGGATTTGTCATTCTTTATTTTCTTATGGGAATCCCTACCTAAATCAGACTGCATATATGCAGTCAGTCACACTGGAGATGGAAAGACTCATTTTAAAGAAATGCCAATCTACTGGAGTGTCTTTTCATCTATAGTATGACTGATTCTTCAAGCATTTAAAAAACAGCAGTCAAGTTCCTGAAAAATCAAAAAAACTGGCTTTAAAAATTATGCACTTTTAAGGTGCACTTTGATTATTTTCTTTTTAATTTGCCTCCAGTTTGAGTTTATAAGTGAGAGATGGGTCATGTTCATCTTTCCTCTGCAAAATAAATGAATAAGTATACTTAAAGCTGAGAATATTTATTCACTGTTTGACTCCATGACTGGAGCTTTGAAAATACGAAATGCTGAGAGACTTGCAGTGAAGTGTCAAGAAATTCTAACATTAGATCTTGCACGTTGTATTCTGATGTGCTTGTCATTCAAGGTCATGTTCAGTCCCAACGACATTTCTGCAGGTCAGGTAAATCCTGGTGGTTGGTCTGGCAACAAAAAGCTTTCCCTGTGTCTCCTCAGCTCCTTGAAAATCAGCAGACAAGGTATTTTTTTCTGTGTGTTTGGGTGTATGTATATGCACCCACTTTTTGTTCCCTCTGCAGGGGATCTTAAGTACAGCTTCACGTGGAGTTGTGTTGTATTGTGGCAGCATCTCCTGCTCTGTGCGAGGCTTTCTACGCAGAAGGTGGGCAGCAAGCTTCATCTTCCCTTCTTGCTGGGTGAAGGCAGAGTTTCAGGTACAGGAAGAGGCGTTCAGGTAATGCTGCCCACCTTGTGGAGCTGTTCTTTGCCTCCTACGGGGAAACGACAGCAACACGTGTGTGTGTATATATATGTATGATAAGAAATTTTTTACCATGAGGGTGGTGAGGCACTGGAACATGTTGCCCAGAGAAGTTGTAGATGCCCCGTCCCTGGAAGTGTTCAAGGCCAGGTTGGATGAGGCTTTGGGCAACCTGGTAGAGTGGAGGGTGTCCCTGCCCATTTCAGGAGGGTTGGAACTGGATGATCTTTGAGATCCCTTCTAACCCAAACCATTCTGTGATTCTATATTTTTCAGTTGTTTTTGTCTATCATGTTGAAGCCCCATGAAATATTGCTTTGACTTGAGAGTACGTGATGCATTTTGTGAACTGCAGCTCAGCAGCAGCAAGGGGAGGACAAGGTGTTGCTCTTGCTGATGCAGCAGGCATTGCACATGAGATTTCCTCTCTGATTACAGCTAAGGATATACTGACATAGGAGATGGCTTTGGTAACAAATACCCATTGACATGTAAAAATGTTGGTGAACACCAGCTGATGCCCACATAAGCTTTTTAATTAGTGCCCGGCCTATTTTTGAACCGAAACGTGGCTCTGCATAGGGAAAATTTTTGACAAATCCCTAGTGGCTTATAGAAGAACAGAAGGTAATTTTTTGGGGTCTTCTTTCTTTTGCATACACGAAGCTTTCTCAGTGCCCGCTAAGGAAAAAGTATTAACAGGGAGTCTGGATGCACAGGAATGGGAAGACTTGTAGGAAAGAACTTTAGTCTGCTACTCACTGGGAGAAAGTGCTTGTGCAATTATAGAGGAAATGTGAGATGTGGCATTGCATGGGAGTTTTGTGGACAACACGTCTCTGACAACGTACCCTAGTCTCACCTGCTAGAAAAAAAAGTGATTGTTGTTTGACTGTTTGGCCTAAAAGAGACAAGAAACATTTCATACTCACTGATGCTGTTGTCTGGGGCTGCCCATTTGAAAGCACTGGGATCTGTACGAGACAATGGGACAGTAAAACTGCACGTACAAGCATGCAGTAAAACTGCAGGATATCTAGTGTCCCAGTACACATTTTTCTAAAACTAGCCCAACAGCTGAAGAAAACAGGCTAGTTATTATAGAATCATAGAATGGTTTGGGTTGGAAGGGACCTTAAAGATCATCTAGTTCCAACGCCCCTGCCATGGGGGGGTTTTGAAAGAAATGCAGGTTTTGGGAAGAGCTTTCATCATCTTTAGGGCCGTTTAAAAGAGGGGAAATAGTGATGTAGAAACTGCAGGTACTTCTTGTTACTTGTTATATGCCCACTCTTGATGGTGACTTTACCTCTGCGTGTGTATTTCATAAAAATTGTGATAAAACTATCTTTGGAAATATATTAGGAACTCAAAGGAAGCCAATAGCCAATGATTTTAATATAGAGCACATTAGAATACATACAGTTGTAGGCTTTGACTAGGTGAAATAGACTGGCTTCTGCTGATTCCATAAATATATTATTCATGCCTACTAATACCACGCTTTGTCTCTCAGACATCCTTTCCCAAACCTGGCCCAAACATTCCCCTTTCCCAGCTCTCCTCTCCTTAACTTAGTTAAATCAGAGAAATAGTATCCATTAGTGTTTGACATCTTTGGGTGCTCTGTGCAAACAAAACAGGGAGGGAAAAAAGTGCATCAAGGAATTCCTTTTACTACTATCAAGAACCTCAAAACTTAATAAAAATGATCCTTTTTACTACCTTTTATTGCTATGTAGGCATCCTGAGCGTGCTAAAAGAAATTAATTGAACCTGACCAGCTATCTGGGCAATAGCAAGCGTGTGGCAGTATGCTGGTAGAAAAATAAGACATGAAATCTGAGAAAGGGCTTGATTCAATGTTTTTTTGGCACCATTTCTGACCACGTTGCTTTGTGTGTAAATGATTGGTGCTGGCTGTTTATGGCAACCCAAAAGGTGGGAAGTGGTGCCGTGGTGTGCGCGTGGCCTAGCAGCACGTTTCGAGTGCACGCGCGTTTTGTGTGGTAGGGAGCCCTTTTCTATTCCAAGTGTATTAGATCTGTTTGCATGTGCTGGGAAAACAAAATGATGTCATTTTGAAAGAACATATTTCATTACTGCTGCGTTTACAATAGAAGAAGAGTGCGTTGAAAGCTTTAATTGTGTAATGGGAATACGAGATGATATCCATCTCCATCCAAGAACAGAAACGGTTGTCATTTTTTACTAACTGTGCTCTCTCCTGTAGGTTTTCCAAAACTTAATGGGAGGCATCAGGTCTGGATGGTATTGCCTATTCATTTACTGCGTGAAAAATAAAGCGTAGCAAAACTAGAAGAGGATGCTGATATGGGTTAGAGACCATTTAGATTTTGCTTGAAAAAGCAAAAAGAAAATTCCTCTAATGAGAATCTTAGGAAACTCATGGAAATAAGCGCCAAGAGTTCTCTTGCAAAGCACGTTGCTAAGTCTTACATTAAATGTAAAAATCTTTGGCTAATTGCCTGATTAATTTGATATATTTCAGAGATAAGAAGAGAGCAGCTGATTTTTCTTTTATGTTCGCTTTGACGTACAGAACAGCTTGGGTAGCTACCGCAAATGCTTTTCCAAACAAGGAAAGAATGTTTTAAAAAAATACACGTACAAAAGAATAAATTTCTGAACAGTTTGCAAAAAGCATTTTGATGAGCTCATTTGACTTTGGGCAGGAAAAACCGACAGAGGAGGGAAGGAGCTCTGGCTTGGGCTGTTCCAGTTTTTCCTCTTGGGTAGGAGGACTTGGTGAGGGTTCCGATCTCGGTTTTGTTGCGCTGGAATTTTCCCTGGCCTGCTGACAAGATGAACTTTTTTTTCCTGAGTGTTACGAGGAGGTGATGTGAGGAGCAAGGAGCAGGCGTCGAGCTTTCTGGGACATCTCATTAGCTTCTCAGCTGCTTCTGTAAGCCCAGTCCTCAACAGGAGCCTTTTGGAAGGCTGCTCTCTTCCCTGGAAGTTTTGTTCTCTCTTACAATTTTATTCCTTTGTTCACTATGTTCTTACCTTTTTTATTTTTGTATCCTGTTCTCTCACAGCCTTCTCTTTTCGCTGAGTTACTCATTATGTGCTAAAAAGTCTCTTTTGCAGGTGTTAGTTCTGAAATCACCGTGATTACTGAGGGAGAGGGGGGAAAAGCATGAAGAGGATGTTTACTGCCATTTTCCTGGGTGCTGAAATTAAAGTGCACAAGTTTCAACAATATCTCAGTTCTTTGGGAAGGGTAATAGCCTGGTCACTTCATTATCCTGCCTTTCTGCACAAGTACCGATGTGATAGAAATGCTTTCATTTTCCAGACTACCCTTGGGTACTCGAGACAAATGCTTTCAAAAGCTGATCCACACTCTATTTCTTTTTTTTTTTTCTGTCAAACGGAAAAAGCTATAAATCTGTTCATCACCTGTCCTTTTAGGTTTGCATATTGCACCCACAACCCTTTTTAATATCTTAAAAATAATCAGGCAGTGCGCTTGCACTGATAGGTACTTTACCAAATCTGCTAAGGATTTATTTGTCTATTTATTTATTTTCCCAAGAGGGTATTGCATTACTGCCAGCATGAGTCAGGGCAATTAAAGGCTGCAGTGAAATATTCCAGCTTCTGATGTGATGCAATATGAACTGAAATGAAATGTTACCTTAGTCATACTGAAAAAAAAACCTAATTAATGCACTGTAGGCTGTTACCTGTGCAAGAGAAGTCTACCAGTTATCTCTTCCCAATAACTTCACCCACTGTACATCATTGTGTGGGGAGTGTCTGGTAAGAAATGTGCTTTTGTGGTGGTGTGTGATCAAATTGTCGGCACGGCAATGTTAAAAGTGTGTTGTCCATGGCCACATTTTATGGAGAGAAGGGTATTAGGAAGGAAAGAAGGCAACCAGGACTCTTGGGTTTTATTCTGGGCTTCACTGACTCCACCAGTGCTGAGTTTTCTTGTGCATTATTTATACCATTTTTTAAGCGAGGGTAACAAAAATAGCTATTTTACAGGAACATTTTGGCTTCATCGTGAAGAGCTGTGTGGCTCAAGTAGGAAAATTACTTGAAGGCAAAAATTTAGTTTGTTCCTCTTGGTCTTTTCAAACAGGATTGAAAGGTGGATTTAGTGGCTGCGTGTAACTGTCAGCAGGATTGTCCTTATTTCAGTTCCCCTCTCAACCTCTTGGATGATAAGAATTCTGCCCAAGGCGCAGGGGAGTGGGGAATGTTGACACAGATGTTGGATGTTGCAGATGTTGGGATTCTCCTCACTATGGCTTCCTGTTTGTAACTTATTTTGACACAACAGTCCAGGGTCTGTCTTGATCCCTCATTGCCAGCCCCCCAGCTGTACAAATACACGTATTTTCACGTGCTCACCATAAAGCCCAGCTTTCCTTGCCTCGGGGCAGCAGGGGTTAATTTTTTTCTGCAGTGGGAATGGACAGTGCCTTGTGTTAGCTGTAAAGGGAGGTACGATGGCGAAGGAAAGCATTTAGAAAATCAATCTAAGAATGGTTGGACTTGGAATCATAGAATGGTTAGGGCTGGAAGGGACCTTCAAAGGTCATCTAGTCCAACCCCCCTGCAAGGAACAGGGGTATCTCCAACTAGATCAGGTTGCTCAGGGCCTCGTCCAACCTGGCCTTGAACGTCTCCAGGGATGGAGCATCCACCACCTCTCTGGGCAACCTGTTCCAGTGTTCTACAACTCTTCCAACCAGATGATTCTATGATTCTGTAAGCACCTGTTCAACTGCCCCAGTCAGATTTTTTGGCCTTTTCTCCCCTCTGACTTCATAGTTCTCCACTTCAGTTATCCAGATACATTCCGTTGCATAGGGAAGGCGTTGGCATCCTCTCGTCTTTTGTTGCCCTGGTGCATGAGCAAAATGGTGGCAGAGAGACCGTGTAGAATTTCTGCTGGTGGAACCACGCCAGGAGAGGTTTCAAAGGCAGAGGAGAAGGAAGGGAATTACGGTTACCTGATATATTTTTGCTCTACCCCAGCCTTGCAAAGAGCACGTAGGAGCCTGCTTAAATTTCACTGAGCTTTACCAGGTGGTTCAAGCCAGGCAGCTACCTGAGTGCCTTGGTGTTCCTCCTGCAGCCAGGTTCCAAACTTCAGTGGTAACTGAGGAGGACAGCAGAGGATTAAATGTTCTTGAAAAGCCCTTTGCATAAAGGTTTGCAAAAGAGGGAAGGAGTGCGAGAACGTGTTCGACATCGGCACGGCTCGACTCGCCTGGTCCATCTGCTTGGGCTACAGCAGCTCTGTTTAACAGATCATGTTTCATCTGACCATTTCAGGGAGAGCTGTTGAGCCTCAACAGCCACGGGAGAGCCGTCCTGTAAAGTTAGGCAAGTAAAATGGGAGCTTGGATTTCATGCTGGGTTCTCAGGAGACCAACAGAGGAGGTGCAGAAGTACCGTGTCTTCTGTCCTGACCACGGTCGGGAGGAGAGGGACTGACTCTCCTGCTTTGCCTCACTCCTGCTCCTTTCTGAGTTTGTGCTGGATCCCCCAGGCTGCCTTTATTTCTGCCGTGTGCTTATCTGACTTCTCTCCTGGTTTTAGCTTCCCATCGTGTTGCTTCCCAAAAAAAAAGCACATTACCAGCCTACCCGGGCAGAGGTGGTGGTGAAGCAGGGGTTAAAGCCAGCTGGGTTTCCTGCTCCTCTGCTTGCTCAGGTGTGCTGCAAAGGGTAATAAAGAATGGCTGATTAGGAGGAGCAACTTTGTGCGCAGAGCTTATGGGACTAGGCAAAATTCCAGCCTGGGAACTCGTCTTGTTCCTCTTTTTATTTTAACTTATTTTTTATGGTAGCCTTCATTTCTTATGGAAAAGACTTTCCTGTCTGCTGCTATATTTTTTTTCTAATTTTTTTCTTTTTTTTGTTTTTTGTCTTCCTGCTGAGTCATTGCACAACTCAACAGTCGTTTGTGTGCCTTGCTTCCTGGAGTCTCGAATCCGTTTGTCACGTACCTCTCTTCTTTCCTCCTACCTTTAACATCACTGCACTTGTTTCCAGCACTTCTGCACAGCAGAACCCCCTTCGGATGGTCCCACGGTGTCTCTCCGTGATCAGGGTGAGTGAGGCATGTGCTCACGACAGGATTTGTCCCGTGCTCAGTAAGCTGTTATTCCTGTGATCTTGGTAACGTTTTAAAATTATTCATTTTCCTTACACAGAGGCAGCCGGCGAATGTGTTATCTTTAACCGAGGGGACAGAAAACCTTTGCTTTTGTTTTTCCATACATTCCACTGCTGGCATCTGCTTAGGCAATTAAACACCTTTCATCTTTTCCATCCTCTATAATGAATTAGAGGAGTCCTCTTTTCGTTGTGCTTTGAATATCTTTTCAATCTTGCTTTATCTATGAATACGTAGTTCACTTTTTTCCTTCTTTCTTCATCCCCCCCTTCCTTCTGCCTTTGGTGTTTCAGTGACCTTCTTGGCCAGCCTGATGTAAAATTAAAGAGGTTGCCTAAACCCACAAAATCGTGAAGCAGTGCAATTAATACTTTTTGGTTTAAAAGGGTGAAAATTCCTGGCTGGCATCTTTTCAGTTTTACAACACCCTTGTTCTTAGTCACAGGTTGTTTCGGTGATGCTTATATTTTGTTGCTCATAGTTTACTTTTCAAATTAAAAAAAAATAAACAGAAGCTTGACTTCCCCCCCCAAAGTGTTTGTGTTTCAGATGCTTCCTCCTCACAATTAATTAGAAATAAAATCAACCCACAACTCTATTCTTTTTCCTGAGCTCTGATATCCCCCAGGGATTCGGGTGCTGTTGCAGGATGAAGCATCACCGCATCCTTACAACCTCAGGTCCTAAGCTCCAGTATTTGCAAAGCTAAGAGAAATGCCCAAATTCACCTTGCTCAGGATGAGGAGACATGTGTACTCATAGGATGGGATCTGCAAAAGCCCACGTGAGGCTTCATAGGACAGGAGGTGGCCAAAGTCAGAAGGTGGTCTCTTTGCTGCTGATCCAGTGGAAAGCTAGTCATTTTAAAAACTTATTTATTTTTCCTCCAGGGCAGTGTCTGTAGAGATGGGCCAAGCACCTCTGCTGGCACGGGGAGGATGTATCATCAGATGGCTGGGTAGAGGTGGGGAGCTGCCCCTTTTGGAAACTGAAGAGCCCTTGTGTGGCTTCTTAGGCTGTTGTGGAAACCTCACCGCTGGATAAAAGTACTGTCTTGAAGCTGTGCTGCGTAAGCACGTTGGTAACACTGGTCTCTGCAACCCAGTACTTCTAAGTTTAGTGGTCCTAGTAAGTCTTCCTGTGTACGTAGCTTATTGCTTTCTTTTCCCCTCTCTCTTTTTGGAAAGAAGTTCAGAAGGTAATGGGAAAAAGAGAGGAGGAGGAGGAGGTATTGCACAAAACCTTAGTGGTCAGAGCTGCAGATTGGGCAACAGCAGGCTGCGACACTTTCCTGAGCCTGTGCAACTATGTTCCCTGAGAGTGCCCTACTCATCTGTTGGTGAGCTCCAGTGGGCTCTTGCTCTCTTTACTTCAGGTTGTAGAACGTTTTGTGGCAAGGATCGGATGAGAGCAGAGCGTGTGATCCTCTCATTTGCACAGGAAGGTGTTGTTCTTCCCAAGTCTTGATGTTTTTATCCTCCAGGCCCTGATAAGATGTGTGATATTTACATGCCTTAAGATATAAGTTGTGCTACTGCAAAATGGTCTTTGTGGTTAGGAACTATTTCCTACTTCAGGCTCGGTCTTCCTCTGAAATTCTGGACAAGACTTGAGCTGTCTCAGATAGTTTGTGTTTTCGGAAAATGGATAGAAGTGTTCTCTTTGCTGACCTTTTGTCTGCCTTGATGTAGATAGTCCTTGCCTTGACATTTTACAGTCTCCTGGCATATCCCAGTACAGCATTTAGCATAATTGGGGGCACTAGTGCTTATTATCAGAAGTCCTTCTAAAATAGGTTACACATGGTATTTCAGTATAGTGCTCCTCTGAATAGCCTTTAGAGTTAATGTTTTTGTTTTATGATGTACCATCTCTCAGTCTCTCCTCTGAAAAGAAAAATAAATCTAAATTAGACTGAAGCTTTGGCTAATTGTTCTTTCTCTATTCATCTCCGTGGCAGCAGGAAACCTAGCAGCAGGGTTTCCATTCACAGCAGACATGTGTGCCAGCTCCAACGGGTTTGTACCAAAAATGCATGTGTGGGTGTTGAAGGTAAAAATGTTTGGACAGTAATGGTTGCAGCTGTATCCTGGAGAACTCAAGGCAAGGGAGATCAATGATCTCTTTAGTGTGTGTTGGTTTTGGGTTTTCTCGTTACTATTCACTGAAAAAGAGATTTAACAGCTGCAAATTATTCCAAAAGGGCAAAGTAACTGTTTTTTGGTTGTTAAAGGCTGCGCCAGCATTGGGTTGGTTTGTAGTGCTGGCGTTGGTTCTGCACAAGGTGAGAATGGAAATGTGCTCTGAACCACTGCAAGGCATTTTGACCCCTATAGCACCTATATTTTCTGATCAGCCTCCAGCTCCCAGGTACTGCTTCCACTTGTCACCCGTACATCTTTACTTACTGCACTGCTGCCACTTCCATTTCCTCACCTCGTGCATCAGAAACACGAGTAGCAGATGGGTGACCCAGGCAGATTTGTCCTTTTTTTCCCCCAGTATTGTGTTTGCCTCAGAATGACCCGTTTGTCTGTGATCTGTCTCTCTGCTGTCGAGAAATAATTACGGTATGGCTTTGCACGTTATTACACCCATACGACCCCCACCTGGTTAAATCTGGCCCTGGTGACTTACTGGAGGCCTCCATTTAATTCCATTTGGCTGGTCAAGAACAACCCAGTAGGAATAATAATAGTGAAATATGTTAGTGGTGATTTCTAGACACAGAAGGGACCGAGCAGCCTCCTGTTTGCTGCTGGTACCATCGAAGTGCCGTGATAGCAGCACGGGCAGGAGCAGTGCTGTTGCAAGTGTGGAGTGAGGGCCACCAGTCATTTAAGACTGGTTATTTACATCAGAGTAGCTGGAGCTACTCTTTATTTATTTGCTCATGCTTATCTTTTATTGTTTGCTCAGCTCATCGGCTTCTGGTGGCCCAGAGTTCATTTCCATTCTTTTCCTTGTGAGTATTTGCTAGCAAGTCCACTTTGGATGTTTTTTTTTCCCCTTCTTCCACAGTGTGTCCCATAACCACACTGTGCAGAACAGCACATACATGGTCATTTTTGTACTGGGTAGACAGAAAGTGTAGCTCCAGGTAGGCGACGGGCTCCGTAGAAATGTTTAAATTAGAGAAAGGCTTTCCCTGCTAAGCAGCTAGCTGACTGGACAGGTTTTAAATGTTGGTTCGTGTTATGAACAGTTGTCACTTAACAGCATGCAAGGCTAATTGTCACTGATTAGTTGATTGCACTTGATCATTCCATGTGCTGAAAGCATCATTTTTCCAGTATATGCTTCTAGGAGGAAAGATTAAATTTACCATGGCTCTGCGTTGGCACTGAACTACAAACAAACAAGAGCTCAGCCTGGATGAATGTCCTTGGATCTAGGTTTGGGTCATGCTTTGCAGTTTTGGGGTATACTTTGATCTTTGCTGCATTTGGATTAGCTGTAAACAGATGGGTTTTATTACTGCTTGGTGTTACGGTAATATGTGAAGATCCCAGTGAAGATCAGAAGTGCTTTTGCTGGGCGGTGAGGAAGACATGGGATGAAGGGCTGGCCCAGAAGACAGCATCATCTTAACAGACAAGACAAACAAAAAGCAGAGGTTGCAAGGGAAGTGCAGGGAACAGGTTTTGACTAGGAGCTTGGGGAGGTGGTACCTGTCTTGCTGTCATTTGGAAGAGGAAAATGAGTGGCAGCAGTCTGGGCAATGTTATGCCCGGAGTGGGAGGGAGAGGGAAGCACAGGCAGGACATCCCACTGTCACTGGCCTGCATGAATTTTTTGTTAATGGTGCCCAAGTTTAGACTTCTCAGTGGAGCAAGAAGGGCAGGAGCAGTCATCCTTTCCTACGTCTCTTTTATATTGAAACTTTAGAGCTGCTTTTAGCAATTTATTAATTGTAAATGGGAGGTTAGTACTCTTTTTCCCTAGAGGCAGTTTTCTTTAATACTTTTATATTTGTTCCTGAATCAAACAAAAGAAATCCAAGCCAAGGCTCAGTGGTTCTGATTGTTCAGTGATTTCCTAATTCCTTTTCTTATACTGGGCAAAAGTGATAAGAGAAACCTATTATTGAGGATTTTTTTTTTATTGACTGTCACTGTGTTCTTCTGAAAGAAAATGCCAAGCACCTGCTAAAACAATGTCTTTTATGTGTTGCCAAATAATAGAGCAGGTTTGTTCAGTAATGTACGTATGCAAAAGCATGAGGATTCTGTGATTATTTTTATAAAGCTTTTAATAACTAAGAACATGGCTCAGAGCTTGTAAAAGCTGAATATTCCAAGAACTTATTCTTTTCATAAAGTGTTTAAAGAAATTCCAGTTATGCAAAACCTGAATGCAAATTATTACAGCCCAGTTCAACAAGGCTGTTAGGTACATGTTCCAATCCCTTCCAGAATATGAAGTACCTATCTCCGTGCTCAGAGATGGATGTTACTGAGCTGAGACATAAAACACAAGCCAGTGAGACAAGAAGTGGTGAATGAAGCTGCCAGAACTATGGCAGAAGAGCAGAATAAAAAGAAGATGGGTCTGTTGACCCTTCCCGTTGCTGTTTGTTGATTTCAAATTTAGAGAATCATAGAATCACAGAATGGTTTGGGTTGGAAGGAGCCTTAAAGATCATTCAATTCCAACCCCCCTGCCATGGGCAGGGACACCCTCCACTGCACCAGGTTGCTCAAAGCCCCATCCAACCTGGCCTTGAACCCTTCCAGGGATGGGGCAGCCACAACTTCTCTGGAGAAGATGTACCTAAGGTATTTTGAGGTTGATCTTACAGTATACCTACTGTATATTTTGAGGAAAACAAACAACAACAGGTTTGGTTTATAGTGTGGTGTTAGCTTCTCCTATCCCAGCATCCTTCCTTACCCCTTGGCAGGTGTGGAAAGCATCTCCTCAGTGGTGAGCTGTTGAACACCTTGAAGGTACTTGCAACCTGATCAGTGGTGTCCAGGTCCTGCTGG
Organism: Tauraco erythrolophus; assembly: GCF_009769465.1. Taxonomy (NCBI): domain Eukaryota; kingdom Metazoa; phylum Chordata; class Aves; order Musophagiformes; family Musophagidae; genus Tauraco; species Tauraco erythrolophus. The sequence goes on from NC_141490.1 coordinate 6,304,560, forward strand.
TAGAACTGCCATGGCTAAGGACAGTGGGTCACCCTGGCAGCCAGCCCAGGTGTGACTGGGTGAGAACGTAGGCAGTGCCCTCAAGCACTAGAACATTCACTTGTGGGCTTTTTGCTGAAGATACCTTTTTGCTAAAATGTCAACTGTCCTACCCAGACGTGCCCATTTGCCCACAGCTTTGAAATTCCAGGTGATCTGTTCTTGTTCGTGCAACTTTTCTTTGGCAGCTCAGAAAATGTGGTTAAATATTCTTGCAAATTAATAAGCAAGACATCTATTTTGAAGTCTGAAAACTCAGTTAAATCCTTGTGCAAAGACAGCTCGACTCTCTGACTGTATTGGCACTTGTATTAAAGCATGTCCAGAGAGTTGGAACAGGGCAAGAAACCAGTAAATTAATTAATCTCTGCAGTACTATTGGCCTTTTCTGCCTCCCTCAGTAGAAGCAGGTTAACACTGGAAGGACTAACGTGTCCACTCTGGCATTCTAAAAAATTAATCAAGTGATACTGCTGATTTTAAAAGATCTTTTAATTAAAGCTTCCTGTATTTAATTTAAAAAATGTTTTTCTGTTGTCCTATATTCTTAAACAAAAGGTTAATGCAAAAAAAAAAAGGTTTTTTTCTTCCTCAGAGAAAGAAATTTCACTTCTGGCAGACAGCTGAGAATCTAATTTAACAGGTAGTGATGCACATCAAGTGGGAAAGTGATTTTTTTTCTTTAAAAAAATATTTTGTAGGAATAGAAACCCCAGAATTAAAAATTTGGAATTGGAAAAGCTACAAATTCTGATACTGTAAAATATTTTGAAGCTATCTTTGTAGCCATAATTTACAGGATTCATTTTTGAAAACAATCACAATCAGTAAAATAGAATTAATCTGTCTTTGTCCCAGTGATGATCCTGTTAAGACCTCTGTTCCCCCAGCTCGGTGATTTCCAGCTTGCTTATTTGGGCACAAATTTGCCTGTAAAGCACGACATTCCTTGAAAGGTGCATATTTACTGAAGAGTTGCATAGCAGCAATGAATTTTATTTTTTTTCCCAACTTCTGCTCACCCACACCAGTAGTTTTCAGACCCTCCCAGCTCCACAGACCACCAGTTGAAAAGCACTGATCTAAACTTTTAAAAGTGGGCACTAAATGCTTCCTTTTTTAGCAGTAAATCAGAGAAATGTAGTTTGGTTCGTGCTTACTGATAGTTGGATGATATTTCTTTCAACTGATTTTTTTAAAATATTCTCTCACTTGTAATATACTGTTATTCTATTAATTTTTCCTCTGCGCTGGCTTCCCGAGCAATTGAATTTTGCCTCCCCGACTATGAACTTCCATCAGAAGCAGCAATTACAGCTTTTGACTTTGCAGAATGAATCCCAGTAAACCGTTTAGTTATGCCAGGTTTTCGTTTTCTGGTCAAGGATTAAATGCTTGGGGTGTGCTTCAAGCTGACCTGGCTTGAAGATAGGTCTTTCCTATCTTCACGTTGTGTGATTCTTGAGACAGACTCAGAAATCTTGTTTTATGGGATACAGATGGACATAGTGTAATCAGGGAGGTGTTGACAAAGCTGATTTAAAACATGAGAAATTAAATCCTCTTTCAGGTCAGCACTGTCAGCCTTCAATTCCAATCTCTTGTTTCGTTTTTCCTGGGGCTCTGGAGCTATCTCTGCTTTCCATATTGCATGATTATTCTTTTCTTTTCCACTGTGTTAGTTTTAATTTCATGGACACGGAGTTTACTTGGAAAATTGGCTTGGGAGAGGGGATGTGTGTTTTGTTGGTTTTTTTCTTCCCATGTCTCATGACATTTATTTTGTGTGTGTGGTATAAGTTTGAGGTCAGAAATGAAGATGTATTACTGCTTCTGATTTGATTCCAGCTTCTTGTCCAAGTGTTTATAAGCTTTGGGTCAGATTTCACTTCTTGTTTCCTAGTTTTTCTTCCTTTCCTTGTGGTGGTGATAAGGGATAAACCGGTATGATGTGAAGAGTTGTCTTAATTCTGCTGTCATACATTGTCTCGTGACATCTGCAGTTCTTTGCATATTTTTTTTTTTCCTTGTAGCATTATGACTCCTCGTTTTGATCAAGTTATTTTTAAATGCTCTAAAGCAGAGTTTTGAGAGTCGATTCACTGTTGGCTTAACTTTCCATGCTCTGATTGAGTTATGGGATTGAATCCTGGAAACTCTGTGCTTGATTACATCAGGAGAGACAAGGATGCTGCATCCAGGCTGTTATGCTGTGCCTTGAAGGGCTGATATGCTCAGCATTAGTTTGAGGTTTCTGCACTGCACCTCACCTGTAGTGAAGTCCCAAAGCCTAAAGTAACCCCAAATCTCCTTGCTCTACAAAATTCATTCTTGTGATGGTGCCCAGCAGCACTGCTTCGTGCTACTGACCCTTCGACTTGCAGCGCTGCGTCGCAATTCTGTTCCAATTGCTATCTGCTGTTTCTGCTGTTCTCCTCTTTCTTGAGTGGTGTCTGTTAACTGAAGAGTGCTTGTTGAAGACAAACATGGTTGCTAGGAGCAAGGAAGATGAGCCAAGTGGATGTGCAGTTCCCTGCACCTTGCGTTTGCAAGCAAGGCAGAGCTGGATCCGTGGTTCCTTTTTAGTTCCCTGGTAAAGACTCCGTTATTTTGGCCTTCTGTGCAAATTATTTGAGTGGCATAAATACCAGTTTTTACCAGACAGCGTTTGAAGCTCGTTGGTTTTCCATGTAGATTTGTGTCGGCACAGCTTTATTTAAATTTGGCTTTTTGGGTACAATTTATATCTCAGGAAGCATCGCTTTCTGTGGAGCTGTAAATCCTCTTGAATCGTCATTTCTGTAGGACAGAGCTAGAGCTTTGCATTCACTTTGGCTGAGAAATCTCCAGGCACAACAACAGTGCCATGTAAGCAATAAATAAAATAATAAATCACTTAGCATTGACTCTCACCTCCTAAATTGAGGTCAGAAAGAAAAGTCGTTTGAGGGAGAAGCAGCAAGGAAAGCTGAAATGCCTCATGTCCCCGTGGGGGAGCACAGCCTAAAGATCACGCTTGGCATTTAATTTAAAAAATATATAGCCAGTCCAAAGCGAGTGTCTGTCAAGCAGACAATTCACTGGCTGATATGAGGAGTCTGACATTCCAAACGCCTCGTGCTCCCGTGCTAGCACCTGGCTTTCAAACCATCTGGCACTTCTGAAAGAAATTTGTCAACACCTCCTGTCCTGCCAGAGGAGAGCCGTTCAGCTGCGGGTCAGGAGCATCTAGGTGACATCAAAGTCCATGACACACTGCGTTACTCCTACCACTGTGGTCTACTGGGGGGCATGGTATGTGCTAAAGAACCCACGTAAGGAGAACAGGAATTGTAGGAATCCCACAACATTTTAAAGTTTCTGTTCTTTCTCCTCTCCTGCTCAATTTAAGGATCTCTTTCCACAAACCCACTTTTTATGATTCTTTCTTGCACCAACAGAAGTGTGGAAGCACTTTGGATTTAGAATCATAGAATCACAGAATGGTTTGGGTTGGAAGGGACCTCAAAGATCATCCAGTTCCAACCCCCCTGCCATGGGCAGGGACACCCTCCACTACACCAGGTTGCCCAAAGCCTCATCCAGCCTGGCCTTGAACACTGCCAGGGATGGGGCAGCCACAACTTCTCTGGGCAACCTGTGCCAGTGCCTCACCACCCTCTGAGTGAACAATTTCTTCCTTAGATCCAATCGAAATCTCCCCTCTTTCAGTTTAAATCCATTGCCCCTTGTCATATGACTCCATGCCCTTGTCAAAAGTCCCTCTCCAGCTTTCCTGTAGCCCCTTTAAGTACTGGAAAGCTGCAATAAGATCACCCTGGAGCCTTCTCTTCTCCAGGCTGTTCAACTCTCTCAGCCTGTCTCCATAGCAGAGGTGCTCCAGCCCTGGGATGAGGGATGCAGATGGAGGAGGGATTTGTGGATGTGGGACTCCTTCAAACCCACAGGGAAAGTTCTTGACTAGTGGAAGCAGTATTTAACATTTCCAGTGTTACAAACACAAAGCAGCAGTAGAGTTTATGGACATCAAGCCGTACATTAATTTACTCATCCTATAAAGCACCCGTGCTTATCTACTCGAGGTGCCTTCTGCCTTGTGAGACATGGCAATACGCTCCTTGGTGTGTCCAAGGAGGACTTCACGCTCCAGAACGCAGGACTGTAGGAGAGCCTGGTCAGGAGAACAGCACTGAAATGTTCTGATTCCTGAGAAGCAGTTATGGTCCCACCATCAGTGACGGGACCAGCAAATTAGAGCTGAAAACACGGAAAAAGGGCATTAGGTGTTTTCTTGATACAGTTGTGTCAGGTGCACATGCACTAGCTCTGGCTTGAAATTTATCAACTTGACCTACCAGAGGACTTTAAAGGATGGGTGTGAACGCGGGCTGGACCTTTCGTGAAATGTCCTGTAAACATTTGTTCCAGTACATTTGATTCTCAATTTACAATGAAGAAGGATTCATTCATCTGAAGAGAGATTGCTTAATGGCCTCTGTACAGCCACAACTTTTATTAATATGATGGTGTCAGCTTTCATTTGAAGGGCGTGCAGAGCTACTGAACAGTTGAAGAAGTGGCATTTTAAATACTATTGTATTTCTGTTCTCATGGCTGATATTAAATTTTGCAGTGAATTTTCAGTCCCATGAAATGTCCAAACGTAGCCCTTACAGAAGAGAGCAGCTTCTTTAATTTGTTTGGCCTTTAATTTTTACAAAATACGTGCACTGGTGTTTTGTAAAAGTGCTGGTGGGACTCTGGGTATTTCCCCTTCCCGTGAAAAAGAATCCGTGGCAGAAACAAAATAATTAGTTTTGTTACAGCTTGACATGTGTGGTGAATCAGACATATGTATGTTGTGCTACTTATTTGCTCTATAAATTAAAATAATGTCAAAAACAGGTAATGTGCATTCATATAAAAGGCATGTATAGAATTATACATACATATATGTGTGTGTATATATGGTTATTACAATTTGTCTTGGGGTGAGGCCGGGGAAAATCACAAGGTCTGGGACAATCACAAGGGGACAGTCGGGAAAGCTCCTTCCCCAGCTGTGTGTCCCTAAGGTTTGACATGCCCAGAGGACCTTTCTGATGTTCCTTTCAGCGACTGCAACCAGAATATCTCTTTCCCAGTTACTCTGTCATTGGTTTCCCAGTTGGGGACTCGCAGTGGGGGCTCCCAACAAAACACAGGGCTGCATCTTTGAAAAGGAATCGCTGAGTTTCTGCAGAAAGCCCAGGAGATGAGTTGAGGGTGCGTGAAGAAATGATGCTTAGAAGTGTTGATGCAGATGGATGCCAGTCTTGTGGATCGGTCCCTGGGACCCTGAGCTTCGCTTTCATTCTCCGTGTCATCCTTGAGAACGCAGAGCTCTTGTAAATTCTGTTGAAACAGTGTGAAAAGGAGAGTGCCTTGAGTAGCTGCTTTTTTTCCTCCTCTTCCTCCTTTCTGGCCCTACTCCTGCCCATCTTTCATCGCTGCTAATTCCTAAAGGTTATTTTCCTTCGACCAGATCAGATATAGGGAGGAAAAAGCCACTACACTTGATATATAAGGAACTAATATTACCTGTAGCATCTTCAGCCTTCCTAGGTCTCTTGTCTCGGGTGGCATGGGATTAAATAGTTCCTATTAAAGATTAATAAAGGTTCACAGATGGTTATCGAGTGTTTATAATTGTGTCAGAGAGAAAATCTGCAGTGTCATTGCCAGTATTTTTGTGGTTCTGCGACAAAGTATTTAGTTTCCATCAGCAGTAGAATATTCTGTTAAACAAGTCTGGCAAATGCTCAAAGACTTGACTGTGTTAAATATTGAATTTTACACACAGAGTTTTTCTTATTTCCAGTGAACATCCAGAACGCCTTCAATAGGAAGAATAATGGGATAGTGTTTCAGGATCTCAGTGGGAAGGGTTTGGGAAGAGTTTATCATGGAGTTTTGGAGGAATAATCAGATTAAACAACTAATGTTAGTAAATAGGTTGGAGTCTAGCAAAAACAACCGGGTACCACGACATCCATGTTTGTCCACTGTGAGGGCAGAGACCCAGAACATGAGCCTGATTCCCAGGGTTATTTTAAACCAGAACGTATTCCTCTCTGCACTCCTGGAGAAATCCAGGAGGAATTGCCATAAGCCCGAGAGGTTGGGTGGTAAATTAATTTGTAATCCAGAGTGCTGATAAAGATGTAAATTCAACCTCATTATTTTCAGCTGTTTGTTTTAACCATAGTGTAAAAGGTGGGTCTTGATGATGTTACCCTTCCTTTCATTCCATCACCCGATGGAATTAAGACTAAATGCCATCCCATGGCATTAGACTAAAGCTGCTGTGGAATGATTTGTTTAGAATCTTTTTGTACAACTGCAGTGTTGCCAAACCCAAACATCTAGAAATCCTGAGGAAAGCCTGATTGTGCCTTTTTCAAAATCACAAGGGTGATTTAAAAAAAAACAAGGATTTTTTTTTTTTTTTTAGTTTATCTCCTGGTTTTGAGTTGCACGATCAAGTTTCCTCTGCAACCAGGTTTCAACTTTCAGTTAAAATAAGTGGCAAACTCCTCATGTGGTAGGGCTGGAGTTGTGAGAAACAGGCCAAGTCTTCACATTCTTGATGGAGAAATGAAAGAGCCGCCACTCTGATCAAGAAATGTTCAGGTTTACAAAAATCCAGTTCTTTGGAACACATGTTGCAAAGGTGGGAGTGTCCCATCTGAGCTCCATTGCACCTCTGCATTCCAAATAGTGGTGTTTTCCTGCAGATTTATACAGCTTTCACCACGTAGGCATCTTTTTCCTTACCTCGTTAGGGACAAGCTGCTTTCCATTGGTGATGTTTGCGGTGGGAATGACACATGAAACGGTTTAGCCTGAGGCATTATGAGTTTTGGGTTTGAGTCCCATATTCTCTGGGATGTGTGTCTTATTAGAGAAGAAATATGATCGGAGAGCTAGGTATAAAATTATATGGGAGATAATAATTTCTCATATTTAGTGAAACCAGAATGGATAACACCAGAGGATGTGGATAACACTTTTCAAACAGGCCTTTGGCACTCCAGGTCTGCACCATCAGCCCCACAAAGACACGTTTATATGGCCTCAATACAATATATAATGTCTCTCTGGCTGCACCAGCAGAGCTGTCCTAAGGATAGGATGAGAAGCTCTCAGGAATGCTTTCCACATTTTTATTTTGAGCCTCTGATCTCTGTGCAGGCTTGAAATATACTTCCTAGGGTATTTGAAAAATGGCTCCTTATCTGAAGAAAAGTTTATCTTGATAAAATGAGAGCGATTTGAGCGCATCCCTGCAGAGGTGGGGTGGCTGGATGTGCTCACCCTTCAGATAGGATCAGTGAGAACTCTGGGAGCTGATGGCTCTCGCCTTGGGGCGTGGATTCGGGATAAGTAAGATATGGAAACTGCTATCTCTGCTTTAGGCAAAACATGCAGTGACAACTAAGGAAGCAAATGTGTGTATTTCTTCTTGTAAGGCTGATGTTGTTTGCTGGGGCAATAGAAGCAATTTTTTTGAAATGGACTGAAAATTGCTCCTCTGTATTTTTCTGTGTTGTAAGACTTGCAAATTGTACACTGATTATACAAAATTATCCATTGATTGGTTAGGAAGTGCAGATTTCTCTCCTAGAGTTACACTCTTGTCCTGCTTGTATAATGAGGGAAACTAAGAAGTCTGTAGGATTTCTGGATTTATAAAATCATTTATATTGTCGTGAGCCACATAACTGAGCACCACAGCAGACTGTATGTACAGTTACTCGGAAATTGTCAAGAGTATCAAACCTCTCTGTCCTCTTTTCCAGAATGATGAAGTCCTCGGTCCATGCAGAAGAGGATGACTTTGTGCCAGAGCTTCAGAGAAGCATCCATCCCAGAGAGAGGCCAGACTGGGAGGAGACTCTCAGCGCTATGGTAAAACACCTTGTGGCTTTTTCTGTGTGCACTGTTTTAATTTCTGAACAATCTACTCGTATTCTAGTTATGCATTGATTTCTATTCCCCGAGTTTCAGATTTTTAAATGGATTGAGTAGTGCTTCCAACAAGACCAAAATACTTCCCTTCCTCTGGCAGTTTGTCAAGGAGGGAGAGAAGGAACGTGCATAACGCTTCTGCCCTATTAATACGTGCCCCAAAGCAGTTCTAGTAACCAATTAAAAAGTCTATAATGTCACGACGATTTTCAGTCTGCATTAACCTCTTTTTCAGCAAGACTTTTGAGCATGAAGGGAACTTCTGGTAAAAACATGCTCTTTGAAGCATGCAGCATTGTGGAAGAACACGATTTTTAGCAAAATGCTGGCTAAGTCTCCAGAAATAAAGCATCAGCCTGAAAGCTACATCAGAGGGAAGAGAATTGCAGAAAAGCAACCACAAAGGTGCTGTTCTCATGCTTACAGAAGGCAATACAAGTGGGCAGCGGGCCACAGACAGCTGTAGTACCTTAATATATTTGTTTTATTTTTAAAGGAGTGAGTTAAGTACCTGCAGTTCCACTTTCCTGATTCCCTTTAGCATTTGCCGAGCTTGAAAGGTCAGATGTTATTTTATTAGCAGCCAAATAGAGCAGTCTGATTAGGTGGTTTTGTGAAGTCCTCTTGCCTCACAGAAGCTTGACCTACCTTGTTCCAGTATAAGATTGTCTGGAATCTTGTTATTTTAAGATTTTTCTAAATTGCCTCATTAGCACACTAAGCCGAAGAGGAAATTACATTCTGCAACAGACCTGGGATAGGGGGAAGGTCTGAACATTCCAGGCCAGCAGTGATGCTCTCGGGGGCCAGTCCAGCAGCATGGCTAAGATTACTCACTGTGATGTGGCACCAGTGACACTTTTTCCCTCTCATCAGATCGTGTGGCAGTGACAGGGCTTCAGCTTGGAAAAGCCGTGTGTTTTCTGCAGCCAGCAGTGCAGCAACAGCACGAGGGGTGGCCAGATCCATCTGATGTGTGGGGCTGAGGGGTCTTCATCCCAGTGGATTAGTATTATTTGAAATTTCAAGCACCACTAATATCTGACTGGGTCACGTGGAATAGATTTTGGCTTAACTGTTCTTTGCACAGCGTTCAGAAAATGTGTAGGTAATAATCTCCCTACAAGCCAGCTATTTATTTTAATTTTAAACAGGGCAACAAAGATAAGTTCTATGGTTTACTGTTTTAAAGGCATCATCAAACCCCATATAATACAATGATAATATTTTGTTCCAAACTTCATTTTCAAGTAAAAAAAAAAAACCCCAACAACCCCAAACTTAGGCATCACCAGCCTTTTTGTCTGCTGGTATTTTCTGTCCTTGCCGCTCTGCTTGCCTCCTCGATAATCCATTGTTAATTGTGACTTTTTGCAATTGTCACTTCCTGAGGATGATTTTGCTTATGTGCAGGTATTTTTTTCCTTCTCTCCACCTTGGCCAGCAGCTCACGCTGCTGCTGCTGCCTGTTTGAGAGCCCTGTCTGCTCTCATCAGCGTTGCTCAGCCAGGGTGCTTCGTAGCACCCCAGAGCCAGGGTGCTGGTGTAAATCACTGCTCGACACCCCAGAGCCAGGGTGCTGGTGTAAATCACTGCTCGACACCCCAGAGCCAGGGTGCTGGTGTAAATCACTGCTCGACACCGCGCTGTCTGTAACCTCAAGGTGTGTCTCAGGAATGTGAGTCTGTAATTCAGCGCCTCCACCTGTAACACAAGTTAGCTGGCATACCTCATTTGTTATTGAGGTTGGTTTTGTTTTTTTTTTTTTTCCTATTGTTGATTTACAGTGAAGGAAAGGTTCACCTGACCTGACTTTCCCCGTTCTCACCAGGGCTGTTGTGCTCATGGACGGAGTTCCGTGTTCAGCTCCATCCTGCAGCCTACACGTGTGCATCATCTTCCTCTCGCTGTGCTAGTAATTCGCTTTTTAGAACATGTCCTCTTGCACAGCTCTGTGCCAGCAGTGTAAAAACTGAGCAGTCCAGGCTGTAAAAAAGGCATTTAGAGGATGACAAACAAGAAAATTCACATCTAAGATGTGCTGCACGGTGGTTTAGTGTGATGAAGCACAGGGTGACATAAAAGTCTACCGAACCTGTCTGTATAATGGTTTTGTGCTTACAGCGTTGTTCTGACCTCGTGGTCCTCTGAATACATTGTAGATGGGTAGAAAAACCTCACTTGCTCATATTTGCTGTGTTGAGTGAACCAAATTTCCACTTTCAACCCCTGCCTTATGCCCAGTCAGAAGGCAATATTTACAAGATGTAAATATTTACAGGAGAGTGTTCAACACTGTCACTTTCTATTCTCTGTTAACCAGTGTGTTTACTCTATTCTTTTTCCTGCTCATTTTGAGCCTGAGATTTTTTTCCTTACTCCCTTCATTTTACATTTTAGCAGCCTCTGGTTTACCCTTTTCCCAGAGCATCCCCCTCGACGTTGTAGAAGAGTTCCTCATAGTGGCATAACACATTTAGTTTTTGGCTAGTTGCTGTTTAAGTTGCAGACTTCAGCTTTTGTTGTTGCTTGGAGAAGTTGGACATAGCTGGATTGTTTTCTGCTCTCCCTTGCTTCCCGTGGCAGACAACTGGAGACCCAACTGGGTGCAAGGCTTTGTCACTGGAAATGAATGTCATGCTCTGCCAGGTGAGCTGAGACTAGCACCACTTTTGGAAATTCTGACACAGTCGACACATCGGTGGTGCTTATTCATTTGTCTCTTTGCCCCCGTACGTGATGTTGTACTTTGGGAAAAGGTGATTTATGCATTCACAGTTAGATGAACATCTTCAAGTCATCCCTAATCTCCCTCTCTGCTTTCATCCACAATATATTTCAAAGTGCTTATTATTAATTTATCTAAGTGCTTTGTTTCCAGAGCTTTTTTCTTAGCCAGAATAAACTAAACATCTTTCTAAATGTATGGAGGTTGAGTGCCCTCCTATACTGTAAATATAAGGTAGGGCAGAAACTCTGTTTTTAATATTTCTGTCATTGCCAGTTTATTCTGGGCACCTGAGTAGCTTTAGTCCTTTGTTTGATACTACTTTTATCGCCTTTTTTACGTTTATGGTTTGTACTTTTGCTTACTTTTTAAACCTGCTTGTTTCTTTTTTTGTGGTTTAGCAGAAAGGCAAGTGTGTTTTTTTTTTTTTTATTGGAGACCTGGTTTGTTTGGGTGCTTCTGGTGGTTCTTGAAACTTCAGAGCAGTTAGGAAATCCTGTGCAGCAGATGTTGAGAACCAGGCTGGATGGAATCCAACGCTGGATGGACAGACTTTACAGGATTTGGATAAGAAGAGCAGTCCTCAAGGACTGCTATGTTCTGAATTCCCCCCCCCGACCCCATCATCTGTATTTTTAGAATTTGGTTGTATTAGATACACCGTTTTGTCACCACCTCAGCCTCCTATTCCCCCCGTGCTGCTGGCCTGCTGGGTAACCTTCACACATGCCCCTTTTTTCTTCCATCTGCTCCAGTTTGGAAAAGGCACTTGATGATATTGACTTTCTTTGTAGAACACTTGTGAGTTCCAGGGATGAAAAGCCGTGTTTGAGCCAGGTCATATTGCAGTATATGGATTTTCCAACGTTTCTCTGAGGTAGTATTATTTTAAAGGAAAGGAATAGTGTTTCCTTGTAAGGTCCTGAAGATGTTTCTCTGTTCAGGTGTTTCTCTGTTCACAGAATCACGGAATATTAGGGGTTGGAAGGGACCTCAAAGGATCATCTAGTCCAATCTCCCTGCCTGAGCAGGACCTTCTCTGTTACAAGAAATGAAGCTGTGGAAGAGAGCCTTTATATAGTATTTCTTACACGAGCCTACAGAACAGCTGTCCTCAGCTTGTCATTAACTTTAGTCGATATTTGTACTTAATACTACATTTACCTTAAAATATTGACCATCTGACTTGCTCTCAGCATCTCTTTAAGACTTCAGTTGAGTTGCAGTGTTTTAATTTGCTGACAGCCTCTCCCCCCAGCAGGCTGCTGCGCTCACAGGCATGCACACACGCCTTAGCCCTCTTGCCTTTTTCTTCCATTTGTCTAAATTTTGTGGGCAAGCAGGATTAAAACAGTGAGATAAATCTAAAAATCTTTATTTATCCACTCTGTTGAAATCGTGCTGTCAGGGAAAGGTACCACCTGAAGCTGCATTAACCTGACAAGCAGTCCTGCACTGGAGGTAAGGTGAATATACGCACTCCAAAGCTAGAAATAGGATTTCTTTTGTGTGTCTGTATATATATATGTGTGTGTGTTTCTGAAAAGGTCTGTTTTTCTGCAGTGCCTGCCACTTCTTTCAGCTTTGGAAGCTTTCAAAATGCGAGTCCCTAAAGCTGCAGTAGGTTTATTTGCTGTGTGATGTTTTTTCCATAGTGCCCTGAGCACCAGGAATACAGGGGATCATCCTGACACCTGCTCACAGACTACAGTGACTGTCTGCAGGGGTTTGCTCATGAGTAGGTCACGGCTGGATGGGACCAGGGGTTCTCCACCTTGAGGAAATCAGCCGATTTCCCACCCCAGTGCACCTCTGAACAGTGGCTTTAAGGATCTAGAAGTACGATTGTCCATAATGAGGTTATTGAGATGATAGCCATAGTATCCCAAAGTGTTACTAGTTCGTAACCAGGCTGTCTAGACAAGATGTGATGCAGGAACCTCTAAATTACTGATGGGAAACTGTTATGAATCCCTGGATTTGTCAAATGCAAAGTGAAGAAGAAGGCAGGTGATTGGCAGTTGATACACGTCATCCTTTTGGCTTGTGCCAGTGGCATTTTCTTAGGAAAAATGCAAGCCTACAAATGTTTTGGAAAGGCAGAGGGGTTAGACTTTGTCTTGTGAAGTCCCTGGAATAATCTTAGTTCTTGTATCAGGTCAGAGGGATTCTGAGATCTGTAGTGTTTTCAGCGTTTGATACTAGGTAAGGTGAGGTGCCATGGCTTGTGAAGGTAATAAAGGCTTTTTAATGAGACCTCAATATATCACTGTTAAATCTGGGACATGAGGGAGGAGAACACTATTTTTAAACGCAATTTATAAAAGTATGTAGAGATTAACGAATTGTAAAGGTTTAAAGAAAGATTTCACTCTCCTGGGTTTGTTTCTCATTTGTACAGCACTTAGCCCAGTGCTGCCCCGGATCTTGCTTGTGGCTTTTCCAACAATAGATGCAAAAAATAAGAATACATAGGGTTTCTTTTGAAATTATTTTTGGTTGGTTGGTTGTTTTTTTAATGGGAAAAGCATCAGGCATGTTTCTGAGTGTGTCAGTCCTGACCCAAGCTAACATGAATACTTTGAGGAACTGTGGCAAAATCTGAGGAACAAGGGAGCCCTGTCAACTATGGTGATTTCCAAAAAGGTGGTCTCATTTCAGCAACTGACATTTATAGATATAATACCCTTTAATACATAAAAACTGACGTTTTGGACTTTTTATTCCTGTAGCTTACAACTTTTCATGCTTTGTATGCATATGAACCAACACCAGAATTTTACAGCTGATTACAAAGATGATGATGGGATAGAAATGGGATTTTGGATAGTGTGGACAATGTAGGCATCGACATGAGACCAGTGTTCTGCACAGCACACCAGGCAGCCATCAGGCTGTAACAATATTTTGGTCAAAACAGTTCTGGTCTGGCATCGCACCAGTATCCTATATTTCGTTTTCAATTCCCATAACTTGTTTTCCTTGTTATTGCTGAAGTATTTTTTCCCTTGTTAAGCTTTTGGCAAGGTATTATATTGTTGCTTGTGGCTCTAGCTCTCCCTCTCCCTCTTGGTTAGAGAGTCATTTTTATTTCACAGGCTAACTCCCAGCGTGAAGCTTGTCCCTGAGAATCTTTGAAAATTGGGACAATCATTTAACTGGTGCATTGGCTTCTGTTTGGGTTTGCCAATTAAATGAATTCAATTAAACCCGAATGGATACTGTATTTTTGGCAGTAAGTATTAATTTATAGCCATCATTTAATTTTCATTGGCAATGCTACAGAAGCAATTGTTTCTAGTTACATTTACTTTCTTTACAGTGTATGCAGTCTTGCAGCACGGTGTTGATCCAGGAGAAAAAAAAAAAGACATTTTCTAAATTTCTGTTTTAAAATCCGTGCACATGCTTTTAGCAAAGAAGGAATGATTCAAACTTTGCTAAGGCCAGGTCAGTAAAGTTTGTTGTTCACCAGTGTTAATGCACCCTAATTTTGTATATCTTATCTATTTCAAGAATCTGATGCACATCAGTGTCTTGCTGAGTGAAATGTTTGGGTCATGTATTTACATGCCACCACTAGTGCTTCTTCTTTCGCAGTCGTAGGGGATAATGGCAATTAAAAAGATAAAGATGGCACTGGAGTGTAGTGGGTGATTTTTTGAATGCTCCCAGTAGCCCTCTGCCAAATTACATAAGTGTAGGTAGGCATAACCATGCATTAATGTACGTTAGGCACTTAAGCCTGGGTTTACTAAGGCATTAAGGAGCTGAGTGCCTCTGTTTATCAAACTGTGAGTAAACCACTGGGCTCAGGGGTGTAAGTGGGATCACTGCTGCTATTGCTGGGTGGCAGTGCAGGCCAGCTTGGCTCAGCCTGTGAATGACCAGTCTGAATTGCCTGTGGTTTAGGTAATCAGACGTTTTCATATCCCAATATCCTCTCTAATTAACACCCATTTTACATTGGATTGGAGTCAGTCGCGCTGCCTGTCGGTGAGGGCGTGGGGATGCCCTTCTGATGGTTGGTGCTGGTCCAAATTATTGACCACTGTTGAGTTCTGAGAGACGACATGAGATGAGCTCCGAAGACAGGATTGCATTGGCGTGACCCTCTGCCTCTTTTCCTCCCACCCTATTCTGAACGTGGTCTCTTTTTACACGTTTTGTTGTTGTAATAGAAGAAATGCCACGTTTATTTGAAATGTACTTATTTGGGAGATAAAACTTATTTATCTGTCAATCACTTTTCCCTAGTCCCAGCTGCTTAAAAATGAGGTGGAACATCCAGGAAAAAGAAAGGAATCTCTTATAAATAAGTGACTTTTTTTTCTAAATCAATGTTCATTGCTTCTTAGTTACTGTAATGCAAAAAAAAAAAAAAAAGGAAGAGTTTTTGAAGGGTTGTCAGCAATTTGCTCATCTATCCCCTTCCACTCCCCACCCCCACGTTAGCCCCAAGAGACAAACATGCCAGAGTGTATATTGTCCGGCTGAAGGTTGTAGGCATTATTTTTTTTGCCATGATTCAGCCTTCTTAATTATAAGGTGATGAATTATTCCATGAAAATATAGGTAATTTCTCACCTGATTTTTTTTTAATTAAATCATTCCACATAGTTCTGCCTCGCTGTGTTCATAGTGGTCACTGCTGTGTCGGTGTGGGGCTGCGTGATGTCTGTTGGTGTCGGATCAAGTTGCCAGGGCACAGATGATTCCGACTGCAAAACCCAATGTTTTTGCACCAAGTAGTCTTAACACTTCCTCTTTGCTTTGGGGTTGTTCCATGAAAACGGGCGATGGATGCTGCAAGGGCATGCTACAAGTCCTTTTTCCATCGAGGAAGGCTTCAAAGTGTTTCCCACCCTAGGAGGTAGTGTGTCTCAGTTCATCTTCCTCAGCTGGTGTTCCTCAGGATTGTGTCCGTGACCTGATTATATGAGGATGCACGTCCTCCTCTGAGTAGACATCAGAGCTGGTTTGTACTGGTTTAGATTGAAAATCACCGCTGTTCTCTGTAACATCAGCGAGTTTATTGGCTCCATGTTATCCATGTGGGACTGGATGTGGTCTTCTGTGGGCTCCAAGTACACCAGGCTTCTCGATTGCAGGAATCCACTTTGAGAAGTTTCTGTCTTTGATTACTCCTTCCCTCCTCCCGTGCTGCAGAGAAGCGTCTCAGGACAGTTAGAGATTTTCTGGGATGAAGAGTTGGGAAGTGAATCACTGAGCTAATCTTATTTAAAAATAATCCCCCCAAAGAAGTTCAGCTTTCCTCTTTCTTTTTACTCTGGATTGTTTCAGGGACTTGTACTGTAGCCCCTAAAACAGTTGCAGCTGCAACGAGGGGAAGTAGGAGAGAGTAGCCTGGGGCTGAAGGATTGGGGTGTAAGTTTGAAAAATTGGCTTTACATCTTCAAGCTGGGCTGTCTGTGAACCTACACTCTGGGTGCTCCTGAAGACCTTTCTGTTTCAGAGAGTGTAAAAGAAGTTTTAGGGTCTGTGTGTTCTTGGTTCGCTCTGTGGCTTGTACTGCAAGCAAATATTTTCAGCCTGAAAGCATTTGGAGTTGTTCTTCGGTGTGGTTGCAGAACTGGAAGTTGTCACTGTCGATTCTTGCTTTGTGGCACAGCGTTTCCCCCTGGATTTGTGTGTGGCTCACTGGCTGCTCTTGGTTTCTTAAGCTGAATAGATAGCCTGGTGGGTTACAGACGTGTGTGTGTGGGGGAATGTCATCTTAATTTGCTGTGGTTTTTGCTCTGTGCATGTGTGTTTTGTTTTTAAGTCTCAGTCTCTGTGTTTTTTTTTTCTTAAGTATTGATCTTTAGGGGGGAAAAAAAAAATCCCTTGTTTTTACCTAATAATTTTACGAGCGCAAGGAAACATTCTTGGAGGACAAAGAGTCTCACCATCAGCTTCTGCAGCATCTGTGTTCTTGGTGATGTGAGGAAGAGGTGGTCATTCCTGGTTTTGCTGACTAGTGGCATGGAAAGACCTTCCTGCAGCTCCTGGGGCATACGGTGGGTGTCCTGTTCTGACCTCACCTAGGTGACGTGAAGTCCTGGAGATCACTGTCACCTCAGATCTGCCAACAGAAATCCCTGTGTCATCTTTCCTAACCTGGTTTTTGAACAGTTGGTCAGGAAGGCAGGTTTTGGGAATGGTGACCAGCAGCTGGAGGCTGCTCCGGTGGCTCAGCCAGAGCAGGGTCTGTGATCCCAAGCCAAGCTTTCCCGGATAACCTTGGCACAAAGTTAATGAACTCACTCTTTTGTTCTGTTGTTCAGAAGTTTATGGACAGCTTATGGTATAAATTGCACGTTACAAGTAGACACATTCTTCACATGACTGTGTTGTTACAAGGGTTTGGAAAATGAGTGTATCATACACCAGTTTTGTGGGGTGTGCTGATGGAAACAGCTCTTTTTAGAAACAAAAAGCTGAGTGCAGGTTGGCTTTATGTGCATAAATATCAATTTTTGTTAACTCTCCCGACTCAGGTATTGGGGTTCAATGTCAGGCTGCTGTTTTTTCCACCTTCCCAATCTTTCTTCTACTGCATTGGGAAAATTTTTCAGTTTCTAATTTATAGCTACACCATACCATAAGATTGTTATTTTGCATAATCACTGAATGTGGCCAGGGGACTTACCAGAGTGGGATCTGCTAGGTTCAGGCTGAATTCACCTCCGTAGTTTTTTGTGTGATGAGAAGTTGCTTTCTACCATAACGACCCAAAGCTCTACTTGTCCTTGATAACTAAAACATCATTACGACCCCCTTCTCCCTCCATGAAACAACAGACTGTAGAAATTGTGCATCAAACAGGGTCTGGGATTTTGAGGGTCTTTTTTAACTGGAATCAAAGCATTGTGCTCATTGGATGTTCTGTTTTCTGTGGCTTTTTTCTAAAATTTGTTTTGTAGGCTGTGCAGAAGAAGGACTCTAAGCCTGGCTGCCTTTCCCACGCATATTGTATGTGGGATTTTTGTTCTTAAAGCAAGTACATTCCTTAGCCAGTATGCTATTATGTGAGGCTCTGTACTGTACCGTGGCAGCTCTCTGAGCTGAGATCTTTGTGAATAAGGCAATTTCACTGCTGCTTCACTATAGCAGTGGCAAATCCAAACTTAAAGCTGTAAGGTAGTTATCATGCTAATGTTGTCCTCAGCAGCTAACCATTCATCTTTGCTTGGTGCATCCATTTTTGTCTAAAACAAGTGATAGCTATGAAAGGAAATACAAGTGTGGGACTGTTTTGTTGGAAATATCCACCATCCTTTGGGGGCATTTGATTTGTCTGCAGAGAATCAGCGTGAGCCCGTGCATCTCTTTATGCCTCACTTAGGAAGTCTGGTGGTGGCATAGAACCAGCCTGCTTTACAGAGGTGAATTTTGGTCACAGGGGCCAGAATACTGCCTGAGTAGGGTCATGCAGCTGCCACGCTGCTTACTCTGTGTCTCAGGTTCCACTTACCCCATTAGTTATTTTACATGTGAGCTGGAGGTGGTTTTACCCACGTAGCTGAGAGCTAGCAGAACTTTATTTGAAAACACATTAAATGAATAGTTTGGAATTTGTTCTTTGTTCATCCCAGGCTGATCCTTTAAACTATGGTAAATGGATGCCCTGGACTAACTCCTCTGTAATGCTAAGTCTCAGGAATGAGAGGTTTCCCTTGATTTGCCAGCTCATGGCAATGCTTAAAAGTGGGTTTGTTTTTTTTTTTCTTTTTCTTATTTTTCCCCCCTTTGGAGGGGAGAAGCTGGGAGTAGAAAAAACACATCCTGTGTGGTCTTTTGAAAAAGAAGAATTCACTGTTAACCATGCCATGCAATAAGTACTGGCTAGAACAATTCAGCATTGACAGGGAGTGTGGAAAATGGAATTAGAAGTCCTAAACTCAAAAAATGATACACATGAAAGTATCTTCTTTATTGAATGCAGATTTCTTAGACATGGGATTAAGGATGTGCATCGCCAGTATTCAGAGATTCCCTACTGGAAGCACTTGTCATTTTTTCACTGGCTTTCCTCTATTACATTTCTCATTTACCGTGAGATTTTCAAGGTGTCTCTGGCTGGATAACTGTTTCCCCACCTACCACAATCCCCAAACTGGGAGCTAAATTAAAAAGTCAGTACTGCCTCTAATTACTCCAGCCATTGTGGCCTTGAGCTATGCCTGCATATAAGCCAGTCCCACAGCTATCCTTTGGCACCTCAGAAAGGGGGTTTCTTTTATCTTTGCAGCAGAGCACTGGGTAAGGAGCTAAGTGATGACTTAAATTTAAAAAAAAAAAAATTATAAAAGTTAAAAAGTTCAACTGTTTCTGGAAAACATCTTTGTGCTTTTCTGTTGGATCTCAAAGCTGTTTGTTTGCACGCAGTGGCTTGGATTGCAGTAAGCAGAGTATGCCAGACCCTTCTGCTCTCTGAAAGGTAAAATTTATCTAATGCTTTCCTCTTTTCTGAGTGAGGGTGTGTAGCCAGCGTCTGCAAATACAGATGGGGAACACAGGCACCCTGGGAATGAGAACTCATCCTTGGTTTGCAGCTTTGCATCCACTCTGGGTGGTTATTAAATGTGCCAGTGCTGCACTCTGCTGATCAGACCGCGCACAGCACGGCTATTAATCCTTCAGATAATCAGTTGGCAAATGCAGAGTTGGAGAGGGGTATTTATTTTTATTTTTTACTTCTGCGGTAAAGCTGCTGTAGTTTAACGAGCAGATGTTTTTGTTTAAGCTGAGATTGTCAGGCCCAGGTACATAAACCAGATGCAATTGCTTCTTCATCTTAAATGTGTCCAAATATCTCGAGCAGCTCTGAAAAACGTAGCTGAAATGTGTGAAAGTGACACAAACACCCTGTTTGAAAATACTTAGGAAACTCATTTGCATCCACTAAACGCATCATTGGAAAACAGTAATACGAAGAATTTGGCAAATACTTGTGTTTCTATCGTATTGCCAGTGAACCACTGATATTTTTGGATGGATGTTGTGTCTTCATCAATTACTGTACTTTTATTCGATTCAGAAAAGTGACCCAGTTACAGCCTTCCCGTGCTTAGGTACATTTTAATCCTTTTAGGGATAGTGCTTGGGCAGATAAATGCTGCAGAACTGAGACCTTTCATTTGGAGTTACTCGTAGTAGCTTGGACATGGTGACTTGGGTTTAGTTTAGTGAAAGCATTTTTCCCTTTGCTTTGTTGATTTATTTATTGTGGAGATCCAGGATAGTCATTACAACACAGAAAGTGAGAGCAGAAAGAGCTTTCTCTCCCTGGAGTGGAATGGTTGTGGAATGGGAAGCTGAGATGAACCATGTCTCTTCTTTCCTTGTGCTTCAGGCTAACTCTTGAGCATTAATTGGTAAAAGCAGGATGGTGCTGATGGAGCCATCATCTTTTGCCTTGAGTGATCAGGGATATTTGTAGGACAGTTTCTTTCTTAACGTAGCAAAGTTCAGGAAAGAAGGTGATGCCGAGCCACCTTTGTGTAGGGAGTTGGTACCAAACATTTGGAACAGCTGTTGATGTCCTTGTGCACAAGCACCCACCTCAGATATTGAACTGTGTAGTCTGGCTGCGACTTTTACTGAAACATTTCTGTTTCCTGCTGTTCTGCAGTGAAGGAGTAAAACTCTTAAGAAAGTTTGGTTTTTTTGGAAAAGCTTTGGGGGGGTTTGTCTTGGGGTTTTTTCCTCTTTTTTTTCCCCTTCTTCCAAGAAAGTCGAGGAGAAATGAAGATGATGTAAAGGAAAAACTGCCATGGAAACCAACTAGCATTTTGAATCAGCTCTGCCATTTTTAGAAACAAGGCCATGTGCTCAAAGAATCCAGAGCAATCTGGTCCTTCCAAACTGGTTTTGTTGAGAGACTGATGGTAGGAAGACGCATAAATGTTACTGCCTGTCTAATAGTTATTCTTGCTTTCTGTTAACCTTGGGGAGGAGTAAATTTCCACCTTCAGAAATCCCACTTGAATTCAGTAGCCTGGGTACACGCTGACCTGTCAAGTCCTGTGTTGTATCCGTTCCTGTATGTGATACCTCCTCAGGGGTCTTCCAGTAGTATTATGGAAAACCAGTTCACCAGGTATGGGATTCTTGGAGCTCGGTGGGATTCCACCCTTCCTTCTCTTCTTCTGCATCCCAGCAGGAGGATGTGGCAGCAGGAGGAGGACCATGGGTTTTGCACAGGTTCAATATTCTCCCCTGTTGAGGATACCAAGGTGGAAACTTTATCACATCCTGTTCACTGGACTTTTTTCTTTGATTTAACGTGAATTTTCAAATCGTGTTACGTTTCTGGATGTGAGGGAGGTGGGTTGACATGTTTTCTGATAAATGCAGTGAGACTTTTGGGGAGAAAATCCTTCTATATTATGCAGTGGAGAGTTGTTAGATATAAATTATTTATGACTAAGGTTTTGTGTGCTAGAGAGTGCGAAGCTGAAGTTTTCCAAATCATGTCTGTAAACATAAAGACCAAAAATTTCAGACTTGCAGGCTCGAAGCT
Source organism: Tauraco erythrolophus (assembly GCF_009769465.1). Classification (NCBI taxonomy): domain Eukaryota; kingdom Metazoa; phylum Chordata; class Aves; order Musophagiformes; family Musophagidae; genus Tauraco; species Tauraco erythrolophus. The sequence goes on from NC_141490.1 coordinate 6,325,865, forward strand.
GGACACCCTGGTTTGTGAGAGCTGTCAGATTTAGAGAGTTTATGGAGTTTAGCAGCAACAACTGAAAATTGCACAAGTGATGTAGGTGCTTCGGGGATCCTTCTGGTACCCACCGATCAAACAACTGCGATGATTTAAAAATGGAATGATCATCCATCAGGGGGTGGGACAGACAGACAGGTGTTCTCCCAAATTTGCTTAGAGCAAACATTTCAGTGGTATCTACCTGCCTCACAATCGATGTAGGTATCTGTCATAAAATACTGAAGTTCTCAAATATTTTCCCAGCTGCTACTAATATAAGTGTGGTCTTTAGTGCTCTTCACGGGAGAACATCTCAGTTCAGGGGAGACTGGGGAAGTGGTTTTGCTCAAAAAACCTTCCTCTGAAACGTAAGAGGACCACGGATCCTGATGAACTCAATTGGCTACGTTCTGGATCAAGCCCTAATTTGTTTACCAAGCTTTGGACCAAAGCAGATAGACGCAGCAGTGACATTAAGCTGTGAAAATGGGACTAAATAATTTGCATAAACAGATCTGCTATGCAATTACTAGGTTTCCACAGAACGGTGATGCACAGAAAATAGGCAGGTGAGAAGCAGCTGATGCTGCTAGCTGGCTAATTTTCCAATGTAAATAATTCAGCTGTTTCAAAATGATTTTTAAAACCAAATTGCTGTGACACAAAGCACAAAAGATGACAAATCTCGTTTGGAGTGTTTTGTTAGTGTTTTGAGAGGAGGGTAGTCGAGGGTGACATTTTGTGTGCCAGGTTTTGGATCAGAACGGGTGCCAACTAGTGGTGAATAAAGTGTGCTTTCATGTAGTCATGTATCTTTGGTTTAAATGGAAAGTAGTTGCAGTTTATTTTGGACTAATATGGTTTCTAAAATTGCAGTAAGTTTCTCTTTTTTTGCTTATCAATCTATTCACCAAGTTTTTTTGGTGTTAGTAGCTCATACCAAAGAAAATTAGCTTGCACAACATCACCAGTCTGCCCTTTTTCCTCAACTGTGAGACTTATGAGAGGTTGTTGTTCTGCAGCAGAGTCCAAAGAGCTCAGATCTAATTGGAAAAGCGACCGAAGTTAATTACTCTGTTGCATCTCATTGTAGTCCATTCAAATGGATATGTGCTGTTGCAATGGGAGAGGCAGATAGCTCCTTCCAGCACGATTTGGACATAACTCAACTGGGAAGAAGAGGATAATACAACTTTTTCGAAGAGAGATGCTGGCATTTAAGTCTCCTGGAGGTGTGAGTTTTGCCTCCACTGCTTTGAGTCAGATCCAGGGTAGTCTCTACCCACTGCTGCAAACTGGCTTGAAGCCGACGTTTTTCTGTCAGATCTGTTTTTCCGTTTTTATATCCCACCAGCTTCGACTGCTGATGGAGAAAAAATTATTTTCCTTCCTACAGAAATTCTGTTCCTTAGAAAATTAAGGCAAGCACATCCAGCTTTGCCTAAAAGCAGCTTACAGGAATGGCACATTTATTACTGTAATTAGTGATTTTCTTATGTAAAGGACCTGTAAGGTTTATTAAATTGGTGATCCTCTTAATGTTAAAATTCACAGTGAGACTCTCAAGTGTCCTATTACACACCGAAGTAATTGTGTGCTTAGTAACAGTCAGTCAGCCAAGGATAGGTTTATTTAAGGGTATAAATGTTGTCTTTGTGTTTCTTCAGAGGGTGGGTGTGCGTGTTCTGGGCAGCTGTGGGATGATGGAGCTGAAGCATCGCTTACGTTCTGGTTGCAAATTTATGGAGTAGTGTTGACAGGGGGGGAGCTCACTCCTAACAGCTGCAGCATTGCTTTTCCAAGGGCAGTGGTATAAATTGCAGGAGCTTGTCTGGGTGCAGAGGACTTGTGCTCTACTCCAGTCCTACGTAAGCCACGGTGATGTTGGTTGGATGGACGTGGCTGTCTACAGTGTATGTCTGCATTTGAGCCAGGGTCTTCATGGATTCCCTCTACCAAGGGAGAACAGGGTTGCTTTTGACCTAATCTAGTTGTCTAAAGCAGATGAACTGGGCCCAAAGTGCCTGTTTATCTCTGGTGACTATAAAAGTAGCCTCGGGTAGATAAGACAGTTGTAGCTGCGTACCTCCTGCGTGTCTGGAGCTGAATGAGATGAATCACTCCCTCCAGCTCTGATGCTCTTAGTTAATGAATACAGGCATGGTGAATGGTTTTGACTTATTTACTGCAGCTCTTTATGATGTGGTGAAGCTAAAATGATCCATGTCAGGCTAAAATGAGAGCTTCAGGGAGGAGAATAAGAAAGATTCCCCCATTGTTCGTCCCGAATGTAGGCTTCTAGCATCAACTGTAATTGTCTGACTGAAGTTTTGAGGGCAAGGACCAAGTTGTTTCCATGTTTTACACTGCAGCATGCAATTGTGTTCGGATATGTTGTGCATAACAGCTTTTGGAGTGATCATCTCAGTTCAGAGGTCTTTTGGTGGACCAGCGTAGAAGCATTGGTACTGGTCTGGGTCAGGGAAGTCATAGGTTTATTCCTGTCATTAGAAAATGGATTTGATGTAACACTTTTTTGTTCCAGGCCTGCAAGAGAGGAAATACTGAAGTGCCTTTCTGCCCCTGGCTTGAGCATTCACTATTTTGGACATTATTCATGTTTTGTAGTGCATGGTGTAAAGCAGAGAAAAGCTCGTTCGAGTTGTCTCACCCACATCACTAATGAGCTGTCTCTGGCCAACATATTTCTCCTCCTGCTCTGTGAAGTCTGTGATGATCTTCTTGGTGGAACACTGCTGCCTTCATAAAAGGCTCACCTAAAACCCCTCATTCCTGTAGAGCTTACGGCAAGAGAAAGACGTGGTGCTGAGCGTTTGAGTCCCCCGTGATGCTGAACGCTAGCCCAGCAGAGCTCATGGCTTATGGAAAAGCAGCTGGAGGAGGGAGAGGATGGGAAAGCATGACTGAACAAACAAAAAGAGGGAGGTTGAAGTTCTGGCCTCACTAAAATAAATGAATTTTAGTATGTTCATGCACTTACACCAATGGCTTCAAACAACTTTTTTAAAAGCTACCTCCCACATACAAGCAGCTTTGTCATGAACTTGGTTTTCCACTGTATGAGGTATCCAGCTTCTTCCAGTGCCTCTGCCTGAATCTAAGTGCACAGGTGTTTGGAAAATCAGATACTTGATGAGACGTATGGAGTTTAGGAATGTATGTTAGGCTCCTACCTCTGAAAATCTCTTCTTTAGAAACCAGAAGTAGTAATGAATAAAATACTGGATCTGACAGTTGCATATACAACATGGCTCAGGAGGAGATAATCATACTAGGTCATAAACCTGAGGTTCAGTTTTCCTTGTTTTCCTTGTTAAAAAGGCAGCAGTTCAGCTTTTAGCACATAGGAGATTTGAGCTGTGTTTGTACATATATGTACAAATGTATAGGCTGCTGCTTAGCAGCAGTCATATTTTAAATTCCTTGCTTTTTTTATTCTTCTTTTTGCAGGCAAGAGGTGCAGATATCCCTGACATTCCAGGGGAGTTGCCGCTCCGGACCTGTGGCAGCACAGCAAGTATGAAAGTGAAGAATGTGAAAAAGTAAGAGCAGTGTTGTGTTCTTTGATTTTTCCTGTCTATTTTGGGCTTCTGGTTTTGATATCCTGGGGTTTAGCGCAACGATTCTTGATGGTGTCTTCATTAGAGCAACCAAAATCCATACAAAACAGAGTAAATAACAGCTCATGTAGTCTAAAACTGGGAATGTGAGAGGTTTTGTTGGCTCTCTCACCTTTTTCTGGCCATAGAAGCAAAGCTTGTTAAGGGTCTTGAACCTCATGGTTACTGTATTTTTAAATTTTTGTGATTTCTTCCTGAAACTGATAAATTAAAAAACAAAAGAAAAGAAGATAGAGAGAGATATATATGAAAAACCTAAAGAGAAGCCCAGGCAATGTATAAATGAGATCATTTTCCCTCTCTGTGCTCTGAGAAGCTAAACCAGGACAAGTGGGTGGCCTAGATATATTTTTTTATTTAATATTTTTTCTTTTTTTTTTTCATTCTGCCCTGTACCTTTTCTTTTTTCTTTTTTTTTTTTTTCCTGTGGGCTTACACTCTCTTTCTCTCTTAGAGAACATAAACCAACTTATGTTTGCAGCTAAGGTTTCAAACCTCTGACCTGCAAAGGGGATCAGAAGTGATCCCTGTTACTTGCCTTGTCTGTGCTAAGAACGCTGACTTGAGGACCAGAACTCCCCAATATTGATTGATCCGTGCGTTCAGATCACCTTTCTTTAGTGCTGTGAGGGAAATGGCTCTTTGTTCTAGTGCTGAGCAGCCAGATGCTGCTTCTCACTTCCCACTTACATTCCCGTGGGAAGAGAAAGCTAGATAATGACAATCTCATTGGCTCCCCACCAGAAATATCTATAGGAGTCTATAATAGCTTCAGCAGAAGCAAGAGCATGTTGCAGAGGGAGAGGATCTCCCCATCAGCCATCATTGTAGCTGGAGACACTTGGGAATAATGATGCCTCACTTTTGAATTTTGCAAAGGCAAAGGATAAATAGCGTTTGTTCTGCACCCTCAGATACATCAACCCGGGACTGATGGGCTGTGATGCCTTTCACAGGTAAAGTTCTACTTTCCTCTGTGTCTCGTGTAAGGCTGTTTCTTTGCACTGCAAAAATGCATTTGTGAAGGTAGAGCAGCTTCTCCCTGCACCGTTTCTTAAAGATGTGGGCTTTGGTGTTGATGAAATGCTACACAGTTCTTTAAGGATGCGATGATAAAAGCCACTTTGTGATTTAGTTTTCCTTTCTCACTCAATTCCTTTCTCCTCTGTTTTGGTGCATCACATCAGCAAACCCCTCGGTTCCCTTGGCTTTAGGATGAGAAAGTCATTACTATTTTCTGTCAGTGACTGCATTTTATAACAGTCCTTGATGCTGAGCATTGTTTCAGTGTTTTGTTTCTTATGGTGTGCCTTTGGTGTGCTTCAGGTTATCCTTTACAAAGGGTCATTTCCCGAAGATGGCTGAGTGTGCACATTTCCATTACGAAAACGTGGACTTTGGCAACATACAGGTGAGTTTCAGATTTCTTTTCTACTCAAAACATCATTGTGTTTGGCTACCAACTAACCTGGTGAGGGAGGCACTAGAGGGACCTTCACTAAGGTTTGTTGCAAAATATTGTTTAGTGATAAAGAGTTAAAGCAAGAGAGTCTCTTTACCTGGAATTGCTTCCGTGTACTGGGCTAGAATCTGTCCTCAGCCACGTGGTCACCCCTTTGAGGTTGGAGATAATCTTATTTCCAGTGATTTGACTGCTGTCACTGTTTTCAGACTGCATCAGACATTCATTATTGAGTCATCTGTAATCACTGCATGCATATTTTTAGCTTGTGCATGCGTATCTTTAAACAATTGTGTGAAAGTAAATATAAATAATTCGAATTTATCCATTCCCTTCGTGTTATCTTAGCTCTGCGTTGTGCATTGCAGCAGCTGTGGTCATCAGAACACAAGAAATTGCTAGTCAGCCTGAGCTGGCTTTCTAGAAGTGTGCAGGCTTCACTCCTTTGTGATCCATCCGTCAGAAATATCGGCAGAAGCATTTTCCATTCAGTGCTGGGGAGGACTGGGAACCAAGAATCACTGCTGGTTTCTCCTAAACAGGGCACGTCTTGTTCTGCACTTGGAGAAGCAGGAAAGCCTCCAGCATCTGCCAGCCTCGTAGCCAAAAAGAGGTTACAACCTTTTCATTTGTAGAACATTTCCTGTAATACAGAGTGAATTATTTACAGCCTTTCGTGTTTCCGTGCTTGACGGTTTTGCAAGCGGAATTATGCATCCGTTTTTTCTGCCTCTGTGAAATTCCTACGGAGAGGGAGCTCCTATCTAGAGTTAGTCACCCTTAGTGGCTCTAAGTAGGTCCGTTCTGCTGAGCACAGGACAGACAGACACAATGGCACAGCAGGACAGACAAAATAGTGGGCTTGAGACCAGTGCGAAGATCTCTAATGAGAAACAAATCTGTGGTTTTTAATTTTCAGTTTCTGTGTGTAGGAATAGTGTGACTAATCCACGTCCCCATCTTTTGTCTCCTGGTAATTTTCTGATTTGACACCACTAATTTTTCAGTCATTTTGGAGAGAAGTTTTGTGTTGGAGGAGGTGTTGAGCACCCTTCTGTGTACACACAGATTTTTTTTTTTTTGCATTGTGTGATGCTCCGAGTTTTTCTTTCCATCATTCAGAGATATTCAGCACAATGTGCAGCCTAGAGAGAGATTACAACCTTTGCATGACACTAGTATTTAAAGCATTTTGAAGACAAATAATTCAATTCTTTTGTGGGTTTGAGCATTTCATGAAACGCTTTAAGGATGGCAGAGTTGATATGCTGAGATTTTCATATTTGTGAGAGGGAGAAGTAAAATCAGATGATACATTCTTTACAGATTTTCTTTGTGTTGTTCTGCCAACAGACCTGAAGCATATTCTGGTGGGACGTTTCCACAAGCAGGAGCTGGTGCTGGCTGGTGTCAGTGCTGCACCTACAGCTTCCCATGATCTCCTGCTTGGTTGTCTTCTGTGTCATAGAATCATGGAATGGTTTGGGTTGGAAGGGACCTCAAAGATCATCTAGTTCCAACCCCCCTGCCATGGGCAGGGACACCCTTCACTCTACCAGGTTGCCCAAAGCCTCATCCAAGCTGGCCTTGAACACCTCCAGGGATGGAGCAGCCACAACTTCTCTGGGCAACCTGTTCAGTGCCTGTGTCGTGCCCTCTGTCCCTAGCAGATCAACTGCTGTAACCAGAGGAGTGGTCTGGCTAAAAACCAATAACTGGGGAAAGATAGCTTGGGAAGAAAAAGTAATGCTGGTTGTGCCACGTCAGGCCCCTGAGCTGTGTTTTTTCACGGTGTCTGTGTTGTGAAGCCAGGAGGAGATCGGTGAAGGATGGCAGCACGGGAGGCACCATCATAAAAGTGTGGGATTGTATGTGTTGAGGGGGTCAGTTCTCTGTTTCCACCCCTGCTACCTCTGAAAAAAACATACATCCTTAAATATTTGTGTATCTAAAGCAAAGGTAAGGTGAATTCAGTTAAATAAGGTGAACCAGGCCCTAAGTACCAGCTCCGTGCCTCTTGTCCCTTCCTTTCTCCAAGCAAGATTTCTGATAGGTTCCCACAATACAATGACTTTGTAATAATGGATAAAAATATTTGAAGAACAGAGTTTTTCTCCTGAAATGGGGAAAGGGTAGGGAATTACAGTATTTGCTTAGCAGGAGAAGATCAGTATTAATGGCAAAATAAATGAAAGCTCTTAATACAACAGCAGTACTCGTTTAGAGGCTTAAAAATAGGTTCCTATAGGGCTCATACATTTTAATCAAGTGGCATTGGTTGGTGGCTCCTTTGTGATAACAAGGTAGACCAGAGAATAGCAGTGGGCTGAAGTGACTCGTAAATGACAGCTTGGCACCTAATAGCAAATTACCAAGTTGCATCCGAGGAGCAGTGGGTGTAAACTCCTTTCCAAATCTATTCACTGTTAGAAATTTGCATGGTGGAAATGCAGCATTATCTGGCTGCGTCAGGAATTGTGTAATGCTGTCTATTAACAGCCTGGCCGAATTTCAGATTGTTTTGTAACGTTTATGTCACTTATAAGATGGTCTCCTGGTGCAGTCGGTATTAATATCTTGGCATTTCACCTCCTGAGATTGTTTTAAATTAACTTTCTGAGATGTATAAAAAAAAGGATTTGTTCTCCTCTCATCCTAGCACCAACTAGGTGCCTTTTGGGATGCTTTTCTCATCAGAAATGTTCTGCTACCCTGCTTTTAACCTTATCTACGTCTGGCCAGCAAGATGCATATTGCATTGGCAGGAAATTCCTGGTTTTCCAAGCAAAGGTAGTTGATGTCAAAGCTGTAGTTATAGGATGGGCTCTACAGATTGCTTTCATGCCGGAAATTCACTGGTATTTTGCTGAAATACTTTTCATTTATTACTGCATTTATTTTTTAAGGCTGCATCACTGATTTTGAATTTTACGATGAAAAGCCAGGTTCTGCGTAATAGATTTATGACATTGGATAAACATTTAGGATTACTCAGCATTATTAAATTTAAGTGTGATTTCAAGATCTGCAAGTTTTAAAAGCTTCCTTCTTAGGAGCTTGAGTTGTTCCAGCAGCGTGCAGCGTACTGCAGATAGCTGAACGAACATGGGAAGAGTTGCTGGGTGCACACTAAGCAGTGCTCCATCTTCCAGACACTCCTTTGAGTTGAAGTTCAGCACATGAGCATGGTGTTCAGCCCAGGCTAATCGAATTGCATGTGCCAGGTTTTATTTTTGAGCCGTGGAGCTGCTCCAGGTAACTCATTTGCTCGTGATTTGAGTGTCTCGGTGCAGCAGTTGTGTCACAGTCTCACTGCCTTTGGAGCTTTAAGGTGTGTTAATATGTAGGGATTGAACCACTTCACCAAAACCTCTGTATTGGTCAGTTGTACAAAAGTAGGATGATTCCCCCCCAGCGTGGTGCCAGTGTGGTTTTACTTAGTGCCATTAATATAAACAGGAAATTATATTATATATTATACAAACAGGAAATTATATTATTAGATAATATATTTATTAATATAAACAGGAATTATATAATACACAACATTTATTAATATAAACAGGAAATTATATTATTATATAATATATTAATATAAACAGAAAATATATAATATACAATATATTTATTAATATAAACAGGAAATTATATTATTAGATAATATATTTATTAATATAAGCAGGAATTATATAATACACAATATATTTATTAAAATAAACAGGAAATTATATTATTATATAATATATTTATTAATATAAACAGGAATTATATAATATACAATATATTTATTAATATGAACAGGAAATTATATTATTATATAATATATTAATATAAACAGAAAATATATATAATATACAATATATTTATTAATACAAACAGGAAATTATATTATTATATAATATATTTATTAACATAAACAGGAATTATATAATATATAATATATTTATTAATATGAACAGGAAATTATATTATTATATAATATATTTATTAATATAAACAGGAATTATATATAATATACAATATATTAATATAAACAGGACATTATATTATTATATAATAATATAAACAGAGAATATATATAATATACAATATATTTATTAATATAAGCAGGAAATTATAGTATTTTATATTATAAACAGCCATTAGGTATTCCCTGTCTTTACTTTACTTCTTTTCCCTATCTTTACTGGCTGCCAGAAATACAGACTGTGTTCTTCACTTGAAAGAATTAAGAAATTATCTTGAGTCGAGTAGGTTTTAGTAATGGAATACTAAATAATAATGGAATTTAGTAATGGAAGAATGGAATACAGCAGCTCTGCGCTTTCTGGATAACATTCCTTGCTTCCTGAAAAACGCCTTGATAAAGGAGAGAAAGTGCTTTAATGCCCATCCGTATGGCTTCAGCCAGCTGGCATTTGCCACAGCTTTGCCCCTTCAGACAACACGGTCTCTGTCTCTGTGTTTGCATTGGTGTAGCTGCCTTCTAAAAATAAAACCCTGTTGGGACAGGATTGGGTTACGGCACCTCGGAGATCTTCTCCTTATCTCCCAAGCCTTTGGAGATCCTCTCCTTATCTCTCAAGCCTTCGCCTTGCCAGTGGTGGGAGGGTGTTATCAGCGGGGAAGGAAGTATTTGAACCCGAATCGCTTCCGTCCGCCGAGGTACCAGCTGCCAGGAATTCCTGTTAAGAGCTCAGCAGCATTGTTTGCTGTTGGAATGCCTTTGGCAAGCTGCAGCCTTGCAGCCAAGGTGATGGGCTGCATTTCAGCGGTGGCGGTGGTTTATGCCTGTAATTCTATTTTCTTGTTGTGTTTTAAGAGTTAGAAGCGTTGCAAAGAGCAGTTCAGTTCTTCTTGTGCCTTTTATCAGCAAAGCCTGTTGAGAAGATATTTTTTGAGGTCATCTTTTGATTTGCCTTTTTTTTTTTTACTTAATAATACTCCAGGGAAGGGGGTGTGGAGGGGTAGGGTGGTTGTGAAGGTGCCTGTGTTAATCAAACAGTAGAATTTTTTCCTGAAACGGATTGTGAAGGAAACAGAAATGGTAAAGGTTGACCAGATGCCCTCCTCTGGAGTTAACTGGGGTAGTTTGAGATGTTTCTGCCACAACAAAAAGCAGTCTTGTACACAGATTGACTAGAAACAACAGGACTGGAGGAGCACTCCCTGCTCTGGGTCTGTGTGGAGTCGGATAGCTTGGCCAGGATCTCCTTCCATCAGGGATTTTAGACTAAGCCTGCTCACTGCCTTAGGTGTAGGAGGGCTTGTTCATTCCCCCAGCTATTCTGTGGGCATGAAAATTTTCAGGATCTTGGCAGTCGTGAGCAGCTACGGGCTTAACTGTCTTCATTTATTCCACTCATTTGCAAAGTGTTTAAAAAGAAAAAAAATATTTATTTTAAAAAGCAAAACACAGAACATCAGTTCCCCCCCCCCCCGCCTCATTCCCTTTTAAAAGCTGGAAATACATAGTAAAAATCACAGAAACTGGCCTGAATTTTGCTGTGTGTTTGTTCCATGCAAGACAATTTTGCTGGGTTTTGCTTGGTTTTTACGAACATACGAGTGGTTTTGAGATGCACATCCATACTGCATCTCAAAAAGGAGGTGGTGCTCCTTTTTAGCTTTTCATCTCTGGATGCTGCTGATCTCACCCCAAAATGACTCTGGCATATTCTGATATGTTATATTCCCCTTCTTCAGAACTTCCCCTCCTGTTCCTCATCTTTTCCTTATGGTTTCTTTACTGTCACCTTCCGAAGGGGTAAGGGGAGATGTTGCAAGGGCTGCTTTAAGGACATGGGTATATAAACCCAACTATGTTCATAGTCCAGGTGGAAACTACTTCTATTAACTTAATAATTCCAGCCACAACTCCCTGAAAATTGGCACAGTCTCCCGCCAAGATCAACAGATTTGTAAAATTTGGAATCTCTAGGCCAAGCTTCTCGACGCCAAAAAAAGTTAGGAAAATATTCGAGTAAGTTCACCTCAGTTTTTGGATTCTTCTGTTTCCTGGTCTTGCATCCAACTTGCCACTAACTCCTCAGAAAAATTCTTCCCTGGAACAAGATGACACCTGTGAAATTCCAGCTTGCTTGGTTTTCTTCCAGTGAAACGGGGAGAAATCCAGTGTAGATTTTATAGTGGAAGAATAACTTCAAGTAGGGAAGAGTCCAGTTATTAAAGCCTGCTTAAAAAGCTGGCAGGATATAATTTTAAGGCTGAGCAGGTCCTTCTGCTGACCCCGTGGTCATCATTTTGCAACCCTCTGAAGGAAGAGGGGGGGACTCAGTCTGCAAGTCGTTTTTAAAGCATCTTATCTGCTTTGCTCTCACCTTCCTCCCTTTGAGTGACAGTTACTGAAATTGATAATTTGTAAATGTTTGTCTTTTTTTTTTTTTTACGGTAAAAGGTAATTTGTCTGACCTTACTCAGCTGGCTGGTTATTGATTTGCCTGTCATAGGGTGGAAAGTTTTTTTTTTTCTTTTAGTATTTATCTCGATTAGCTCTCTGATTCCATGTATGTAATTTATTTTAAGCTGATCATAGAATCATAGAACGGTTTAGGTTGGAAGGGACCTCCCTGGTCATCTAGTTCCAACCCCCCTGCCATGGGCAGGGACACCCTCCACTACACCAGGTTGCCCAAAGCCTCATCCAACCTGGCCTTGAACACTGCCAGGGATGGGGCATCCACAGCTTCTCTGGGCAACCTGTGCCAGTGCCTCACCACCCTCAGAGGGAAGAATTTCTTCCTTAGATCTAATCTAAATCTCCCCTCTTTCAGTGTAAAGCCATTGCCTCGTGTCCTGTCACTACAAACCCTTGTCCAAAGCCCCTCTCCAGCTTTCCTGTAGCCCCTTTAAGTACTGGAAGGTGCTGGAAGGTCTCCCCAGAGCCTTCTCTTCTCCAGGCTGAACAGCCCCAACTCTCTCAGCCTGTCTCCAGAGCAGGATTTTCTTCCCCTTCTTTTAACACTGAAAATATAGCAAACTTGCTTGTGAATATTTTGGTCTTTATTGGTGCATAGTGGCTATTTGATGGCATGAGTAAATCTTAGAAGTGACTGTAATAAGCCCAGCTGTTAACTTTGGCGTTGACCTCCTGCTGTTTGCCACCGTCATAAATCATCTTTAGCAGCGTGTCACAGAAAGGTGTAAAAATTGTTTTAATTAGTAACTGGAACAGAGTTGTGTTGGAAGATTTTTCTTCCCTGAGGTTTAATGACCCGAAAAACCCAGGAAGACGTATTAGATGTATAATTAAAATATATTAAAAATTTGAAAAGAATTCATGTGCTCCAGAAAAATAATCCCTATTTCACTAGTGTTTCATAGTTTGAAAGCCTTATGTTTTTGTACATAGTAAGCCATATTGTTAACAAAAATGCTGCTGAAATGCAGCGTAATATTGGACTCGTAGACCTGCTGGTGTGATTTTAACAACTAACAAACTTCCTGTTGGTCTGATCCCTGAGATTTACGGCAGCAGAGGTGTGTTTTCGTTCTCCAGTGGAGGTTTGTCCTGCCAGTGGATGTATTGGCTGTTAAACCAAACATCACTGGGAACATTTACATTTTGTGTTTACTGTACCTGCTTAGAAAAAGGGTAGTTTGTTTGGTTTGTGCTTGGGTGCCAGAATTTGGATGGCAGAGTTGGCAGCTCAGGGCTTGTAAGTGAGGCTGCAGGTTTTTAAGCTGTTCATTCATTAGCTTAGCTTTGCAATGATGTGTGTGTACCTTTGTCCTGGAGTTATAAATGCTTTCATTCCTTTCCTGGTGAAGAAGTACGGATAGGATATAACCTGATCTTGCAAAATTGGTATTCCTGTTTTGAGATCTCTCGCTGGTTAAGGTGTGTTGGTTTGAGCAGACCAGATATGCCCCATCTGTGTTGCCAGGTATGCTCTGCATCCTGGGACCCTGCGGAGCCCATTTACTCCTGATGGTTTTGTGGTCTGGTTTCCAGGTAGTTTCCAGTCTTTGGAAATCAACACCACTTTCCCATCTGCTTCACCCAGTGACATAATCTCACACAAGGGCATGTGTCGTGGTGAACTCAAAGATTGTTCTCTCATTATAAAATGAGAATTTTATAATGAGAAGAGTTGTCTTGGAAGAGTTGTCTTGGAGTACTCAGGGAAAAGCTTGTCACTGCACTCGTACTACGATAATCTGTCCTGCAAGGCAAGAAGATGCAGGGAAAGCACTTGAACTAATGGTATTTAGATATTACACGTGCAAACGTTTGCTGTGCTGGGATGGGATTTTTAATGCATTATGTGTAGCTGGATGTGCATCTCGGAGAGGATGTTTCTCCATCTGCTAAGCTGAGGCTCAAGTTTTCTTGTTTGTTTTACTTGCAAGAGAGAGATTTCCTGTGAACCTAAACTTTCCCAGGGGTCTGGATTCAGACAGATTTTTGGTTTTAAAAGGGGAAGCATACACACAGGCACATATCCTCACCCACACGTACTGTTATAATGTCTGGAAGGCATTCGAACATGTTTGTGGGCTTTGATGGTTTTGTTGTTTTATCCCTTGCCGTGATGTGTGAGCAGAAGATGGAGGCTTCTGCTTCCACGTCCTGCAGGCAAGGCTCTGACCTTCAGCTCTCCTGAACATCTGTACCAAAAAGCTCTTTGACCTCCACTGAGAATTCCAACGATACCAATTGCTTATTTCCTCTTGTTCATTTGTGGCTGTTTTGCCAACAGAACCTGCAAATTCGGGTTGCTGTTTTCCTGGTAAAGCAGTATGGAATCGAATGCTGCTGTTATGCATCATGTGGATGTGTGGTCGTGTAGTTTTAAAATAAAATACTCAAATGAAGAAGCACGTGATGCTCTCACTGCCCCTTCAAGACCCCTCTGTACAGCATAACTTCTTTTATCTCTCCTGAAACTAACTGAACAAACTTTGATTCTACTAGGCAGTTCTTCTTTCCATCCTTCCACTGTGTGAATGAAAGAAACATTAACACCAACGAAATGACTTGCTGTGGGACATACATTACAGTGCAAGACCTTCCCTACCACCATCCTAAATTTTTTCCTTTCAAATATTTAATATCCTGGAAGGAACTTTTTATGAGAAGCTTGTTTAGGTCCGCATGCACATGTTTAAAGCCCCACCAAATGTTTTTCTGGACGATCTGGGATTGGTTTGTGAGTTGCAGTCAGAGGTGAGACCTCTAACTACAGAGTGAGCTTTTGGCACCATCACACTCAGAGTTAAGTCAGTAATAATTTAGAGGGAAAACTGTTGCTTAACAGACACCCACAAATCCAGTATTATAACAAGTTGGAAATAAAAATATGTAGTGCTTCATACTTTGTGTATGTTCAGGATCCATGAACCTGCCTTAAAATTAATTCTGTTCTATTGAAAGACTAATGAAGCCTATAAATATGGTTGTAAAACAAATTGCCTGGAAAATTCATTTTTTGGGTAGGTGGTATTGTCTGGTCCTGCCAGTTTATGTTTAGATACTAACAAAAATTCCTGTAAGTCACCTTTAAATTCAGTGTAGCTGAACAATTGATCTTTATGGTGCTTGAGTGTTAAAACTTATTTATTGCAAGCATCACATCTTAAACCATTCAGGCTTTAAAATCACTGATTTTGGACCAAGTTCCCATTCACCAGCTTGAAGCAGTTCAAAACACCAAAACAACTTCTGTTATTGTTACAGTGTGAGTCTGGGAATTTAGTTGAAATGCTGATAAATGATTTAATCATTCTGTGTATGCTAAGTCCTGCAATGATTATAGGTGTAGCGATTCCGGAATGGGCAGGGAATCCACTGGGAGCTGGAGCCTTGGAGTAGGAAGGAGTGGCATGAAAGAAAGGGAAGTGTCATATCAGGACGAGAGTGTGGGGAAACTCAGGATTATTTAGGTGTAGTGAAGGTGTGAGACTCGAGAAGCCTCAGAACCTGATCCAGAGTCCCTTTCCATGCACCTTCTCTTGTGGCTCAAGGTTTGGTTTAGTGTCAGACTTTGCTGTCTGCTTTAAAACTAAATACAAGCTAGCTGTAGTTTGGAAACTCTTTTTGGAAAAGCGAGCTTTTAGGCTGGCCCATGCATTTTGAATTATTAATGCATTTTAGCAGTAACACTAGAGCTGTGATGTGCACTTTGAATACACCCCAGACAAGCTGTGTTGGTTTTTATTTCCCCTGGTACACGGTCCCTGCATTCCTTTGAATTCTTTTAAGCCTCCCTGGATCCCTCACTTTCTAGCTGCTTTAAACTAAGTGGAGTTCAAAGGAAGCAGAAGATCTTTTTAGAGCTGGTTGATGTTGATGTTGAATCAGAGGACACAGTGAAGCTCTTGTCCTGGAGTGCTGCTTTGCTCTCTCAACTGGCTTTGACTTTTCCTGCCTCTCTAATATCATAAAGATGAAATTGGGCCATTCATCAGCTCTCTTAGAGACAGTCCAGAAAAAATGTTCCCATTTTCTATTATGATTTTAAGATAAACAAGGGGAGAGGGAAGGCAACAAAATGTCCACATACTCTTGTAGTTCTTTGTTGTCTACCATGCTGATACATATTTTATTTTCCCGTTGAAAAACAATGAAGATGTGGATGATGTATTATGTTTTCCGCTACAATTATACGTGTACGTGTCTCGCAAGTCGCTGTGATCAGATTAAGGATAAACCAGCCACTGTCAAACAAGCTGTATCTGCAACAGGAGCAAGAATACTAAATCTCAGCGCTACCGTAGCATGCAATTAAATTAAATTGAATTAAAAAAGTGCAGACTGCAGCACGGGTTTCCTGTCGACCCGCTGCTCTGAGCTCCGTACGCCGTGTGTGCCTACTCGTGGTCCCCAGACAGAAGAGCATTCATGTTCAAACGTGCTTGGTTCAAGGGCTGAAGACAGTTTGAGTTATGGAAAGACCTGTAGCGTTCTACATCTTGCGTGTGTTCGTTTAGACAAGTTATTGCATCAGTGCTTGCTGTAGAGCAGTGTTTATTCTGCACACAACTGGTGGCCATTCCTTTCTTTTCAGTTCAGTTCTTTTCCTTTCTTTTGGGAACTGCTAAGTTACTAGTGCAAAACTTCATTGAAATGCCAGTGTCAGAGTAAAATAAGAATTCAAATTTTGCGTTTGTCCACTATATGGAGCTGCTTGGGGGCCTTTTCTGGAATGGTTCTGCTTTTTTGCCCTTCTGTAAAGTAGTTCTTTCCCATGCGATGACCTCCATTTGTCATCTTAACCACTGATCACTTGCCCAGTGACTTGAGGACTTGGCCCTTTAGCTGGAGCATCGTTTCACCTGCCCAGAGAGGAACTGAGTCACAGTCATTGCGGTGTCAGTCCAGGGTGACTTCAGGGGTGCTGCCTCAGGTTGATTGATACCATCACTCTTATCCTCATGGTTGTGTTTTAAGCAATAAATAAGTAATAGTTGGTTCATAAAGACCCATTTCCCTTGAAGTCTGCAGAAATTCCAGCCCCTCGAGGGCTGCAGGTTTATCCCTCTCCATGGAGGACAAGTGTGTCAGGGGAACAAGGCTCTTATGAGCTTCCAAAGAGTACATTACACAGTGGCAGGATTGTACCAAAACCTTTTTTTTTTTTTCTTTTTTTAGAGAGTGCAATTCAATGCTTAGATGCAAAACTGAAACCACAACTCTGCGATTCCAATGGGAAGTTCTCAGGTCGAGTCTGCCGTGTGTAGACCTGTTTCTAGTGTGAAGTGAGTTGTCCAAAACCCACCTTCCCTGAACTGTCATCTGGGAAATTTAAAGGTTTAAATGTTCTTTTCAGATCTTTAGTATTTTATCTTCTGCCTCTGGCATCTCAGCACAATTTTCTTAATTAAAAGTTGAAACAGAGTTTCAGATCTACCCCTGACTGTTCTTGCAGTTCTCCTATATTTTTAACTCTGGAAGTCCATACTCTGGAGACAACTAATTAAGGTTTTGACATATGGATCAAAAAACCAAGACATCCTTTATGAACTAGTTCACTAAAGTAAAAGTCATCCTATTTATTAAGCCTTTCCAAGGTAATTTCTTTAATACCATGAATTTAAGGCTGTTCTTGCTGCTGTTCACTGGGTCAACATCAAGATTTTCCTGGGCTGACAGCTCCAGTCTTTCTAAGATAATATCTTCCAGAAACAACATCACTCAATTATAGAATTAAATTTAAAATTGTGGGAATTTCAAAACAAGTTTCGCTTTTCTGTAGGGATTTTTCTGTGCAAGTGTACACGTGTCTTCAAGACTTTCTCAGCAAGAGTGAAGAAATTTGTTTGTTTAAAGATAATTGCTTAGGACTTAAGGTTTCAACATGATTCTTTCAGTCTTTTTTTCCAACTCATTCATTTTCAGAACTGAAAATTGGTGACAGTGGTGACAACTATTTCATTCTTCACGGCTGCATTATAGCAGCTTTGGGTTTGCTGAGTAGTGCCTTTCACCAGAATTTTTGAGGCTGGAACCTTATATATCAACCGTTAGGCAATTTCTGAGTGTGGGTTTTGGAGACCTCCTTCTGAAACATCCAGTTTTTCCATCTCTTAAGAGATTTTCCTCATTAATTTGGTTGAGATAAACCTAAAACAACCCTCTCATTTTAGGGCTTCAGGGTGTCTGGCTCGAATAATGGTATCTACATATGGGTACTCATGTGGGTCTCTATCAAGGTTTTAGCATCTCTGTTTTGTTAGGTTAGAATGCTAATAATAATGATAAATATATTAATTTTTTTTTTTTTACTATCAGAATTGATAGAACCTTGAAGTTTACAAGGATGTGGCAGAAATGGGCCATGTCTCTGTCCTTTATCTTCCTCATCCCCCACTATTATGCAGTGTTAGGATAATTGTTATACCTGTGCTAACGGGCGTGAGTGTAACCACGTGGTTGCTTGTCTTCTGCAAAATTTCTTTCACGACTGAGGATAATTTCTTCGAATCATTTAACTCCTGTATATGTCACTGAATGTTTTCATCATAAATACCCTCAGTCCATCAGGCATAAAGTCTAATCATGTCACGTGGCTGTATGATTGCAGCATAATGTCAAATCTCATATAAAAACACAGTGTATATGTGGAAG
Source organism: Tauraco erythrolophus (assembly GCF_009769465.1). Taxonomy (NCBI): domain Eukaryota; kingdom Metazoa; phylum Chordata; class Aves; order Musophagiformes; family Musophagidae; genus Tauraco; species Tauraco erythrolophus. The sequence continues at coordinate 6,344,082 of NC_141490.1, forward strand.
GGAAGGCTTTCACAGTGCCTTCTCATCACTGATTTATGCTTTCTGCAACTAGTGTAAATATTTCTCTTTAATTTGAGCAATATTTACTTTTCCGAGCAGGTAAACACCTGCAGTGTATAGCCAATTTTATTTTTTTATATTTTTTTTATTTTCCGTATGTAGAAATTATTGAGGCCTTAGACATATTAGGACTGTTTAGTTACTGGTCAGCTGTATTTTGAATTCTCTGTGCTAGTGGGAGTTGTGTGTTGCCCAAAGCCTGCAGATGCTTTGGGACAGCCCTTTCTTCAAAGGAGAAGCAGCTGGTGACACTGGAGAAGTTGTGTAGAGCACAGTATCCTCACGCTCCCAGGTGATTCATGACATGGGAAGACACTAACTGGAGCCAGAAGGATACGGGACGGGTGTGTGAGTGGCAGAAGACAAGAACCATGTGTTCATGGCCATGAAGAGCAGGACAGATGCAATGAATACAAGAAGCATTGTGATATCCCCTCGGAGTTTCGTGGTAAAGCCAGGTATTTTTAGTCTGGTTGAAGTTTTTATGCGACATCTGACTGAGAGGGGGAGTTTTTGTTTATACTCTTAGAAGAACTTTTCTTTTTAGAAATGAGAGAATTCATTTTTAGAATGAGAAAACTTTTCTTTTTTACCATGAGAGTTGTAGAACACTGGAACAGGTTGCCCAGAGAGGTGGTGGATGCTCCATCCCTGGAGACGTTCAAGGCCAGGTTGGATGAGGCCCTGAGCAACCTGATGTAGTTGGAGATATCCCTGTTCCTTGCAGGGGGGTTGGACTAGATGACCTTTGAAGTCCCTTTCAGCCCTAACGATTCTATGATTCTATGAAAATCAATTGGACCATACACCTCTCCTGCTCGTTTTCCAGCCCCTCTTTCCCAAAAGGGAGTAGTTGAGGGGAAACGCTTCCATCTAGTCTATTCCATGTTTTAGCTCTCGCTCAAGTTTTTATATAAAAATGCACGTGGTGATATAAAACATGTGTCAGTTTTGCACTGTGCCTCTGAACCCAGCTGCAGAACATGGACTTTCGTTTTCCATGTTTGAAAAAATGAGGCAGGGAGGGATTTGAGATGTGAAATTTTACTGTGTTCTTTCTCATGCGTGTACAAAATGTAAGGCCAGGTTGGACGAGGCTTTGGGCAACCTGGTGTAGTGGAGGGTGTCCCTGCCCATGGCAGGGGGGTTGGAACTGGATGATCTTGAAGGTCCCTTCCAACCCAAACCATTCTATGATTCTATGAAAATTGTGCTTGCACTTCCCTCCCCAGCTGAAGTTTGGCAGAGTAATCAGCAAGTAGCTGAAGATCACAGGCTTGAGTTGGAAGCCCTGGGAGACCCGTAGCTCCGTGCTGTGTCTGTGTTACATTAAAAGGCATTCAGTGGTCAGTTTAGTCATAGACTAACCTTTATGTAAAACTGGGGGATGTAGGCGTAGCGAAATGCCAAAAGCCTTGGGTTTCACACAGCCTGATTTGTAAAGATGAGTGGTTGTTGATCTTTCCCACTTCTGGGGTCATGGGAGGAAATGGAGTAAGCTTCCCCCTCAGCTTTTATCACTTCCTCCTGCCAACTGAGGGGAGATTATTTTCCTTCATTTGCTGCTCCTCTTGTCAGCGAGAGCAGTTGGGATTCAGCCAGCTAATAAATAACGCTTTTCCTGGCGAAGGAGTTCTCAGATGTGGTTGTAGGAACACTGCCTTGAGCTTAGTCCTGCAAATTCTTACTCCGGAAGATGTGGTTTGCGTATAGGTGATGTGCAAAGCTTGTTTACTTTTTGCTCACAGTCTGTTTCTGAAGCTTTTACAAAGTTTTAATGGGGGCTGCTCATCTACTGAATGCCGACATGTTCATCCATCTCTGCAGCATAAGGCTTTTGAAGACCCTGCAGACCAGGCTTGCCATGGAAGTATATACCTGTGCAAATTGGGTCAGCATTATTCATTCTCATTTATAGAATCATAGAATAGAATCATAGAATGCTTTGGGTTGGAAGGGACCTTAAAGATCATCTAGTTCCAACCCCCCTGCCATGGGCAGGGACACCTTCCTTTAGAGTCTATAGGTAGACTTGGTCATCTTGTTGAGCTTATGCTCTTCATCTGAGTCTAGAAAGGGGCAGGCAGGAACTTGAAGAATATAGATCCCTCTATACTTGAGGACAGAGAGGTAAATATGGGAAACATGGAGTAAAGGCCAGGTTTTCCAGTGCTCCTGGAAGGTAACAGTGACTGTTTTGAAGTCAGACTTCAGAAACCCATCAGGATAAGCTGAAATACTCCCCTGAGCCTATGGAATTACTGCACAGATGGGTCTGTGGAAGGGAGGGTGTTAGGAGGAGATGGTATGTCCCCTATGGGGAGCGTTGTTTTGCAGCTTCATGAATGCTGGTTTTGCTGCCCCTAACCTCCCTTCCTTGCTGAGCAACGAGTCCCACTTGTTAAAAGGGGTAGGGGCTGCACACCGACAGAACTGCTTACATAAAAGCCAGGAGGAGCAGTTCCTAATGAGATTTCAGATTTATTCACATCCTGCACCTCCAAGTATGGTACAACCAGGCTCCTGCCTTCAAGGCTCTTCGGGGAATGTTTGTTTTTCCCTCGTGTGCATTATTAAGGTTTGTTTACTGCCTTTGCTCCTAGGAGCTTGGTTCCTCGTCACTGGTGCTCTATAGATGCAAAATAAGCAATGTTACTTGGCACAGCACTGTTCTGGATTTGGCCTGTGCATTAAAAATAACGTGAATACCTCTCTTGGGATGATGTGAAGGTGAGAAATCGTGACATAAACCTGTCGGCACCCTGAGTAAGAAAAGGTGTTTAGAAAATGTGACAGTGAGACAGGATCAATGAGTATCTTAAATTACCTTCTTATTGCCCCAGTACTCTTCCTCCCCATCAAAATTATTGTTTCTGGGGCTTTTTTGTTGTTCTTTCTCCTCCCCTGGAACTCCTGCTGGTATTTCAGGTGCATAAGGCATTTTTTCCACAGTCTTTGATTCTTATCAGCGTGGGGAAAAAAGTTAATATTGATTTAGTGGGGGAGAAAAGAGAAAAAGTGAGTGAGTAGGAGACTAATAGCCTGGAATGACAGGACTGTATCAATTTTCAGTTCTCTCAGAGGAATAATATGCTTGTTTCCAGCAAATGGAAAAGTAGACTATGACTAAAACTGTCACTGACCTCCCACAGAATTTAATGGATTTTGGAGCTCGGAGAAGAAAAGGTAGTCATAACTAACTCAATGATTTTAATGCACTTTCCTTGAAAGTCAGCAGTTTTATGAAATGCTGTATGCAGGAAGATAAAAAGTATATGTGTCTTATAGCTGTAAAAAAATTTATATTCACTAGCTTAGTCTTTTTTTTGACTATGGATGAAGGCATTTCTCAATAAGCTTAAACAATAACATATTATAGGTTCTAGGTGGTTTATATCCTTAGCATATGTTGCCAGCATATAAAACGATGGGTGAAAACTCTAAAGCAGTCTCCTTCTTGGCCCATTCCAGTGGCTTTTCTGCCCAAGTAGTTCCAGAATGGGCCAACTCTAAAACCAGTCCCTGTCGTACGACGCGGGGAACGTTGCGTTTGTGCACGTTGGTTTGCAACAGCCAGAGTGAGTGTCCTCTTCTGTCCAGTGGCAGGCAGTGAAAGAAAGGATGCTTTGTTTTGTGGCAAAGCCACTTTTCTTTTAAATAAATAAATAGATAAAGAAATAAACCAACTCCTTTAATTTAACTGCCTCTTTGTTTTTGCCCGAAGCCACCGAGTGGTTCCTCTTACAGAGCCATCTCCATTGTTCTGACACTGTAAATATTCACACAGTTGTGCTGAGCCTTATTTTCGTGAAGGAAAAGGGCTACATGAGCAGGAAAGAGAATTTCGCTGATGTTTTCCATAGGAACCAGACTGGTGTCCTAGTCCCTGCCATCATTTGTAGTGCAATGCCATCTAGTGTGCAAAGGCTTCTCGTCCTCTGGAAATTCATCGCAGCTGCATCTTTTGGCAGAGATGGTCGTAATACAGTTTTAGCACCGTGAACTTCCAAATTTCAAAAATCTCATCTTGACAATTGCTTGGGGTTTTTCGAAGTGAGGATGGGCTGGGGAGTAGAAAAGGGCAGGAGAAACAGTGATAATGTGTCCATCCTGAGGAGCAGTTTTCTGTGGTCGTGAGCTGATTCTGTATCATTTATGTTGATGTCAGAAATTAGAGTGCTTCATTTGTGCTTTGATCTCTTAGCTGTCTCTTTCAAATTCTGCACATGGAAGAATATCATTTTTCCTCTCAGTATGACAAAGAATCCCTCCCTCACTTGTGTGTAACAGAAGTGACTTGCAGAAGTCTCTTCTTTTTCCAAGAAGACTTCCCAAGAAGAAGACTCACTTCTTTTTCCAACACTGTTTTTGGTATCGTCGTGTGATATCCAGAATGTTTAACTGTAAATACTGCCAGGAGGGGGGCTGCATCTCCCCAGGTAGTGCCTACACCTCAGCATGGCAAAGGCTGCCAAAGAGGATTCATCTCTGAATAATCTCCTTTTGGTTTCAATTAATTATGAAATCAGATTTTAATAGAGTGTGAAGTGGAAATAGAGAGAGGTAACACCAGATGCCTTTATTTACACGTGTTAATCAACACAGACCCAAACAACAACAACAAATTAAGCTGGAGCCATTCATAGGCTTTGAAATGCTCCACATATGGCCAATTTGAAAAATGTGCTACTTTGCATGTAGGTGGAAGGTCAGTAGCATTTTTTTTTTAAAAAAAAAAGTACTGAACATGCTGGAGTCCTATCAGCACCCTGAAGTTACTGTATTTGAGAAATACCAAATGTGGCTATGGAAACCCATCATTACATCATGTTAGCTTGGCTTGGAACAGTAACATGGAAGATATTTACTTTTCCCTTTTTGAACCCAGCCTGTGGTGTAACAAATAACACACAAGAGTGGGCATGTGCACTTTGTATATCAAAGTGCCTATTTCCCAACAACTGGTATTATATTCACCAATTAACTAGTGACTAAAGGTGGTTTCCTTTGGAGACAGACTGGGTTTCTCTTGTTGGCTGCTGGTTCTGAAATGGTAAGCATTGCAGTTTTATGGGAATTTGTGTCATTGGGGCAGGGAGTGGGGGGAGAACAAATACCTGGTGTTGATTGTGCTGTAGATAGTAGTAAGAGATTGTCTCTGGCAAAACACTTTATGTCCCTTCTGGCTAATTGTCTCTATTGTTCAACAGCGTGATTTGGTTTGAGTTCCTGGGAAACTTGAGGATTTTGATGGTGTTGCTCGGCGATTGGTTTTGTTGGAATGAGGAAGGTGATTTCTCCAGGCAGGAGTTGAGGCAGGTTCAAGGACACTCTTGCATTGTTTGTCTAGAGAACGTTACAATGGAGGGACGAACATGATGGGTTGTGAGGCATATTGACTGCCATGCTCACCAGAAAGTAAATTTACACCTGCCTGGTGCCAGGCATAGAGATTCTGCCTGTGACAACAGGGGGGATATTTCTCTGATTGTAGGTGTGCAATAAAATCAAAACTTATGAAAGCAGACTGCCTGTAAGAGTAGAAGCAGCCTCCCTGGCTTCAGCTCACACCATTTACCCATTCGTTCCATGAGCAGCTTCCCCCACCTCCCAAACTGTTCTAGCTCACCACTGATTCCAATAATACCCACATTCCCAAGGAAATGGGAAAGTGGTGCCCTATTTCATATATATATATACTTGGATGTTTCTCCATGTCACTGCTCCTTGGGTTTTGCAGACTGCAGAGGTCCCCAGCTCAGCCTGGTTGGGAGCAGAAGGCTTTGGCATAACAACCTCTTAAAAGGAGCAGTAGAATCAAGCAAGGAGAGTTGGAGCTACGTGGTGCAGGGCCCTCTGCATGCTCTTGGGTGCATGTGCCTCAATATACCAGGCAGGTTGTAAAGAGGTTCTTCAGAATTCCTTTAGAGGTGTGTGTAAACCTGACAGGTAGTTGAGTTTGTTTCAGCATCAGTGCTCTCCATTAAAAACACAGATTCGCTGTGCCACACTATATAAATCCTGATGCTGTTTCTTATGAAACAAAAAATCATTTCAGAGTTTGAAACACAACCAGGCTTCTTATCCACGTCCTTGGCTTGTGCAGATGAGAACTGGATGTTGTTGTTTGTAAGGATGCAGGCAATGATTTCGTTTCATAAAGTCGAGGTACAGAATAGTCCAAATCGTAGCTGGTTAAAATGTGATGTGTCAACTGGGGGATTAAGAACTGTTTTGGTGATTTGGTGGTGTTTCTTTTCCCTGCTGGAAGGAGATTAGCTATCTGGTAGGAATAATGTGAGCGAGTAGCATAACTGGTTTATAAGGGGGAGCAAAATTTGCAATCAGGCTTGTCTAACACCGGCAAGATCCTTTTCAGCTCCATGTACTTGTGAATAATATATACTACTAGCTAGTAAAATCCAGGCAAATTTACGGATCACCATTCAGACATTCCTCTCTTGCATTTTACAGGACATTTCAGGATGCTGTTTGCCTTAACAACTATGCTTTCGTCCTCAGAAGAGATTTTCTTCATTGTCACTTTCTAGAATCTCTTTGTGCCAATGACAGGCCAGTCTACAACACATCACTAGCGGCACGAATTCTGTGTCAGGAATTGCTTTCTAATTTTATCAGAGAAGACCAGGTGCAAGAGGGAATTGGGAGTCAGCTTTCAGATGGGCCGAGGGGTGGTAAAGAGAGAGCAGGACTTGGAAGGCTGCTGCTTACTGATTACTACCCTGTTTTGCACAAAATAAGGCTGTCCTTGAGGTGGCTTAGGCTGTATAATTTAAAGGCACTGACTTCCTTCATTTGGTCATGTTTGTTTTCTTCGTGCTGTTGCAGCACCCTGTAGTCTCATTTATTTATGTGTATGAGAAGCTAATTTTGTCACGTTGTCATACCTGAAAATACAGCAACCAGTGGCACCTTCCGATGAGTTTTCCAGTGTAAGAGTGAAGAAGACACTTTAATGGAAAGGAATTTTCCAAGGTTTGGGAGAAGTAGTGTGTTGGGGAGTGGGTGGGGGAAGAAAATGGGTTTCTTTTTTAGCAATGCTGATTTTTGAGTTTTTAAACAGCTTGCGTTGAGCATTACAAATTCTCTAGGGTATTTTCACAGCTGAAAGAACAAAGAGAAACTTTTAAGGGCAGGGGGATCACTATCAGCTGATGGAGAAGTCTTTAAAAAAGTGTATGTTCCTGTACTATGCGGTGCTATACTGTACTATATTGTACGTGGGTGAGAAATAAAAACTGATGAACTGTCTCCAGGGTCCCGTGAAGATGCTTTCCAGGCATCAAGGATGTATGTGTTGCACTACCACATAGAGTATGGACAAATGAGCATGTAAAATAGATTAAAGTCTGTGTCAGTGTAGGCAACAAAGAGGGAAAATTGGGAGAATGACACGTGGGATGGAGAATGGGTATCAGGACTGGAATGAGCATAGTTCTCTGTCACCTCACTGCGTCTTGGACTCCACTTGTTAGGGAAATAAATATGAAGAGTGTGCAATTGTGGGTTTTTTTTTTTAAAAAAAAGTGTTTAAATTCTGTACTCTGCGGAGTCAGACTTAAAATGGGAACTTATGGGATATCCCTAGTGCGTGATGTTCGTGGAACAAGCCACCACGCTTAACGCCGTGAGATGCTTATGTGATAATTTACTGTCCTTTTTTGTGCTGGCCAGCCCATCTCTGAGGCTGACTGTAGCATCCCAAGCAAAGTAGCTGCTTCAAGTAGAGCACCATTGAGAGTGTAATAATAAGAAATTAAATACATGTCAGAATTCTGACGTGTTCAAGGTGAAAGCTCTTACTGGTTCGTGAAAGATGAAGGTGCTGGCAGTAACCTGCAGCTTCTGAGAACTGACTTAACCGTGTCTTGTATGTTCTACAACTTCCCTGAATTGGGCTGCAAATTAAACTAGAATATGGACAGGGAGCTCTTTGGCCAAATATTGTAATAAGGGCATGAGGTTGTGCTAAGAAGCTGTCATATATTAAGATTTCCGTTTCAACCTGTGAGTTCAGAAGCTGGGATGTGAGAAGAGGGAGCTAATTGTGTTCCCTCCCTTCAGTGGTGAAATAAATGCCAGGCAAGGGTAGACTGGCTATAATTAGAACCACTTGGATGGTCAGTAATTTGCAAAGTGCCTCTTTCTGAACAGAAATGACTAGACCTTGATATTCTGAACTAGCAGAAGTGCTGGGAAATTGCAGGAGAGGTATTGAATGATGGGGAGTTCGTTAGAACTAGTTCTTTGAATGGTTAAATTACCTTGCACGCCGAGGATGGAATCGAAAACTGGGGGGCTGAGGGGAAGGGGCGATCTTCTCGGTGGTGGTTATCAGTGCTGAATGACCAAATCCTGCCAGTGAGGAATGATCTGCAAAATCTGATTTTGCAGATGCCCGAGGATCATTCGTTCAGCGGTCGTACACGGACCCCCGGGCTGTTAAACGGGGAAGATTTCGACAGCAAACTTTTCATCATTGAAATACTTGTTGTCTTTAGGGAATACGGGCAGCGAACAGAGAAGCGTTGTGCCTCGGCGTCAGGGCACACATCCTGCATTGATTTGCAGTTTGCACAGCACCAGGGACCCGAGAGGAATTTCATGGAGCTTTAGCTCTGAGCGTTTCGATACCAGCGGAAAAGAACGAGCGATGAGGAATCGGCTCGCCTTAAACTGTGCTGGCTTTCAGGCATGTGATGGCAGTTTGCTGTCATTTTTTTTTTTTTTTTTTTTTATTTTTTTTCCTCCTTTTGAGCTGCAGCAGCAGACTTCTACGCCGCGCCTGAACACAATCCCTGCATGCATTCCCTCCCTCTCTGTTTCTCTTGGCTCTTGTTAAACTCTCCGGCTCGTCTTGTGGGACCTTTCCAAGGAGAGAGCGCGCGAGGGAGAAAGGAACGCCACTGGTTGCCCTGCAGTGCAAATTGAGCATGAAATGGGCAGTGTGGAAACGGCGGACGGGGCTGTGGAGGCACATCTCAAATGCTCTTCCTAGGCACGGCCATCCGAAGAAGCAGCGGCAGCAGGAAGAGAGGAGAGAGGGAGTGAAGCGAACGTGGGGAGTTTAATTCGATTTTGCTAGCCTGGAGTTCTTGCATTTCGGAGCTGATGCCTGGAAGGTTTTTTCCAGTTAGCTGCTGGGAAGCTCCGGAGAGACCTGGAACTGTTAGGCCTTGGCTAGGGATCCCATCCATGGAAAGAATAGATCATTGTAGCAGGGGTAAGTAGCACGCAGCCTTTCAGAGATCCTCTCTGCTTGGTATAAGATCCTTTTTGTTTCCTGGCACAATAGAATAATCATGATGCTAAAATAAAAGCAGCTGGAAGAATGCCTTAAGGATGGCACCAAATGCTAATGTGGCAGTAAAGGGTGAATCAGATTTCAGCTGAACAGGCAGCGTTTGCTTTGCAGAATGGTCAGATGTAGTTTAAAGGGGGAGTTTATTGCATTTTTATGTATGCATTACAGATTTTAAAGCTCAGGATGATGCAAACTGTGGCTCTCCTTCCAGAGATTAACCTGTGCCCTTTTGAAAGATTTTCTGCACTGAGGAAGTCAGTCCGAAAGCCATATTAACGAGGTATAAGGAATTAACTGGGAGCATCCCAGTAGTGGTTTCCTACCTCAGCAGGAGTGAATGGCTGCTCAGATACACGTTTTTAAGCTTCTAGTGCATCTTCTACTAATTAGAGAAATGAGGTGCCCATAAAAAAAAAGTGTGTTTTGCATTTTATGGTGCTAGATGTGTTCCAAACTGTTGCTAATAATGCCTAGAACACTTCCTTTGTTATGAGGGTAGGTTTAGCCAAGGTTTCTTTTTAAAATGAGATTTTTTTGAATGTATTTCTTTGATCTTTCCTGCATCTTTAAAAATAATCTTTAAAATACAAAGTAAGATCTATTGATAAAGAGAATGCGTATTGACCCTGAGCTTTGATCTGGGTGATTTTGTAAACCTTCATTGATTATTTCTTCTTGATGCAGGTATCCATGTATGTGAAACAGATTCAGATAACTCTCTAATCAGGTGCAGGGACACATAACACTCATCTCTGACGTCATGCTGACAGGAACCATAGGAAAATATGCAGTAGACAGACAAGTTTTACAAGAGTACATGCATTTTTTCATTCATAGCCAGTAAATTATTAACCAGGCAAAATCAGTATCTGGGCTTTCTAGGAATGACTTTGTTCACGTGCCTACCTCTGAAATTCCTGCCACAGGCAGTTGAGAGCCATTCCAAGCTCTCAGTAAGTGGTGCAAATTGGTACAAAGCGTCTACAGAATAATTATGAGGATGACCATTGCTCCTTCGTTTGGAAATCCCAAGTCACTGTAAGCTTTTAGGATGTGTCGTAACTTCTCCCTTTGTGCTGTCCCAGCTCTCCTTGTCTTTTGTGTAGGAGAGTTGGACTTAAACCACTTCCTATTTCCTGCCTGTCTTTGCTCACTGCTTTTCATATGGCCCTCTAAGCCTTTTATCCCTTGCACCCACATTTGCATATGTGAATAAAGAGAATCTCTTTTACACACTTTTTTCCCCTCTTTTTGTTAGTTGTGTCAGGCTGAGTGACACCTTTCATTGGAGTTTTTGCTTAGTGTGACAAGTAAGAGCTGGTGATACAGTACTTGGTGTTACTCAAAAATCTTAATATTTGCTATAAGTCAAAGAAACTGGGAAACCTTTTTTTTGTGTTTTATTTATGTTTTGTGTTTGGCTGAGCAGTCAGAGTAGAGTAAGGAGGACTGTTTGGACTAGCTGCTTTCAAAATACTACACAGTTTGCATGGCAGTGCTTCTCACACAGAAAATTCAGCAGCTGTGGGATGTAAATTAGTTATTCGGAATCCATTTGTTTGACTCGTGACTTTTTTCTTAACATTGATTCCTTACAACACACTTCCGTGAGTACCCGAGTTTTCTCTTTGCTTGCTTATTTCTATCTTTCTATCATTTTTTTTATCTTTCTTATCTTTCTCATTTTAAAAACTAGAAGTTCATAGAATCATAGAATCGTTAGGGCTGGAAGGGACCTTCAAAGGTCATCTAGTCCAACCCCCCTGCAAGGAACAGGGATATCTCCAACTAGATCAGGTTGCTCAACTCAGTATTTGATGGAGATCTAGAGGACAAACTCCTCACAAGTACTCTTCAGCTTAATCAGAGTCAAATCTCAGAAGTTTGAAATGGAAGGAGAAGTTCTAAATCCTCAGCTGGGTCCGGAAACGCTGTTTGCGTGATGCACTTTCCATAAACCCACTCAAACATGTGTTCAAACTCTTTTATATCAAAACCAAATCAAACCTCTCTGATCAGATCCTGGTTTATTGTACCTGGAGGTATCTGAACCTGTAATTGCTGCAGTGTTTATAATTATGTTTTTTCAGCGGTGCAATATTAATGGGAACCTGTACCTTTAGTCATTTAACACATCTTTGCCATTGATTTTATTAAGAAGCGTTTCATTTATGCGATATTTTTCGATGGAAAATTAATTTCAGAGTGATAACTCGTGTACCTCAAGATTATTTTCATTTCCTGTCGCCTACACTTCACTTCTTGCTTGCTTTCCTTGCCTGGAGAGCCCAGATGTCCGTACGCTTCCCTCCGGCGAGGTTGGCCAGGTATGCTTGGGCAGGGGGTCGGTGCTTCAGCACGCTCGCCGAAAATACTGAGGCTGTGGAGCAAAAACATCACACACCCTCCCTGTGCCTGTCAAAGTGGAATGCTCTGTTTTCTCCCAACAGCAAAACAATCATTTAATCAGCAACATGCCATAATAGAGGCTCTGTATTTACTGAAACCAGATGCACTCATGTCTCTGAGGCTGGGCTTACCCTACAGGCTTGCTTTGGAATAGCTGTGGTTTTGATTTCCATCACCAACGTGCTAGCAGAACTGTCTTTTATCCCACGGTGTGTCTCTTGGTGGTCATAATAGATGGAGTCAGTGACAGATCCTGTTCATTTATCTTCTATTTCTTAATCCCCGAGGCAGATGTCTATGCAGCAGAGTAGGTGGACGTTTGCTCCTGTGCTTCAGGGCTGCTGTAGCCCTGGAGCCTGGTCAGCGTGGTGTTTGGTGTGGCCTAATAAGCTCTCTTGAGGATGCATTTGCAGAAGGAACACGGTTGCCTGCACCCATCCATACTCTGAGATACGCTCTGGCAGTGATTCCCCGACTGTGGTCACAGTTACTGAACACAGGGACTTTCCATGTTGTCACCATGTGTAACTTATTACCCCGTTGTGTGCCTGGCAAAAGTACAGCCACTCGTGTCCACAGTAAACATTTGTGGGAGAGCCACTGCTTAAGTGTCGTGTTTCATTGTTGTCTTCTGAAACCCCAGAGACTGGAAGTCGTTTCCCCCATGAGAAAAGAAGAAGAAAATGAGGTCATCGTAGACGCAAAACACCGTGCAGGAAAGAAATCCGTGCATCAAGTCTGGTAGTAGTTCTCTATTTCTCCCACGTCTTCCTAAATTTCCTTACGAGCAAGATAGATTCTGCTTCATACGAAGGAGCCAGAAAATCCAGGTTTCACCCAACTAAGGTGAAAAGCAGCTTTCAGGCTAGTGGCTTTAATCTGAAAAATTCTCCCGCTAACGATGTTTTGGGTCTAATTTATCTTATGGCCATTATTTCTGTAGCCTGGAATGCACAAGTGAGGAAGTTTCTTAATGGTCAGTTCATACTGAGCTTTAAAGACAAAAGACAAACCCACTCAATTCCAACCAGAAAACCCACAGGTGGCAAATTCAGCTTTACGGAGCGTTCCAGGATGTTGTGTCCCCTTTGCTGATCATGGAGTGCCCGAGGCACTTCTCTGCATGCAGCTGCGTGGAGGGGATGTTCGTTAGTTTGTTTTTAATAACATCAAATATTTTAATGTCATGAAAACGTTCTGTTTTCAGACCCTAAGAAGTTGTTTTTGCCTAATGGAGTCCCTGATGGCTGCATCTAAGAAGTTTTTGTGAATATTTCGTGGCTTATGAAGATTGACCTTCTTACACATTTAAAGGAAATAAAAGGGTGAGACCACGTGAGAAAACATTTGCAATTTAATACAGGAAAATCTGGGGAAATTATCTCTAATACAACTCTCTGAGATTTTATGTCTCAACAAGCTTAGGCATCAAATATACTTGGCTTAAGAATTAAAGCAAACTCCAGCAGCATATGCCTGCGTTGGCAGCTCAACCTGGAATCAGGTATTCCAAGGGAGATCTTTCCAAGTTGCACGTTTCTGACTGCAGTACGGGTCAAATTCTGTCAAGGTTACTCCTGATCTGGTCTTCAGAGAGGCACGAACTGGATCCAACTGTGCTTCGTGTCTGAGAGCAGTTGTAGTGTGGCGTGGGGGAGGATCCACCTCTCCAAAACTGCGTGTGAGATGGAAAGGGTAGGGGTCATGAGGAATTGTTTTCCATCTCCTCTTGCTGCGTGCAACAGAAACGTGGCACTGTGCAGGTGTTTTGCCTGGTTTCACGTTTATTTTGTATTGCTGGCTAAGTTGAGTGATATTCCTTAATTCCCTAATTGACCACCTTTAATACCCAGAGTGGAACTGTCCTGCACTAGTCACTATGGCAAATTTGAAAAACATCAGGTCAGAAGCTGCTGTATTTTCGGTGGAGTCTTTCCTGGCATGAAGTTACGTGGGCACCCCATCCCCAGTACCGTTGCAATTCCTTCCCCACAAGGGGATGCTTCTGGACCTGTGTTGTTGCACTGATGCAATTCCTTCCCAGCAAAGGAATGCTTCTGGACCTCCACGTACACCAGCATCTAGTGAGCAACATGTTGTAAGCCAGGTGGTATCCAGCACAAGAGAACATCATCCTTCTCAGCTATGGTCATGTCGTGGAAATCAACACCTGTCAGACTGATGCTGGTAACTTCAGTCAGTGTTAAAAGTTGTTATTGAATTTCAGCTTGAAGACTGAAAATTCAATGCTTTGCACGTAGGTGCCATATATTTTTCTGTCTGCTGTCTATGGGATGTATTTTTTGCACTGCATGAGCAAGGGCAGTTGCCTGCTCTAAGGGCACACCACTAGCAAAAACCTGGGAGCAGCAGTGGGAACAGCCTTAGGAACCTTTGGTCCAGCATTACATTCTGGAATCAACCTGTAAATCAGATGCCAAGTCCAGGAGTAATTAAATCTCATGAGATGTCCCTTTTTTCTGCCATCTTAAAATGATGTCACTTGTGAAGGAACTCGAGGACCGTCACAGCTGTTCCAGCCTGTCTCAGCAGTACCGAGATGCGCAGCGTGCGTGAGCGACCTCATTGGAAGCTTATATTAAAAACAAAATAACAAAATCACCCCAAGGAGGCCTGATCTTGCTCATAGAAGGCACATATGGGACTATTATTGCAGCCAGTATGATTAAAGCACCTCAAGGATCCCGCTGTGGAGTTGGTATCTGCCCTTTTCTCTGGCTGTGCATATTTATAAATGACGGTGGGATTTATTGGTCTTGAAGGTGAGGCTCAGTTGAAAGGATGCTGACTGCTGAATAATCGTGCTTCCTTAGGAAAAAATTGTCTCATGTGACTTGCAAGCTGAAAATAGTTCTGAAAGTAACTGCAGGCAAAATACACATCCCACAACCTTTTGGATTTACTTAGTGCTTGGACTTGCATAAAATTCGGCTTTCTGAGTACACCTGCGATTTGATGTGAACGTGTGGCTGCTAGGAGGAGAATTTAAGCCAGCATTTAATTTCACCTCTGTTGCAAATATCCTGCTTACATGTTCCAGTGATGTTTTCTGTCGTACTCAATCCCTGGGGGGAAAACAGGATACCTTCATGGGAACATTTTGCGTTTTTACTGCGTTTGGGTTGAATTTCAGCATCCAAATACAAAGTTGAACTACGCAGTGACCCTCGGTACCCATATTAGCAAACTTGTGTGGCCAGGATTAATCTCTGCGATGCTTCTGCACTGTGGTACCATGTGCATTTCACAAAAATGACATGAAAATTTGGTCGCCCTGGGAGCACTTTGCTTGCCTGTCGTTCACCCGGGCGAAGAAACGGAGTTTCGGATATAAAAATATTCTTTAAAGATGTCTTTCTTGTCTTTACTTTCATCATTACTTCAGGATATTTATTCTTGGGTAACGAAGCTGCTGTGTTGGAAATGTTCTTTTCCTGCTCTGAAGTTCAGTATGAAAAGGAGAAAGCAGGAGAAGATGGGGAACTGTGTGGGAGTATAATTAGTACGTTTACCAAGATAAATCTGGAGAGAGCAAAAAAAAAAGGCCAGATAAACACATTTATGCTGTCAAAGTAATTACTTAGAAAACGTTTCCCTGCGTAAAAAGATTTGCCAACCTAAAATTTCAAATAGAATAAAATAAGAGCTTCAAATGTGTCAAAAAACAGGTCTTGAAGGTGCCCCGTTACAAGACGCACTGATGTAAGTAATGGACTCAACTAAAGGAAGATGCAGTGGTGTTTGAATCACCAGGGTCATTTTAGTGAAAGTATTGTCTATTAGGAGACAATATATTAAAGTATTATAGTGAAAGTATTGTCTATTAGGAGACTGGAGCTAAGAGAGGTAATAAAAACATTTTCTTATAATCAGTTTGCATCTCTGAGTTTGATCAGTGTTAAGGCTTTTAATTTCTTCAGGATTTGTCCCAAGGATATTTAGCCCCTAGAATTATATATATTTTTTTTTTAATAAAACATAGCAATATTTCACAGGAAAATTAGCCTCGTGTTTCTTGCTCTTGGCCATCAGACATACTTTTCACCCAATACATACATTCCAAAGTGATGCATAAAGGTGGCATTTGTCCTGTGGTTTTTCCCTCGTCTGATTTGCTGATTTGCACAAACACCATAAATTAAGAAGAGGACAGACATCAAGGAGGCGTTAGAAGTGGTAGTTTAGAAAGAAAAAAGGAAAAAAAGTCCGTCAGGAAAAATTATCAGATGTAATATTGGTTTGGAAACTTAATGAGCTTTTGCTATGGCTGAGTTTGAGCGGCAGAAATTTCACTTGCATGTGTCTGGCTGCGTTTGCCAGGGAGTTAACCTTAAATTCCATCTCGGAAAAACATAAAAAGATCACCAGGTTTCCTTGGAACAATGACACGTGCTCTGCCAGGAAAAGCATCAGCTTTTCCACTGACTTCAAACTCCTGGCGAAAGACCTCTTCGAGAATTCTTGCCATCTCTTCTCTCCTCGAGGTTTCTACGGATGCGCGCTGTGTTTGGGATGAACATTGCAAAGTTCCTCTTAATCCGTCGGGAGCAGCTGTGTTCATTTAATGGACTTAATTACTTTGATTGGCCATGAAATGCATTTTTCCCATGAGGAGAACGTGCGTTTGCGTTGCACCACGCACAGATATGTGCAATTTGGCTGTTGCTTCACCTGTTTTGTGCAGATCAAACCGAATTCCGGGCAGGACCGTATGTTCAGGAACACCTTGGTGGATGCACCTGCTGCTCAGGGTCAGGGTCAGGCGTGATTCTGTCAGCATCTTGGTATGAGATGCCAGAAACGTATCTGGCAGCTCAGGCTTGGATATGGATATGTGGGATTGTGCTTACATTTGGCTGGAAAAGCTACTAATTGCTCCCTGTGGCTTAATAACGTGTCGATTATGTACTCGTCGTGTCACTAAAACTTTTTCCAGGAGCCAGTCACCAGCGTGCAGATACAGTAATGCATAAACTTTTTTGGCTTTCTACTGGCTTCCAATTAGCGCATCGTTTTCAGAGGAATTTAGGGGAGAGCTTGGGGGATGCTGTGTGGAATATTGAAATGGGCTCCAAAAGGTCGTAAGAGTTATTCCACGGGGTTTTGCTGCTCTCTGGAGTGGTCTTCCCAGGGTATGTCCCAGCTCCACACCTCTGACATGAGATGCTTCTTGGTGGACTAGTTAAAGCACAGGTAGTGCAGGCAGGTTTGGAGTTTCTCCTTCTCTTTGGAAACAGATAGGGAGAACATTTGAAGGGAGAAGGAATCAAGCATATTTTTCTAGGCTACAGTTTTCATTCTGTAATTAATTATCATTTAATTATTTAATGCCTTCCACATTAAAATCTAACCCTAACTCTAATTCCATTGGGGAGGGAGATTTGGGGTTTTTTTTTAATTTATTTTATTTTCTGTTTTGTTCTTCTCTTTTGTTATTAATTTTAAATTTTTTTCTTATCTGCACGTAAGATTTTAAGCTTTAGATAACAACACTGTGCAAAATGAGTTATGTCACTGGAAGCGAGGCAGGTTCCTGGTGTAGGATTCCTTTGTAGGAATTTCCCACGTAGGATTTCTTTGCCCAGCTCTCCGCCAACAGCTCTGTGTTACTCACTTGTTGAGGTGTGTGTATGTGAGCAAGATGAAGAGCAAATGTCCAGGGCTTTGTGAAGCAGAGGTTGAAATAAGTTGAATTTCGTAGGCAAATCTAATGTATACTTTGTGAGCTTTGCGCAGATCTCCCTTTCTTCATTCAGGAGAGCTGGTTGATGGAGCTAACATCACTTGGCAAACACAGGAGACAGAGAAATTAAAGCCAAAGCTATCTAAAGGAGCTTACTTTGGCATCTGGGAGTCAGCGGTGTGGCTGGGAGGAGCGGGGACAGCCCCATTGACCTTGCCAAGCAAACCCAGCTCCTGCCTGGTGAGGATTTGGTGCTTTCATTCTCTTGGCTACAGGTTTACATAGTGCTTTTCCTTAAAATGTTTTTTAAAAGTGTTGGTGGTTTATAAGAGGAGCATATATAGCATAAAAATGTACGAATCTCAAAAGTTGTGTTTTTCATGATTTCCCTGACTGTGGTCACACTGACGAGTGAGACATGCTGGTGAAACAAGGCCACTTAAGAGCTGCCTCTGCTCCAATCCAAGTCCTCTCCGCAGCCACCAGCCCGTGGTTTTTGGATCTCTGTGCGGGGAACGTGGCAGATCCCGTGCGCTTCCCAGACAGGTTCCCAGGAGGCTGGAAATGACGGAGCTCCAGACAAACAAATGAGTCTTTAAAACACCTGCGGCTTTGCTCCGAGCCCAGATCTGCCAGACTTGGATGCAAGGATTATTCTTGGAGGGAGAGCAGAAGGGAGCTTCCAAAGCCACTTTGGAGAGGACGGATGAGATTGTTTTGTTCTGGTTAACCCCTCGTTCTGGAAGATAAATGCACGCACGGGCAGAATTGTGCCCTGTAAAACTACTGGGCTTTTGCATAAGACTTTTGAATGTGCCGTGTTGTAACTTACCCTCCAGTTTACTTGGTAGCTGTTTATCTGTACAAGAGGAATAACCAAGGAATTATCCTCTGCTGGAGACTCCTGTAATCACTGCCTGTATCTCCTAGCTTACTCGGGGTGAGCTGCTTTTTCGGAGACAGAGGGAAGACCACATGAACAAGATGCGTTTTTCAGCTAGTCCTGCCCGTGTATATGATCAATAAATTCTTGGCTAGCAAGCACTGCTCTTTTTGGCAAAATTGTGTATGAGCAAGGTACATGACTTAATTTTGTCTTTCAAGACAGCCAGGTGAAACCTACTGTTGATAGTGGCCTCTTGCTTTTGGAAGTCGTTGCTGCTCTTCTGTTTATTATAGAATCATAGAATCGTCTGGTTGGAAGAGACCTTCAAGATCATCGAGTCCAACCACTCACCCTGCACTGTCAGGGTCCCCAAACCGTGTTCCTCAACACCAAATCCACACGGTTTTTAAACACCTCCAGGGATGGGGACTCCACCACCTCCCTGGGCAGCCTGTTCCAATACTTCACAACCCTCTCTGGAAAGAAATTCTTCCTGATATCTAACCTAAATTTCCCCTGGCGTAACTTGAGGCCGTTCCCTCTCGTCCTGTCGTTTTAGTTACCCATCATTTGGCAGATCCTTGTATGAGCAACTCCAGCTCTTCCTAGTCAGCTGCACAAAGCGACGTAGCGTGGATGTGCTGGTAGAGGAGAAATTGCCTGCCTGCTCGGGGATTTAAAACCCTCATCAGGTCTTCGTGGGTGTGTGCAGAAAGGCAGAGTGGAGGCTCACAAACTCATCTCTAGCTGTGTAAAGGCAAATTTGCACGATACCCTGATGTAATGTTTACAGCAGTCTGCGTCATCCGTACACCTGTGTAAAGTGGGATGTGTTCATAGGGCTGTCTTTAGGGCTTTCTTTGTGTATCCTAAAACGCTGCCACTGAAAAGTTCAGGATACCATCAACCTAATTGATTAAGCCAGTCATATCTAATGGTGGGAGCTGAGCATACATACCCCAGTAATAAATAAACCTGCCACAACCTATTGCAGCATGATTTTTTATCGGGTCCGGGAAGTTTGACAGCTCTTTTGGATGTAGAAAATGAACACTTCAGATTATGTATCAAACCATACATAAAAAGTGTGCTGTTTAACACTTTAATGGGTTACTATAAGTACTATTTACAGATTATTTCGGCTATCTCAGATGGTACACACTGGAGCTGTTACAGGGGTATCCTTGAGACCCTGCTGTCTTTGGTCTGTCCTCTAAGAAGACAAAAATCCTTTTGGAGTCAACCAAATTCTGCCTGTGAGTCATGTTCAGAGCCCACTAAAGTCAAGAGAGGCCTTTGCTTTGCGCTCCCTGGATTTCAAATCAGACCCAGGTGCACCTGTACTTTGTAGGGTGTTTTGTTTCCAAGAGATGCTGCGGGAGGAAGGGCTCTTAAACAGCATGACATCCAAAATTTTTGGAAGAGCATTAATGCAGGTCTGTTAACAGAGCAAACCAAGAATTGTGCCACGTGGGGAACAGGGAACGTAAACGAATATGAATCTTCCAGGGTGTTTTGCTGCGAGGACAGTTACATCACAGGATAAAACCAATGGATTTTGGAATTACAAAATTCTACTCGCTCTGGCTCTCAGTAGGCACGAGGCTGGCTGCAGGAAGAGGAGCAGTCATTTAGTTTTACAGCTTTACCCTGAACTAAGACAGTTGCATGTATGTATGGCAGTACAGTGGAATTAAAATGTCACTCCTCACTGCAGTGAGTTTGTCTAAGTGGGGACATGCAGAAGCATCGAAGTGGAAACTAACTACGGGGGTGTAAAGTTGGTGGATGTAAGTCAGTAGGTTAATCCTCGGGTAGATATGCTCCTTCAAATGAAAAGTTTGCTGCAACTTAGTCATCCTACACACATGGACCTCACGCCTACGGATGATTCACTTGCTATTTCTGGAGAGTTCATGTCCAGACTTGGCTTGACTCAAGTCCAAACTGGTGTAAATTAATTACAAACTATGTGAGAGGTAGAGAGAGTATGTAAAAGGTGATGCAATTCAACCTTTGTCTTAACTTGACCCGTACCTTTTTCTACCTCGTGTTGTGTTGCACAGAATCAGGCTTGGAGTGTGTTTAGGGAGCTGCTGTAGTTGCATGCTGGTGATCCCGTTGCCTGGCTGCTGGCTTTTTCAGGAAAACGGAGCCTGCCGGAGCGACGCGGAGCCCGTGGTGACGTGCTTTAGTGCTGATATACTTATGGAAGGCAAGGCCTGGAATTTCATTGTGGATTGATGGAGTAAGCCTGTGCATCCTAAAAAAGCATAGGGAAGATTAAAGGATGGAAACTTTTCTCCCCGAGTAGGAAACCCACGTTTAATTGAACTGGAGCTCCTTGTTACCTGACAACTGTGGAAAATGTCTCCAGCCATGTACTAGCTTTCCTTTACTGCATGCTTTGTTATTTTGGTTTTTTTTTGACTGTCAGTTAGTTTTGAAACTTGGCAGCACTTTAAATGTGAAATTTGGTCGCAAAGAATGATGATAAAGTGTGGGGGGAGTGTGCAATGCAGAAATAAATAATGGTCGTACTTAATCACGTTAATGGCACCCACAGAAAATCACATTACACACACAGAAAAGTCATTCTTAAAAACCTTTAAAATTGCCTCTTTCTGGAATGCAGGTTTTTTTAGTGGAATTTTGCTCACCTTGTCAAAGGTCCTCCACAGCAGTTAGAAGGATTTCTCTTTGGGACTGTGCTCCACACCAACCTTAGGATGTGAGCGTGCATAAAAAAAATCTTTAAAGTTCTTGCTGGAAAGCCTTACAGAAGAGAGCTTTGAAGGGAGGACGTATAGGTGGAGCAAGAGGCTGTCCAGAAGCTGGAAAAGAGAGTGTCCTGAGGAAGTGGTGCTGGAGAAGCTGCAGGAGACATTTCATGGGTTTTCTAGAGAGGTGATTTGTGACAGGAGTGAGGACAGTGTCCAGATGGAGGTGACACGGAGTGGATTTCATCTTCAAGAACTTGCACAGTGTTTTAAGACTTTCTACATCCTTCTAGTCGTGTGACGAGCAGCCTCAGCGAAGGCTCCTAGATGTCCCCAGATGGGTACAATTTTTTTAAACTGCTCTACACTGTTAGGCAGCAGTGAAGATTGAGAATGCCAGCTTGATTTCTGGTACAAATCCTTTGATGGGAAATTTGTATTTGCTTTCCAAAAAGGACCGCCACAAAGCAGGAGCAAGTTTTATCTGCAAGAGGGCGGTGAGCATTTGCACGTGCTCTCTCTCTTCCTCTAAATACATTTCATGATGGAAATCCAAAGACTTTCTTTGGTCCAGAAGTCTTTTTAATTATCTGCAGTCCTGTGTACAACCATCAGAGAAGAAATCAGTATTCAGGATGCTGTGTCTGCTGAAGGAAGAGTGCTGAATTTGCGTGCTCTGCAACTTCCTTACAAAGAGGAGAGAGAAACTGGCAAAATGCAAAGTTAAAATCCCTCTGGGTATCAGTGGTCATTTACAGATAAGTGAATTTTGCCTTGTGTCTCCCTCTAATCACATGATTCTGATTTTTCTCTCGCTTACATTCATGAAAATACAGCGATTTGTGATTTTTCTCCTCGCTCTGATGTTTATTTCTGCTTCCATTTGTTGTTGGGGTTTTTTGGCCTTAGCTAACCATAATTTTTTTACAGACTTCAATTTTTACGTACTTCTTTTCCAAGAGAGAAAGCGTCGTTCCAAAAGACCTTCGTCATGGCCTCTTCTTCAGTGCTTTCTGGTTTTAAGCTGACATCATTTCTGCTCATTAAATGTAAATCATTTAAATGTAGGCTGGTTTAAGGACAGGATGCCAAGACTAGTGGGAGTAGCAGGACTCGTAGTAGGACTGGTACATGTACAGGAATGACACGGTTAAACCTCTCCTCACTGCTCTGGAAAAAAGCACGTCTGATCTTGTATTTAATGACTTGATGTGATGAATGGTGCCATAAAGCTCTCTCCTGTGGTAAATTGCTTGACAACACTGAAATTAAGAGTTATGTTGTTTTATCTAACGTCTGCCTGAACACAGGAAATAAAAAAGGAACAAAATCGAGGTAGGAGGGGGGGAAATCACTGTTATCTGATACATGAATATTTATAGAGATATTTTCAGCGAGCAATTAATTTTGCAGACTTCTAAACTAGAGGTTTAATCCCTGGCTTGAACAGTTTGCCTTCCTGTGATTGTTTTCTTTTTGAACCGTATTTTGATTTCTAAACTCAAGCGAGGTGCCAAGATCCAGTGGCATTCTGAGCGAGCCGTGAACGCCGAATATTTTCTGTCTGACAACTCCAGACAGACAAGGACTTCCCTGATTCCCTGATACTCAGCATGTCTTGGAGCAAGTCGATGTGAATGTTGTGCTTTATGTGTTACTACATGCCTGGCTTATCCCTGCTCACTGACCTGGTCTTTCTCTCTCCCTCTTCTCTCCACCCCCTCCCCGCTCCCTTGGTGTAGCTTTCGCTGCCGGAGGAACAGAATGAAGTAACGAGAAACGGCTGTGAATCCAAGGAACTGGTCTACCTTGTCCAGATCTCGTGTCAGGTAAACGCCACGTTTTCTCCCCTCGCCTCGTTTCGCAGGCTGCATTGCACTGGGTTTGGTAACACGGCCTCGGAATATTTCCATACAACCCTTTCCTGCGGCATGGAGTGGGTTTTTTCCCCACTTCCACACTAGCTCCATCCTCCAAAGGATGCTGTCTGTGGTGCTGCGACCGGCTCGTTTCCAGAAAAGAAAAAGAGGGGAGGAAAAAGGAGTCTGTTAAGCAAATAATCATAGAATCATAGAATGGTTTGGGTTGGAAGGGACCTCAAAGATCATCTAGTTCCAACCCCCCTGCCATGGGCAGGGACACCCTCCACTACACCAGGTTGCCCAAAGCCTCATCCAACCTGGCCTTGGACACTTCCTTGAATCCTGGCTAGAGCTGCACAACGAGGAGCCCGGAGACACAAGCGTGCGTGCTCCGACTGCGTGTACGTCCGTCAGTCGGGGGGGAAGCGTGCACGGACACACGGACACACCAGATGCATGGAGGAGGTACGTGAGGGAGGAACGCCGGCCAGCGTTTTTGTTGGTCAAGGCGTGCTGCTGGCAGCTGGGAGATGGAGGTTCTCAATCCGTTCCCAGTTAAGTCTCCAGACATCTGGTTTGAAATTCTTTCACTGCCTCTGCTACTGTGTTATCAAAATGCTTGGAGCAGAGAAATCTCCCAGTTTGTACCACAGCTCCTACGGCAATGGTGACTTCGTAAAGCGCTACCTAATAAGTTGTCGTGTTTTAATGCGTTGAATGCAATTGGTGTTGGTAGAAAACACCTTGCATTGACAAATTTGGTTGAGAGAGATTGAGCAATGCCTGCCTTTGGTCATTTCTCTGATCTTAGCACAGCAATTCTTTCCATCATTCATCTTGGCACTTCTTGAGCATCCATTTTGTCAAATTATGCCGAACATTCATGGGAATCACTGTGATGTCTGCCTCTTTTAGAGCCCTCGACGTGATTCTGCTGACATTTCTCAGGAAATGTATGGAATAGGCAGGCCTGTGTTGCCTACATGTGAATTGTCTGGAGTAGGGAAGTGTTTGCTGTCGGATTGTACCAGCCTAGTGCCGTTAGTACGCACGGAGAAGGTTGTGAAGTTGCAGTGTACTCGCTCTTCTGCCCTGCCTCCGTGTGCCCACTGGTGCAGGGTGTTCTGAGAGCCAAGGAGCGAAGCATCCTGCCCTGTTTCGAAGGTGGAGCCTGGCACAAGCTGATAGAAACACACAGAATAATTCCTCTCTGTTGTCAGCATGCACGTGTGTGTAAATGTACGTACTTATAAATAGTGCTCTTGGGAGGGGGAGGAGAGGCTGAAAGTGAGCATCATCAAAATTGCCTGTGTTTGGGCATTTTGCTCGTGCTGTTCTGACCCAGCTGTAAGCAGTTTCATAGAAAACAACCGCTTTTCCGAGCAGGAATCCAAGCTGCCACGCAGCGCTGCAAAATTTGATGGTGGACACATGTCTGTGTCCCAGCCCACAGCAGTACAGTGAGCAAGAATGAGATTTTTCAGGGGACATTGGGAAATTGGAATTTCTTTATGTTTTTTGGGATTGCATTCACAGTGCTTAATGCAGAGATGAACCTCGTGTTCTTTCCTGACTATTTTGGGTGGGCCAATGTTTTATAGACCAGTTTTTCTCTAACCCTGAAGCATACCACTGATGATCTTTCTCCCTACCTTACGGTCATCTCTAAAGATTAACGGGACACCTTCAAGTATAGTTGTGTCCTCAAACCCTGCAGAATGTAGAATCATAGAATGGTTAGGATTGGAAGGGACCTTAAAGATCATCTAGTTCCAACCCCCCTGCCATGGGCAGAGAAATCCTCCACTACAACATGTTGCCCAAAATATCCTTGTGCAGGAACAAGGTCCAGGAGTAGCAAATAGCCCGCGCGCAGCGTGCGAGGCAGTGATGGTGCACGGATCGAAGCGAGCCCGGCAGCTTCCCTGGCACTTCTGTCAGACTCTCAGGTGCTTTGCAGGGATATTTCTGAGAATACAGAGATGTGATGTGTGTGGGGACAACGCAGTGAGTTCTGTGCCTTGGCTAAAGAAGGGATTGCTTTGCAGAAAGACTTAACTGAGGTGCTGTCCAAAAGATCCGGAGGCCGTGAACCATCGCCAGCTGCTGAGAAGTTCTGTTACCTTCTTTTTCAGTGTTTTACTAAACTAAAACGCTGGGAGTTGACCTCACCACTTTAAAGGGTGGGCATAGAACCAGTCACCTTTTTTTTTTATTTATTTTTTTTATTAAGTAATCCTGCTGGCTCGCTAGGATTTCTCCCCACCCCGAGTCTGTGACTCACCTCTCGCGTGTTAGTCTACATCCCAGTCTCTCAGATACTTACAAAGCTGAGAAACTCCTGGCATCTGGATTCAATGAATGGAAAGGCATGGAAGGAGCTGCACAGCTGAGCATCGTTTCTACCGTGGAGATACGTCACCCTTGACATCTCACGGCCTCTCCTAATGTCCAGGGAAAGATTCCGTTCTGTCACGCGTCGGATGCCAGCGGTGTCTGGATGGGTTTGGCTCCACATTAGAGTTGAATAGGAGGTGTGAAATAGCTCATGGAATGATAGTGCAGTGGAGAGAGATTTTGGCAGGACGCATCTGTATCAGGCCAAAAGTACTGAAGGAGGCAGAAAAAACCTGTAAAACAAATTTAGTTTTGCTCGTCTCTCGGATATGCTACTAGCATTGGTGTAGAGCCTACTGCAGCAGCTTGCAAGAATCTCCTGGGTTTCTCAGGTGGCTGCAGAGAAGATGAATTCCCTTAATGAAGGCTAAACCCATATAAATTTAAAGGCTTTAAGACATCTGTGATTTGCTGCAAAATTGGCTGGCATGGTGAAGAGCAAGGGCGTTTGGCCGTCCTGGTAATTTTAGATCACAGACCTTAGAGAAATAAGCTAAAAAAACTTAGCTTTTGGTTGAATTTGGGGTTGAATGCTGTATACTACTGTGCCTTGCCCGGTTTGGACTGTACAGATACAATCTGTGTGTTGTGTGATCCATGAAAAGACATTTATTTTGTCATTTCACTCTGTAGCAGACAACAAGCCAAAGCTTTTGAACATCAGACTTTTAAAACATCCAGCTCAGTCTTAGCTGTGTTTGGCAGACTACAGTTCAGCATTTACACTAAGGAAATTCTATCCCACTCTTTCCCATCCCTAAGTATAATTTTAGTGGTGTAAAGAGAACTGTTGTTTGATGCCTATTTTGTAAAACTTTCCCAGATAAGGTTGAAAAAAAATTTTTTTGAAGTTGTATTTGTGACACGTTTCTGCTGCAAGTCAGCTTGTGAAATACAAGCTTTGTTTGAGGTCAAAAGGGGTTTTTTTAAGTCTCTATATTCAGCTTTTCTTCTACTTAGAGACTTCAAAAAATTAATCCAGATTATTAGCTCTTAAAAAGAAGTGGGAAAATATAAAGAGCTGTTCCAAGTGTTTCTGAAAAGTTGAAAGATAGGATTCTTTTGATTTCTTTGGACAAATTTAAACAGGAAAACTAGCAAATGACAAAGGTAGGGTTTTAAATTTCATTGGAAAGAGCTGATGATAGGAGGATTTGGTTTTGTTAAAGACTGTTTTTATTTCTGTAGGAAACAGAGAAGGATAAAATCCTGGGAGGGGTGAAGTGAGGACTGTACCTGTGAACCTTGTGAGCTCTGTCAACAGTAATTGCAAGCCTTGACAATGACCGTGGGCCTTGGAGGACCACAGGGAATGTCTGGGACCTCGAGGAGTTGATGCTGTACCTGTAGGCTGTGGAGGTCCGTTGGCAGCGTTTGCAATCCTTGCTATGCTCCAGGAGGATAAGCAAAGAATTTACAAGGTCTGCAACACGTTTGAAAGGGGTTACTATGTGTGTTGAGAATAAATCAACAGAAGTAAGATCCTGCAGAAAGGTTGAAGTAGTCCAATCCACCTAGAGTGTTTTGTCGAGTTGTAAAATAGGCTGAAAATCTGCCTTTTTGTTGGGTTTGGCTTCACTTGTGTGACATTACAGCAGCAACTACCTGCATACGTATTTAAACTTTATAAAAGAATGGGCTGTCTAAGCTTTTGATCTGAAAAAATGAAAGAAAATTAATTACAGTGTGAGATTTGCACTACTTCAACACTGCAAACATCTTGTTTTTTTTTTCTGAAATTTTGAATGACGAGGAGGGAACAAGAGAGCAGTTGTGCAAATGTTCTAGTTCTAAGGGAGACCTTAAACTCCAGCCATCTCGTGTGGATTTTGTTGTTCATTTCCATTATCAAAGGTAGGTGTTTGAAACAGAAATGGCAGACCATGCAAGCACAAGTGATTTTTTAAAAACCTTAGGACTAGATCTCGTGATAGACCCTTAAACATAGACAGACTGTTGTCCTGCTTTTCATGGGATAACGCCAACATCCTGCAAAGGAAGCCTCTTTCTGCCACAACTTAGGTAGATTTCTAAGGCTGTTCTCGAAGCAGGATGCTCTCGTGGTCCAAGCATGGGTTTTCTCCATTTTTCTGCTCACATTTGCACACCCCACACTGGCAGTGGGTTGAGCCACGGGGCTTTGTTGTACAGGATGCACAGTACTTTGCCCTGTTCCTGTTTTTTGTTCGAGGCAGCCGTTGCTGTGTTCCTTTTGATGGATAGAATAAGGTCTGTGATGTACTAGATGAAGGCGTTTGCGCAAATGTATGCCACTTGTACCTCCCAGCTCTGCCTTGCAGGAGATCCAAGCTGGGTATCTTCTGTTGGAAGAAGAGGATTTGCAAAGCTCTGGAGGCCACCCCTTCCAGCGTTCCACGGCCGGAAGCGTGGTTGCAATAATAAGTGCTTCAAGGGCAGCGGGGAGAATGCCAGGAAAAAACGGGATCCAAGTAGGAAGAACAGACAGGACTCCCCATCCTGGGTGGTTTGTGGGGAGAGGAGAGTGGAATATATTTTCACAGAAGCAAATGTCTTACTCAGACTAGTAACATCTAAAGTATGATTTGCTGGTTCTGTCTGCCTGTGATGGTCCATAGGAAAAACCACAGATTGCTTGCAGTAGGATTTTTGAGCCAAACATTCAAAAACCTTTTGTATGATTGTTTTTTGTCTTAAAGACTTGTTCTTCAATATACTGATAGTTTTGTCTCGTGTGATTGAAGCTCAAACACCAAGAGAACAGTTACTGAGTAAGTGCTACCAGCATTTCTCCTGTGAAAAGCTACAGTTCTTCATACAGATGTCTCTCAGGACCAAATTCTGACACACACATATACACTTCTGTGTGTTTTATATACATTAAAAAAAAAAAAAAAAAGAGAGAAGAACTGGTCTCGTCTTTGTTAATGGGATATATCTATGTGGAGCATCCAAGCTGGATCCTACCCAATGCAAAATCTGTTTTCAGAGTATGTGTATGCTTCTCCTTTCTTAAGATGGAATTTTCTGCCTTTGTTGTCCAGGTTGGATGGGGCTTTGGGCAGCCTGGTGTAGTGGAGGGTGTCCCTGCACATGTCAGGGGGGTTGGAACTGGATGATCTTTGTGGTCCCTTCCAACCGTAACCATTCTATGATTCTATGATTTTGCTCAACAAAACCAGTTACTGCATCCTTGTATCGAATAGTAAATTAAGGTAAAGTTTCACATTATGCCCGTGGCAGTCTGGCTGCAGTCTCCTGCCCCTGTGTTTGAAAATCCCTGTTGTGATACTGGGTATTTGTTTGTAAGTCCCCAAAAACTTTTTAAAACCCTGACCATGGGACTTCAGGGATTGAATATTTTTAGCCTGTCCTTCCAGATGTTGAAACCTCTGTCCTAAGCATTTCTCAGGTGAGGAGGGCTGTTTTACATTAGTCAAAAGAAAGCAACTGAAATCTTTCTTTCCCCAATCCTAATCCATCACTTGATGTTCTGTGCTCGACTGGTTGATCTGAGGTCATATCCTACATGCCTGCTGCTCTTGCCAGTGATAAATAAAAATGAAGTGACGGTAGTAATGTGGATTAATGAAGAATGCATGAAGCTGGCAGCCAGCCTGAGAAGTGCTGTTGGGCTGTGTTCGAAGCTCAGGTGATGCCAAAGCGCTGCCAAGGTGGCGTGTCTTTGAAAAACTTGGGTCTGTTCCAGGCTTTTTGAAATAAACTGCCATCTATAGGGAAGAGGGAAGAAGGTATTGAATTGCATTTGAAGCCTTTAAGAACTGCATAATCAATGTCTATTACTCTGACAATCCCAAAGGATAAATTCATTCATTAATTGGGATCATAACCATTGAGGACAAGGGTATGACTGACTGGTTTTTTGAGTTTTGCCGCAGAACACCGGTTTGGGTCGGGCAGCACTCACATCAAACAGGATTAACGCTGCAGTGCCATGAATCCAGGAGCAGCATTGCACTGACCTGCAGCAGCATCCGTGTGTCGGGGGGGCTCTGGGATTTCATTGCCCGGCTGATGGGACTCGTCCTTCATTCCCAGCCACGGAGCAGGCTTGGTTCTCTTGTGTGTAAATCTATCCACTGGTAACAAGAGATGCAAAGTGACTGTAGTCCTTAAACTTTGGTATTTAATTTCTCCATTCTCTCTCTTTTTTTCTCTATATGTATTGTGGAGGAAGCAGGGTCAGCGAGGTTCTTTCTTGTCCATGACTCTGGATGCTTAAGATGCAATAACAGGGTTCTAGCTGTGTGGGGGTTTGGAATTGAAAGATTTATTTATTGAGCAGCACCACAGAGATAAATACTGCCATGGAACTGCTTGTGCTAGAGCACATTCCGTCAGCAGGTGGAAATTTAGGTGCATTTTGAGCTGTTCCTTCAGTAAGCCGAAGCCAGAGGCTTACTGTGCTCTGTGTTAATTCATAGAATCATAGAATCATAGAATGGTTAGGGCTGGAAGGGACCTTCAAAGGTCATCTAGTCCAACCCCCCTGCAAGGAACAGGGATATCTCCAACTAGATCAGATTGCTCAGGGCCTCGTCCAACCTGGCCTTGAACGTCTCCAGGGATGGAGCATCCACCACCTCTCTGGGCAACCTGTTCCAGTGTTCTACAACTCTTACGGTAAAAATTTTTTTCCTAATATCCAACCTGAATCTACCTCCCTCAATTCCTTCAGCTATAAACTCTCGTAGAGAAATGGTCTGGTGAATTTATTTGAGGGTGGTTTTTCCTGGGAAAAGAGGGTATCCGAAAATGATCACCATAACCAGTTCATCAGACTCGCACTGGCCCGAGCTGCTGTGCAGTTGTTTGTGAAAGGGAACGGTGAGTGATATATGGCAGCAGCTGCTTTCGTGTGCTCTTCAGATGTTTTTCTGTGATGGAAACCTACCAGCTGAAACGTCTGGTCGATGTAGCCCTGGTCTAGGAGGGGACGATGAGCAAGAGGGAAAATTATTTCTCAGAATAAAATCCAATATCACATGAATGCGCCGCCACGAAACGGTTTTTTTAAGCAACAGAAGCTTTTACAATTATATGGTAGTTTGTTAACGTCGTGTCCTCTGGGCATTTTGCCTTCAGAAAGCAAAGCTCTGAATTAGAGAGATCAACATTCTCGTGGCCAAATTGTGTTGTACTTAGCTCTGAAGCAAAAGTGAAAAATCACTGGTGAAATCTAAGAGGACAGGGTGGCGATTATGGTTTCTTTCTGTAAGTGATGCATTTTGGCAGGGCTTCCGATTGTCTTGTGGTGCTTTGTAGACCAGGCAGGGCCCGGCCACAAATTGAAGAGGACAGTTGGCTTTATTCTGAAGAGACATCAAGTCCTGCCCCATAACTAAGCAAGTGGAAATGCATTGCAGAGGAGCAGCTCGTCTGCAATTTTACTTGTTTTACAACTTCTTTAAGAGCTGGACTTGGTGCAAATCCAAAATAAGAGGTTTGTGGTGGATGTTCCTGTTTTTCTTAGCTACCGTGATGTTTATTTGTAATAGCAATATTGCAGTGCCCGTTTACTTGGGAAAGTTGGCAGCCCATTGGAACAGATAGTACGAACCAGTTTCATCCAGTATCGTACTCTGCAGGCTGCAAAGTTACTTTGATCAACAAATGTTAGATGTTAGGTGGCTGGGCAAGCACCAGGAGATGGACAAGGTGCGTGGTCATGGTGCCTCAAACGTGAAGGACTTAGGATAAATTTCATAAATCTTGGAAGAGCGTCTACTTCCAAACAACAGATTGGCTGGACATAAAATGTAGGATAAGCAGGTTGGTAAAGAATATTGGAAAAATGTAGGACAAGCAGGTTGGTAAAGGATATTGGAAAAATGTAGGACAAGCAGATTAGTAAAGAATATTGAAAAAAAAAGCACTCTGGAGGCACAGAAACCGCATCCAAAAAAAATACTGTGTGCGTAAAGATGCTTTAGCAGTAAATGAAAGATGCGTCGTTTTCATAGCTTGGAGCAAATATTTACCATCACTGAGCAAAGTGGCAAAACTCTCCATTTGGAAAGTTCTCAAAAGTTAAGTCCTACCAGGTACACTGACTGGTACTTGTTTAGTCAAACTCTGATATTCTAAGAAAATTCGTAATTGAGTTGTTCTGGTAATAAAAACAGTGCAGTGTTAAATGCCGTTGTCTTCCTCGATAACTAGAGGTGTTTTGCCCAACTCGATTTGTAACTCACTGTATGTTAAATTAAAAATAAGTTTCATTTAGAGGGGAGATTTAGATTGGATATAAGGAAGAAATTTTTCCCTCTGAGGGTGGTGAGGCACTGGCACAGGTTGCCCAGAGAAGTTGTGGCTGCCCCATCCCTGGCAGTGTTCAAGGCCAGGTTGGATGAGGCTTTGGGCAACCTGGTGTAGTGGAGGGTGTCCCTGCCCATGGCAGGGGGGTTGGAACTGGATGATCTTTGAGGTCCCTTCCAACCCAAACCATTCCACGATTCTATGATTCTAATATCTAATGTCCCTAATGGGGTCTTTTCAAAATGTCTGTCTTAAATGTTTCATCTCCTGAGTCTTGGCACCGCTTTTCGATGTTTCTTCTTAAAACCGATGCGTGCAGCTGCCAAAAAAGCAGCTATTTTTCCATTTTGGCTACAACTCCAGCTCTGTTAGCAAAACTTCTGCAAAGCTGCTTCTGTTTCTTGCGCTTTCTAAACAATATTTCACCCTTCTACCCTCTTTCCTTGACTTTTGGTCAGCTGCATCTTTCACATACCTGTCTGCAGACCTTTTTTTTCTGAAAGGTTCATGTGTTTTATCTCTACAACCCTACCCTAAAGAGGAGGTGTAGGCATAGGTGTTCTCTCTGACATCCTCTGATAAATTTTGGGATGATCAGTGGGGAATGGACTGCAGGAGCAGCCAAACTCACGTGTACCCTTGGGAGAGAGCATCTCTGCCACTCTTGGAGGAAGGCTACAGGCATAGGTGGGCCACTGCTCTAAGTTTCTGTGATTTTGTAAATGCTGTGATAGATGCATGTTCTGTTGCGTAGCAGCCATAATTGGGGTTATGGGGTTTTTTTTCAAACAAAGTTTCTTGGATTTGGACCAATAAAATCCTTTCTCCCTGGCAATTAGTTTTAACAAACAGATGCTTCGGTGCTTTGGTCCCTTAAAAAAAAAAAAAGTTAAAAAATGAGACTTAAGAAAATTGAGATCTAGATCTGCCTGAGCTACTATTGCTGCAGCTAACCTCAGGCAAGTCATTTTGAAAGTTGGTGTTTTTTTTTTTTTTTTGGTTGGTTTTACTAACCTCAGGCAAGCAATTTTCAAAGGGTTTTTTGTTTGGTTTGTTTTAAAGGAGCGCTTACTTTGATGAAACATTGTTCCTTCTCTGTGGTTAAGTGCTGAGTAGATTACAGCACATTTAGGGCTCAGGGTAAAGAAGGTGTTGTATTTAAGTACGTGCAATGTCCATATAATAATTTGTAAATACGTGTGCGTTCACTCATTGCCTTGCTACCTGTAGGATGGTGGAATTTTAATTCCCGTTACTTAGCAGTCGGTCTGCCCGTGGCTTTGAAGGATTTCCTTTGTGGCTGTAAGCTCATGTTGGGTTAGTACTTTAATATTCTGAAGAAAAAAAAAAAAAACCTAAAAAAAATTAGGAAAACAGTCTCCCATGCTGTGGCTGCCCTCCCCTTCACCCCTGTGCCTCTCCGTGACCCGTTGCTCTTACGGTATAATTTCACTAAAGAGATGATTGATACTGAATTGTCTAAATTATAACATGTCTGGAGAGCAGGGAAATTCATTCACATGGTGAGAGCTGTAAATCCTGCTTCAGGTTCTCTAGGTGTCTGCCAGCCTGCCATTCAGAAACAGCCTTTCTTGTGGGAGGAAGAGTGGTTGTTAGGATTCCAAATGCCATAGGCATGGTCTGTCCGTGTTAGGTGGTCTTAGCATGCCCTTATTTCTCTGTACCTGCACAAAACCAGTCGCCACCAGAGCCTGAGCCAGATGTTTTTCTGCTGTCTGGATGCTTCTGGCACAGCTGCTCTTCCAAGAGACGGAGAAACCACTGGAAGCTCTCAGCTTATTTCAGCGCAGCACCCAGAAAGCTGCATATCCCCGATCATGGTGAGTTTCCAAAGCTGGTTGGAACAAGCAGGAATTATACTGCTGTTGTTCAGGCCGGGTCTTGGACAGCCTTGTGTTCCCACGTGTGCTTTTAGTGTTCCTATCTGTAATTGGAATCAGGGAGCACAAGGAAGTGTAATTTTTAGGGGAGAAGAGCTGCCGTTGTTTCCATTAAAATATCTTTTTTTCTGGTGGATTGCAATTAATTGATAATAAACTGATAATTAATGCTGGAAGGGATTAATTCCTTCTGTGGAATAAGGCTATTAAGGATTCACCACATAAATATACTAAACTTCCTTTTCTGCCCTGTGGTCCGTCTGTATGTATGTTCCCTTTATCTTCTGATAGTTGGTCTCTCACGTGTCCATTTCCCACACTTCCAGGTGGAGCTCAGAAGTTTTAGTGTTTCCATCATTCCTACCTTATTTAAAGCTCCCTCCTCCCCATATTTTGTTTTCTTCTAAACATACATGCAGCTGCCTGACAGCAGGATGCATATCACGCTGCAAGCCGTTGATGCCATCTTCTAAGCCAAGTCAACTCCAGAAGTGACCCAACATCATCTTGATGTAGCTGTTATGGTGCCAAGCTCTCATCCCTGCCCGGCTCTTCCAGCTGAAGGGGTCAGGGGAGCAAGTTAAGGAAAATTTATGCATCCATCAGTGAAGATAAGCTAATGCTAATGGCTTCCAGCTTTAGGAAGAGCCATAATGTGGGTGTTCCTTATGGTGTGGGAGGGAAGGAGTGGGCTCCTGTTAATGGGTAGTACCAGGAGCAATGAAAGCGGGCATCCCTCCATGGGCTCAAGGTGGGACTGGAAGTGTGCTGGCCAAAAAACCTTACGCTGCTGAGCATGCACTTTCATTGAGAAATAAAGTAGCTTTATGTTGCCTTAGTGCAACCTCTCTGGAAGTTTTAAAGATTTATCATTTCCTTAAAGTTGCAATAACACAGCAGAAGTCAAGAAATCATGCAGGACGTTTTGGTAAACAGACTTAAGCTTAGATAAAGCCACCCACGGCATCAGCTAAAAACACTTCCTGGGTAAACTCTAAGTGATGGATGTTATCGGTCTTGTTTTCTGTTTTGACTAAATTTCTAAGCCCTTTTTCAGTGTGACTTGTAATAGAAAAAGGGCTGAAGGGTCATGCTGGAATAACATACAGAACCCAAGACCCAGACAGCTGTAAAAGTCACCCACATGGCAGGGTTAAACTCCACTGGTGGATGCTGGCATTTTTCCAGCTATTTAATACGTGGTGTTTCCTTACTATAGGGTCAAACTGCAGTGACTTTTTGCCATATACTTTCATCTCATTTTCTGGTCTCCATCTCCGTGTGGACTGGTAAGGTTCAGGAGAGCATCCATGTGGTTTTCTCTCAGGAAATAAGCATTTGAACCAGAAAAGAAAGGTCTGTCCCTGTCTTAAAATAAATAAATCTTAGGTGCCACAGAGAAAACATACTGAGGCCGTGGGACAGGAAAGTTGTGCGTGCTGGAACTCGGTAGCACCCTGCCTGCCTTGACGAGGCATTGATGGACAAAAAGGACTCCTGTCTGCACAGGTGTAGACAGATTCAGCTGGAAAGATAGTCATTTGCTTGCAGAATGGGGAGAGGAGATCTGTAAATCTTTATTAGAACACTTGGGCATGTCTGTTTTGTGGATGGATCCTATCACAGATACGGGCAATAGACCAACTTCTTTTGTCTTAGCTGGATGCCTCTGAGTAAACCGTTGGCTGTTCAGTACACAACAGAGGAAGAATTCCTTCTTGCCAGATCCCAAGTGGAAACGGTTACATCCATGTGAAAATATTTCCTATACAGAACTAGCCTTGAGCTCGTGGGAGCCGCTCTTAGAAAAGAGTAAGGATTTTTTACAGGTCAGCTGGTGGGTTTAAGAGATGATTAACTATTGCCCAGAGAAGTTGTGGCTGCCTCATCCCTGGAAGTGTTCAAGGCCAGCTTGGATGAGGTTTTGGGCAACCTGGTGTAGTGGAGGGTGTCCCTGCCCATGGCAGGGGGGTTGGAACTGGATGATCTTTGAGGTCCCTTCCAACCCAAACCATTCCATGATTATAGGAATGAAAATAGAAAGAATGTTTTAAAACACCCTCCTCTTCAATTTGCATTTCCCAGTCCAACAGTAACGAAGCAGTGCTGGAATAGGTAACACCTTTCTGTTGGTAAAAAAGAAACCATCCCTGAGCTGCAACGTGGTGCTGCGTGCTGGGCCTGGGGAGAAAAGGAACGGAGAGGGATGCTGCTGCTCGCTCCAAGCATCACCAAATGAGCTGTGCTTAAGGGAGTACGTGAACTTCTCCTGGCTGGGGCTGCATGTCATCCCCCTGAGGTCGTTTGACCAGTAGAGCTAAAAATATTGCTTGTGGAGCTGGGGTTCTGAGTCCTTGTCCCTCTGAATCTTGTCTCGTGTGATGGGAAGCCTGGGTAACTTTTTATGATCTGCGATCTCGGTGGGACGGTTTTGCTAAAGGGAGGTTCAAATCTCTGGCTCAGTGGAAATGAAATCATCAGTTCAGTAATCTCTGATCATTTTTTTAGCGTGACATTTCTTCTTGCTTTGATAATTGGGAAAAAAATAAGAAGCTCTGTGCAGCGTGCTGAGATCTCACCAGTCTTTCATCACACATTTAATCCTACACAGCATGCAAGAGGAAGGGAGAAGAGATCAAACTGTAATAAGAGTAGAAATTAACCCAGGTTTTCCATTTCATGAGAAATTCCATAATTGGCATGACGCTTTTCATTGTGAACGTTTCTGTAAAACAAAATTCCAAATAATACTTGGATTTTCTTCAAGAGGGCTGTTTGGTTTTTTGAGTCACTGGTCAATTTTTCCTTTTAAAGAGCATGAAACTATTTTATGGCATTACTGAAATCTTCGTTTGAGACTGATCCTTTATCTTTATGAAATTTGTCACACTCAGGTTTGTAATTGAAGGTCTGAACCTGGGAAATCATTTGACTCCGTGCTTCACTTCACCTCTGTTCTTATGTCCCATTGAAATTAATGGGATTTAAGCATGTGCTTAAATCAGGACCATCAATAATTAAAGACTAGAAAAGTAATTATTGAATTGGAATATCAGAGGGTGATCAAAAATGGATTTGAGCAACAATTTATGGAAATCATTAAGCATGTGAAGAAAGCATTTTTGCCTTAGGGATATTATGGGGCTGAAGCAGCAGTAATCTGTAGCTTTGCTATAAAACACAGTCGACAACATAAGACCAACTTAACAGTCACTTGCTTGTTTCTACTATTTTATTAACTCTTTAAAGTAAAAAACCCTTTTGCAAAACCCTTCTGGCACTTCAGAACGTGCAGGAAATGGGAGCATGATGTACAATTTTATATTGATATAGTGAAACATGGTAGTATTTTTGATATTGATTGAGGTCACTTGTTTCTGCTGCTGTGGCTATGCAGCTCTGGAAGTCTAACTGCAAGAATTTAGGCTTGACTTTTTTGTGATTTGTACTAGAGATCTGATGGGAAGCACTAAATGTTGCCCAGTTCCTTCCTGGATTGCTGCAATGATTCCATCCTGTAAAGTTAATTGTACCCCTTGCAAACATGGACATCTTCTTTTTGCTTAAAAATTTATCACTCAGGCTCCAAAGCTGCAAAAATTTTGCTTAATACATCTTTTAGAACAACTTCAAGCATGTAAGTGTTTTGGATTTAGTTATGGCAGGCGCAAAACTGTAGGATATTAGGAAATACTCACATTTAGGGCGTTGAAATAACTTTCTGCTGGGTGGAAATTTGCATTATTGCTCCTGAAACTGTGTTCTGTGCTTACACATCATCTGCACAGTCACTCTGAACGTGATTGAAGAACGGGCAGCCCCGTTCCCACCGGTATCCTGCCATCCTTTTGCACAAGGTCCTGAAATCCAGGGCTGTGAGTGCCGGCGTTGGGCTGATTGACCTGGGAATGGTGGCAGCGGCTGTGGCCTCCAGGCATCTGCACCCACCCCTCTCCTGGAGGTTGCTGCTGCTTCCGCAGGGATAGCTCGCAGGGATAGCTCGGCTGGTTGCTTAGCAGCTGCGGAACTGCTGCAGTTGGAAGGTAGGAGAGGTGGTTCTGGGTTACCTTTCTGCACCACGCTCGGACCGTGCCGGCTCCACGAGTTGTCCTGCAGCGCAGGAAGAACCTCCCAGAGAGATGGTGGGGCAAGAAACGCCGCTGCTGGCACCAGGTAAGCTCGTTAATCAACTTCCTTGCTAGCTATTAGCAGCCTCGTTAGTGTGATGGTGTAGAAGGGGTTTCATCAGAAGGAAGGAGAACGCTGTTCTGCACAGCTGATCCTGCACACCTTGTCACACGGACCAGTGGTTTGTTGACCCCAGCTATTCCTGTCTTGTAAATTTGGCTCTTAATTCACGACTCAAAGAGACTGCAAATCTACAGTTTAACGTTTAAAATCACGGATCTCTCCACCTGGATCTGTCTATTGTGGAATTAATGGCAGAATTAACGATCGTTTAACAAAGAGGTTGATTCTTTGTGTGGGCAACGTATGAGGTTGTATTGAAACGTGCTGTTGATGCAGTGGGCAGAAGCAAATAAAGGATTGCAGCAATTTCAGAGTCTGTTGTTTCTTGCACTGGTGACTAAACCTTGCTCAGCTGAAGGTCGTACTGGCAACTTACCAAGAGCTGCTTGATTGCAAAAGATGGAGAAACTGGAAAGGTTGTCATCTTTTACAGGATAATTAGATGTGTGCTCCTGGTTTTGTTTTTCTCCTTTAGATGAAAAGTAAAATGACATAACTTAGGGAAATTACGAAGCGTTTGTGTCCTGTGTAGGTACCCTCCATGCAGGCTTGTGAAATGGGTGATTTCTTGTGATGGGAAAGCAGAGATGATGGGCACAGTGCACAGTCTGGAGTTGTCTTAAATAAATTTGGACAGAACATAGCCAGTACACTTAGTCATGGGTCTTACGTTTACAACTGCCTTGCAAGCTTTGGGATATTAATAGAAAAGTGATGCTTATAACTTTCCTGATAAACAAATGAACTCAGCAGGATGGTGACTGGGACACGTGGGAGTAGGCCATGCTTTTTAGTAGCTCCTGTGAAGAGAGCATCGGGTCCAGAGCTCCACCACAGCAGATCTGGGATCACGCTTTACACCTGCTTTCCCCATGGAAAACTGAAACGATGCCATGTCCCCTCTTACGCCGTGCATTTCCCTGCTTTTCTGGTTGCCAGGCATCTCTCTGTCGATTTTCATCCTTAGCTCTGCCTGTGAGTGGCTGGGTAACTCAGAACGATCTGATTCCTTCCTCTGATGTCTTCTTCTGAGTCCTTGCAGTGCTACGGGAGCACCTGGGCTTGTACAGCAAGGCGAACACCTACTGCATCCTTTCTCGTTTCCCTCGTCCTTTCCCTAGGGAGGCAACTGCATGTGGAGTGTGAAGCAGAGCTTGTAATGCTGATAGAGAATTTTTTCTTTTTTAAATATGGCCATGCTGTTGATTTTAGGAAGGAAAGACTGGAGAAGTGTTTTGAACTTGAGGTAGAAGGTGGGGAGGTCTATGGTCACTGAGTCAGTGTCCACGTCTGTATAAGAGGAATAGTCTCGTTTTAGGGGCTGCGTGGGAGTGTCGAGAGGATTAATGACTGTTCATAAAGTGCTTTGTCCTGTAAACTGCTGCATGATTACAACGTTTTTTATTGATCATAACAGGCCATGAAGCATTTAGAAGTAGTCATTAGGTATTAAAAGCTTCACAAAGCAAATGATGCTGTGCTGCCATGGTTCCTTCCCTGTCCCCTGGAGCAGTGTGTATCTTGTCAATATTTTAATTGTGGAAATGATATGCACTCAGGAGTAAATCTTCAGCTAGTGTTACTCATCCTAGATTGTTTTTTTTTTTAATTCAGCTGAAGATTTGCCTGGGGTGTCTGACAGCAATTTCGCAAGGTTCAGTTCTGCCTTCAGATCCCTGATTGTGTGTTCTTCTCTCTATGTGGGATCTGATTTCACGCTATTTATACATTTTGTAGCTTACATTTGAGCAAAGACACCTTGTGTACGAAAATGCTACAAAATCCTTGTGAGACAGGTGGAAGCTAAAAGCTTTGGATGGGTTCCATCGTGCTGGGCCACATCCAAACTCACAGTTGAATAATTAAAACAGGAGTGCTAACAGCTGGATTTGAGCACGAATGGCTGTCTACAAAATAAAACATGAAAATATTACGGAGGCACTTGCATCGTTTTCAAACGTTTTGAGAAGAAGAATGGCCGGATCTGTTGTTTCTGCCCGAATTTTCGTTTTCCTCATCTAACCCCAATTGGTGAGGAGCTTGGAAAACCGTGATTCTCTTTTCTGTTCACGCAGGGGAGGAGCTGGATCGTGAAGAGGAGTTATGAAGACTTCAGAGTACTCGATAAGCATCTTCACCTGTGTATTTATGACCGGCGCTTCTCCCAGCTCTCCGAGCTCCCTCGCTCCGATGCCCTGAAGGACAGTCCAGAGGTAAATTCCCAGCTCTGTCAACAGTTACAGCACAGTCACCAGCAAGGGGTTGGAAGACGTTTTCAAGTGTGTACAAAGTAGTTTTAATGCAGCCTGGGTTAGGTTTAGAAATTGAGTAGTAGTAATAAGATCAGAATGTGTTTTCGACCCCTAATTTCAGTGATCCAAAGGGAAATGCCGTGCAAATTCATACGAATTAATGTGCTGCTAAATGTGGAATGGTTATGGAGAGCTTTGAGAAAGAAGCTTTCCTGTTAGTACCTTAGATAAGAATTTTATTCTGTCTTTGGAAGCTTTTTCAACACTGTGGGTATTTTCTGACTTAGTGTTAGCAACTTAACAGTCCTGGGAAATCATGCTGTTCCAGGACTGCAAGAGTAATACCATTTGGAATTATGTTTATAAACTGAAAATTACTGAAGCTGTTTTTTAAGAGCGTTTGCATTAGTGCTTTATTTAAATGGTCTTTAAAAAGCTTAAAGAGTGTTTTTTCCCCTGATTGAATAAGAGGTGTTTTTCATTTCTTGACTTACTGTCTTCACCTGGAATACGATGAGCTGGAATTCCTTCGGCCGCTTGGCTCTTGGTGATTTAGAGATTTATTCGTGTCCCAAATAATCTCCTGGGAAGCAGCAGGTGCATCTCGACTGCATGGTTTTGGAAGATGTGGAGAGGGAGGCAGTGTAATGCGTGGCCACGGAGGTTGTTGGAGCCAGAGGAGCATTACAAAGCTGTTTGGCCTCAGTCTGTCTGCGGGAAGAGCCTGTGTCACGGTGACGGACGGTGCCCATTGCTGCATTTCACAGGTCACTTATCTCTGGGACCTGTAGTTGTACGTTTGCCCCCTACCATCAAGCACAAGCACGGAAAAGTCTCGACGTGCTGTGTCGGAAAGCTGATGTTGCCTGCCCGGGAGATGTGTAGCTGCAAAGGCAAATGAGGGA
Organism: Tauraco erythrolophus; assembly: GCF_009769465.1. Lineage (NCBI taxonomy): Eukaryota > Metazoa > Chordata > Aves > Musophagiformes > Musophagidae > Tauraco > Tauraco erythrolophus. Next base: position 6,385,012 of record NC_141490.1, read on the forward strand.
ATTGAGGCCATTCCAAGCAGAATCTGTCCAAGATCTATAAATCAGAATCTGTGTTATTTCAGTGCTGAGCAAGTGAGGATTGATTGCTTCTGAGCAACCCGCAGTGGCTGGAACCAGTGCCCCACTGAAGTCTGCAGGGCTTTTGCCATTGGATATAGGAAGTTGGTACTGCGGTCCCATCACTCATCAGAGTCAGATTTATCAGTTGCTTTGGTTTAATGCAGGTCATTTCTGAAGACAATTTAAAGTTCCTAGTCTCTTAAATTCAGCAAAAGAAGAAATAGTCAGGATAATGAATTCCTGCATTCTTTTTTTTTTTTTTAATTATATTTTAGGCATTCCTCTCTCTTACATCTTTATTTGTACAACTGATTTAATATGTACTTTATAGCATGAGGCTCAAAATCTGCATTTTAACTGGAAGCACAGTAGACGTGAAGGTGTTGAACAGCTCTAGTGCTCTGTGAAACGTAATTCTGCAGCTGTGTGTTGTCTCGTACTATATTTTTTATTTTGAACAGATGTTTGAGGAGAGCAATGTTTTAAACAGCCCTGCAAGCTCTGGGCTACAGCCCTGCTACAACACTTTGCTGTCACTGTGAAGCTTTGGAAGGACCTCACTAGCTTCTCTTTAGCAAAAGCAAGTTTGCTCTTACAGAAGGGACATCACTAAATGTATTTTTAAAACTCCTTTTGAATATTTGAAACACCACTGTCCAAGTCTGAAGAAGCCCCTCCAAACTATTGTGTATTAACAGAAAAACTGCCTCCCTCTCTCTTTTTTTTTGTTCCAGCTTGTCACCCAGATGCTGATGGCTTACCTCTCACGTCTCTCGGCGATCGCAGGCAACAAGATCAACTGTGGGCCTGCTCTCACATGGATGGAGGTACAGTACGAAGCTCAGGTCGTTCTTTGTTTCCTCTCCTGCTAAGCAAGCCACAAATGTGCTCTCCCGCCTTTCCAGAAAGAGGTACAATCCTTCCAGACCTGTTGTTGTCACTGAATGGCTATCCCCAAAGCTTTGTCTCCCTGTTACAGCCATGTAGGTGGCCACAAAAGGTAGAGCACAAACAGAATCAGAGCCAATGTCAGGAATATAGGAGCTTGGATTTTGCCACTCAAAGACACATCGTTTTCCTGATGTTGCTAAAATAAAAGGAGGTGGCAGTTCTAGTGAAGATTGAGTCAAGGGGCCACCTGGGAAGGTCCAGTTCCTGGCTGAAGTCTCTAAGTAGTAGGTTGCAGAAAGCACACCCGTGTTCTTACAGTCCGTGTTCTTACACTCCTTTTTGCCAAGGCAACGCAAGAAAGATGGGGAGAGGCTGTTCAGGAGGGCCTGTTGTGATAGGACAAGGGGTAATGGTCTTAAAATAGAGGGAGGTAGATTCAGGTTGGATATTAGGAAAAAATTTTTTACCATGAGAGTTGTAGAACACTGGAACAGGTTGCCCAGAGAGGTGGTGGATGCTCCATCCCTGGAGACGTTCAAGGCCAGGTTGGACGAGGCCCTGAGCAACCTGATCTAGTTGGAGATATCCCTGTTCCTTGCAGGGGGGTTGGACTAGATGACCTTTGAAGGTCCCTTCCAGCCCTAACCATTCTATGATTCTAACACCGCAAGCGTGACAAGTTTCTAAAACCATCAGAGCTGTCTCAGTTATAGTGTTTGTCTGCCCTCTTTTTTTTTTTTATTTTTCCTTGCCATAGCTGCAGAAACAATAAATATTATCTGCTCCTGCTTGCCGTCCCTGTTGGTTACACTGCTCAACAGAGCCTGCGTTGTGCTTGCAGTGGCACTGTTTGTATATTGTGACTTGCAGCTGCAGCTTTGGTTCCTCTGTTAATGGGCTTCTACCATCTTAAACAATAGACCTTACTGGGCAATGAGTGTTGGGAAGAATGGGGCTGAGTGATGAAGGCCACCTGCCTGTGTCAGCGGTGGCGTTGCTGGTTAGTCTGGGTGGAGGTAATGTGTGTCTTTCCAGTGCCTGGTAACATCCCTGCACACCAGGAGTAGGAACAACTATTATTAGACCGTTGCAATTCATTTTTAAATGGTTGTGATAAGGATTGAGTGCATTTTCCTGCAAATTTTCCCCGCTGATACGCCGCTCACCCTGCAATCCTTTGGGATGAGGGACATCTTGGAAACCTTCTCAACACGAAGGGAGGAAGGAAGTTGTAGAGGAAAATGAAACTGTAGAATTGACAGCAACACAGCAGACCTAGAGATTAATTACAGCAAATTTGCAGTGCAGAATGACCTTTCTGATTAACCAAGAGCCTTACAAAATTCTACATGCGCACAGAAATACAGGAATTTTGAAAGTAGGCTGATGGTTGCAGCAAGGACTGGAAGCTGTGTTTTCTTAAGAAATAAAAGGGTGGGAGAAAGCTGACAGCATTTCCTCCTTGCCACAGTGCCTCTTCTTGAGCATTAATTCCACTTTGCAGAGAGTTTTTGTAGTATTTTTGTATTGCCATTTTAAGTCCTTCAGGAAAAACAGTACGATTTGGTGTTAAAGGGAGGTGTAAACATCCACTCTCATGTTACTTTTGTACACAAAGATGGACAAATGCAGCGTTTTTCCCCGTTTCTTGGATGGGGACATACGACCTTCTGAAATACTCTGTGAATTGTTCTGCCTTTTGCTTTCTGTGTGTGCAGAGCCCTGCACTGTCTCTCCGTGCTTCTCTCCTCGAGGGGCCCCTGAGCTCTGCTGTCTCTGTGCATCAGCTTGAAGTCTCTGCCATGTATGAGCACCAGTAAACCACGTCCTCGCTTGTCCTCAGCTGCCTCACCCTCTCCTCTGCTCTTTATTTCAGATTGATAACAAGGGGAACCACCTGCTAGTCCATGAGGAATCATCTATTAACGTTCCTGCTATCGCTGCTGCCCATGTTATTAAGAGATACATTGCTCAGGCAGCAGATGAACTGTCCTTTGAGGTAAATAATTAAAGGAGCTGACATTCCTTGTTGTCATGTCCAGAAGAGTGTAACACGTGTGTCTCTGTGTGTGCGTGCACGCATCAGGAACATATTCAGACATTTTCAGAACGTTCTGTGAGCTGAAGCTTAGAAGATCCGATTAAATACTAGATTTGCATTGGGTTGGATACAGGAGGGAGTTCAGTCATCTTAAAAATATCTTCTGATCAAACACATGCTGCCAAGTGCTCTGAGCAGCAGCAGACCTTGCATAGTTTGTGCTGCAGAGTGGCTCAAAAGTATGTTGTATCTGTTCAGGAAGACTGTCCACATGTGTCTGTGTGTGGATACGTGCCAATTTAATTATTCGTTGGCCAGTTTGCACAACCTGTGTTCCTGTTAGCAAGTCTCTGTCTAAAATCATTTTAAAGAACTTGGACTCCCATGAAAAGTAAAGAACCAGAGTGTCAAAGAATTGGTCCTTAAAGGGCAGGTGGTAATCTGTTACTATTCTGAAAATCTTACTTGATGCAGAGTAGGGGCTGCTGTGGAGCAAGGATGTGGAAGATCAGGCCCTGGAAGGCTTTGGATGTCTGACTCTTGTCTGTTCTACCCAGAAAGCAGCGTTTTCTGCTCTGATGGTTGACGTGCAGTGGTACTCTCAACGCAACATTCACAGTTTTACACAAAAAAAGTGTGAAGGAAAACAGTTAGTGCCCAAAGCAGTTTTTGTGATCGCATTCTCAGCGTGTAGCTGACGTAAAAATAATAGTGATAGTCCAGTGCTGCCAGGGTTTGGTTCATGTTCAAAACCGAGGTGATGATTAGTGTACACCAAAGAACCAGGCTAATCAGAAAGACGTGTGGGTCTGTCACCTTCCCATCTCAAGTGCATGCAGTACAGGATTCGGGCTGCTTGACAGTGTCTTGATAATTAAAAAAAGCACAAGGATGGCACTCCCTGCTTGTAAATCTTCCAGCCCTGTGCCAGCAGGCTAACTTGGCCTTGCAACTGTCACGCAGGCCAGCAGGATGTTAAGAGGTATGGTATGCAAGCGGGGACACCAAGGCACGTGTGGCTTTCCAAGTTTGCACAGGGAGAAGCCTTGGCAGAACAGAAGTGGAATAAGATCCGTTATTTCACAGTGCTGGGTTCTGTTCCTTAACCCAAACTAGCTCTCGATGTTTAGGCTACTGTTGATGTCTAATAAGCAGCTGCAGAAGTAGCCAACTGGCATTTGCTCCCCAGTACCGAGGAAAATACCTGGCTCCTCTCCTCACCGTGGTGACAGCAGTTTCCTTAATGGAAATTTGCTTTGCTGTTGGTTTGCTGTTCCCTTGAGGAAATCACTTCACTTCCCTGTGTCTCAGTTATCCCTGTCTGAAAAATGGGGTTGTGTTATCTTCTTTGTAAAACACTTGGAGATCCATCACTGTAAAACATCTGGTAAAAATTGGGCGTTACTGTTAACAATTTTTGCTGTACCCAGCTGCAGTATTTATTTAGGTTCTGCCCCTTCTGCTCTGGCTTATTTTCTGTTATGCAGATTTTGATTCCCACCAAGCCAAATTTAGTATTGATTATACTGATTTCCTTTTGAACTATTGCAGTATTGCATTTTATTACGGGAAAGAGGTTTCAGAAACCCTGTTTCGTCTCCTTGGTCGTTTTCCTTTCTGTGGCTGTACCACCACCCCACCTCTCCTCTGTTAATTAAGAAAAGCATGTCTTGGTCAGTTTGTGAACTACAAAGGGAGCCCTTAACTTTTTGCTGTGAAGGGAGACAAGCAGACATCTGTCGGTGCCTACACACACATATATAGGACATGTAGTAAAAATTATTTCAGCTACTTGAGAATGTTTTCCAAAGTGTTCCACACTGTCACTGCTTGCTGATGTCTGCAGTTTAATCAGAACGCTTCTGTACCCTTTGGCAGAGAGCCTGCTGCTTTTGAGAACTGTTTCCTTATGAGCAGCTGTATCCTGTGTGTTGTGTAATGCAGTAACTCTTCTTCCTCACAGTTTGACTTTAGAGAGGCTGATGCCTCAAGATTGGTGTCGGTGCAGTCGCTCACCAGTTTTACTTTTTTTTTTTTGCCAGTGCTAAAGGATGCAATGTTTGAACTGTGCTTTCCTCCTGACCACACTGCAAGCTGTGATTGATGCTGCCAATCTTTTGCAGGTGGGAGACATAGTGTCTGTTATTGATATGCCCCCGAAGGAGCTGACCACGTGGTGGAGAGGCAAACATGGATTTCAGGTAGGCACAAGCATCAGACTTGAGAGTGCAACTGAAATAAAGGCAGGAAACTCAGCAGTGTGTTCACAGAACTGCTGTGCCTGCGCAGGGTTATGCGTTGGTGTAAGAGGACTTCCCCTTTCTCTCCAGGCTTGGGCTGCAGCAGACACATGGTCTTCCTAGAAGTTATCTGCCTACCTAAGTGTGCGAGTTAGGGGTAGCCATGACCCTTTGATCGACAGCTGGCCTGATGTTAGTGGAAGCTGATGTTGCACCCCCTCCCAGGCAGCTGACACTGTTATTCAAATCGTCCCGTTCCCTCCACTGAAACTAGATCAGGCAGAACAGAGAGGATTCGGAGAAAGCCGGTGGATAAGATGCTGCCACTGACCTGGACAAGGCACCCCACTAACCTGTGCTTTCGTGTCTGTGATTATTGGGTAGTGTTAATATTACTGGTCTCTCCAGATGTTATAGGAGAAAGATTCAGACTGAATTTTCAAAAGATCCTAAACATACCTGGGAATTAGGTACCAAAACTTTGGCATCAAAATAGCACTTTCCTTCCCAGAGAGTTGTTATTCCCTAGCTTGGATTTTCTCATTAGGAAATTTAATTTTTAAAAAAGTCTCTATTTTCAAACAAAACCCAAAAGCTACTCAAGGTTGGGGTAACTGACTTTCCGTCTCCTCACACTGTAGTGTCTCACGTTTCAGCTCCTTCCAAGGAGGAGGGATTTTCATACTGCAGTTGCTGCGTGTGAGTAGGTGGAATCATGAGTTTGCTCTGGAGAGGGTCAGAATTGATCAGACACTTGTATATTTTGGCCTGGGAAGTCTTCTCAAAGTACCTCAGATTTTCCCTGACAGACCTTTCTGTGCCAGACCCAGATTGTGGTTCTGCTTTAATACCAGGACTGTGTGCAGCTGGATCTCCAAACACTGCAGATCCCATCTGAATGGAGTGTTAGTTATATGAGTACATTTCCGTAGCCAGAGCACGTGAGATACAGCTTTTGTTGGCTTTACATCAGGTGTGGGACTTCGGATAACATCTCGTTTGTAAAATCGGAGCAGCGTGGACATCTGATACCTGCTCTGAAATGAAATTTGTTTCTAGAGTTAACACACTGATATTTCTTGGGCAAACTTGACTGTTCTTCTGCTTTTGAACTGTGTTAAGTCTTTGTGGGACTTTTGTTCTGATCTTAGAAGCCCTGAAGCTCTATTTGGTGTGCTATCAAAAATTAATGAAATGCTGTAGTGCTGCTTGGAATGATCAGGCTGTGCCACATTTAACTTCCAAATGAATCAATGAAACAAAACTCCTTTGTGATCTGCACACGAGTGCAGACGCTTTGCACAAAGCTGGTTGATTGCAAGTGGATGGTATCCCCATCCCATTCTTCAGTGCAAGCTCCCTGCTTGCCATCAGGCTGGTTGAAATTGTGACGAGATCTGAAGAGCATCACTGGTGATTAAAGACACGAGAAGCAAGGGAGCTCTTCTGCACTTTGTCACTGCCTTCTGTCTCTCGGGTCAGAGCAATCCCGTTGTGCTTTCCCAGCATAAGGATGTGTTGATGAGCGAACCACGTGAAAAGGGGTTTGTCTGTACCCGTGCACGGCCACTCTACTGACACACAACAGATCCGAACAGCTGCAGAAATAGAGCACCATATTTTGGCTCACTAGAAAATTAGGGGTGGAATAATCTTGCCTCTTAAATTATAAGCCAGAGTCTTTCACGATGTGAATCTGATCGCGGCCACTGAGCTGCACTGTTGGAAATGTCAACACACTGAAGTGTGTCCAGAGGAGGCCACGAAGATGATCAGAGGGCTGGAGCACCTTTCCTATGAGGACAGGCTGAAAGAGTTGGGGCTGTTCAGCCTGGAGAAGAGGAGGCTCCGGGGTGACCTTATAGCGGTCCTCCAGTACCTCAAGGGGGCCTACAGGAAAGATGGGGAGAGGCTGTTCAGGAGGGCCTGTTGTGATAGGACAAGGGGTAATGGTTTTAAAATAGAGGGAGGTAGATTCAGGTTGGATATTAGGAAAAAATTTTTTACCATGAGAGTTGTAGAACACTGGAACAGGTTGCCCAGAGAGGTGGTGGATGCTCCATCCCTGGAGACGTTCAAGGCCAGGTTGGACGAGGCCCTGAGCAACCTGATCTAGTTGGAGATATCCCTGTTCCTTGCAGGGGGGTTGGACTAGATGACCTTTGAAGGTCCCTTCCAGCCCTGACCATTCTATGATTCTATGATTCTATGATATGCAGCAGCCGTGCTGCATATTCCAGTAGCTCTGAGGGTGTGTTTGCACAAAGGCAGAACATGAATTTGGTGGGTTTTAAGAAGTTCCTGCCTGCCAGCTGGGATAGGGAAGCAGACCAGACCATCCGTACGCTTCCTGCTCCTGCGGACTGCGGAGTGAAGCTCGTTAGCGCAGAGGTGGTTTGCAGCAGCTGTATCTCCGTGATTGCTGCGTAAACATCTCTTCACACAACCATGGATCTGGTTTGCAGAGAGCTGCAGTTTTCCTGTGAATTGACAGTTTTTGTCATTTCTTTGAAATGTGCTTATCAGAGCTTTTCATTTCCATGGAAGACCATCAGCTACCAAGAGATGCCAATTTTTGGTGTTGTGCAAAGAGAGCCGAGGGGGTTTTAACCTGCATCTCAAGTTGAAGGCCCATAAGCTATGAGTGTACAGAAAAAGTACTTTTCCTGTTGTAGTGGAGTTTTTTGACCATACCAACTGCTGCAGTGAGAAGAGAATTCAGAGAAAGGAAATTTCTCTCTGGTGTTGATACACCAGACCCAGAGATGTGTTCCAGTTCAGTATAGAAGTGTACTTGATGAATACTTAAAAAGAGTGTATAGGTGAAAAAGGTTGGTATAGAAATATGTGTAAGAACTGATGAAGCTGTGCAGCCTTTAAAGCATTTATTACAGGCAAACAATTCTGTTCCTGTTTAGGAACAACAGCCATTGTAAACATGATAGCAATCTGTTGATCCAGTCATTTTAATTAATAAAATAAATCAGCCAAGACTGTCTTGCCAGATCGTTGTGCTTCTGAGATCAGATAAAAAGAGGAGGTCCAAACACCAAACATCTGGACGGTTTGTTCATGTTACTTCTCAGGTTTTTGCTTTGTGCTAGGAAGGGAGCACGGTTTTATCACAGGGGCCACAGCTTACGTAGTAAATCACGTTCTGATAGGAGGAGAACAAGGTTTTGCCAAACATGGAAAAAATTACACGTTGACTTGAAAGATCTTACCTAGTTTTGTGCATTTAAACTAGCTGTGACTTGTGTATGTCTGTGCAGAAGTGTGTTCCTTTCAGCACATCCATCTAGTAGAATAAATAAAGGGTTTCTCTGTGTTATGCAAATGAGCAAGAGGCAGGTCTCCAGATCTCGACAGGAAAGCAAATCTGATAGGTTCAGTTTCAACTGCAGCTTTGATTCAGCGTGGAAGTCCTGTCCTTCAGGAGTGAATCACCGTTTTTGTCATCCTTCAGATTTCCACCTTACAGTATTCTCCTAATACCTGATCTAATGACTGCTCTGCAAGACATTTAATCCTGTGCAGAACAAAACAGCCCAGTAGGCTTCTTATCATTTGCTCCAGTTAAAGTAAAATGATTTTAAAGACGTTTTTCCTCAAGCCTTTTTCTTTTCAAATGCCCTTAGTGAGTCACTGCTTTCGCTGTAAGATTGTTACCTAAATTACAGCCACCTCCACATTAACAGCCTTCCAGCCCTCTTTGTTCTTCCCTTCTTCTTCTTCATGCTTTGTCTTTTCAATCAGGACCTCTGTTCCAGGCAGCTGAATCATTGAGGACAGGCCCTTTTTTGATGCACAACTGCCTTTTGATGTTCGGAATAATTCTGTCTTTTGGGGGATAGTTTCATTAGTCGCGCTACTGCACAACAGCACAGCTGCTGGGGGGGACACAAAACGGGATCGGGCATAACCAGGCTGGGCTGGACTTTTTTTGGAATCAGCCTGTGCTTACAGGAGCTTGAACTGGTTGGGAAACTGCAGGCCCTTGCTTTCGAACCGCGTTCCGTGCTGGACCCGAACACGGGCTTTAAGACTGGATGGATTTGCCATCCAGAGCACGTTTTTGGGGCTCATGTCACTTTGGAAACACCAGCTCTTAAATGAGAAGCCCAAGTTTGATTTCTGGTTCACATCCATCGATTTGGGAACTCTCCATCCGGCTGGGGAACGGCATCACCCGCAGAACAGGCGGCGTGCGAGAGCCCAGTGGCCGTGATAACAATCCTCTTCCTCCTCTAACTGGTGCCCCTCTGAAATGGGTGAGTACTCCATAACAGGAGCTGCACTGGTACCAGCTGTGCTTTGGGAAGCTAAGGGAGCCCTGCTCTGTGCCCTCGCCACTGCTCTGGGGTTACCTGGCAAACAACGTAAGGAAAATCCTGCTCCTGAAAGCCAAACGTGCCATGAAAAGTTGATGTTTCACTCTTAGGTTTTCAAATGATGTTTAACCCCAACTTCAGCCTATGTCAAAACCAATCAAAATGTCTCAAACGACATTTCATTTGCCGTTTCTGTTGCTGCTACTTTCTCATTTGTTTAAATTCCCTCCTCGAACACGGAAAATTATTACTGTTACTGTGGCTGTTCCCCTGAAAGCCTCCTGTATTTTCCAGTTTTAGCAGACGCTGGAATAAAAGTGCAAAAAAGATCTAGTAGCTGTTGCAGGAAGGTTTGCATGCAACAGTAGCCCATGTTTTCCTCCCCTGCTTAAGGTGCATGGTGATTTTTTTAACCTTTAGATGACCTTGTATTTATCTAAATATATACTACCCTTGCTATTAATTTTCGTGCGTTGCCAAATCCTTTAATCCTGGCTCAAGCCCTAATAGTGCCTTGCTACATCTGTTGAGATTAACTCTTGGACTAAACTCATTTATTTATACAAAATCATGGAAAACTTTCCATGGGAGGAAAAGCAGCATCTTTTGAGTGGGTGGGAATGAGGCACAAGTTTGAGGTTATGACGCTGAAGATGATCTCTTGGGTGTTAGAATAAATAAGAAAAAATTAGAATAAATAAGTCAGAAAATATAAGTCACCAGAACTATTACCAGCAAGTTAACATCAGAGAGCTTGTCAACACTAGCAAAAGTAAAAATTCTCCTTCCTTGAAAAATCCCTTCTAATTACTCGTTGTGAACATGGCAAAAATGATACATTGAGAACAGATGTAGTGTTTTATTTGGGAAAGGTTCCAAGATATCTAGTAGTGGTGATGTAATCATCTTGGGTCTTCTTTCATTTCTAAATTCATGTTCAGTGTTGTATGTTGCATCCAGAAACAAGGAAAAACATTATGTTACCAGTCAGAGGCAAACGAGCTTTTGATTACAGCATGGGATTTTGGGCTGGATCTAGAGCCACCATTTTTCCCTTATGATTAACAGAAGGTCGGTGTCCAAGTACTTCAGGTTTCTTTACACATCTCAGACATAGACATTGTGGGCACTTAAAAAAAGTTCTCAAAGCATTGAGAATGAAAGAAACTCTTTCACTTCGGCTGTGGAGTCTCCCAAATGTGTCGTTTGGGTGATGGGGCTGAGACTTTCACTGGATGTGTACATTTTCCTAATTGAAGCATTGCCTCCTGCATCTTGTGCACAGGAAACGTCCCAAGAGAGACTCTTAGCTATGGGAAAGTTATTTAAAAAAACATTGAAAATGCATTTTGTTTAAATTTTTTGTTTTGTTTAAATACCAGTACTTTTTGTGTATGTACCAATGAGCCTGTTTCTCAACATCTCCTCAGCAAAGCAGCATCACTGAGCTACGAGCTGCCTGCTGAAGGTCCCCTGCATGCCATGCTGGTGTTCCTGCTGGTTTTCTTGTGCCAATTGGCATATTTCTATCTATAAACTGCCCAAAAATCACCACTACGTTATGTAACTCCGGGATACCCTCTCCTTGCAAAACTGGCACACCCAGCTGAGTGGTTGGTTGGGTGAAGCCACACGTTATCTTGGGTTTTGGATGGCTTCTTCTGTTCTTGAGCAGAAGCATCATGCACGGGCCAGTCGCAATTACAGGGAGCTGTAGATCAGAGAAGCAAGGTCTGCTGATCCATAGTGCTGCTGTTCCCGTGCTGTCATAATCTTAACAAAAAGCATATTCCCAGTCTTTAACAGTAAGCGTGATGGATTACAGTTTGTCCTCTTCCTTGGACAAAATGCTGCCTTGTCGGATTTGGAGGGTGTGGGAAGGAGAAGCTATTGGTATTACTGTTAACTGTGACTTCCCTTAGGGAATTTGGAAGAGTTTCAAAGTTTGGAGTGTTTACCTGGATACACCGTGCATGCCACTGGATGAAAATCAACTCGGACTAAGAAAAGAGAGATTTTTATTTTATTTTTTTTCTTGGAGACAAAAGATAACTGTGTAAGATGAATAAATAGAGAAGGGACTGTTTGCCAGACTCGCAGTGCTGACTGCCTTGTGGCTCCAGTGACTTTCATAGATGTTCTGGCATGACTGGCAGAAGTCCTGGCCCACTTCTTCTGTTTCCATGAGCTTGGGGCCCACCCGCTGGCCCTTGGCCACGCATTGTTGCAGCGCTTGACCGAACCGTGGCCGCGTGAAGCGACTTGATGCTTTCAGCTGTCCGAATCACATGCCTGACACGGGGCATGGCTTAGATGGGGTGTCTCAGGAGGGTGGTGGTGCTTGAATTACATCTCACAATACAGAAGCTGTGGTGGGCGAGGAGGTAGGATATAAGAGAAGAAGGTCTGGAAATACAGACTTGAGGTTAGAAGTTGCCAAAGGTCTGGCTTGACTTTCACCTGGGGTGAGAGCAAAAAGACAGACACTGTGGAGGGAAGGTTGGGATGCTGGGAAGTGTAAAACTCCTACCTGGCCACATCTCAGCCTGAATCCTTAAGCAGTGCAAAGGAAATAATTCCACTTCTCCCCAGACACGGAGACCTTCGAGTGGCGTGTGAATTTCTGCAGGTACATCTTAGTTAAACAAAACTTTATGATCCTCCCCACACTCTAACCCCTCTGTTAGACAGTCACTCCAGCGTTTCTGAGGGAAAATGCCATGTTAAAGGGGAGGGCAGGAACGCTGCAAATTAGCATTAGAAAGTAGTTGGTCACCGGACCTTGCTGGGAATTGGGCACTTGGAGATGTCTTCCTTGGCAGCAGAGAAGCTGCATTCAGTGTCCATCAAAATTTTTTGCATAGCACTGCTATGTGGTAGCCCAGGTCATGGCTGTTGAAGCATCTTCAAATATTTGCCAAGGAGGTTCTGGCCTCTGGGGTTCGTTTCTGGAATGGATATTGGGCACTATTCTCCCTTGTCCTTTGCTGATAGGGAAACTGAGGCACAATGGTTGCGCTGGCTTCTGTGCGTTCAGGAGCAGACACAAGAGTACACACCAGGAGTTCTGGCTCTTGTGAAAAGATTTTTTTGCTACATCATGCAGTCTCTTCTGAGAATACTGGTATTTATTTCTAGCCGAATTAACTGGGTTCTTACAAATGCAGAACTTGTTTTGCTCCGTGTATATTTTGTTAAAGCTGTTCTCAGTTCTGAGATTGAATTGAATTTAATTTAACTTAAAGCACATGGAACTTTTTTAGCAAGGTCTTTAAACACACCTGATTTGGATGCTTCAGGAGTGCTGCTCAGCGCACGCAGTAAGGCTGGGACACATTAGAGAGCTTTGTGCATTCAAAGTGCCTTCTCCTAATTTATGACACGAGAGTATTTTTCTGTATTACAGACATGCCAATATATTGAGCCATATTTGAGTCCGTTTTTCTGAAGGAATAACATGTTCAAAGTGCTACTGAATATGGTATTTTGACAGTGAAAAAAAGTCAAGCGTCGGTGAGATGAGTGTGCAGATAATTGAGATGCTGAGAGCTGAAACATCTCGCTCTCTTCATTAAATTTCATGTAACATACGTGCAGCCAGGTGCAGGAAACCCAGCTGAAGTCTTTCTCTCTCCCTCCTTCCACTGGAAATTTAAGCACACTTGTCCTCTCCTCTCTCTGCTGCAAGTTGAGTATCTCTGATCCTGTGTACCAAGCTGAGAAAACAGACTTAAAACCGTATTTTACAGAACTAATTATTTGGGTTGTAGAATTTTTGGCTGCATCCTCCTGAAAAATTATTACTCTTAATGCTGGTCATTTTATGTTGGATAACGTTATGGGGCATCAGGCAAGCAGAGTTTGAGGAAAATATGCAATAGTTGCTGGTTTACCAGTTCAGATCTTAAAAACACTGTGTTTAGTGTTCTGCCTCTCTTTCTGTTTTTACTACAGGTTGGATTTTTTCCCAGTGAGTGTGTTGAACTAATTAACGACAAAGTTCCTCAGTCCGTGACCAATTCTGTGCCAAAACCAGGTATGTATTTTATGTTTTATGATGCAGTAAAGTAAAATAGAGTTATCTTTTTGGTGTCCCATGTTTAATACCTCCTTTATACATCCCGTGTTATTCTCTGTGTGTTGATCATCCCTTATACGTACCCGTTATCCTTTCTATGTGTTGATCATCTCCACATTACCTCTTTCTGAATAGTTGCCACTGTTGAATGTCTTTCACCTGCAGTGTTTTGTAAGCTACTATCAATGTCCATCTCCTGGATTTTAGGCTTGTAAGAATTTTCGATTTTAGATTTAAAATCTCCAAGATTTTAGGCTTGAAAGAATTTAAGATTTCTTCAGCAATCTGTCATTAGTGATTCTGTGCAACATCCCCGTTCTTGGTGTCCAGAGAGTGTTGTATGTTAGGTTTTTTTCATACAGAGCATACATGTGACCTAAAAATGTTTATGCTGACTTAGGATAAATAGATTAATTAGGTACTGGAACCTTCTTTCTGTTTGGGGATTGATGGAGAAAGTCAGATATAGCAGAACTTGAAATCCTAATTGCTTCTACTCTGGGTATGTGGCTCCATCTACTTCCTACTACTGCCCTCTGGACGTTTTGTATTGTATGAAATACAGGAAAATTGATACTAAGCTCTGCTGATGAAAGGAAAAATAAACAGAACATGGGATCTTGGAACTGATTCTACTGTCATCCTAGTATACACTGGAAATGATTGCAGTTAGATGTGCTGGCATAAATAAGATCTCTGCAGAATTTAGTGGTGGTGAACTTTTTTTTCCTGATTATTTTTTTTTAATACCAATATATTAATATATACAAAGATATATCTTTTGTATCAAGAGAAGCAGTTTGAAATCGCTTTCTTAAAACATTATGCAGCCGGCAAGTTGAGTTAGAAAGCGAGTTAACTGGTATTCTTTTCATCTATTTTCTCTATTTTAATGATGTTCCTTATCTTCTAAGATTGCTGACTGGAGGGTTTAAAACAAATAGATGGGATTCAAAAGTTTTACTGAAGGAAATGGGTTTTATCAGATCTTATGTTACAGCTTGGGACTTTTGGTTCAGTGGTAGAAAGTCAAGACCACTCGTAAGCTATCAGTGCACTGCATTAATCCGACAGCTTAGGGAAATAGTTTTCTGAGCCATTGGCATCTCCAGCCTTTGTTATTCCTGGGAACATGCAAATGTATTTGCTAGCATCGGTGTCACAGGGATCACTAGCAATTCAAAGCGCTGCAGCAGGTGGTTATTCCATAAATCCAGTGTCTGCCTTTTGTTGGTTGAAGTTGATCTCGAAATGCTGTGATCAGTCACTTCTCTGTACTCTGTCAGCTGAAGCATGTAGACAAGGGCAACTTTAACTCTAAATACAGGCTGGGCTGATAAATACAATCCTAAGCAAGTGTTTATTATTAAATATGGCTCAGGCAATTAAATGGCATGAGCTGCTAGTGGGTAGTTTCTTGCCATGCTTTAATGAGAGATAACGAAGCAGCAGAGATGAATAGATTCTGTTTGGCTTTAACAGCACGCTGGGGGGAGGATTTCCTCTTTCAGGCCTGGGAAATGTTTGTTATAAAATTGATACCAAAAGCCCAAGCCCTATTAAAAGCCATAAGTTGAAAGATATTGCCAAGTCATGAGGCTGTCCCCGTTGACCTTCCCTGATAGCTGTACTGCGCGTACAATTAAAGGCAAAAGGCTGCTCCAGAAGAGCACTAATGAGCTTTCAGATGTCAGGATTGCTAGAACAAATGTTGCAGCTGTTTCTGTGATCCTTCCCTGCCCTTCCTTTGCACGCAGGATTGATGATACCATTTGTTTGTAGCGTTAGGCTTCCTGGTTTTTCCACCGTGGGAAGTAACCGTGCTTGGATGGTGGAGGCAGAAGTCTGGAAGGCTCTTCCTCGGTTCCTACAGAAGTTGTGATTTGCAGGGAGCTAGGAGTCAGGGAGGGAGGTTCCTGTAGTTAAGGAATATTGAATGTGATGTTGGAGAACTCGAGGAACCTCTCTGCCTGGAGGGAAAAATGATGTGTGAAATACAGAAGGAGTGAGAAGATGAAGGGGGAGGAAGGAGTTTCGGTTTCCTGGGCTGTGTTACCATACAGCTGCACAAGCTGAATGCCAGGGAGGTGGCACAGGGACAGAAATGAGTTGCTGGAGCACCCTGAGCGGCTTCACTGCTGCAAAATGTGAAATTGGATCTTTCCAAGTGGATCCTCCAGAGCCTCGCTAGGAATTGCATTGCCGGGATGATGCAGAAGAGCTTGTGTTTCCCTCACCCGTATTCCTTCCATGCATGTAGTGTCTTCTCATCTTTGGTTTAAACGTATAGGGAGTTTCTCATACACTTAAATATCCACATCAATTAATTTTCTCCTTTTGCCTGTATTGGAAACCTCAGATTGGCTTTTCCCAAGGAACAGAAACGTTTCTAAAAGGAACCACTTGGAGCTTTTGTCCTTACCCGACATTAGCAGGGTATTTCCTCTGGAATTAATGTGAAGTTTTAGATTTGGGCTTGATGAGACATACTTATCAACGTGCAAACTTTATTTTCTTTAATCCAAATATCATGTGTAGAGCATCTAGGACATTCTGTATCTGCAGCATAAAGCTCTTTGCCATGAAGGAATTTACAAACATAGAACTCCTTAGTTTTTTAATTGTCCATAGATTTGGCGGGGTTGAGTAATCTGATGAAAAGCAGATGGAAAGCAAAGAACTTCCTGCCCTGCGTTTTTATTATTATTTATAATTAAAGGTTTTGATTTGCAGAAGCGATGGGGACAGCATTTTAATAGAACCATAAAATATTGCAATGGTCTATAACGCAGTACAAATAATGACTGAAGTTCAAATGAAAATGAAACACAGGGAATGGGAGAGGAGGGTTGGCTCGAAGTGCAAACTCTGCTTTTAGAAACAATATTTTCTTTGACTGTGGAAGTACATGCTTGCATCAGTGCCTGAGATAAATGAGAGTAAATGAACCATAGAGGAAAACTGTCCCTTTTATTCAATTCTGAAAGTTCAAAGTAATAAGAAAGAACATTGGCTTTGCCTTGAGTCACCTCCGAAATGCATTTGGCAATGAAGTTTGGATTGTCAAAGCTATCATCTCCCAAAATACCTCTGGGAGCAGGGATGCTCGCAGAGATGTGTGTGTGCGTGCATGCACACACAAGCTAGCGCCTGAAAATTGAAGTCGGTTGCATTATTGCTTAACAAATTCTTTTTTTTTTTCCTTTTTCAAAATTTGTACACGTCAGCAAGTCATACAAGGAGAGCAAGGGGTGTTGGTCAGGAGGTCTTGGAAGTTACCTGTTGAGTGGTATTTTCCCTTCAGTATTGTACTAAGCCCGTGCTCCCATTTTTTCATGTTCAGTGCTGTGAGAAAATGCCTTTTTTTTCAGGTGGGATGTTCCTGACTCTATCTATTTAGGCAAAAAACACTGTAAAGATCCAGGAAGGTAGCGTGGGCTCATCAAACCCCAAATTTCTTGAGCACTTTCCTTTTTTCTGAGTTCTTCCTGTATTCTCACTCAGATGTAACACTCTAATGGTAACTTCTTAGCCTGATTATATTGAATTGATATCTAATATTTCATACCTAATACCATTTACTGACAATTTAGCTGAATTTCAGTACTACAATAGATGGAATCAGCTTGTATTTATAAAGATTTTTAAAGAGATACAGGATGAAAGGTTGCATTTGGAGATATTTGGTGCAAAGTGCATCTTTTAAATCTTCATTGTGCTGCTTAGAAGAAAAAAAAGTGAATAGCTCTTTCGTTTTTTCCTTCTAAGTGAATTGCCTGTAGATTGTGACTGTGTTTGCTCTTCTCATTCACTTCTGTCCATCTCCAATCTTCTCTAGGAACAGTGTGTGTGTGTCTTCATATTGTCCCTGCTCGTCACTGTGGCACAGTTAACAGCAGCATGTCTCAGCTCTCTGTTTCAGTCCGTTCTTTCTCAGAATTCTGGATATTTGTGGTTTAACAATATTTAAAATCACGTAGCACGCTTCTCCTCATATGTGCAATTTGTTTCATGCCTTTTGCTGACAAGTAGCATCTCGCTGGGTGCCACATCTTCACTGCGGTGTGCCTTGGCATGGTAATTTGGTGAAGGTTCCTGAACATGGTTGCTGCTGGGGAGCATCTGCTTTCAGTGGGGAAACAAAAAATAAAGCTTAAGAAAAATGAGGGAGAAGAAAGTAATGTTTCCCTTTCCTTTTTTCAAAACAATGAGCGTTATTAAAACTTCAGGGGTCGTTCTCACCACTTCCTCAGTCTTGCTTAGGGTATAAGAATAAATAACCTCAGGAGCTCTGCCCAACTTTTATGGAGTTTTTTTCAAATTCCTGTCTCATCCATTCATTTAATTTAGATTTAACAGGTAAATGTACTCAGGATACGCAACTAAGGGCACGTTAAAGGGTACTTGGTAGTATTAAGCTTGTAATACTTGTTGTAAATTAATTATTTTTTTAAAACATATTAATCTGGGTCAACATGCCAGATACAAATAATCCACTGAACTTCAGGAGGATGGAAATTTAGGTCTGGATCAGGCAACAGACTCCGTTCTGACCTCCTGAAGACTCTGGTACAGTGCTGAACGAATTAATTTTAACTGCAAAAATGCAAATTGAGTTACATTGATTTTGTTAGGGCTGTTGCAATTATAACTGACTCTTAAGAGGTCATGCCTGGTTTGAAACAGGCTAGTTGCTAATCCCTGGGAAAAAAAAGATTGTGCAGTTGTTTTTTTCTTAAATAAAAATAAAAATCAGGGAGAATGAGGTGCCAATAGAACTTAGATTCTGCAGATGCCCAGGTTGAACAGCCATTTGACACTAATGTCTTAATTAGTGTTTTTGTAAAGAAAATATGGAAAGATAAAATGTATGTAATTAGTATCAGTCTTGTTAATCTGATATAAACTAACCAGTTGCTTGGTGTTCAACACTCAACGGTCTCATTAAAGCTAAATTAAATGAAAATGTTATTGAGCCAAGACAGTATTTGTTTCCAATATTTATTCCAGACAGGGAATAAACGTGCTCAGGGCCACCAAATACAGTCCTTGAGGCAGAAGACAGAAAATGTGCTTCCAGTATTGACAGACCTAAGGACCAATCCTTCAAGAAATCATGTTCTCTTGGCTCCTGTGGAGCTCAGGCAGAGCTGTGAATGGACAAAGATTTTGGGATGAAAGCTCTACTTTGCAAAAAGTAAAAACTACTTCTTCAGGAGACTTGCAGGCGTGTCTGAAATGGGCTGTGGGTGTTTCTCCAAGGCTCTGGAAGCCACCACAATTCAGCCTGGTGGGCTGGGTGTCAAACAGAGACTTCAGCAGGACAATGTCAACTTGCTTAAACCCCAGATTGGAGCTGGTCTGATCTGTGGGGAAGTTATTTCCTGGACTTTTTTTCTCTCTTCCATCCAGGGAAAAAAAAAAAAAGCTAACACTTGGAGCTCCAGCAGGAGCAAAGTCTCTGCCTTCTCTGGAATTAATGATTTTCAGGGAGAACATCTTTTGTTGATAGCAAAACATAGCTCTGAGACATCTTTGTCTTTCTTTTTGCATGGAATAAAAAGCAGTTGCCTGCTTTAGCACCGTTAGAAATGGAGGAAAGCTGAATGTCTAAGGGTCCAAATTACCCCAAAATGCGAATTTACAAATCTGGGAGTTGTTTTCTTGGCATTGTCCATCCATAGAAAGATCTTCCAGCCCTGTTTCTGACTCAACAAACTATTTAAACATGTTCTTAACCATAACCACGTGCTCAGCAGACACTGGAAGTAATGCAAACAAATCCTGGGCTTCACAGTTGCTCTGCAGGGATGGACCTTGTGCTGAAAAGTTTGAACATGCGAAATGTTTGGTTTTTTTTTTTCGTGCTGGGACAAACTGGATGGGGAATTCTTGGATTCTAACAAATTCCCAAAGCGTGTAGGGAATAAAGCACCAAACAACTTGAAGGATTGGGTCTGTGGTTGTGTATTGCACTGTGTATAGCCCAGCTGAGCTTTGTATGAAATTAACCCATTTTGAATGGGTGCATGTTTTAACCAACTTCTTTTTTGTTTGTTTGTTCTTTTCTTTTTTTTTTAATTATACCTTCCCAGTCTCCCCTGCCCACGGAGCCCGTCCAGCGTCCTGGAGCTACTTCCCCCCTTGTACGTTTTCATTTATTCCTTTTTTTCTTCTTTCACCCTTTTTCTCCCTGTCTCTGTGTGGGTGTCTCTTCTTTTTTTCCCTTCTTCTGTACATAGAAGTCAGTAGCACTGGTGTTTTGAAGGATATTCAGGGAAACCAAACCAAACCTTTAGTCTAATTTGCCTTTTTAAATACTTTTGGACATAAAACAATGCAGCAGGGAAACTGGGTGATTCAACTCTTTTCTGTTGGAGACGATAGGATCACTTTGAATCAATAAAATCATAACTGGAAGAAATGAAGTCCCAAGCAACCAAATACGAATGTCAGTTTGAAAGAAAGAGAAGTTAAAAATGGGTGATGGAGAGGAATTAAACAACTCTGAAAGTTTGTTAGAACTTGAAAATCTTCAGAAGCAAAAATTCCTTGTTTTAAAGATCAGAAAATGCTGTTTGTGCTCAGCATCTCCCAATGCCCAAAGTGAACTGTGGAGTTATGTGGCAGTGGCTTTCTTATCCAGAGAGTCCTGCTTCGTGTTGCCATGGTCTTAGATCTCACTAGTGCTGATCCAAAACTCATAGCAATAACCTAGCACAGGTAAAATTAGTGACTGTTTCCAAATATAACATTTTTTTACTGTAAAGGTCTCATTTACACATATTGACTCCCCCTGGGATGTTGTTTGGATTTCATAAATCAGTCTTAAAACTGGATGTGCATATACTGTAGATAGATATATATAATTTGTGTGTATATATACATGTATATATGTGCTTTCCCCATGCACATACGTGCTTCCAGCCTGTTGGCATGGAGACTGTGCACTGACACCCTTGCAATGTGGGAGACAGGATTGTGGTTCCTGTTCATGCTGCTTCCTCCAGGAGAAGAATGTTATTTGACAGCAGACTTCTTGTTTCTGGTGTGAAGACTCAACTTTCTGAGCACCTCCCTGAGCGTTTGCCAGAGTTATCAAATGCTCCCCGGACAGAAAGGTAGAGACTTCAGCAAGGCAGAGAAGAACAGGGTTTGTATTTCAGATATGATCACACAGAGTGCGTGTGGTGAGGCTTCTTCCACTGCACATACCCAAACCAGCAACAAAAGCCAGGGAATATTTAAACTAGGCTCGAGTTTTTAAGGAGGAGGGCAAAATTTGTTGCTATGACTGGCTTATCCACTGATAAATAAGTAACCTGCCAAAAAGTTTGGGATGAGTCAGAATAGTGAATGCATGTAAGATCCGAGGAGTTTCCTTTGGACATACACTTATGGAGAAAAGATTTTTCTTATTTTTTTCTCCTTAATAGTCAAGTTCCTTGAATCCACGAGGCCTTCAAAGAGCCATTCCTGCTAAGGTTCAGTAGCAGTTAACTTCAGGTAATAAAGGCAGGGTTGGGCTTCTTGCCCTTTTTAACATGAAGATAAAGAACCACCAGATTTCTGATTACTTAATGAGTAACTTAGAGTCATCCTCCTTTTGGAGCTGTTTGTGAGGAGGAAGAGTTCAACACTGGAGCAGCTATAATATTTCTGCTCAAAGGTATAAGGCTTATTAGTGGTTCTGCCTGTTTTTCATATGAAATTAATTTCTTTTGACAGTCGTGTCTCTCTGTGAGTCATGCAATTGCAACAGAGAGTAGAAACTTGGCTATCACTGAGCACTGGGAGATCGTGTGCCACATCCCTCACGTGCCCGAGCACTCCTCTGTGGTCTGCACTGGTGCTTCTTGTTCATGACAGTGCTGTGTACCAAAGATCACGGTCACATTTCTTCTGCTACCAGTGAGTTAGGAAGATGCTTGATGTGTTTTTTAAGTGGGGAAGCTTTGAGGTCCTGTTCAGACTTTGTTGGTGTTAGGGGGAAGTTATTTTCTGGGCTCCTGAAGCAGTTTTTGGACACTGAAGTTCTTTTTTGGCTCTGTTTCCCCAGACAAAGCGAGCTGAGATCTGAATAGGGAGGCAAAGGCTGAAATATGGTTTCAAAAGTGGGACAGAGTGCCTCTGAAAACGAGCTCTAAAGCTTCAGTCTCCCCACCATACCAAAAACCATTATTGTGCAAGTTGCAGCTATGTTTCAAATCACTGGTTCTTCCCCTAGCGTTTGCCAACCTAAATTGAGATCTGTTTTATATAGGTTTTTTAACTCTTTTTACACTGAAAACTCTGCTTACGATGGCGTGTGTTTGCACTGGAACTGAGAATTAGACTGCATACACTGTGGTCACACCTGAGCCAGCTTTAAGCCCAGTTGTTCAGGTACCAGCAGTATCCACCTTCATCCTCAGCAGCTCAAGTTTTCTTGGGATTTGGGTGTTTACTCAGCTTATTTCATCTCACCTCATCTTTTTTTTGCTATTCACCCTGTAAGCTTGGCATAGCACTTCACTTAGACTTCTTTTTGCACGTAAACATTGCTCATTAAGAATACTTCAGATCTAGAACACGCCAGAGAAGCAACACCTTAGAATGCATAACACTGAAATCTCGAATTTTTTCTCTAATTGCTGTCTCTACACATTAAATTATTCGTCTCCTGCAGTTTGTTCCAGGAGGTATTTTAACTTTGTCCTTTCTCTTGCCTTCTGTCTGTCCCTCTGCCCTCTTCCCACCTGACCTTAACGATGTGCAGATTTGGAGATGGATAGTGTAAAGCCAGGCTCTGCATGTGTTACAGAGGCTCTGAACCAGTCCCAGCTGAGCTCAGGTAGAGCCCGTTACGTACAATTAGTCTCTCAGTGTCCTAACCCAGTCTAACCCTGTATGTGATAGCAATAACCACTTACTAACACCCTAGGTATGGCTGCAGAAGCTAGATGTAGTTGAAATAGTTTATTATTCTTTTTTTTTTTTTTTGGTTGTTTTAATATCTGATGGCTGGAAAAGCTAATGCCTGATTCTAAGAATCTTCCCACAGATTTCCTGCAAGTGATTTCATTCAAGTCCAAATCTTGAGAGTAGTGCTTGACAAGCCTGGCTCTCGTGGTGTGGATGCTCCACAGTGTCAGTAGCTACGTGGCCAGAAGTCTGTGTATCATAAATTAGCTGCTTTTTTTTTTCTTCTTTCCCCCCTCGACTGCTGAATTTCTAAATATAAAGTGTTCTTCTTTTCCCAGGCTTTCAATTTGTGCCTCCGAAAGTTATATCCAAAGAGTGTGCCAAACCCTATTTGACCATGTTCTGGAGGAAAGAACTTGCTTGAATAAGAAAGAAAAGAAATGTGGTTAAATACTATAGTTATATGGCAACGTAAATGACCCTAATGTATACCCAGTTGCACAGAGGTAGCAGAAAACAACTGTGTTGTGTTGTCATCGTCATGACAACGTCGCTATAGCTTTTCAAAACTAACATTAAGCAAAATTAAAGTGTTCCAGTGGAACGACGGAACTGAGATATGTCTCTGGTACTTTTTATGTACTTAAACAATTCAATTGTCAGTTATTGAGAGGTGTTTGATAACAGGCATTTCAATTTTTTTTCTTTCATTAAATCATATCTGGACTTTTGTTTTCCTGGATCTCCTAAGTGCTTTGAAAGAAAATCAAAGTGGAATTTCAGGAGAGACTGAGGAGCAAACTGTGTAAGTTTTGTTTTCCAGCAGGCTACATTAGGGCTTTTACAGTAAGGCAGGCAGCATGTCATGTTTCTTGTGAAGTGTTCAGACAACATGTTGTCATCTTATGTTCCTCTGTGTCATCTAGTCCCTTTGTATCGAGGTTGAAATTAATTTGCAGGGTAACTCTACCTTTCCCAGAGATCATCCCAATCCATTCTTTGGGTAAAATGAATAGGTTCATGGATATTTGATATCAAAGTGGTGCTAATAAATACAGCCAGTCAGAGCTCACTTGAGTCCTGCTGCCCACAACACTGGAATTACGTTTCAGTTTATTCAGGAGGCTGATGTTTGTGCAATTCAGTGATTTTAAGCACTTGGTAAGTGGCAGGCATCTTTTCTACTTGTATTTCGACTGATTGCAAATCTCCTTGGGGTTGCCTATGTGTAAAGCTCTGCCTTTGCTGAAATCCTTGTCTGTATTTCCATTGTTGCCTTCTAAAGTCACCAATGGCAGATTTATTTTATAACTAGGCTTTAAGGCTTTATTTTACTGCTGTAGTAAGTGTTGGATGCTTCCATTGGAAAAAAAAAAAAAAGAAGAAATTTTTTAGCAGTGTTATTTTGCTGGTAGTTTGCATCTTGGATACGTTAGGAATGCCCAACTTAGTCTTCCATAATGATGTTGCATTGCTTGCTTTCAGTGCAGTGAATTCTGATAAAGTGCTTGTTTCATCTGAATTGCTCCAGTAATTACCTGGTTTTAGGAGAAAGGGATTTATTGCTGTGACCGCCCAGGACTTTTTAGGTCTTTAAATTCCTGCACAGAATTGAAATACAAATCAGAACTGCAGCAGTGTTTTCCTGTTAGTTTTTCATTTCCTTGGAGTCTTCCTTTCTCTTTGCTCTCCCTCCCTTGTTTCAAGTGATTCTTCCCCCTTCTTTTTTCCCTTCCTGTTTTTTGGCAGAAATAGAAAGGGACAAGAACTGTGGGCTGATCTGTGGAAATGCTGCTATATACAGGATTCATCTGGCCTCCTATGAAAGTCACACCACAAAATCTGTGATTCTGCTGGAAAGTATGAGTTGGAGAGAACAGCTCCCTGGTGCCTGCGTGCTAGGGATAGATACTGACTCTAAATTATAGATTCTGTGTTTATTGGGCAAGTATGCCTGGGTATGGATGATGAGCATCCCGACAGCAGCAACGTATGTCCTGCCCTGGGTACTAAAGACTCTTCAAGCCTTCTGGGGCAGTGAACTCAGCTAAAGTCAAATTTTGCTTCATCAAGCCATGGGAGGGAGTCAGTATATTTTATTCTTCCTTCTTAATCCTTTTATCCTTAACAGTGCAGATGTTTTCTGACAGTAGTAGCAAGAACCAAGCATGCATTTTGGCAGTATTTTTTGATTCACCCGTGGTTGTGTTTCTTACCCAAAGACTCTGTGGAGTTCTAGGTGATGTCTGTAGTCGGTGAAGGATTTGCAATCTGAACCAACAGATGTTTTTGTAACGTTTCCTAGGTGCTATGGAAACACATCTTGATGGTTGTCAGGTATTTGAGAGTAAATTGGTTGATGTTTTCTTCAAGAGGCCTGGATTTGAAAGCATGTAGAAGAGAAGGGATTTGGGTATTACCGCTGTGTCCGAAGGGTCCAAGGGAGGCAGGGGCAGAGGATGTTTGATGGGGCAGGAGACTCCATAGTTTGGGGAAAAACCTGGAGAGAAGTCTGGACTAAACCAGAAGGGTATCTGAAGGCTCCAGGGATGAAGGAGAAGTCTTGCTGTCTCATTTATATCTTTTTTTTCTTTTCTAGCTGAAACTAGAAATGGAACTAGACAGTTTTCTAATCTGTGGCAAGACCTGCTTGTCCAAGCCCTCCCAGCCCCCAAGAAGGGCAGCCTTTGTGATTTCAGTGTCATGTGTGCAAAGCACCTAGTTTGCAGGATAAGTTATTTCACATGAGCTTTGCCTCCTTCCCTGCATAATCATTCGCACAAGTGCAAACCCAGCAAAAAAGGTGATTGCTCTGGTGACCTTTTGGCTTCTTTGTCCAGTATCAGTAGCAGCACAGGTGCAGGGCACCAGTGAATGAGGTCTCCGTCTCCAGCCTCAGGCCAGATTTGCACTAATGTTTTTCCTGGCGTAGCTAAATCATGCTGGAAGTACGAAAAAGGTTGCACCCAGACCTGCCACAGCTTATCTGCAAAAAAAAAAAAAAACAAACAAAAAACAACTAGAAAACAACAAAACCACCCTAGACACCCCACTGGGGTGTAGGCACAGCTGTCCTGGCAGAAGAGCCCTTTTGTCAGCTCAGGTTATGTCAAGGGAGTAGCGGAGCTCTGCACCAGTTGAGAAACATCTTCTACCAGCATCTCCACTGGGAGGCACTACTGGTGTAATTCCGGCGTTGGGAATCAGCCTCCAGTCTCCTGAAGTCACAGGGAAATGCCTGAAACCCAGGTAGAAGGAAGAGACGGATTAATTTCTGTATTCCCTGGAGTGGAATTTCTTCCGTGTGTGTGGTCGCTCACCGCCTCCGCGGCTTTCTGAAGAAGTTGAACCCTTAGCTTCAGGCTTCCCAAATTTTGACAGGTAATTTTGTGGCGAGTCTTGGCCATGTTTCCTGGGCAGTTTTAATTGGAAAAGAAAAACGAACAAGCGTGGTGTATGGATCTGGGCACATCAGTTGAGAAATAATTACGCAGATCTGCGTTCCGTGTAGGTAAGAAAGAGATGTCGTAGTGTTTCTGACATGGAAACGTTTGGGGCTGACATAGCTTAACCTTTTTTTGGGAGGTTGAACCTGCTGAAATGGGATGACTAGTTGTGAAGCAAAGCAGTAGAACGTGGCTGGGTGCAGGGATGCTGGAGGGACCGAGGTGGGATTAATAAGGCCAGCTTTCTTTTCACATGTTCTGTGCTGCTTTCTCACTCTGCCTGCTCTCCACTTATCCACGTTGAGGGTTTTTGTTATTTTTAAACTAGAGATTTTTTTTTCTTTTCTCACAAGCTCTGTCAAAATGGGACTTAACTCTAATAATAGCTGGCTCGAGCAAAACTCTGCAGTTATGCTAAGAGCTTTGAAATCATGGGAAAAGGTAGATTCTTCTGCTCTGCTTTTCCTCTGCTTCTCTCCTAAATAACTCTGTAAATTATTATAGGAGCCAAGTTGTGGCTCAGAAATATTTTCAGGCAGCTTTAACCTTAGATGATAGCACATAGCTTTGATCTCTTCTTGCACTGGCATATGGATTTATCAAGGGTCATGCTGGTGCATGTCTCAAATCTCCAATTAAAACCTGGTCTTGTTAAGTTCACCTAGTCTGAGCAGCTGCACCATCACCTCTCCGTGTGCAAAGCAGTGGTGCTCTCTCTCTGGTGCCCCTAGGGATCAGTGATCTTGCTACATCTGCAACAAAGTGCCTGTGTAAAACTATAAATTAATGGTAAAAGTGAGTGGAGCTGGAGAATCAGACTGGCAGATCCATACTGTTTGTTTGGCTTTCTCAGAAGGTCCTGGTTTGGGCACAGCTATGGTGTGTGTTCAGGAGAATCCTGAAGTGAACACATAGAGAATCATAGAATGGTTTGGGTTGGAAGGGACCTCAAAGATGATCCAGTTCCAACCCCCCTGCCATGGGCAGGGGCACCCTCCACTACACCAGGTTGCCCAAAGCCTCATCCAGCCTGGCCTGGAACACTTCCAGGGATGGGGCAGGCACAACTTCTCTGGGCAACCTGTTCCAGTGCCTCATCACCCTCTGAGTGAAAAATTTCTTCCTTGTATCCAATCTAAATCTCCCCTCTTTTAGTTTAAATCCATTACCCCTTGTCCTGTCACTACACACCCTTGTAAAAAGTCCCTCTCCAGCTTTCCTGTAGGCCTCCTTTAGGTACTGGAAGGCTGCAATAAGATCACCCCGGAGCCTTCTCTTCTCCAGGCTGGCCAGCTCCAACTCTCTCAGCCTGTCTCCATAGCAGAGGTGCTCCAGCCCTTGGATCCTCTTTGTGGCCTCCTCTGGCCCCACTCCAGCAGCTCCATGTCCTCCTTGCATAGAAACGCATCTTGTCCGCTGCTTGGGCGACATCTGCGAGATGTTTCCACCAGAAATCTTACACGAGCAGCCAAGGCTGCTCCTGGGAACTTGCTTTTGCTAAAGGAAAGGCAAGTGAAAGTCTTCTCTTGGCTGTGTATTATGTCATTCCTAATTACATTTTTATCTTTGTAAATGGAATATTTGCAATATTTTTCTTGCAAACCTGGACAGCCGTGACGGAGCATGACTATGTCCACCAAAAGAGCAAGTCACCACGTGATTGTCCAGGTACTCTGGGCCATGAGATGCCTTTATGTCAAACCTGGTTCCACCCCCAACTCCTTTTTTTTAAAAAGGGGGTTTTGTTTATTTGAGGGTTTCTCTTTTTCTGTGTTTTGAGAGTATTTGATTGCAGGATAAATCTAGCTGAGTAAGAAGCAGCATTGAAAAATACTGGCTGCCTGACTTCTAATAATGGCTTGAAGCTTCCTTCAGTGGTTAAATCTGCAAAACCAGAAAGTGAAAGAAACTATGGGGTATATTAATAACATTTTTTAGGTTACTCTGCTTTCCCAGTACTTCTGTCTGAAATAACTTTTGGAGGATACGTTAAACTTCGGAATGCTTTAGGGACTGAATTTGTGACAAGTGTGTGGAAGGGGCCTTTTTGTCTGTGATTGCAAAGGCTTGGGCTTGTTAGCTGGGCTTTAAAGATAGACATTTATTACCTACCTTTTCTGCTCCACTGCAAGCTGATGAACACGTAAGTAGCGGAGAATGCATCTCTTCCACTTGCTTTTGTTCCTTCAAATTGTCTGGCAAAAGAAATTAGGAACAGAAAATAAGACCCACATGTGAAGATTATTTTATTATTTTCAACCAAAAGATTGAGAAGAAGCTCAGTACAGTCAAGGGCAGAGCCTGTAAGCTCCAGAGCCAGAGGAGTTATGGCCATGTGGTGAGGACAAGCTCTTTAGCCATGATGTGCCAAACACAGACTTATTTCCAGGTGCAGAGGAGCCACATCCCTGGTTGCTCAGGTTTTGTTCCTGTAACAAAGGCATTTTGTAACGAGCCTTAAGTATTTTTCTTTACAGGGAACAAAGTGCAGGTGGGGGAAAGGTGTGCCATTGTACACCACGTAGTAAAATACCTCCTCAAGCCCTGTCGATCATCACAGCAATAATTTTCGAAGGTAATACCCACCTCTACAGCTGAGGGAGCTCTGTATTCCTGGTGATGTGGCTGTTACATTCCTGCTCTGATTAGCAAAACCAGGATTGTGTCATCTCTGGCCCTGGTTTGAAACCGTGCACCGGCAAACTGTGAACTGGAACAGCTTGTCACAACGTGGTTAATCGGCCTTGTAGGATTCTGCCTGCCCCAGCCTACATTGAAAAACAAAAAAAAACCCAATGTAGGGACCACATAACACATCCTGGCAGTTTTGAGTAGCTGATAGCATTACTGCTCTGCAGTCCTCATACTGTTTTGAATTGTTGTATGTGCATTTTGCATGCAGATTTCGAATGGCGTTGCTTCTGCTGTATTCATTCCCTATTTGTGTTGGGATTTTACCAACTTTTATCAAAGGGTTCGATAGGAAGAACGCTCCTGGAATGGAGAGTTGTTACCAGGAAGAAGGTTTTGTATTCAGAATTGTACGTAAGCACATATAAAACTGGATTTAGGAGTCATGCTTGGCTGCTAAGGAAAAAAGTAATGCGGTGGTATGATCGTTGTCCAAGCAAAACAATTCCAGTAATAAATACCAAGTATAATAAGTAGCTGGAGAACAAGCATTAGTTGGAGATATGAGTCAGCAAGCAATTTTGAAAATAACACATTTGCTTGAGGAGATACTG
This sequence comes from Tauraco erythrolophus, assembly GCF_009769465.1. Classification (NCBI taxonomy): domain Eukaryota; kingdom Metazoa; phylum Chordata; class Aves; order Musophagiformes; family Musophagidae; genus Tauraco; species Tauraco erythrolophus. Next base: position 6,414,248 of record NC_141490.1, read on the forward strand.
TGGACCAAAAGAAATGAGTTTGACCCTCCTGATCATCAAGATGTCTGCAGAAATAGAAGCAGATTCCTCTTTAATCCTTCTGACCCCGAGGTGGTCGAAGTTATCTCGTGAGCCCACGTTTTGAGGTGTCTGACAGCAATTACTGAGGTTGATCAACCGCATCGCAGCCTCGTGTGAACTGAGGAGCTTGGGGTCAGCGTGGTTAGATGGAACAGCCGCAGGATTTATTCCATAAATGCAGGTAACACCACCAGCTTCACTGGCACTAGAAGGCAGTTGGAAGGCTTGGCTGAAGTTTCCTGAGCTCTCTTGGCTTTTATCCCTGCTGCCAGGTGCTGGCCTTGGTGTGGCCGAGCAGGGATGCCATAGCTGGTGGTAAAATCAAGTCACGGTGCGTTGTGCGTTCCGCTCTGGAGTGTGATGTGCTGATACAGTCATTTTTTTTGGAGCTGGGCTGTAAACCAGGTCACTGTAAAACCATCCGTGTCATTTTGCTTCGGTTTTAACTAGTCGAACTCCCAAAGAATTTTTAATTGAGTTTGTTTTCAGTGATCTGCTCCGTGTGGCCGTGCACTGTGCTGCTTAATAGCCACTCAGAGTGGGAGGGGGCATAATTTCTTTAGCTCTGTAATTAATTAACAGAACGGGCACCCCAGGTGCAAAGTGTCTCTGCTGCCCCCAGAGCTCAGGGGCAAACGGGCTCACGTGTGTGGTGTCCGGTGTGCTTCCGTGGAAGGATTCAGGTGTGCTCAGCATCTCTTTTGGACATACTGAGATGCCCTTGTAGCTTGAGGGTTTGCAGCGTGAGTAGTAAATGAGGGCACAGGACCTCTGCAGTCTTTATGAACTTGGCCTTTGGCCCTTACTGCAGTGTTGCTCTGTAGGTTTTGGGGCATGGAGGTGCAGTTTGCCTCTGTGCAAGGAGCGAGGAAGCCATGGATAAACTCGAGCGTGGCTTTCCTGGCCCCGTTCTTTGCGCCCGCGTGTTTTCCTAGAGGTATCCCCGAGCTCGGCGAGGATGGCCAGCCCGGGTCTGTCCTGCCAACGGAGGTTGGCAGAGAGAAACCAGAGGTCTGATATTCCCCCGAGGTCTGATATTCCGCAGACGGAGCTGCGTTCTGCTTCCATTCCCTTTCTGATCTCTGCCCTTCGACCGCTGGCGGAGGGAGCGGGGAGCCGCGGGGGGGGGAGCGGACACACGGACACAAGGACAGACGGACACGTTGCGCTCCGCAGCTGCGGCCGATTGCGCTCAGCGGTAAGCCCGGGGCTGCGGGGAGGCAGAGCCATCTCCGGGAGGGTCGCACCGGGTACCGGGAGGCGCTGGACCCGCCGGCTCAAGCGGAGCATCCGAAGCGGAGGAGGAAGACGCGGCGCCGGGAGCCGGCGGGGAAGAAGGCACCGGCGGGAGGTGGAGGAGGTGGAGGCGGGCCGGTTTGGCCGGGGAGGGGCCTGGCGGGAGCCGCGGAGGCGGTGAGCACCCGATCCGCGCTGCCACCGCACCGCACCGCGCAGGGGGCCGGGCAGTCCGCTCCGCTCCGCCCGCGGCGCATCCCATCCCATCCCATCCCATCCCATCCCCTCGGGCCGGGGGCGGGCAGAGCTCCGCCGAGACCCCGCGCTGCGGGCTTGGGCTCGGGGACAGCTGCCGGAGAGGTTCTCTGGCTTGCGACCAAGCGAGCAAGGTAAGACAGGTCTCTTCTTTTTGATTTTTCTTCTTTTTTTTTGCCTCCCCCCCCCCCCCCGCCTCGCGTTAGCGTCTCTCTTATGTAAGCCTCGCAGACTATTTTTAGGTTCCTGCGCCCACTTGTTGCTTAGTAACTCACCAGCTATTTAATTTGCACTTTTGGAGACTTAATGTATGTGAATGAAGATTTTTTTTTTCGTTTCCGGTGGCGGCTTGGCACGTATTGGAGTTAAGACCCCCCCCCAAGCTGGGCACAGAGGTGCCCGGCTTTGCTGTAAGGTGTCCTGCACACGGATGTGTATGGCACAGGAGGGTGTTGCACCTGGAGCAGAACTGGTCTGATATAGGGGCGATGCAGTCGAGGCTTTCAAATGATGTCTGCTGCAGAGGGGTAGCCTGGGATCGTGGTTTTTAGCCAGATGGAAAAAAAAAAAAAATACCTGTTACTCAGTAACTTCCAGTGACGCGCTCTCATCTGACACCCTGACTGCAGACCCATTTGTTTCTGCTGTGGGAGAAGATCTGTGCCCTTGGGCAGGTCGCCTGGCTTGGTGATTGGCTTCTCCTGCCAGCTGAAGACTGATTAATGCCACTTACTTCCTCCCCTCCCCCTTTGCTAATTGATTTACTTCTGTTTCCCTTCTACTAATCTCTGACTTCAGGTTTCTATTGTGCCTTTCTACTCACTAGGTCCATAGTTGTAAAGTGGTTTATTGGACTTACTCTAGGGTCATGGGTGTGTAGCAAACCAGAGCTGTTAAAGGGAGCCTCTTTCATGTCCGGGATGATTTGTGTGAGGATTCCCACCCAAATCCCAGGAGAGGAGGAATTTCAGCTTGCAGGCCCCCTCCGGCGCAGTCAAGTATCTCAGCACGGTCCTTGGGGTTGCAGAGATGTGAGATCAATGCTTCCTGCTCAGATTTATACCTCTGCTCCCAAAGAGGCAGCTGACAGATGGGAATGTCTAGAATTTGAATTTCAATGGATTTTTGCATATCGCTTTATCTTTTTATTTTCCCTTCCTCCCCAGACTGGAGGACACAGGATGCATTCCTGAGCGTTAATGTTGATGCGTTGTTCAGGAGAAGGGGGCTTCCTATTGAAAAATGCTCGTCCTTTGTTTGCTGGAGCCCCTGGGGCAGCGAACACACACTCTGAAAAATAAAATTCCCAGGGAGAGCAGTTACCGTGATCGTAGTAGACACTTTGCAAGTAGTCATGGCTCGGCTGTTCATGTTTGTTAAGAAAACCTCCTAGAAGCTATAGTCCATTTAAGGGCTAAATGCCCTGCAGGATCTTATTATTTATGACAGAGAAGGCAGGAGGCCTTCCCTTTCCACTCTTCCCTGACCTCCTTTGTTCTGGGCACCACACAGGCACGATGAAAGAGTCTCGCTTGAAAGCAAAGCTCGGGACTGGTGAGATAAAGGAAAGGAATAAAGCAGGCAAAACAATACAGTATCTGCACTCCTAAGTCTTAGAAAGCAGATTTAGTTTGCTGCAAATCCCCACACGTATCGGGCCCGATTTTCATTTTCAGCAAAGCTTTTTGATGCTGCTTTAGCTGTGTGAGGAGGATGCATGGGAAGATGTCCTCTTCATCCTCTTTAAGGCTATTGTGTCCCGCCGGTGCTGTATAAAGTGACTGTGATGTGAATGAGGCTCATGTCTGTTGTCTTCAATATTGTTTCCACTCCAGGTGAGTGGGAATTTGGCTTCCAAAGGCAATTTCGTCTCAAGGCTTAATGCTGGTGTTAATAGCTAAAGTATAAACAATTTAGAGAGTCAGGGTTGTAAATAGAAAAAGAACCAGAACGATATTAATCTTGGAAGAGTAGATGACTGTAATTTGAAAGTGGCTGGGCTGGGCTGTAAACAGGTGCCCTGGGGCTAGTGGAAATGGAGATAGGCATCTTTTGGGAAGGGATTGGGAGAGCAGCAGTGATGTTACCTGTCCTACTGGGAGTACCACATATTTCAGAAGAGTCTGTATGCTGAGGACTAAGTAAGGGTTGAAGTAACAGCTGTGCCATGTGGCTTAAGAAAAGGGAGACAGTGCGCTTTGACCCGAGCCTCCTCCTTTTTCCAGAGGGATTGCTCATATCCATTCCTGATGGAATAAAAAAGTGTCTTCCCAAGGCTTTGCATAAGAGCAAACACCCTCTCGCTCCAGGATTGGGTTCCATCTGCCAAACTCTTAATCATTCCACTTCTGTTGTTTGTTGATTCATGTCAGATCTTTTTTCATCGCTTGCCTCCTCCCACCACCCGAGCCGGAGCGTGCTGCTGCGCGAAACTGGAGGAACTGGACTGCTGCAGTCACTCCGGTTATCCTGGTTTAGCTGATGTCAGGATTGGGCTGAAGAGTGGTTTGTGTTTGAATGGCTAGTGAGAGCTCTGGGCTGCCTGCGTGTGTCCCAAGTACTTGATGTTATTCAGGGGCAGCTTGGGTTACTGTCAAGTTTTTGGAAGACCTCCTGCAGCGCTGCTACCATTTGTTGTAGAAGTAGAAATAGTGTGGGTGAGGCTCGAGCAGCTGTGCTGCAACTTGGTTGAGAGTGTTCTGAAGCCTTTTGATCAAGGAAGGATCCTGCGTGCAGCGTACAGCTGGTGTTTGAAAGAGGGAGGGCAAAGGCAGTTTGCTTTCGAATACGTATGAGAACAGTCCATTCTTGACTTCCCTCAATCCATGGCTGCTGTAGACAGGACAATAAACGTTTGGTTTAGGTTGTATTAAAGGGAGGTTGAGGCCAGCCGTTGAGAAATTAGCCTGTAAGGATAGCTAGCAGCTCAAGTAATTACCAACAGAGAGTGCGTGGCGTTTTCATCCCTGGAGAATGAGTTGGAGAAACTTGTGGCAGAGTTGACTGAGGAGCTTTTGAACCTGTGCTGGTGTCACTTAATGGTTTAGGTGGCAGCTTGGCTCTTGATTGTTCTCCCCTCTCTTCCTTATTTACAAGAACCTGGAGAGTATCTGATACACAGTTACTTGCTTGATGCTGATGTTCATTTGGTTGTTGATGTTGCTACTGGCCTTGATGTCCTTTGATGTCCTTCATGCTGCTGCACCACTTGAGTACATTGATGTCCTTCATGCTGCTGCACCACTTGAGGTTCAAGATAAGAAATCTGCTAACAGGTAACACCTTTCATGGGACAGGGTGCATCACCTTTGGGATTGTTCTAAACCAGGATTTATTCTACATGAATATGTGTAAGTGTTAGAGATACGTTCAGGTTACAGTATCATGTTCTCGTTAGTGCAAATTCAGTGTCACATGAAGGCCTCGGTCTGTTGTGGTGTCGCGTGTGCTTGGGCATGCAAGGGCAAATGACCATGATAGCCTGAACTGAACGTGGGTGAAAGACCAGCACTGTCTCCCTGACGGACAGATCTGATGTGTCGTCGTGTTAGTGAGTTACCTGAGTCAGAACATTGATGTTCCAGAGGATCATTTGTCTCCAAGGTAAGCGAGATAAGCAAAAGAACCACGTTAAACTCTGGGAACACACAGAGGTTTAGCAAAATGTGGTCTGAATGAAAGAGGAAAAAGATATTTGCAGGTGCCTCTCTTGTGCTGTTTTTCTTCTAGCTCTACATTTCCCAGTTTGCTTCTCTTGTTTCCCAGTCCCGCTGCTGGTCTTGTGGCCTCTTCTGTGCCACCTGAGCCACTGATGCTACTACCTTGTGTGCAAAGTGGCCTCATCTCTGTCATTTTGTTTTAAATGCCCACTTGTTTCCCAGTTTTGGTCTCAGCTAACTTGTTGCCTTTGAACTACAGCCTCATCTTTTACGTCCTCACCTCTAGTTGCAAACCTTTGAGACCCTGGTGTTACCCAACCGAAGCCCATCCCTGCTGCATTGTCACTAACACTGTATTAGTCAGCGCTGCTTTATTTTTTTTTCCCAAATACAATTCCAGCATGTTAATAGAATTAATAGATTGACCTTGTCAGCCTTTGAAACCTCTCTCCTTTCCTCTGTTAGCCTTCAGCTAACTGATTTATATCTCCTAACCATCTACTGCTTCCCTCGGGGAAGGTATGCTGTGCTTCAGGGAATTAACTCGGAGATGTCCTGTGGTTTGTTTGTTCAGGAGGTCAGGTCGTATTATCTTGGTGCTCCCTTGTGGTCTTAGAGTCTATGAAAAGGTCAGACACATCTTTAACCTGGAAAATATTGCAGGTTTCTTGGTATCAAACCTCCCTAGGTGACATACTTAGGTATCTAGCTAACCTTACAGTTGTCATTATTATCCCATTATAAATACTCAACAAATTTGGCAGAATTTGGCAGTGAAGAGCATGGAAAGGGGTTTTGCCATTACAATTAGTTCTTAATTCTTGTATACTTTTACTCATTAACATAAAACCATCTCTAAGACAGTTCAAACTGCAGATAATCTTTGTGCGTATCGTTACAGACGTGCGATTTTAGTTAAATTGTTCATGTTGAAAGCAGTCGGTGCTGCTGGTCAGATGTGCTGCTGGCTTTTGAATTTGCAGTCTTCTGTCTCTGGAAGAGGACTAAGTGGACCCAAATGCAGTGGAAGCTGACACAGGTGGTTGTAGAATCTGGGCATGAAAATGCACCAGGTGAGTTGCCAAAACTGGTCCTGGATACACACCATCTGTGCCAGGTGTTCCTGTGCTAACTAAAGTAAGCTGGTGCTCAAATTTGAGCCAAAGGCTGAGGTTGGCAAGGACAAAGAAGAGTTCTAGTTTAGTTGAGATTATGGCTTTCAGACCCTGCCTGAAGGATGGCTCCAGAAGCTTGGGCAGATGCAAGTGCAGCTTCCTTACTACTAGACTTTGTAAATATGAACAGCAACATCACTTACCACTTTTAATGACCTACTTTACTCTCCATGTGTAGGGTGCTCATGTGATAGCTGGAAATACATGCTTATTCTTGGCTGGTTCTTGTCATCGTAGTTAATTTTAATGGCTTTTATCTAATGACACTGAAATTAATCACCTTCACCATATTTCGTGACTTCTTACAGCACAGAGACCAGCCTGAACTGCTGTCAGCCTGGCTCAAGGTAAATGCTGCAGCATCAAAAAGCACGCAGCATTTTTATTTTATATGAGCAAATCAGTAAGTACACGTTTATGAAGGTTATTGGAGATTCAAGGTTATTTTTAAACTCTCACATCTATGGAATTTTAAAATCTCTTTCTGAAAATCTTTACGACCGACAAGGGAGCCCAGCATAGGGCTTAGTGCAATTATTGATGTGGTGTTGGCTGGTCCTTCTTCAAAACCAGCATCCTGCTCAAGGACTAAAGGACGGTGCTTGGTGATGCGTGGTTCCAGATTCTGGTTGGGTTTTTAGGGCTGTATAAATTAGCTTCCAAAATAGAATCTGCCGTGGCAGGAGGAAAGGAGTAAAATGTCTTGTTGCTAAGGAACATGATGGGGAACTGGGAGATGCGACTCAAGTCTTCTCTTTGTATAGTTTCTCTTCAGTAAGATGTGGGTCCACAGAGCGTGTTTTTGAGTGTGAAGGGATGGATATCAAAAATATTTACTGAGCTTTTAAGGAGGGGTCGAGATAACTGATGCTTTGTGAGGAACCGATTGAACTCAGTCCAGTTCAACGTGTTCCTGAGTGTTTGCAGAATCAGGAGCATAGGAAATACGTGGCAAAACCAAACCTGGCTTCTCATCTCCTGATTCCTGGTACTGCTCCTTCTTCAAAAGAGTCTGTTGCTGTTCTTTCTCTCCCTGCAGCAGAGTTTAATTTTAGAGGAGAATGGGTCTCGAGGGGCTAATAGCCTGGAAAAATTATAGCTTTGCTTGCTGTAGGTCTCTCTTCAGAGAGGATGGGTTTTGCTTTTGTTTTGTAATGCCTAGCTGTGCTTTTTTTACAACGTTCCTACACCTTTTTCTGTCTGATTTTTGTGACTGGACCTGGCAATTTGTTTCTATATTTCAAACTATGCAGGTACATGTGTTCTTGCTTTTGACCTTAGCACCACGCTCCCCTCGCAGCAGGGGCTGGCTGGATTCTCTAAAACCACTGTTAATAATAACAGAAACACACACACTGACCATGTGCTGGGAATGTGGGTCAGCATACACCTTCCAAGACTTTTCTTCTTAGAGTCAAAGTTGACTAACCCCGTGTTAGAAAACATGCTGCTGTCACCCATCCTGTGAAGAGCATTTTGTCTTAAGTGTGAGTTCAAAACCAAAATATTAGTGATGGCAACAGGAGATATAGCAGGTGAGATATTTTATTTCTTTAACATGGGTTTGTTTTCCCGTAGCCAAAGGGTAAGAGGATTGCAGGGGGACAGGCAGTGGGTTTGTGAGGGTGTCCTATAGGAAACTGCTGTAATCCCATTTGAAATATGTTGCTGGGTCACTGGATGTCCACAGAGCAAGCACTTAACTTTTTTTGTGCGCACAAATGTGCAAGACTTGAAGTCTGCTCCAGTTTGCTTTTCTGTTGTTTGTGTCCCCTGGTCTTTGGAAAAAGGCAGGATGTGTCAGATGGGAGATGCTGTCCAGGGCTGCAAGAGTCTCAAGGTGTTGGCTGTGTTGTATTTTGTTCTCAGAGCCTTTGCGTCGTGGGGTTTTTCATACTGAAAGTAGAAGGAAAATGCACACAAAAAATAATATTGTGGACACAGGCTGCATTTATTAAAAGACTCTCCTGTTTGGTCACCATGGTGCAAAGTCGAGGAGCAGGAGCCAGTGCTCTTTTCCATCCCGTCTTTCTTTTTGTTGCCAACACTTTGGACAATTGTAATCAAATAGTACATTTTAGAAGTGGTCTCAGGAAGAGTTTTATGGCCCAGGCGTGATACTTTTACGATTTGGGCTAAGACACATGGTATTGTTGGGCTGTATTCCAACCTTATTCTTAAATCCAGAGTAATTGCATCCCTGTCAAATCTATATGGGTGCAGGAGGGATCAGACGTTGACGCTTCGTGGTTTGGTTGTGCCTTGGCGAATGTGTAGGAATTCATAGAATCATAGAATGGTTAGGGCTGGAAGGGACCTTCAAAGGTCATCTAGTCCAACCCCCCCTGCAAGGAACAGGGACATCTCCAACTAGATCAGGTTGCTCAGGGCCTTGTCCAACCTGGCCTTGAACGTTTCCAGGGATGGAGCATCCACCACCTCTCTGAGCAATGAATTCCCAGGATTTCACACAACAGGAATGCCGTGATGACCTGGAGACGACGCAGGAGTCCTCAGTGTATCCCAAGAGATCTGCCTGAGAGTCCAGTGGGGTCCCAAAATAACTGTGGAAAAGCACGTTGTGTTGAACAACCGCCGTGAAACTACTTTGGACTCAGCTGGTGGCTGACACGTTTCTCCAGTAAAGAAGCTGCATAAAGCACATCCCGAAGTGCCTTTTCAGTGGGTGGCGTTGGGATGAACAAGCCCTGCTTTTAACGAAGTAATTGTTATTTAATAGCTTTTATCAATGCCAGGGGAATTTCGGGCCTCGCTTGTAGCACAAAAGTGTGGTGGAATGGCAACAATGGCATGGTTTGATGGATAAACGTTCCTCGGGGAGGTAGAATGTATGGCAGCTTCCCAAAACCACAATAAACTACCTGGCATGGGTATTCCTTTTTCTTCCCTCCCTTCCCACTATATAAAGGCTTTGGCCAGCGTAGCTACGTCAGCTAAGGCTGTGTTTTTTTTTTTTTCTTGCTCCTAATTGATGCATTTGTGCCAGCAAAACTTCAAAAGTAGTCCAACCTCCAATGTTTTTTTTTTGTCTGGGCTTTGATTGGGGTTTTTATTTTTCAGCCAGTCCCACTATGTTAGATGGAGAATTTGTCTTTGCTTGTTCAGGATAGGATATTTAGCCAAACCTGCCTTTCTGAGGAAAATCATCCCCTGGTCCTTCTAAGAAAGCCTCTGTTTCTTGGTAAACAATTTGTTTTGTAGCAGTTAAATCTGAGGTGGAAAGCAATATGGATAACTTGGGATTTTTGTTTAGTTTAGTTTACCTTTCAGTTGGTAATTCAGCAGTTTCTCTGACTGTAGCAACCATGTAAAATCATCTGGTGGTAACGCTGCTGAATTTCCTTCTATGTCACTTGTCAACCTGGACACCTCACATGGAGACCCAAACTGGGAATGGTTCAGATTTATCATATCCCCACTTTATTGACGGGACAATAAAGGAAGGTAGAAAAGGGCTAACTACTTTATCCACATCTCCTTAGTTCGTAACAATTTTAGGTTTATTTCTGGTCTGAACCCTGTGCTTTGACTCCATAACTTCCTTGCATTCAATAATTCTGGTTTGTTTTTTTTTCCAAGATGGACAAGTGGGTGAGGGACACAGGCCCACTGCCTGGGCTGCAGCAGAAGAGCACTGCTTGCAGTCACTGGTGCTGTCACAGGTTTGGGACCAGTGTTTGGAGCAGAAAATTCTGTGGGATTCTTGGTAGCAACTGGGACTGCTGTGCTAGCTTCATCTCAACTGAAATGCATCAGAAACGAAATCTCTTAGGATGCATTGCTGATTTGAGGGTCAAACCATGCCAGAAGACTTGGAAATGGGATGGAAGGTGTTTCACATTTATTGCTGTTGGCAGAACAACTGCATACCTGACAGCCTCCTGAGCTCTTGCAGCTTATAAGGGCAGCTCATCCTTATCAGACACCTACTTGCTTTTTTGTTCTTTTTTATAACCTGTCAGTAAAGAGATGACTGCTTGGATTTTCTTGCTGTTCTCTTTTTCTTCTCCACCCAGGAGCAGCCTAACTCCTATCAGTGAATCATTCTTGCGTAGGTATGAGACTCTGAAGTCGGTTTAGCTCATACAGAGTAGGCAGTGATTCAGAGAAGAGCAGTGCAGGAAACTGTTCAGCCAAGAAACCATGCAAATGTTTCAACAGGCCGTTGAGAAGTGAATTCCTGGTTTTTTAACCTTCTCGGGCATTGCCCTGGCAGTGTCTTGGACTGTTGCGCTGGTACAGTACGGGAGTGAGTTTGTAGGAGTCTACTTCATGATGCAGAAAACAAGACAATTATTTTAACCTGTACTGAGTGACTCAAAGGCAGAGCAGATCTATTGTGTTTGAAAAACTCAGGTTTCCTTTCCGGTTAGTGACGTAAACAAGTATCAGTACGGAGCAAAGTACATCCCTGGGTCATGGAAGTGTATCTGTTGTACCTTTTTCTGGTTTTAACGCCTCAGGTGACACCCAAAAGTCACTTGCTGACCTGGTCACCAGCAGTAGTAGAATTTCTGCAGCTGTAGAATTGGATGCATTTTTCTCCATTTTAAATCTGTCACGGATGGACTCATTTTTCCTGAGGTCAAGCAAGATACTTCATGAAGAACTGTGTACAAAGTCTGCGAAATGATTCCATACTATTAGTAATTGCTTTATGTGTCTGTTTACTTGACTGTTGTAAAAGCATCTGTCTCAGGTCTGTCACCTCCAATAGCGTTATCACAGGAGCCTGAGGGTGCAAACCCTTTGAAATTCCACACAGGTCAAGATGAGACTCCATCTCCATTTATTTTTGAGTGGGGCAGATAGGAGGTGACAAATGAGCCGTTACTTTACTGTGATGATGGACGCAACCAAAATCTATCCTAACTTCGTTTGGCATGTCAGCACAAGCTGTTCGTTTAGTGTGTGTAATTAAAAAAAAACTCGTCAAACTGAAAACATTCCTTTAATTAAAGCCCCCATAGCCACAGTTTGTCGTGCTCAATGCTTCTGCGTTTCGTTGAATGATTCGATTTTGATTGTTGAGAATGCAGACGTGGGTTTTGTTGGAGATTTTAGGATTTCGGGTATTCAGATGTGTTTGGCTGCTGCGGATCACGCTGCTAAAAGGGACTTTATCCAAAAGCACAGCTCTACTAGTAGACAGAAATATTGGAAGTCATTGGAATCAGGTTTATTATAAATAGAGGGACTGCATCAATACCTGGTGAAACAGAAGGGAAATACTCAGTCGTTTAAAGGGATTAAAACATCATGAAGCATAGCGGGGTGTAACCTGGTTCTTGGGACAAGGTTTTTCGTGTTGTCTGGTTGAAGAACACCCTGTATGAAGCATTACAGCACAAACCTCTCTCTTGCTGAGTCCCAACTTCCAAAGCCACTCACAGAATTCCAGGTTGCGCGTGTTACCGAGCAGCAGCGACACCGAAGTGATGCGCCTTTGTCACTGTTGGTCTTCCTTGCTTTTCTCCTTTGTTTGAAGTAGGGTTCCTCTGCTGAAATCTGGTTACAGCACTTCTGGTTTTAATGGGGCTGAAATTTACAGTTGTCTTTCCTCTCTGGATCCGAGACAGGAGCGGGGCAGAGCGATTATTGCCTCGCGGTGCTGCGGGAGCCTTTACAACTTCCTGGAGCTGTAAAGGCTTCCTGACAAAGCCCAGCCTTTTATACCTAGGGATTTGTTCTTTCAGTAGAGCTCTTCTGTTGAAGTTAAACTGCTTTTAAATCATGTGTACAATGGTGCTTTTGTTGGGAGGCCGGAGAGCGGGGCCTCGGGAAGAGAAGTTGATATCCAAGGGCATTTGTTCTGCTTCCCATTCAAACCCGTGCCCAGCCTCTCCTCCCCATTTGCATGAGTTTATTTGTGTCACCCGCTTCTGCCCTGTGTTGCTTCCCGTTTTCAACTCTGGGTTATGCTCCTTGGCGGGACTGGATGGGTTGAAGAGTGACCCATTTCACCACCGTAACGCATCGCGTGGAGAAACGGAGCGGGAGGTTTGGAGGGGCAACTCCTGAGCTATCCTCCCGTCTCTTTGTAAGCTACTTGTGTTTATTTTGGAGGGGGAAAACTGCATCTCTTCAGATCAGCTGCCTTAGTTTTCTGTTGAATAAACCAAAGACAGAAATGCTTTTATTTTGCAAAGGCCTGAGAAGATTCAGGGAGTCCTCCAAGTTCAGATATCACACACCTCTAGAACAAAGGAGTAAGACTGCTGAAACGAGAGCCAGTAACAAAGCATTTATCTCTGCTTGTAGGTCAGATGGTGCGTTTGTCAACGTAGGTGAGACTACTGGTTTTGTTAGTGCAGCCTCCTTCCTTTTGCTGGAGATGAAAACTGCAGCTCTCAGGTGCTGCCCACCATCCGATGCGCTGTGACAGAGCTTGAGTACGCTCCCACCTGAAGCTGCTTTGCAGATAACTGTGTCTTTGTGTTCAATTCTTCCGTGACAGCTGGCTCCTGTTATCTCAGCACTAGCCAAGAACTGGAACAAGAGCCAAGTCTCTGTTTAGTTTTGGACCTTGGGAAATCTGTTTCTGTGAATAATCGATATTAACGTTACTGTGGTTTTTGTGTGGTCTGTAGAACATGTGATGCTTCCTTGCCCAGCTGAGCCCAATCTAAAATGAAGTGTGTGGCTTTTTATTTCGTTGTGCAGTGTCAAAAAAACACGGTAAGCTCATCACCTTCCTTCGTACATTCATGAAGTCGCGCCCAACGAAACAGAAACTGAAACAGCGGGGAATCCTGAAGGAAAGGGTGTTTGGCTGTGACCTGGGAGAGCATCTTCTCAACTCTGGCCATGACGGTAAGAAACTATCCATTCTTGAGTTCTTCCTCTGTTGGGAATCTTATTTTGGGGTGATCGTATCTAGCAAAGGGCGAGTTGTTAGACTAGAAGGGTGTGACACAAACAGATGGCTGAAAGATAAGTTGAGGCTGATGCTAATAAGAAGCATCGTGGCTCGATGTGAGAGCACTCAAGATGGACTGAACTACTGAAGGTGAGTTCTCAGCCTCTTGAAGTCTTCAAACAAATATTTTTTTTCAGGGAAATACACCTTATTTATGTGTCAGTGTCAATGAATAATCAACTGGTGTGTTAAATCCATGCATTTCTCTAACTCAGTACCTTTGTATGATTCTAGCACAATTTGCAGTGTAAATTCTTCATCTGCCTTTTCCCTTAATTTCACAACATTTACAGGAATTAACTGGATATTATGTTTTGTCACAGCTTACTTTTCTCTGTTTGTTACGGTGAGTTTTCTGTAGCTCGCCTTGATGTCTTTCACCTTCTGATCGTTGTCTTAGGGAGGTAGCAGAGAAGAGCTGTCTGTTCCAAGAAAAAAATGACACAACTGTTACTACTCTTCCTCGGATGAACTCTTGCACGTGTTGTTTCCTACCCTCTCGCCGTGAAGTCAGGGAGGTACCTGTGTTGCTGAGTAGCAAACAGAGAATCATAGAATCATAGAATGGTTAGGGCTGGAAGGGACCTTCAAAGGCCATCTAGTCCAACCCCCCTGCAAGGAACAGGGATATCTCCAACTAGATCAGGTTGCTCAGGGCCTCGTCCAACCTGGCCTTGAACGTCTCCAGGGATGGAGCATCCACCACCTCTCTGGGCAACCTGTTCCAGTGTTCTACAACTCTCATGGTAAAAAATTTTTTCCTAATATCCAACCTGAATCTACCTCCCTCTATTTTAAAACCATTACCCCTTGTCCTATCACAACTGGCCCTCCTGAACAGCCTCTCCCCATCTTTCTTGTAGGCCCCCTTGAGGTACTGGAAGACCGCTATAAGGTCACCCCGGAGCCTCCTCTTCTCCAGGCTGAACAGCCCCAACTCTTTCAGCCTGTCCTCATAGGAAAGGTGCTCCAGCCCTCTTATCATCTTTGTGGCCCTCCTCTGGACCCTCTCCAACTGAAAGAACTCCAATTCTTTCCCAGTTCACCAGCTGAGGTCATTCCCATAAACAGCCCATGCTGAGGGTTATTTAAAAAGCGGTCTGGAGCAGCCAGCTTGCCCAGGAGTGAAAACCATCAGGAAATTAGTGATGGGTGTAGCAGCACTGGCTGCATCAGCGTGTTCTACTTCGTATTTTTGCTCCTTGCCTCATGCAGTGGATTTTGCAGTAGCCCTCTTATGCCCAAGCTGTTAATCTGATGTCTCCCAGTTTGCGTGCGGGCTGCAGGAGAAGTGACATGTGTAGGGTAGGAAAGGAGTTTCTCTGTTAAATTTGTTTTTCAGTGGTACTTCAGACTCCTCGTTCATACGTGAGCACCTTTTGGGAAGGGGGTGGTAAAGGGTGGGGAGCTGGTTTATGTGCTTTTTCCAACTGGTTCAGTTGGAAACAGCAGTGTGCACTCCCTTGTCTGAAATGTTTTACTACCAGTTGGTGAAAAACATGAGCTGCTTCTTGTGGAATCTGGTCTGTGGCAAGGCTCACTGGCTTGTTCATTGGAACCAGTCGAGATCTTCATTGCTGGGGCTCGAAAAGCGTCAGAGAGACAGAAACTGGATGGTTTGGAGGCAGAAACCAGCAGTAACGTATGTAAGAACTACATCAGGAGTAGGTAGTTTACACCACCGGGTAGCTATAGAGCTGGTTTTATATTCATGTTGTGGGAGCAATCTTGGAGGGCAGGAGACGTGCCAGCAGAGTGAGCTCATTAATGGGAAAGAGAGAATTCTTGTTTATCCCCAGCCTTCCTCCTGTCCATTTTAGTTTGGCACAAGTCAGCAATAATTAAAGCTTTTCCCTGCCCTCCGTGCTGTCATCTTCCCCTGGCTTTAAGGGATATGCATTTTATTTAGCATTAGAAAACGCATCCTGAGCTGGACTAAACTCTTCCAACTCCACTGGAGGCTCCTGTTGGACGTTCTCTAGGAGCTCACTTCTTGTTCTGGTCCCTCCCCTGCCATCACGTGCAACCAAGTGACTGTGACAGAGCTGCACTAAAGAGGTCTCTTCATCTGAGAAGTTACCAGTCGTGTTCACCTGTGATTTAATAACTCTTTCCTAACTCCCTGGAGTGAAGCAGCTCCAATTTGAACGTTGCTAACAGGGGCACGTCTCCATTTCACGCAGCAGGATTGTTTGGTTTTTTTTTCTCCTGTGTGATTCAGCTCTCTGACCTGTATTCCAAGTGATGTAATCCCCAGGGTTGGTTTCATGGCCACGTTTCTGGGTTCCTGTGAATCAAGCTCCGTGCATGCACAGCACTTTAAGATTCCCTCGTTGTGGAGCATTAATGTTCCTCAGCCTCGGAGCCAGCTGCAGCACCGATCTGCTGAAAGGGGGCTGAGATGTCCCAGGAGACCCTAAGTTGGATTAGATAGAGCAGAGATGCTGTCCTGCTCCTCCACCTCATAACTACACCATAAATATTTTTATAGGAGCACAGAGTGCTGTAGCTGAAGTCTGTGCATGGTACCTACTGCTGATGCTTCGGGGTTACAACAGGAAACATCTCAGTTCAGAAGAACATAAAAGACCCACTACATTCCTAGATTTGTGTAGGATAATGCTCATTTTGGTAGGTTGCTCTCCAATGCTCAAAGATTTAGCAGGGCTGGAGGAGAAAACGACACTGTCCACAGGGGTTGAACTGAGCAGCAGAAGCTTTTGTGTGCTCCTCAGAAATGCGATACTGAACCAAACTGGAGTTCTCTTAGGAATTTTGTTAATTCCCATAAGTTTTGGGAAGCTGGCAAAGCCTAAATTCAGTGCAGTTTAAGCAGGTGTAGGGAGGGAGGTGAGGAGTTTAAGATGTTTGCGATGACAGCGGTAGGGGTGAGTACTGTACCTTAAAATCTTTCTGTGTGCCTGGTGATTCATGTTGGGGATTGCAGGGATTGTTGGGCTTGGCAACTGGAGACAGGCAGTGTCTGGGGTTTGGGTTTGGTCGGTTTATTTTTAATTCCAGTTTAGTGTGCTGGCGCTTTGAGCTCTGCAGATGGTGGTGGGGCCCTTCTGTGGTGGGAGTTACACCTCTGCGTGGTGTGAAACAGTCCTTTCCCAAAGGCTCTGGTGGACAAGATAGCGATGAGGGGATGGAAGCATCATTGTCCAGCTTCTTAGATGAGGATCTGAGTCATGGGCAGATCACAGGATTACTTTTCCAAGTCATCTGTGTTCCAAGCTGCTCTGAAAAATGGGAATTACGAACCACGGTGCTCCTGGTAGCTGGGGTGTGCATAGGTGTGTTGAGTGAAAGCTTTGAGGGAAAGCAACAGCAGTCTGTCCTTTTGGTTCCTCTTCTATGTGTCAGTACTGAATGATGGGCTGGTACCTGTAGGAGTAAAACCAGCTTTTATGTGAGGGATTTTTGTCTTGTCTGTCAGGTCTGAGTCTAGCAAAGGTCGTGGTGATGCTCCCTTCAAGTATGTTGGTTTGGACAATATTTCTCCAGTCGGCTCTAGTCACCCAGTGGACCATGCCTTAAGAGGCTTGTCTCTGTTTAATTTTGGTGTGTTATTCGTTTGTTGGCTCCTTCTGGGTTTAGAAGACTTCCCCTGCCAGTGAAGCATCATTTGGAAGCAGACCAAGCTCAGCAGGGAGTAGCTGTTTCTCCATCACCCCGAGAGATGTTCCCAGTTGGTTGGGTGCTGTTGACACCTGCCACGCTGGTTTGTTTTACAGAGCTGCCAGATGCTGCAGATTCAGCATAATCCCTGACTCATGAAGAGACCTTGTTCCCTTTGTAGGTAGAGAGACTTTCTTCCCTTGATTTTTTTTTTTTTTCCCCTCTGAAAGGAAACCAAATAGAACTTAAATTTAGCTCAACCTCAATTAGAAAGAGTTGTGCTTGCAGAGGATGTGTTTGTTCGGTGTGGGAGCTGTTAAATGCTGCATTGCAGCATCTGTACCACGTCCTCGTTTGTGCCTCAGCATATTTCAAAAAACAGAGCTCTCCACAGCCTCTGAATTCTGCAGGAATTTCTGCCAGAGAAAAGCCACGTGGCTTTTCTGGGGAGTAAAGGAGTTAGTTGCGAGCTGCAGCGGACCAGGCGTTGCTTTACAGCGTGCTTTATATTGAAATGCTGCTGGGAATAACGTGCTGGAATTTCTTGGACTATAGAGGATGGGGTATAAAATACTGGCAGTTCTTTTTTCCTTGCTGAAAATGTTCCTGTTGCCTGGCACTTGATGGAGGTGGTCCTTTCTCTCTTGGTGCTTAGAGCGGAGCAGAGGCCGACTGTGGCGTACCCTAAAACGGTGGTATCGGGTGTTCATTCCATGAGATAATCCATGTAAGAGTCAGCTGTATAATCCATATAATAGCATTTTGTAGGCTAAAAGCAAATGGTATTTTTTGTGCTTCTTTCTGCACTTGTTGCATTGATACATCATCAGCTTCCATAATTGACAGAGATGGATTTAGAAACGACACTCATTTTTAATTGACAAGTTTCCCATATTGAAGGTTTTATACCTCATTTTTTTGATTATTATAAGCTACCACTGGTCTGTAATCAACAGGAAGAGGTACTGCTTTCCTTGCTGAAAAAGTAAATGCCTATGAAAGTACTAACACACCTGGTTCTTGCTCTCTGTTCTCCTTATTCTTCCCAGCCCCTCTAAGATATTAGCAATTATTTTGGAGAAGATGGGTAGGATTAAAGGGAAAAAAAAAAAAACCCTAAGACTTTTCAGAACTGTGTGCAAGATGGAATTATAGCAGATGTGGCATCTTGATCCTGTTATGTGCTGGGCTCTAGCAACAACTGTTTGCAAGGTATGGGTTTGTTCTCTTGTGCTGGTTATTATGCTCCTCAGATAAGCTCCTTACCAGCTCCTTGGGATTTGCAGTGACATCACCGCTTGCTCTGGGTTCCTCCGGCGTTATCCTTCCCTTGGAGCCATCCTCTGGCTGCACTTGGGCGACGTCGTTGCCTTTGATGCTGATTTATTGGAGATTTGAGTGCAGGGAGAGCACTGTTACCGGAGCAGAGGAACACGAGGGATGAGATCTCGGGCAGCATCTTGGCAGGGATCCGTAAAATCCGGTTCGCTTCCGCTCAAGCCTAAGCTCGGAAATCTCTCTGTCATCTCTTCGGTTCCTAGAATTAACGTGCAGAGTCTCTTTTACTAGCTAATCATTTTCCTTAGAATAAAAATCTGCCTGGCTGGCTTTGGGTCTTTGCCAGCTGTGAAGGAAGCCTTGATTCGGAATTCAGGACAGCCGAGTCTTACATATTTATTAATTTTCGTTTTTCTTGATGTTTTAACTCTCGGGGAGTAAATTTAACCAGTTTCCACTCTCTCTCACTGCTAGAGAATGAAGCTGAACATGGCAAACAAGAAGTAAAGCAAACTTTGAGAAGTAGAAAGTTATAAATGTTTACAGAACTGCTGTTTTTTTCCCTTCCTTTCTTGAAATACTATATTTAACTGCAAACACAAGGCAGCCCCTGAAATCCAAGAACTTCCAATTTATCTTTTGAAGGCCCAGCTGAAATCCCTGCTCATTATGTCCTTGGTAGAGAATTGCTTTGCTCCAAGATTTTTCCCTTCAGGAAGACTTTTTAGCATTGGCAGAGCTGCCATCGGAAATAGATCCTGAAGCTTCACCTGGGCTGACTGCCACTCAAATAGCAAATAGTCACGCAGCGGCACAGCGACCCTGGAGCGTAGTTCCCCAAATATGCTTGGAATTGTTACGACTCCGACGCTGGCAGCCACATCAATCGATTTGTTTAAGCAACACCTCCTTGTTCCTTGCACAAAGGTTTATTGAAACCCTGCATGCACCAGGTGGGTCATGTGTGGATCAGAAGGATGAAGTTGGCTGCAGCCATTCCAGTGGGCTGAGGAGGACGTTGGCTGCGGATGAGACCGAAGGTTTATTTTAATTTTTTTTTTTTTTTTCATTTGTTTTCATTCTGTGAATTAACCCTTGGGGCGTTTTCGTACTTTCAATAGGTATTTTCAGAATATCCAAGCTGACAAGTTGGAATGTGAACTAAAAAGTTTCAAACCTCCAAGTAGGTTCAGATCTGGCATCCTGCTTTTACTTCTGTCTCCGGCTTTAAGCATTTATGTGCCTAAAGGAGCTGACAATTAGGACATAAACTTGAATTTGAAGGATTTGTTTGCCTTTCTCTCTTCTGCTCGGGCGTTTCTGCTGCGACTTTGGGCAAGTCCCCTAAAACAGGATTCCTCTCCTTTACTCTGAGTTTATTTATCTCGTGTTTATGCAGGTTTAAGGTGAGCCCATTAAAGCAGATGGGTGTATCTGGAGGGTGATTCACCCTACAGAACACCCAACAGCAGGTGTTGGGGGCGGGGGGAAGTGGATCCTAACTTCTCCATTGGCACAGCAGGAAAAATAACGCGTTTTTACTTAAAAAATCATTTTTGTGACACCTTCCTTGACACCTGGGGGACGAGAGCCATAAATAAAACCCATGGCAAGTGAAGGATTCGTGTGGCAGGGCTACAGCTCACAAGTGGGGGAGTGTACCTTGTGTTTCCCGACACAAGCAGGTATTGAGGAAACTGGGAATCCTCCTGTTCTGCCTCCCTTAACACTATTTTCCTGTGTGCTGTGGTCCTGGTGAGAAAACTGGAACTAATTGTGTAGTACATGGCTCATCACTGTGAAAGGGCAAATTCAACACCAAATATTTAATTTGGTTAACAAGAAATTGTAACAGATCTGCCCATGATTAGGTACAAGAGGCAGCTGCCTGGAGATAGGGAGGATATGGTTTTCCATCACTAATTTTTTTCCACTACTTGGAACTTTAGCAGTTGTTTATAAGCTGTGTGCCATAAAAATAACATTTAATGTCTTGTCCTCCCCAAGAGATTTACTTTTGTGCTTGATAAATCCTTAACAAAGGGGAGGATTTGCCTTGTGCGTTGGAGCCCAGACTGACCATCTCTGGTTCTTATGATCTTTTATCCGTTCCTGCTTGATTTATGTTATGCAGTGAAGAAACACTGGCCTGTCTCAGCATTTTCACTTACATCTGAGTCCATGTTTGCCACAGCTCTGCCCACAGACAGTGTAAATGGGTGGAAAACTGGTTGTAAAGTTACGTTCTGGGGCAGTAATTGGGTGAGGCTGTTGTGATTTTTTTTTTTTTTTTTTTTTTTCAGATTGGCCATATATTGAAACCACTCAGTCTCAAACGTGCCAAAACCAGCTTCCTTTCAGTATTTCACAATTTATAGTAATTTTCTAATCCACAGCTATCTGCAAAGGACTTGGGCAATCAGTGACCTGAGCTGGAGTCAGAGTTCTGGCTGGTGAACTGGGAGCCGGGCGCTCCTGAGCTCAAACCCCATCTCTCACACACCTTTCATGGCCTCGGGGAACTCGTTTGATATCTCCACTTCCATCTCCACGCTTGTAAAATCAAACTAATAGTCCATATCTGCCCCCAAGGTGCCACAAGGGTAAGTTTCTAAAACTTGTGAAGTACTTGGAAGATTAGGAGCGTGATATAGGCATCAAATAGTATTTATTCAAGTGTTAACACAGGTTGGTGTGCTAGATCCAGAGTAGCCTTGTGAATGTGTAGGAACTAAGTAAACTTATCTGTATGTGTCCCCTATATTTATTCTGTTCCTCGATTGGGTTTGTGTAATTTCACAAATCTAAACGTGTCAGCTATTTTGGAAACTGAACGGTGCCGGATTCACTGGAGCACCCCTGTAAATCGTGAGGAGCTTGTGTGGTTTAGGTGCCTAAATGTTTGTTCCTGTGACTTAAAAAGACAGCTCCAGCAGCCTGGATAGAAATGCAATAGTTGACCCAACTTGTAGATGAGCAAAGAATATTCCACTTCCTGCAGATGCCTTTTACACAAAGTCGTCGAACACAAGGTGATGCTTTTAAAGGCCCATAGTTTTGAGCTATTTTGGGCAAATTTCCAAACATAACAGGCACTGTTATTGCTTCACCATCTGCCCTCTGAATTGCTGGAACTCAAGATTATTGGGTACAGGGTTAGCATTACAAAGAGGTACGTGGGGTCCCCGTGGAGAATTGCTTGTTTGGGGGAAGTACTTGTGGAAGGGGAGAGCTGAGCAGGCACTTCAGGCTTTTGCAGTGAAGAAAAGAGGCAGTTTCTCTCTCCCCTTCTTTTTCGCCCTGCCTGCAGCTGTGAGAAGAGAAATTCTTTATGCCTGAGTGACCCAGAGGGCAGGAGGGAGTTGAAACTGGATTTGCGTTTCGAAACGCTGTAGGGGGAACAAACAGGAGAAAAAAAATGCAGCAGTCAGGACAGGAATTGCTTGTACTCTTATCCTTCCACTCTTCACAAGGTGGATACTCTTTCTCCTTTCAACTTGCTGTTGTGAAGTGTAATTGATCTGAAAAGAAACCATGAGTACACAGTCCAAGTATGAATTTATTAGTTGTATCTTTATTATGTTCGTGGATATTTTGTATTAAAAAAAGCCAATCCCAGAGAATTAGGTGGATACAGCCTGGGAGATGGTTGTACTAAGGCTCCAGTCTTTGATACAAGAGCAGGAAGGTCCCACTTGCAGTCCTTAAGTTCAGAAATTCCCTGGCACAGACATACCCTCAACATCAGGAACGTTCCTGATCTCGCAGGACTTGGAAAACGTGGTTCTCTGCCTCCCTAGCCTGATGCAACACAGCAGCGTTTCTGCTTCTCAGGTTTGAACTTTGCACTTTGCTTTTTAAGACTGGACTTTTATTTTTTTATGGCAGTTTACTCAAGAACTGTGTAAAAACAGAGTCCAGTGCCAGAGGCTGGTTCCACAAACGGGCCCTGTGTGGTATCTGCTCTTGGAACCGGCTCGTGTTTTATGGCCCCTCTTCCATGACTGCACTTTTCCAAGTGCAGAAGTCACACCTCAACTAAAAATGTTGCATGTTACCAGGAAATAGAGCAGCTCGTGATAACTGGCTTGGACTTTGCTAAATTCAGCAGCAGCATCAATAATTTTAATGTGCATCCACTTCATGGCAATTGCAAAGAGAGCATCTTGGTTTGGTTTGTGGTTTGGTTGGTCTCGTACTTCTCTCCTACTCCTGATGGATTTAGGAGTGAGACAAAAGTCCTTAGAAGAGAATCTTTTAAAGTTTGGTTTTTTTTTTTCTGAACGTGCAGGGGGTGGTGGGGTCTGTGTGCTCATAAAATGACTCGTGCAGGCAACTGGCTGGGTGGCAGGGAGCTCCTTACAGAACAATAAAAAAGGAAGTCTTGAATCTCTCCGTCCCGTGCTGGTTTACACCTCTGTGTAACTTTCACTGTAAGGTGAAGGGGAGGGATTCAGGAATGAGTAGGTTGAAATGAAGTCCCTACAAAAAGGTGCAGTCTGAATTATTACAGGTTTTTTACTGGTGGCTTTTTTTAGGAAATACTTGGGACAGGTTTTTGCAAAATTGAGCTAAAAATAGCTCAATATTTTCCCCCAGTAATGATTGGGGGAAAACCAACTGTGTTTCTTCGGGTGAGGATATTCTTTGTTGGGTTTTTATATAACCATGCATTAATATGGCGTGGGAGACAGGATTTACTTGGCCCATTTCCAATGTGTAGAAGTTCCCAAAGTGTCAGCTAGTCCCAAAATTTCAAGAACAGAACACATCCGTGATGCAGTTTGCACCTTTTGTGTTGCACTGGAGGTTCTTGGGGCGCTTTATCCTCTATATGCACCCATCCTTCCTCGCTGTTTATAAAGGCAACCCGGACAATAAGGAGTGAGCTGCCTCCACCTGGACTTTATCCTATGGCTGATCATTTAAATTTAGATTCTTGTGGCTCAAAATTACAGCCCTTAACCTTCTGTTCTATTCCTTCACTCAACTGTTTTTTCACGTGCTTCCTAAGAGTCAGCACACGTACCTGCCAGCCGTGGTTATTACCTTCGTTTCGGTGGTTCAGAGTAGCACTCAGGACAGTTTCTTTCATTTTCCTTCTTCCTGCTGGGCTGCAGGTTGGCTGGGGTGGATTTCAGCTGAGCAGCTGCGTTTCGGCGTGCCATGGTCCATTAACCAGGCAAAAGGCTTGGCTTGTGTGGGGGGGGTTCACCTTGTTGCTGTAATATTGTGAAAACCACGCTGCAGGAGGGGAGCTTGATGGGAGGCCTCGTTCCCCAGGCTGAACAAATAGTTCTGATTCCAGCAACGTGCTAAGAAAATAAATAAATTTCAGAGAAAAAAAAAAAAGTAAAACAAGCCTCCCAAAACCCAGGAAGGGAATATTACGGAAGATTAAAAAGGAAAAAAAAAAAATAAAACCAAGATGATAGGAAAGGAAATGTGCCTGATTTTGAGATGAATCAAAATGTTCTTCAGAATGAAAACCATAAAACTTCTGCATCCTCTTAATGGTAAAGAATTAACCAGTTAACGAGCCCTGGGAGATGCAATAAACCTTTCAAACCAGCTGAGAGATGCTCAGGAATGAGTTGAGTAAATTCCTTTAGCTGCTGCGGTGATGAAATACGCTCGAGCCTCCTTTGTTGATGCATCCACATTGCCAGCCTTTTGGATTTTGTTTTCTGGAACTTCCTGTTCCTTGAGAGAGGGAAGGAGGGAAGGGGATTGATTTTTGGAACAGGAGAGGTGCAGTGCTGAGATTCCCACGAAGAGGCAGGCGTCCAAACCTGGCACCTGCCCATGGGTGGCAGCTGAGTCAGTGACTTCAGATTCTCTGGAGTCGGTGGTTGGAGACCAGTTAGCTCAGAAAAGGAATAAAACCAGCAGTGAGTATTAGTGCACTTCCATTACTGGCCTGGGAACGTGGAACTGGGAAGGGCTGTGTGCTGGGTTTAATAAACACAGACACCAGTTCTGGGCACAGGGGGTTGGGGCTGGAGGTGTTGTTACCCTCTGCTCGTTCCCTCCTCACGCCTTTCCCAAAGTGGGCTGCTTGTGGGGTGGCTGTCAGAAACTGGGTGCTGAGCTCCATGGATTTTTATGGCTGTTAATACAAACCACCTGCGTCATCAAGTCTGGTGGTTCTAATTGCAGAAACCCACGGTAATTAACTAACATTAATAGAATTTTAATCTAGATGCTATTACATCCTACGAGAAGAAATCTCCAGCAGTTTCCCGCTGTGATGTGGCTGAGATACCTCTCTGAGTCAAATCCAGTCATTGGTTTGGGATGTGGAAGCCAAAATCAGGACCTGTACACTGAGAAGTTCACCTCTGCAGCAGGATTTATTTCGTAGACAGAGATAAGTACGTGAAAAAGTCACAACACGGTGTCAGAAGCCACTGTAGATGGTCGTCTTGGCACGCTTCACATTCACAAAATTAAGCCTTAGCTTGTGCTCTCATCTTGCTGTTTCATTCTGGTGGTAAAAGACAGTATTCCCTCCATACGTGTATATACATATATAAAAATGTATATTTAGCTAAAGGGATTGGGACTTAAAGGGGAGAGGGAGGTTAAACACTCATGTAATTGTCAGGTGTTATCTTTGTTCAAAAATTAGAAAAATTAAGTCACTATTCCAGCAAAGGGCCTTCAAGATTAATAATAACCCTGCTTGAATTTCAGACACTTCTCCAACCGTGCAGAATTCCCCCAAAATATCCGTGGTGCTGGCGTGGTATATTTAGCTTAAAGAACAGCTCGTCCTGGTAACCGGATTGGGAAACACGTAGAACAAGCCTGCTAGAATTTTTCTATTAATTCTTTAATTAATATTTTCTATTAATTCTACTATTAATTCTTCCAACTGCCAGGATCTTCCATGACAAATAAGAGCTTTAGGAAGCGTGGTGTTGGTGCTGCATCCCTCACCTTGACCCGACTCACATTCTCATAAATCAAACAGCTACTGTTTTATTTATTTGCTTACTTAAATATTCCAACGGGTGCTACTAATATCAAGGGGGATCCCTATGGAGATTCCAGTACGGACCACTGAAGCCTTTGGGTTTTTGCAACCGAGCATCAGCAGAACTTGCCACGACACCTTCAAATTTGGGTGAACTTTGCAACTCTTGTAGTGGGGCCGTTGGCAGAAGGAAACACCGCTGATGCGGTGCCGAGCCCAGCGTCCTCGCTGCGTTCGCCGGTGGGATTTGTGACCCCTTGCCTGGCGTAATGGGTGGTGGTGGGGAGACACACACGTGTGGACGTCTTGAAATGTCTCATTTGGTTCTCAGTGAGACCAAAACGAGCACAAATCTAAGGTCTCCTGCGATCTAGGGTGCTCTCTGTCCTCACAGAGGAAAAGAAACCACCAACTGTATCAGCATCCAGAGCCTCATCCTTTGCTGCAGTGGATGGTGCTGTTCTCACCTCTCTGCTTCTCTGCACCACTTGGCACCTGAGCCACACTTGCCTCCTAACGTGGTAGTGCAACACAGAACGTGTTTTAACCCTTTATGGCTACTGTTTGAGTATGATGTAACTCCTTCCCTGTCCTCTTAAAGCCTTAAAAACTTTCTTCTTCAAGACACGTTGAATCTTTTTGCGTAAAGGGGTAAGTGGTGTCCTCCAGAAATGTGTTTTTTTGAAACGGTATCAGAACGTGGGGCCATCTGTCCCACCTGCCTGTCCTTGGACATTCCTTATGGTGTTGTGGATGACTGATGCACGTGTTACCAACGTGCTCCCCAAAGTCTGCACCTTGCTTTGGAAAGCAGTGTGAGATGCTGTCAGTGCCTGGAGGTGTAATACTGGCGTCTGACGGACTCCGTTTGGACTGTCTCTTGGTATCTTTGGGTATCACAGGGCCAGGAACTAATCTGCTATAGCTGAGCCTGCCTGATTGACGTGTCCCACGGATTTACAGGCTTCCTTCTGTCCTGTGCTCGAGTGTGGAGTGGATGTGCCCTTAGCCCAGGATGCACCTGCTGGTTTCCAGGGAACCATTTAAAATGAGTTTTCTCTCTGGCTGCGTGAGCGTGGGCTGCAGGTCGGGGGAGGAAAGCAGTGAGGTGGCTGGGGAGGGGAAAGCACGGAGCGTCTAAGTTCAGTAGCACTTAAGAGAACCGACTGGCAGATGGCATTTGCTGCTTGATATAAGGGGATTTGCCACATGACCTATTCAGAATCCGTGTCACGTGGCAAATTGATCAGACCTGGCATCTAATGCAAGAATAAACCTAGATCGTCGTGAGAGCTGTAGCAAAAAGGTGGCTTGCAGAGGAATCCAAGGATCTGAGCTTTTCCCGTGAAGATTTGCTGATGCCTACAAGAGCTCAATTCTAATTTTCTTTCTGTGTTCAGGGCAGCTTTATCTCCTTTTTTAAATAAAGTCATTTGCTCCTCCTTAAGCTTACAAGGATGGACAGATAGCTCCGGCAGTGGGTGCTGCATGAGGCTGAGAAGTCAACTGGAAGGAATCAGTTGGTGAAGCGGCTTGAATATTAACTTGACACCTAATTATATCCTCTGGGCTTATTTTTTCCATCCTGTCATACCCTGGTCTGTCTGTGATTTCTGTGAGTGTGGTATGTTGTGTAGCTATCTAAATCCAGTCACGCTCCAGTAGACATCGGGGATGAAACTATCAGTTGTAAAAACTCTCTTGGCCCTGGTGCAGAAAGTAGCATCTCCTTAATGTATATATTTGCTTAAACCAAGCAGTGTAGGCTAATCCCGCATAGATTTGAAAACAAAGGAAGTCTTTGGCCAAAGAGAGTGTGTTTACTCAACTTTATAGCTCTCCTGGAATGGAATTTAACACCACAGTTCTTGAGGGAGTTGTGATGGGACCTGCACTGTCTCTGCTTGACCAGAATAGACTTTTTTCAACCTGATTCATATCCCAGCATTTCTTTCAAGCAAAGTACGGTTTCCACACCAACTCCTAAAGTTACGTTTCTTCCTGGCTTTCTCCTCTAAGGAAGAACTAAAGCAGTAGCCCAGCCGGGCTTAGTTTATGGCATCTGACAAGACCACAACCTGAACTAGGACGTTAATAACATGCTCAACTAACCAGCAACGCTTGTTCTTTAGTCCCCCAGGTCCTCAAGAGCTGCACTGAATTCATTGAGAAACATGGCATTGTGGATGGAATATATCGTCTGTCCGGGATCGCCTCCAACATCCAGAAACTACGGTAAGGGCACCACGCTGGAGAAACCCGTTTGCACGGGACACGTGAGACGTGCACGAGGTTCAGAGGCTGCTTCTGTGGCAGTTGTGGGGCAGACTTTTTCCAGGGGCTCCAGTGGATTCGTGTGGTCTGTCCTCGATGGACAGTACGTGGGGTTTGTCCCACCGTTTCGGAGCAACGCAGGGTTCCTTGGTAGACTTCGTTTTGCGGGACGTTTTCCTTCAGGGTGCAGCATCAGAAGGCTCTGGGGTTGTGGTGTCACTGTGCTGTCACGTTTCGTTCCTGTTTCCTCTTGCTTCTGGAGCCCTTTTGAGCAGCTGATGTTTCTCCTGGCTGCTTTGGCCTCCTGGCACGTTAGCAATTAATTGGTAAGGTGCAAAGAATACTTGCATGGTTCTCGGTGGGTGGCACTGCCACGCAGCGTGGCTGTGCAGGGAAGGGGTAGGTGTGTGTCCTCCCCACTTAGGAGCTCTTCTCATCACATTAAGTGATCTTCATCCTTTCTTGAGGCTGTTTTCCCTCCCAGCATTTGGGATGCATCTTTATGTCTGAAGAAACAGAGAACCTGGTGGGATGTGACTAATTCCAGGTTTGGTCCTAGGCCCACAGCCCCTCCGAGGCAGCTTTCCTCATGAAGGATATCCTTTTTGCACCAGCTATTCCCAAGTTTCACAGACAGGTTTGAGCTGGTACAGTTACTGTACAAACCCATGTATGGATGGGCTTATTCTGGTTCAGCTTAATCCTGTTTCTCACCACAGCGAGTTCCTTTTTAAAAACCTGCTCCTGAGGCTTTGATGTGCAGGATCCAAAGATTCTGGTTGTGGCTGTTGCCCACAGCAAGCTCAGCAGGATAAAATGTTTGCCCTTGCTTCAGTTACATCCCAAGTCCATTTTTTCCCCCTTTGTGTTGCCAAGACCGTTTTCTCCTTCGTTGTTTTCTAAAGGTGCTTTAAAAAGTTATCTAAAACTTTAATGGCATAATTCCCTGGCGTAGTACAGAGGATGAAGTGACAACCTATTTTTCAATTTTCCGAAATGTTCCAAAGACAAAAGGAAGGGAGCACGTGGCATAACCTGTAGACACTGTCCCTGTTGTTCATCTAAATCCCTACAGCTTTTCCTAAGTGTTTGATGAATGTAGGACATGTTGCATTGCTGTAGTTTCCAGCTCTATAAACAGATCATTAGGGCTTATTTCAAATCCAGAGCTGCAGTATCCTTATAAATGAGTCACTGTTCTTAAATTTCACATAGAAGAAGTGGATCTCCCGGATTTAAAGGGCTTTTTGGGTGGAGAGAAAGTTAGAGAATTTGTTCCACATGGGAGATTTACTCCAGGACAGAGGTTGGCTGTTCTGTTGATGTTTTTGAGGGACCGTGAAGTTGTATTCTTCTGTCCTTTGGGGTCAGAAGAAATAATGTGTAGTTCTCAAAACAACCAGTGCAGAGAGAACAGCTAAATGTGGTAGGGCTTCCCTTTCTTCACTCCATATTCCACTCCTGCAGGGATGTGGCGTGAGATTTTTTTTTTTTTTTTCCTAGGGAAGATATACTGGAGCAGGGACATGGCCAGAGAGTTTCAGCCCAGGCTGAGTTTATTTGTGTGGGGTGGGTCGGTGTCTTTCCCTGATCTCCCTTCTGAGCTTTCTCCTCTTCTGCAGGGCCAAGTGCAGGAAATAAGTTTCTGTCCCAGATATGAGTCAGTGGTGAGTCAGAAGGTGCCCGTGGGAGTGGTATATCCCGAACACTGAGGACTGTGGCTGCAGGCAAGCCATCAGTTGGGGAAAACAGACCTTTTTCTGGTGCCCTCTTTGGGGTGAGGAGCTGGGGTGGACTGTTCACCCTCTTGCCCCTGAGTCTGGCGTAGCAGGGAAGGAAGGAGCTCCCTCCTCATCTCCTAAGGGATGTACGGTTGACTCCTGCGGTTACTGATACTCCTGGTGCCTTGGACGTGGGTACAAACTGGTTCTGCTCTGTAGGCAGAGAGGTGAGCTCCATGTTGGAGCCGTGCCAAAGGTGTGTTTCACCCTCTAGGTCACCCATTGCCTGGTGTAGACAGTGGGAGAAGCCGGGGCTGTCGCCACCGGGCCCCTGACGTTGTTGTGGGTGTCGCGTAGACAGGATGACTCCCCACGTCGATGATAAGCAGCTCTGGTTTACAGCTTGGAGACCCTTGTAGGGTCTCAAAGAGCCACGTTCTCACCGCTCCCCGTGGCCTGACTCACCACGAGTCCCTGCAAATCCCTCCTGCTAATTGGAAACAGCACTTTCCAGGCACATACTCCAGCAGTGAGCCAGCCCTTGGCTTTCTAAGCTCAGCTTTTATTTCATCAATGTTTGTGATTTGGGGTTTTGCTCTTTCTGAAAACCAAGGCAACGCTCCGAGATGTTCTTCATGTGGTTCCTGGCGCTCTTCGCCCCGTAGCAGAGGCGTGCTCAGCTCGCCAGCTTGTCCCCAAGGAATTTCTGCACACACCAGTTCCCGTGGCACTGCCTGCTGCTCCGCATTGCTTTCTCACTTCAGTTTCCAGGCCTTGGGAATGCAAAGGGACAGCAGCTTTCAGTCAGACCTGGGGGCCTCCTCCTCCTCCTCCAGGCAGCTCCCAGGCACAGCCCTTGTGTTAAATATTCAGATTGTCTCCATGGTCTTGGAAGACATTCTCTGGAGGCTTTGTGAAAGGCCCTGTTGCAGGAAAAGGGACTGTGGAGTAACCAGTCGGTTGTAAAACTGACTGAAAATGCTTTTTAAGAAAAAGAGTAGTCTCATTTTGGAAAAATCCAGTCTAGCAGCACCACAGCCCACGGGTCGTGTGGCTTTGGTGACTGACTGTTTGTTTTTTCCTGTAAATCAGGAAACCCTTGCTTTTCTTGACTGTAATCTGCCCTGGGTTTTATTTTCATTCCTTCTTTCCAAACCTCTTTGCCCATTTTTCTGTTCTCATTTCCAGCCACGAGTTTGACTCCGAGCAGATTCCTGACTTGACAAAGGATATTTACATCCAAGACATCCACTGCGTGGGCTCCCTCTGCAAACTGTACTTCCGTGAACTCCCAAACCCTCTGCTGACCTACCAACTCTATGAGAAGTTCTCGGTAAGTACCAGGCAACCTTCCTCTTCAGCAGGACTTCATCTTCACCTCCCTGAAGATGAAGAGCAGCACCTTGGCTGCGTGGTTAGGGATGCTGCAGCAGGTATGACTCGCAGGTAACTCCCTCCCTGCCTTGTTCCAGGACGCTGTTTCTGCTGCGACAGACGAGGAACGCTTGGTGAAAATCCATGATGTCATCCAGCAGCTGCCCCCACCTCACTACAGGTCAGTGCAGCCTTTGCTCTGGTGTAGGAGAGAAATGACACAATTGGCGTTTTCCCCCTCAGGAGAGATGCACTCTGCCTCTGTAAATTAAAATATGTAATCTGTATGTTAATGATTCTTAAACTAGTATTAATAACTAATATTTGCAATCATGTATTGTAAAGTAGGCTTCACCAGTTACATCCTGTAGTTGGTATACATGGCTAATTACAATGTATGTTAAAAGTTACTTAAATATCACTAACTTGTAATGAGTTGGCCTAGTTGGGATGCTGTATCCTGAGTGGCTTAGAGGACCATTAACAGTTTATGCACATGGGTATTTATCTATCAATGATACTTCCTGATAGTTGTTAATTGGTACAGCTGTTTGGGGTCAGTGGCTAGCCAGCTCTAATGCCTGCAGCTGTCCTTTGGCTAATAGATACCAATAGAGTCTATTTGAACCTAATAAAATCTATTTGTCTTAAATAGAATCTAACAGATTCTATTCAAGGGCCTGTTAGTGCACGCCTGTTAGGGTGCGGGGGTATCAGGGTGTGTGCACATATTAGTGTGCACGTGTGTTACTGGGTGAGCATGTTAGACTGAGAATAGAATAGCACAGCATAGAATAGAATTGAAAAAATGGAATAGAATAGAATAGAAAAAATAAAGAAGAATTTTAAAAAATGGAATTGAATAGAATAGAATTGAATAGAATAAAATAGAATTAAAAGAGTAGAATTGAAAAAAATGGAATTGAATAGAATAGAATAGAATAGAAAAAAATAGAATCGAAAAAGATGGAATAGAATAGTACGGAATAGAATAGAATAGAATAGAATAAAAAAGAATTGAAAAAATGGACTAGAATAGAATAGAATAGACTTGAAAAAATAAAATAGAATTAAAAAAATGGACTGGAGTAGAATAGACTAGAATAGACTTGAAAAAATAAAATAGAATTGAAAAAAATGGAATAGAATAGAATTGAAAAAATGGACTGGAATAGAATAGAATAGAATAAAAAAGAATTGAAAAAATGGACTGGAATAGAATAGAATAGACTTGAAAAAATAAAATAGAGTTGAAAAAATGGAATAGAAAAGAATAGAAAAGAATTTAAAAAATGGACTGGAATGGACTGGAATAGAATAGAGTAGAAGAGAATAGAATAGAATAAAAAAAAAGAATTGAAAAAATGGACTGGAATGGACTAGAATAGAATAGAATAAAAAAGAATTGAAAAAATGGACTGGAATAGAAGAGAATAGAATAGAAAAGAATTGAAAAAATGGACTGGAATAGAATAGAATAAAAAAGAATTGAAAAAATGAACTGGAATAGAATTGAAAAAAATGGAATAGAATAGAATGGAATAGAATAGAATGGAATAGAATAGAATAGAATAGAATAGAATAGAATAGAATAGAATAGAATAGAATAAAAAAGAAATGAAAAAATGAACTGGAATAGAATTGAAAAAAATGGAATAGAATAGAATAGAATAGAATAGAATAGAATAGAATAGAATAGAATAGAATAGAATAGAATAGAATAGAATAGAATAGAATAGAAAAAATGGACTGGAATAAAATTGAAAAAAATGGAATAGAATAGAATAGAATAGAATAGAATAGAATAGAATAGAATAGAATAGAATAGAATAGAATAAAAAAGAAATGAAAAAATGAACTGGAATAGAATTGAAAAAAATGGAATGGAATAGAATAGAATAGAATAGAATAAATGGACT
Organism: Tauraco erythrolophus; assembly: GCF_009769465.1. Taxonomy (NCBI): domain Eukaryota; kingdom Metazoa; phylum Chordata; class Aves; order Musophagiformes; family Musophagidae; genus Tauraco; species Tauraco erythrolophus. Next base: position 6,446,739 of record NC_141490.1, read on the forward strand.
GGAATAGAATTGAAAAAAATGGAATGGAATAGAATAGAATAGAATAGAATAGAATAGAATAGAATAGAATAAAAAAGAAATGAAAAAGAATTGAAAAAATGGACTGGAATAAAATTGAAAAAAATAGAATAGAATAGAATAGAATAGAATAGAATAGAATAGAATAAAAAAGAATAAAAAAGAAATGAAAAAATGAACTGGAATAGAATTGAAAAAAATGGAATGGAATAGAATAGAATAGAATAGAATAGAATAGAATAGAATAGAATAGAATAGAATAGAATAGAATAGAATTGAAAAAATGGACTGGAATAAAATTGAAAAAATAGAAAAGAATAGAATAGAATAGAATAGAATAGAATAGAATAGAATAGAATAGAATAGAATAGAATAGAATAGAATAAAAAAGAAATGAAAAAATGAACTGGAATAGAATTGAAAAAAATGGAATAGAATAGAATAGAATAGAATAGAATAGAATAGAATAGAATAGAATAGAATAGAATAGAATAGAATAGAATAGAATAGAATAGAATTGAATTGAAAAAATGGACTGGAATAAAATTGAAAAAATAGAAAAGAATAGAATAGAATAGAATAGAATAGAATAGAATAGAATAGAATAGAATAAAAAAGAAATGAAAAAATGAACTGGAATAGAATAGAATAGAATAGAATAGAATAGAATAGAATAGAATAGAATAGAATAGAATAGAATAGAATAGAATAAAAAAATGGACTGGAATAGAATTGAAAAAAATGGACTAGAATAGAATAGAATAGAATAGAATAGAATAGAATTGAATAGAATAGAATAGAATAGAAAAAATGAACTGGAATAGAGTTGAAAAAAATTGAATAGAATAGAATAGAATAGAATAGAATAGAATAGAATAGAATAGAATAGAATAGAATAGAATAGAAAAAATGGACTGGAATAGAATGGAAAAAAATGGAATGGAATGGAATGGAATGGAATAGAATAGAATAGAATAGAATAGAATAGAATAGAATAGAATAGAATAGAATAGAATAGAATAGAATAAAAAAAAGAATTGAAAAAATGGACTGGAATACAATTGAAAAAAATGGAATAGAATGGAATAGAATAGAATAGAATAGAATAGAATAGAATAGAATAGAATAGAATAGAATAGAATAAAAAAGAATTGAAAAAATGGACTGGAATAAAATTGAAAAAAATGGAATAGAATAGAATAGAATAGAATAGAATAGAATAGAATAAAAAAGAATAAAAAAGAATTGAAAAAATGGACTGGAATAAAATTGAAAAAATAGAATAGAATAGAATAGAATAGAATAGAATAGAATAGAATAGAATAGAATAGAATAGAATAGAATAGAATAAAAAAGAAATGAAAAAATGAACTGGAATAGAATTGAAAAAAATGGAATAGAATAGAATAGAATAGAATAGAATAGAATAGAATAGAATAGAATAGAATAGAATAGAATAGAATAGAATAGAATAGAATAGAATAGAATAGAATAGAATGAAAAAAATGGACTGGAATAGAATTGAAAAAAATGGACTAGAATAGAATAGAATAGAATAGAATAGAATAGAATAGAATAGAATAGAATAGAATAGAATAGAAAAAATGGACTGGAATAGAATGGAAAAAAATGGAATGGAATGGAATAGAATAGAATAGAATAGAATAGAATAGAATAGAATAGAATAGAATAGAATAGAATAGAATAGAATAGAATAGAATAGAATAGAATAGAATAGAATAGAATGAATAAAAAAGAATTGAAAAAATGGACTGGAATACAATTGAAAAAAATGGAATAGAATAGAATAGAATAGAATAGAATAGAATAGAATAGAATAGAATAGAATAGAATAGAATAAAAAAGAATTGAAAAAATGGACTGGAATAAAATTGAAAAAAATGGAATAGAATAGAATAGAATAGAATAGAATAGAATAGAATAGAATAGAATAGAATAGAATAGAATAGAATAGAATAAAAAAGAAATGAAAAAATGAACTGGAATAGAATTGAAAAAAATGGACTAGAATAGAATAGAATAGAATAAAAAAGAAATGAAAAAATGAACTGGAATAGAATAGAATAGAATAGAATAGAATAGAATAGAATAGAATAGAATAGAATAGAATAGAATAGAATAGAATAGAATAGAATAGAATAGAATAGAATAGAAAAAATGGACTGGAATAGAATAGAAAAAAATAGAATAGAATAGAATAGAATAGAATAGAATAGAATAGAATAGAATAGAATAGAATAGAATAGAATAGAATAGAATGAAAAAAATGGACTGGAATAGAATTGAAAAAAATGGAATAGAATAGAATAGAATAGAATAGAATAGAATAGAATAGAATAGAATAGAAAAAATGAACTGGAATAGAGTTGAAAAAATAGAACAGAATAGAATAGAATAGAATAGAATAGAATAAATGGAATAGAATAGAATAGAATAGAATAGAATAGAATAGAATAGAATAGAATAGAATAGAATAGAATAGAAAAAATGAACTGGAATAGAATTGAAAAAAATGGAATGGAATGGAATGGAATAGAATAGAAAAAATTGACTGGGATAGAATTGAAAAAAATGGAATGGAATAGAATTGAAAAAAAATGGAATGGAATGGAATAGAATAGAAAAAATGGACTGGAATAGAATTGAAAAAAATGGAATGAAATAGAATAGAATAGAATATATGGACTGGAATGGACTGGACTGGAATAGAATAGAAAAGAATAAAAAAGAATTGAAAAAATGAACTGGAATAGAATTGAAAAAAATGGAATGGAATTGAAAATATGGACTGGACTAGAATAGAATAGATGAACTGGAATAGAATTGAAAAAAATGGAATAGAATAGAATAAAAAAGAATTGAAAAAATTAACTGGAATGGAATTGAAAAAAATAAAAGAGAATAGAATAGAAGAGAATAGAATAGAAGAGAATAGAATAGAAGAGAAGAGAATAGAAGAGAAGAGAATAGAAGAGAAGAGAATAGAAGAGAATAGAATAGAATAGAAGAGAAGAGAAGAGAATAGAAGAGAAGAGAATAGAAGAGAAGAGAATAGAAGAGAAGAGAATAGAAGAGAAGAGAATAGAAGAGAATAGAATAAAAAAGAATTGAAAAAATGGACTAGAATAGAATAAAATAGACTTGAAAAAATAAAATAGACTTGAAAAAATAAAATAGACTTGAAAAAAATAGAATAGAATAAATGGACTGGAATAGAATTGAAAAAAATAGAATAGAATAGAAAAAATAAAATAGAATTGAAAAAATGGAATAGAATAGAAAAAATAAAATAGAATTGAAAAGAATAGAATAGAATTGAGTAGACTAGATTTGAATAGACTAGACTAGAATAGAATTGAATAGAAAAAATAAAATAGAATTGAAAAAAATGGAATAGAATAGAAAAAATAATTGAAAAAATGGAATAGGATGGGATAGAATAGAATAGAAAAGAAAAAATAAAATAGAATTGAAAAAAATTGAATAGAGTAGAATAGATTGAATAGAATAAAATAGAATTGAATAGAATAGAAATAATAAAATAGAATTAAAAAATGGAATTGAATAGAATAAAATTGAATAGAATAGAATTGAATTGAATAGAATAAAATAGAATTGAATAGAATAAAATTGAAAAATACAATAGAAAATAATAAAATTGAATAGAAAAAATTGAATAGAAAAAATAGAATTGAATAGAAAAAAGAATTTAATAGAATAGAATTAAAAAAATAGAATAGAATGAAATTGAATAGAATTACATAGAATAGAATTGAATAAAATTAAATTGAAGAGAATTGAATAAAATTGAAGAGTATTGAAGAGAATAAAATTGAATAGGATAAAACAGAATAGACTAAAATTAAAATGAATAGAATTGAATCTTTATTACTAATAGTTGCTGATGTCACTAATAGGCACAGCTGATGGGATCAGTGCCATGCCAGCTCTGATGCCTACAGACGTCCATTGGCTGCTGCTATCCCATTGGCATATTACTTTAGTGTTGTAATATATGTTGATTTATTTGCAGACCAGTTGTGATTCTCCTCCCTGACTGGTGGAGTTGGCCAGTTGTAACTATTTATAATAAAGAATATTTTCATTTTAATTCTTTTAACACACAGGGATCAGCTGGGCAGTGCACTGCTGTCCCTGCATGTTGTCACTGATTCTAGTAAATGCTTTTCAACTCAGTGACTTACTCCATGGTCATTATACTCTTACCTAATTACAACAGTTAACTACAGTGTTATAAGCTACAACTGTGTGCTACTTGCTCTTCACACAGCATTACACTACTTAGTTAAGACTGTCTCAGCTATTAACTAATAAAAAAATATTACCACTAATTAAGGGGGCTCTACTTTTCTCTGGTCCATTCCACCTTTTTCCTAAAGTGAATCTCCATTTGTGGGGTAAACAAATGTGTGCATCTTGGAGCTGGTGATGCCCGACTCAGACCAGAGAGGGGGTGGGAGACACTCCTGGGTACCAAATGACAGACAGACACCACTACTGCTCCCTTTTCGTGGGAATAAACAACACTTTATTTTTCTGCTGCTCTGCGAGGAGAAGTTCTGTGGAGGTAGAGAAGTTCTGTGCAGGTAACTGGGTGCTGGAGGTGTCCATTTTGTTTCCAGGCAGAAACATCCATCTTCACTCCAGGCCTTGTCTGTTTGCAGAATTTCAAGGTGCCCCCCACCCTCCCCATCCAACAAAAGGTACTTTGTGAGACAGACACACTGAGGAAGATGCATCAGCATTTTCCTTACCCCCTTCTAGCTGCCTTAGAGACCTGCAAGAAATGTGTAGCCTTTAATTTCATAAGTACAACTCAGACACAATTTAGTGGTACTCAATATCCCAAGGCTTCTAAAGGAATACTCCCCCCTTGCCAAGATGAACATTCCACATCCTTTCCCCCCCTCCAACAAGCAGTGCTGTCACACACAGCACGAGGGGTGTAACTGCTCTTGCACCATGTTACAGTAAAGCAGCCAAGTGATGAAATTCCAGGGTGCTGTGCTGGTACCATTTAGATTATTCCCATCCACCTCAGTGTTTGCTGGATCAGATGCTTTGGTCATCTTATCCATGAGTCTGGACAAATCAGGAGAGACCCTCCTCACCCCACAGTGGTGTAATTATTTGCTGAAGACAACTTTACCATCAGTCTCAGGGTACATAATTTAATTTTTTTTCTGTGAGCTGTCAAACCAGAAAAAAAAAAAAATGAGCTGGCATTTGTTTTGTAAAGTGCAGCATGGCTTTGCTCGTTGGTGCTGAACATTTGCCTATCTCCTGTTTTCCAGGACACTGGAGTTCCTAATGAGACACTTAGCTCGTCTGGCTGATTACTGCTCCATCACCAACATGCACACCAAGAACTTGGCAATTGTCTGGGCTCCAAACCTACTAAGGTACCTTTTTTTTTTTCCTTTCCCCCTATTTCAATACAAGATAAGGTTTTGTACTTATAAAGGAGATACCTGTTCTGCAAAAAGAAAAAAAAAATCATAACTTTTTGCAGTTGAGGAAGAGGTCTTCCTTTCTTCTATCCAATGTGCTTTTCTCCTGTAAAATTGCTAAGCAGGGGCAAGCCAGGCTCCTGAACTGGTGATGTAAAATAGCTCCCCACTGCTCTCAGTGGAACTGTGTCCATGTGCTCAGAGAACACCCCAGTATGTCTCACCACGGAGCAGTTCAGTAATGAAAAGGAAGGATTCCCCCAACCTGCTTAGATGAGACTGTGTGTCCTTGATCATCCAGGAAAATTTGTTCAGTGGCATCACTGAATTCCCAGTGCATAAGTCTCAAGAGTCTACTTTGACAGCTTTTAGCTGCAAAAATTCAGACTTATGGAAACAATCTTGGATAAACCTGTCCCCTACAGTTGGTTTTTTATGTGCTTAATAGGAGTAATTGAAAATTCATGATGTAATTTTGAAATTTTGCTTCAAAAGAAAAAAATAAATCAAATCACCCTGGCCTCTATTGTGTCGATTTCTGGACTGCTTTTGTTACCAACCTGAGAAATCTGAGCCAGAGATTCCCCCGTGTGCAGCTAACGAGGGTAAAGCTCTTCTCTCCTTTCTGGCAATTCACCCACAAGGGGTCAAATCATCTCATTTCAGTTTGCTTTTGTGAGCACTGGGGTGCTTGCTGAGCAGCATCAGTTGGAGACATTCCCTGCTAGAGGGGACAATCACACTGGAAGGCCACAGTGAGGTTTTCACGACGCCGCTGCTGAGGTTTCCACCTGCTGCATTCACAGTATCTGGAAACAAGTTGAGAAAACACTCCCCACTTCATGTGTGCAGTGCACTGACCTCCATCCCAGACCTGCCACACACTCCTTGTCCTTCCAGACCCAGTGTTCCTCTTGCTGTGTCAGTAAGACTCAAACCTGAAACCAAAACGTGGATATCGATCCCTACGGTCAAGTAGGATCATTAGTGATGCTTTGATGAGATTTCATCTCATAACTGCCTCTGAAGTCATCTGCCACAGCAACTGGGCACAACATCTCAACTCATGCCAAACCCTCACCCAAGAGGAGTCCATCTTCCCGTGTTCTTCTGGCTGTTTGTGTTTCATTTCATCCACACCTTTTCTTCAGATCGAAGCAGATCGAGTCTGCCTGCTTCAGCGGGACAGCCGCCTTCATGGAGGTGCGAATCCAGTCGGTAGTTGTGGAATTCATCTTGAACCACGTGGACGTCCTCTTCAGTTCCAAACTCAGCTCAGTCATACGAGATGGAGCAGGTGTGTGTCTTCTTCCACTAGCTTTACCTTGATCAAAAAAAAAAAGTAACAGAGACTTTATGGGTATCTGAGTCTCCCCTGGGACATTTCAAGCATGTTCTTACTATAACCTGGAGGACAGGTTTCCAGGGTTACCATGTTAGAACCTGGCAAATATAGCCTGGTTTTAGAAACTGCTAACAGTACCTTTCTTAGAAGCCAAGGATGCTCTACAGAAGGGCACATCTTCATGTTTGGCTGCTACTTTTATGTCCTAGCACTGAGAAATTGTAAGGATTCTCTTAAAGGGGAGGAGCAGGGAGGGGACAGAAAAATTTAAAACCATTGTCATGGATGCTCCTGCCTGCTTCTCCATTTGAGCTCTCTTGCAGTACAAGACAACACATGATCTGTCTACCCCTGTCAGCACCTTAGAACATAAATAGAAGTGAACTGATTTAAATAAAGCTGTCTGTATTCAGCAGCCTTGACACTAAGAAACATAGCCTTGCTCTTAACAGGGAATATTTTAACATCTGCTATCCTGGGTATTTCTTCTGCAGAGTCCAGAGGGGTTACTTAGCATCCAGCCACATGGCTCAGCCTGCATTGGCCCCGCAGTTATTGCCCACTTCTCTGCTCCTGTTGCTGATTTGTGGCTTTAGGATGAGGGATGAACCGTGACACATTCACACCCAGCCCTGGAACACATGAAATGCCATTCAGCCTTAGAACCTACATATTCCCTTGAGTGACTAAGACCATAAGTATACCTATTCCACTGAAAACAAGCAGAGTTGCACCAGGAAGAAAGTTTACTCCGTATTAGATCAAGAAACATGGACACCACAAGCTATTATTACTCCTAAGCAGCATTAGGTGTGTACCATCTGCTTTGGTAACCTGCCCTTCCTATTAAATGCACACAGTTGATGCCCTTACTACCACCTGCAGAGTACAGATAGCTGGTTTTCCAGTATATTTGCTGCTCCCCACTTTTAAACAAGCCCTACCTCTACTTAGGATGGCAGAGTTGCTCCAAGTCCAGCTCTTGTTCCTGCTGGAAAGCAATTTTAAGTCAATAAGGAGCCAGAAGTTAGCTTGGCTCTACAGTAATAGCCCACAGCAGGCTGAGCACTGGCAGGGGAAGATAAGCATGCTAAGAATCCGAGCCAAATGATTATCCAGGCTTAGAACAGACCATGTAAATTCAGCTAATTGTTTAATGACTTGGTCATTTGCACTCAGTGTGCTTTGACACAAAACTGGCCCCGGAGAAGGGTCAGGCTATTTCACAGTGTATCAGCTAAGTGCAGGAATACACAGAGCATCCTCTTCAGTGCTTCCAAGAGCCTGTCTGAGTGCAGCTCCTTACCTGTACCTGCCTGCAGGAGGTGAAAGTGGCATTCCTGAGCCTGCTTTAAAAGCCATCCCAGGTGAGGCTGTTGCAAAGACAGCTGGAACCCAGACTTCACCTGGGACAGCATTTACAGCTGACACACACCCCCCCCCAGGCTGTGCACACTTTTACACAAGAGCTGTGGTGCTCAAGGGATAGCAGTAGGAATGAAACCAACCAGGATGTTGATGTGGTGACATACTTCCCCCCACACCCCTTAACTCATGTGAGAACAACCAGATAAGTACTTGCACAATAAGCCATGTCAAACACAAGGCAGCTCTTCTTACAGCAGGCTCCCTGTGCCCCTCTGCAGCAGTCTCCTCTACACTGCAAGCTGACCTAAGAGATCCCAGCAGCAGGAGGCAACACCAGCTATTTGTACAGAAATTTACATCATCTTCTCCAAAGTCAAGCATAAGCTTTAAAAAGGCCGAGGGCAAGGCACACAGCTAGATTCTGTTGACTGATATCCATCTGTACATCAGTTTGCAGCAACTTCAATCACACGTGGCATTTCCAGTTGCACCAGGAGGTGGAACCTGGGAATGACTGAAAAACAGGAAAAGAATTTTCTAAGAAAAGCAACCATCACTTTGTTTACATACTTTTGCTTAAGTAAAATATGTCAGGGAAGGTTTCTAGCCTACCTGCTTCCCTCTGCCTTTTTTTTTTTTTAACTAGACTAAGCTGCTCCCATGATTGAGAGAGTGTTTTTGTCATAAACATACCTCTGACAAAATGGTTGTTTTGACCATATCTTCCAGTGGCTGGGATAACAAAGGTTTGGAAAAACACAGCACCTCCCTAGACACACTGACTCAGAGCTTTGATCTCTGTACTGCTGTTTTCTGATTCTCCCTGTTGCCTGTGGTTTTCCCTTACAGGGCACAGTTCTTTATCACGGCCCAAGTCGCTGCTGGTGTCCTCTCCTTCCACAAAGCTGCTCACACTGGAGGAGGCACAGGCACGGACACAAGCCCAGATCAACTCTCCCATTGTGGCAGACAGCAAATACATAGAAGTGGGAGAAGGCCCTGCAGCTTTACAGGGGAAATTCCACACAGTCATAGACTTTCCATCTGAAAGGTAAAGACGAGTAACTAGTCACACGTCAAGAATTGTAGCCATTTTCCACCTGCTTTGGGCTCTGTGAGCATTCAGCTTACATCTATTGTCTGGTGGACTCAGTTTAGCCATATAACTTCTGCACCACTCCCTCCTTTTTAGCAGAGTTGTCACTGAATGCATAAAGCCATGTCACAGGTGATGCATATAGATGCCTGTACCAGTCATGCACACAGAAACGTAAACAAGGTTAACACCTGGAAACACTGGGGCTTTCCATATTTCAGGACTAAATGCCTGTCACAAATCCATGTCCCCCTCCAAGTGGAGCAGTTGGACAGACTTGATGACACTAGAAATCAAATATGGCAGCAGGAAGAGGCCGATGTGATTTTACAGCATGAGCAAGAGATGCTTTAGAATACTTTTTATGGCTGCATCTGCCAGCTAAATAAAAGCCATCCCTTAGTTGCTGTACTGTACAGTTTTATGGAGCCTTTGCTCACCTGCATGGCACCTTCTTTGCATACTTTGGTAGAATTTGCCCAGCAAGACTTCAGTGCTGAGCTGTAAGAACAAAAACATCCTCAGCTGAGATGAGTTTCATCATCTCAGAAATAAAAGACAGAGCTCCCAAGCTTTGTTTCAGCAGAAAGCAGATAGTGCTAGTAACAACCAACCAGCAGCAGGAACTAAACGCAGCTTCTCTCCAACAATTTGCTCCCTTTTCTCACTCCAGAAAAAGACCACCCAGCAAGATGAAGAAGTCTCCAGTGGGCAGTTGGCGTTCCTTCTTCAACCTGGGAAAATCGTCGTCCGTGTCCAAACGCAAACTGCAGCGCAATCCCAGTGAGCCCTCGGAAATGAAAGCCATAGCCCTGGCAGGTGAGAGTGCAAATCCAGCTTCCGAAAAACAGGTTTTCAGCAACACAGAATTCGTGTTTACAGCAGGCTTTTATCTCCTTCTAGTGTTCAAGCCAGGCATAGCATCTTCAGTCAACTGCTGGCTTTCCTAAACGGATCTGCTGTAGCTCAGGAGCCAAGCCTGCTAGAGCACACACCTCTAGTGCTCTTCTCAGAGTAGCTTTTGAAAGACCCTGTGTGGACACTGCTATATTAAGTCTCAGAATAATTCCTTCTTATTATGAAATAAATTATGAAAATATGAAAATATGAAATTATGAAATAAAAAGACAGTTCTGGCTCCCTTTGCCACTCCCAAAAGACACACAGACTGGGTAAAGGCACCCTTCCACAAGCATCCACCCTGAAAGTTCTACCAGCGTAGCTGGAGAAGGTACCCAACAACCTTTTGTAGCTGCATCCAACATACATAAACTCTGAATTCTCAGCCTTTTCTGTGTAGAGTTTGCTGTCTCTTTCCAAATATAAAAATAGCAACAATATATATTTTTGTGGTAACACACACCACAAAGCCCTAAACACGAGTCAGTGAGGACTTTTATCCTGCCTTATTCCTGGTGCCACTTGGAAATCATAACCCTCATAGTATTCAGTGGAATAAATACATTATGTTTATTGCCAATAAAGGGGACCTCTCTCCATAGGCCAGTCTCCCATGCAAATCAAGACTACGTGTCTTAGTAAAGCATATTAACAGCAGAACAGGATAAACATTTTCTTTAACAGCTTTGGAGTAAATACAAAACCTAAAACCCCAACCTTAAACCAAAAAAGCACAATGGTACTCCCAAAGACAGCAGAACTGCTGCAAGAAACCCATTTGTTTCTTCCAGCCACAGTTACATGGCCAAATATAAACTACTTGTATAATTCAGCTTCTCCCTCTCTCGGTTGCATTTCCTCAGGTGGACGAGGAGACAGCGGGACTCTTCGCTCAGCCAAAAGTGAGGAATCACTCACCTCTCTGCATGCTGTCGATGGTAAGAAAGTTCTACCTGCACTTGGAACGTGCGTGGGTTTAAAAAGGCAGCGTGACATTACTGACCCAGGTATTCCACAGGGCAGATTTCCCACCTCTCCAGCAAAAGCTGGACTTGCTAACTAATGAAGCAGCCTAGCACTGCCCACCACAGAGGAGCATCACAAAGAAATGCTCTTCAGGTCTTTTTCACTTTAGAAGGAAAACAAACCTCTTGCTTGCGTGTAGCAGACACCACTTACATTCATTCCTTGCTATCTTGTTCTGTTCTAAGGTGGGAAGGAACATGCTTTCTGAGAAAGCCTCAGGTCTACAGCACACTTGTGCTGGTTTTGCTTTTGCAAACAGCTTAGCTTCAGACTAAATCAGACCTGACAACAGCTGTAAAAGAGTTTGAGCAAACATAATAAACAGTTACTGCTAACTACATTACTTTTGTGTTTAGAGCTCACCAGGAGAGCATCTTGCACACTGCCTTAGGACTACGTTAAACCACACCAAGCCATCACCTCCTGGACAGTAAGGTTTTGACACTAACCTGTATCTATCTACTCGCTCCTAGGTGAATCCAAACTGTTTCGACCCAGAAGACCTAGGTCCAGTAGTGATGCATTGTCTGCTTCCTTCAACGGAGAGCTCTTAGGAAACATGAATCGCTGCAATTCTTACGACAACCTTCCCCACGACAACGACAGCGACGCGGACGAGGGGCTCATCCACGTTCCTGCCCTGATTTCTCCTCGATCTGCTGAGGACGTTGACCTGAGCCCACCAGATATCGGAGTCGCTAGCCTGGATTTTGACCCAATGTCTTTTCAGTGCAGCCCACCCCAAGCTGAGTCCGAGTGCCTGGATAGCAGTACCTCCCTGCTGGAGTCAGTTGGCATAAATAAGGAGAAGTCAAGCCTACTGAAGAAGGATTTAGAATCAGGCAGCCAGTCCCAGACACCAGGCAGTGCCACGAGCTCTGAGCCAGTCTCCCCTTTCCAAGAGAAGATGAGTCCCTTCTTTACTCTGGACCTGAGCCCAACTGAAGAGAAGGCCTGCAAACCCCACACCTTCTCGCCCAAGGTGGGGCGAAAGCCCATCAAATCTCCACCGCTGACCACATCGGAACCCGTCTCCTTCGCGCTGCCCAGCCGCATGTCGGAAGCGATGGGAGGAGTACCCGTCGCATCCAGGAACTCCTCCGCTTCCTGCTGGAGCAAAGGGATTGGCATCACTGAAATCACAAACAGGTCCCCAACCCAGATGTCCTTGCCCCTGAAAAACAGTGAAACAGGAGCAGGGGAAGGAGCCCACCAAGAGCTACAGCATGCCCAGCTAGTGGCTGCTGGCAAGCCAGAGTTGCCAGAAGAAGGGGAGAGACCCATGTCAAGCAGTCAGAATAAGACTGTACCCACTGGACACACACAGCCAGGTACAGTGCTTTTTCCTCCATTCTTTCTTTAAGTTCCAAAGGGGACCTGCTCTCCAAAACGTCCTCCTCTGCGTGCCTTTTAGGAGAGGGGATTGCCCGTCAGTTCTGATCACAAGTGTCTTGCAGGGCTGTGCAGATCAGTAGGGTCTTAACCTCTGCTTTCTCCCTACATCACACAAATCTCAGATAATTTTCCATAATACTTTGTATATCACTTCTTTCCCCCCCCCATCCTGTCATACGTGAAAATCTATAGCATGTTCTTCTAAATCATTTCAGCCAATAAACCATCTGAGACTTTTCTTTTTTAAATTAAAAATCTGCCAACACTCGAAGAAGGGACCTTTTTTCACCTAAAACCTTATGATCAAAATTGAGTAAGGGTATCTCATTCTCTGCTACCTACTTCCTACCTCTCTAGAAATGCAAGAGGAGCCTTTAGACAATCTCTTGTGGTTTTTTTTTTTCCTTTTTGGGATGAGCTGCCGTGCTGTTGAGCAGCATTTGCATGTGAGACAGAAGATAGAGCGTTTCGCATCAGAAGGAATTGCCACTGTAAAAGTGTGGAAAGCATCTATTTTTTTATAGTAGTCGTTAAGGTTAGAGGTCACTCTCCTTATTGGGTAACATAAAATCACTCTCTCTCTCAATTTTCCCCCCATTAGGAGCAGTTGCCCTCGACTCCCCCCAGGATCCTGTTCCCGTCAGTTCTGTGTCTCTTATCCCTCCTCCTCCTCCGAAAAACGCAGCACGCATGCTAGCCCTAGCGTTAGCCGAGTCTGCACAGCAAGCATCCGCTCAGTCTCAGAAAAGGCCAGGAGATACTCATTCTGAAAGCACAAATTATGGAGAGACTGAAGCTGGCACAGCTCTAGAAAAGCTCCATCTCTCTGCTGGTGCTCCAGACAAGCTCCACCTGTATACCGGTCTGCCCGAGAACCGACTTCACTTCCAGACTGGTGCACCAGTAGAGCAGGATTTCCAAGGTGACAGCACACCCGGGGAGCAGAACCACCCACCGGGTGCACCTGGAAACCGGGACCCCCCACCTCTCCACCCTGGCATGCCTGGGGACATGCCTGCTAGCAGAGATGCAGAGCAGGAGCAGTCCAGCTTCCATCCTGGTAAACCGGGGGACAAAGATCACTTCCCCACCCACACTGGGGACTGGGAGCACACCCCCCACCCTGCTCCGGGTGCACTGCCTGACTGGGAACCACCCGCAGCAGACTTGGCTGTAGATAAGCCCCATCTCCGTGCAGGCATGTCTGGGGACAAGCACCACGTTCCTGTCTGCACAGCTGATGACCAACTTCAGTCTCCTCCTGTCGTAACCACCGGGGAGAAGAGCACCCCGCCTTCACTCCCGTATTTAACCACCATCCAGACCACAGCAGCCGAGCCGACCCGCGGGCCGGCGGGTCCGGCCACGACTCAGGCAGACATCCCTGCTCCGGCCGCGCCGCGCACGCTCCCCACCAGCCAGCCCGCCCCGGCGCAGAGGCAGGATCACCAGTCAGCAATGGGACAGGTGCCAGCAGCCTCTGCGAAAGCATCGAGCAGTTCCAGCCAGGTACGTGGCGCGCCCTCAGCCCTGCGGGCACAGTGCCCGTGCATGGCTAACCTGGGACAAAGAGGCTGAGATCTGGGACAGACGGCCCCAATCCAAAGGGCAGGAGGATCTGCTGGGGTGATTGGTGCAGGGAACGCTAGTTTAGAAGTGCTCAGGAACGTTTTTGCATCCTCTCTTCACTGAGGCTGGCAATATCCTCAATATATTGAGGCAGTGAGGCACTGGCACAGGTTGCCCAGAGAAGCTGTGGCTGCCCCATCCCTGGCAGTGTTCAAGGCCAGGTTGGATGAGGCTTTGGGCAACCTGGTGTAGTGGAGGGTGTCTCTGCCTATGGCAGGGGGGTTGGAACTGGATGATCTTTGAGGTCCCTTCCAACCCAAACCATTCTATGATTCTGTAATATAAAGCACACCAGGTTGCTTGTGTGGGAGTTAGACATGGAAATGTTCAGTGAGAAACCCAAACTCCCTGCTGCCCATCAAACACACACACCTCCAGCCTGTCCTAAGCACCACAGCCACATTTAAGGAAAGGATTTCTGCTGTATCCCACTCCTTCATCTGCTCACCAGGGCAGGAGGAGTTTCAATCCAGGCACATTTTCATGAAGACAAGTACGTTTCTAAGCAGATCGCCTAATAACCAAACACTGTGGAAGAGTTTTAACCTGTTGCTATAGCGAGACAGCCACCTCCTCCCCTTTCTCCAGTTGGAGATTTGCAGGGGGAGCTCTCACAAGCCCCTCTGCTGCCATTTGTGACAGGTCCTGAAGTTTCCCAGGGGCACCATGCTGCAGAAGGGACCTACACCACTCTTCTGCAGCCAGCAGCGCTGGCTCTCCACAGCAAGCAAACAAAAAACAAGCCACCACTGTATATTGAACTAATCCATACAAACATCTAACTTCTACTGGTTTCTTCCCTGTAGGTGTGGAGCACAACTGCACCTGAAAAGCCACCTGAGCCCACGCCTGGTTTTGTCTCAGAAAGCAGTTCTACCACCCGCTGCTCTTCTTCCGTGCCCACGGGCCACCAGAGCCATTTGGAAAAGCCTCGGGAGACTACGAGGGCTCCCCCACTGCACCTGAGGTCCGAATCCGTCCCTACTCACTCCTCCTACAGCTTTACACCCCCCGTCCCCCCCGTGAGAACGCTGGAGAGCAAAATCGCCGCCGCCATGCACTCCAACAACACGGACACCGTCAACAACTCCAATTATCACGCCTTCCTCTCTTCCTCCATGCTGGCCTCCTCCGTGGAGGAAGCCTTGCTGCCCCCACCACCGCCGCCTCCCCCACCCAAGCACGCTTCCCTGCAGTCCGTGTACGTGCCGCATCCCAAGCCGGAGAGCATCCCCGAGCCCTCTGGGCCAGACAACTACCTGCACCACAAGCCAGCTCCCGTCCACCAGTACAGACCCGAGAGCGTTCCTCCTCACATCTACCACAGCAAGCCCGACCAGCACCAAGCCTACCCTCCTCGGTCAGAGACCCCCACCTCCGCCAGCGCTCGCTACAACACCTACACCAGCCAAGGGAAGAGCACCTCGGCTCTCCACTCCAAGCCCCGCAGCCGGACGGAGTTCGTGTCCTCCATCAGCCCGACGGGCTTGCGTAACGCCGGCTACGCCGAGGACGCTCCTCCCTACCCCATGATCCGAAGGGTTCAGTCGCTGCACGTCCCCACCCCTGCCGCCTCCGCCATCCGCTCCGTTCCCATTTCGCGGACCGAGGTGCCTCCGGACGACGAGCCGCTGTACTGCCCGCGGCCCCTCTACCAGTACAAGCCATACCAGCCCCACTCCGACTACCACGTCACGCAGCTGCAGCCTTACTTCGAGAACGGGCGGGTGCACTACCGCTACAGTCCTTACTCCAGCTCTTCCGGATCCTCTTACTACACCACGGCCGATGGGAGCTTTTACGACCTGGACCCCTACAGCACCGTGCGGGTCAGACCTTTCCACCCCCTTCCCAGCCGAGACTTTGCCCCATATGGCTCTCGGCTGCAGAGCAGAGGTCCCTACCGCTACCCCAGCCTGTCCGCCTACCCTCGGGGTGGCCTGGTGGGCCACCTGGCAGGCAAAGAGCACAGTTTCATCAGCAGAGACGTGCCTCCCGCCCCGGACATCAAGCACATGTACATGTCGTGGGACCTGGAGGACATGGAGAAGTACCGCATGCAGTCTATTCGCCGGGAGAGCCGCACGCGCCAGAAAGTCAAAGGGCCGGTGATGTCCCAGTACGATAACGTGGCCCCGCTGCTGCAGGAGGAACTGGGAGGACTGGATGTGATTCACTTGCGCAGCAAATCGGACCCTGGGAAAACCGGTCTCCTCACGGTGGCGGAAGGGAAGGAGGGGAGGTACCCAGCCAAAGCAGCTACACCCGAGGGGGACGAACGGTACTACATGCAGCACCCTGAGCCGGAGCCGGACAGAGCCCACTACCACAGCACCTACGGGAACGGGCAGTCGGAGAAGCCATCGCTTCCCCAGAAGCAGAGCAGCATCCGGAGCAGGAAGCCGCACGAGCCGGGCTGCGCCACGAACGAGCACAGGACACACTCACAGCAGGAAGCGAGCCACAGGCAACCTTCCGAGCCCAAAAACGGGCCCCCTTACCCTGACTACCGGCCCAAAGGTGGCCCGGAGGCCCCCGAGCCCATCAGTTACCAGCACTCAGGTGGGAAGTACATCCCAGTGAACCAGGATACCCTGAGACTGAACCATAAGGAGGTGAGGTTGGTGGAGGACAGGCTGGATTTGGAGAGGTCTCGAGCCAGACCCACCACAGCCATGGAGAAACACTCCAGGGACTGCTATAAAGATGATGACCACGCTGCCTCCCCCATGGCACCACCCCCCAAGCCCGAACGGAGCCACAGCCTCAGAATGCAGCACCCCGAAACCCTGGAGAGGGACTCTGCCCTCCTGTACCCGTACCAAACCCTTGGGAAGCGCCAAAGCACTATGACTGTGGTGTCCCAGTACGACAATTTGGAGGATTACCATACCATGCCTCAGCACCAAAGAGGGGGCTATGTCGGAGGAGGGGGGGGGTTCGTGCCCCCCAGTTTTAGCCACGTGCACAGTAGAACTTACGCCACGGCCCTTGGCCAGGGAGCCTTCCTCCCGACGGAGCTGTGTTTGCAGAGGCCCGAAACAGAGGTCCACGTCGAGTGAGCTGGTGTGGGGGGAAGGAGGGATAGAGTCTAAGCAGCCTCTGCTGGACAGCGGACTGTTTTATTTTTTCAGTGATGGAAAACAAACAAAAAAAAAAACAAACCACACAACAAAACACAAAACCCAACCCTGCCCCCATGAGCAAAGCAAACCCACCTTCAGCCCCAGCCCACCACTCACTGTTTTTATGTAGTAGAGATATAGCTTTTCCATGTGATTTTGAGACAACTGGAACGACAGGGCAGGCTGGTGGCACACAGGTGTTGCCAGAGAGGCCAGGCAGAGCTGAGATGCTGTTGGGGCAGGGGGGAAGGAGAAGTTTCTCCTTCCCCAGGTTTGCCATCGGCAGTTTCCACCGCTTCCTCACCGTGCCTCCGCGGTCCTGTGCATGATGGACTGTGCATGCAGCCGTTCTTCCCCGTGTGTAGTTACATGGCCCTTCCCTCTGCTGCCTTCCCAGAGAGGGCTCCGTGCCATGCCTTGGGAGAGCCGCCGTTGTGCCCCTCCTGGGGGTACGCAGCAGGAGTGGGCGAAGAGCTGGGCAGAGGGGAAAGACTTCCCAAGTCTTGTCTTTTCTATAAGAGCGCTGAGGTCCTGCCTTTCCCTTGGAAATTCATGCTCTAGGCATAGTGGATCCACTTCGGTTGCTTTGAAGTGGGTGGGAGCCTGTTTTGACTTCAAGCCTGTGGAACAGACTCCGAAACAAGTCCAGGATACAAAGCACTTTTTCAATTGCTTGCTTAACAAGCTGCTTCTGCCTGCAAGAAATGCAATTGCTTTCAGTTTCTCTGTTGTAAGCAGAGGCCAGCTATGGAAACCAAGTAGGGCAGGTTCACATTTCTCATACCAAAAGAAAAAAACAACACAACAACATGAAAATACACCAAACCATACACACACAGTTGGGAACAGCACACCCATTTCATGCCAATTCCTCTTTACTGCTAGGCTATCTACAATCCAGATGATTTAACACCATGTTTTGGCTGGCCAGACAGTATAATCTCTGTACAAACAAAAAAATTACTATAAAAAAATGAAAGAAATCTCTATAGCATTATGTCCAGCTTGTAAATTGGAGCCCAGCTTACCAGCTGGGAATGACTGTGTAAGTGCCAAGTTACCTGCATGACCAGCTATTTGCCCCAGGCCAGATCCTGCAGCTCTTAGATCAGGGAATGCTCCTGGTGACCTTCAGCGGATGGTCTCCAGGACACAGCTCTCCGTATCCTTTAAGTCCCATGGTGTTGGCAAGGGGATCCCCGTGAAGTCGTGGCACATAGAGTAGTTACGTGCTGTCTGTCGCTGTGAAATAGTGTTGCCTCCCGTGTCGCGAGTGGAGCTCATGCCAGTGTTGAGTTAGCAGTAGGGACAGAAGGCCAGTGCACTCCAACACACCAGTAACCTTGTCCTACCTATCTGAAAGCTTTCTGTCTAGTAAAAGCAGCCAGGCAGCACCTCAGACTTCCCAGGACTCCCTACAACCCCACCTTACAAAGCACATCCGTTTCCTTAAACAGGGCTTGCAAGCAATACTTGAGATTTAGGAGTTTTTTAAAGCCTTCACTGATAAATTCCAAGGCCATTCCTGTTCCTTGTGGTTGAAGAACTTCTCGACCCGTTTTGAATCTTTAATGTTTTGTTAAAAACCTGGAGGTCCTGCAGTTCGCACACAGCTGTGAAAGTTAAAGGGAATTTAGATTATTTTTTATTGAACGAGAGTTTCATGGCTATTCTGGGGCTTTTGAATCGTAAGAATAACCTGCTTCTAGTAGCCAAAAAGTCTTGAGCTGTTTGCTTCTTTTAATCTTGTAGCCTTGTCTGGGGCTGTTTCAGTGACACTACCTTCTGGTCCTATTTTTATTGTGCAATGCTGTTGTTTTAAGCATTTTGTTTAGAAGAGTTGTTCTTACATGTTACAGAAATAAATCTGGCAGGAAAAAAAAAGAAGAGGGGGAAAAAAAAGCAGCACTGTGATCGAGGTTACCGCAATCTCCTTGTGAGGAATTACCAGGTAGAAGGGTTGGGGTTTTTTTTGGTGAGGGAATGCTTTTTGTAGTGTTTTCTTAAGGAAAACTAACAAAAACACATGGAAAGGGGCCATTAGGTGAGAGAGAGATGGATTGCGTTAGGGTGAGTACCAGTCCTCAACCAGAGCAGCACAGCTGCTGGTTACCTGCTGAGGTCTCCAGTGGAAGCAAGGACAACACATTCCCTTCAGGCTATTTGGGATTCAGGTAACAAGAGCTGTAGGTCAAACTTCTCTCTCTACCAAAGCCTTAACTCCCTGCTCCTGCCCCCCACCCCCCCCCCCCCAGCAACTCTCCCAACCTCTGTTTGGCCTTACATTAACCAGGACTGTCCTTCTGCTCCTTGTAAATGCCTCTCTGGATTTTCCTGCTCAGAGCCACTGTCTCCCCCTCGAGACCAAGTGCCATCCCTGGACAACTTCTGTTCCTTAAAGTCTTGTGCTGCTACTGCCTGAGCCTGGGCTCTTCAGCTCACTGCCCTGTATGACATGCCAGGTGCTCGGGAAGCACCCTCTCATCCCATGGGAAATAAAAGCTTTCAGCACCTTTCAACAAGAGCTTCTAGAAGTGCCCACCCGTACACTTAGATAGCTGCTACAAACAGCCTTCCCTTGGGAAGGAGAAGGTCTCCATTAAAAGACACACAGCAGAGAAATTAATACCCAGCCATCCTCCCATCCCTCTGCATACAGCCACGTCAGTGTGTACTTCAGGGGCTGGAAGCTCTCAAAGAACCCAAACTAGCTTCTGTACACCAGTGTTGAGCCACAAGAACAAAAAAAAAAAAAACCACAATTGCAAGGTTGAGGCACCTGCTTTTTCCAGATGATGAGCATCTTTCTTCTGGTGTTCTCCTTCCCATGGTTGAATCATCTAGTCCAGTTCTGCAGCCACCCCCACGTCCGCCCCACGCAAAGCCATATAGTGATCTATGCAGTTCTGCTCTTGCACTGTGGTTAAGCTGATGGTCCTTAGGAAGAGCTTCACATCCTCATTAATTGATTCATGACAAAGTCAAAACATCCAGCTCTATCTTGCCAAAAAATCATGGCTGAGGTTAAAAAGGGCATTGTGCAGCAAAGTAGGAGGGGAGGGTACACCAGACATCTGAGTAAGGTGGATGATCTGGAGCTAAGTTGGTAGTTCAGTCTTTAGTAGAGAAGTAGGAGAGGGCAAGGGGACAGCAACACAAATAATAACTCTATTGCAGGTCCAGTTTGCTCAGATTAAGTAATTTATTGCCCAACCTTATCTCCAGCACGATGACAAGCAGCTACGTTCTTCAGTAGTTCCCTTAAACTCACCACCAGCTATCTGCATCTTAAAATTGCCACTTCCCAAGTGTCCAGCCCAGTTTCTCCCTAGTGCATGCAAGAGTCAGAGTCCAGTAGTGCGCTCCAACTCCGGAGCGGAACACACGACACAGGAGACCTTCCTTAGTGAAGGGGGAGTGCAAGTTTTAGGTGAGTAATGAGGACCTTGCTCCTATGAAGTCTTAAGTAAAGCATTAATGTGATTTTTAAGAGTCTTATCAGGTGAAATCTATATGCATCTATGACAGAAGACCCACAACTCGGTGCCTATGTCTTTCCAGAGATCCTCGTTTTACACTCATCATTTAAGAGGGGGGTCAGTAAGGATTGCACAGTGGTAGTAAGTTGCTACAAAAAAAACCAAAACCAACTTGAAAACATACTGTTCCTCTTGAACCCCAGAAAGGGACAGACCCTCCCGTGTACTCTGCCATTCATCAGGACGTGGACAGGGCATTGACCGAAGCGACACGTTGGGAAATCTGGATGAGAAATGGTTTTGCTACTTTTTGTTCAAGGCGACTCTTCTTCCCAGATGCCCCATGTTGAAAGGCACAGTCTGGTTTTACCAAACATACAGCCTGACACCTTTGTGTGCAGAGTCTGGCCTCGTCCAGTTTGGGGGGAGGGAGGGAGGGAGGTGGGGGGGGGGAGAAAAGGGTTGTTTTGCAGTTCATTTTCCTGCTGTAGAAGACTTGATTTTTCTTTCCCTGAGCCGCATGAGAAAAACATCCCAGAAAGTCTTGGGTTACCTTTGGAGTTCCCTTCACTTTAATTTATATAGTGTCTTTTTTTTTGTGAACTGGTGTAAAATGTATATGCTGACAAGCTCATGTATTTTTATGTAAATATTTTTTGTGGTTTCCCCACTTGCCCTTCTCTGTAAATATTTAGAATTCTCATATTCTTCTCACCTTGTATGATGCAGATGTGGTTTTGTTTGGTTTTTTATTTGTACTGTAATGCAACAATCCAGACTGAGGTGTCTTGTGGTATTAAAGAAAAGCAACAGTCCCACTGAGCTCACACTCAGATGTACAACTTGACAGCATTAATCAAGCCAGGTTAAAAACTACTCCCTTGTGTTGGTGTGTGTTTTTGCCTCTGCCTCTTTAATTAAGAGTATATTTTTAAAAAAACACAGGAAAAGCCAGTTTAGAGCCCTGCTGCCTTGGAGGGATGCTGGCAGGTGTCTCTAAAGCCAAAGGAGGAGGTGACTTTGTATTCCTATGCCAAGGCTGTCGCAGAATTGCTCACCATAAGCCCGTGCCACTGCTTATCTGTTGGGTTCCACCTGTGGCCATGACTGCTTTGTAACAAAAAATAAACCAGCCTGGGCTTTTTTTAGTCTCCCTTTCTTCTCACTCAGCACGACAGCTCAAGGAGAAATAGTTTGGCACTTGCACAGAAGGCGCAGGGCAGATGGCACAGGGCACCTTGGCCCTTGGAGCTGGCCAGGAGGGATTCTGGTAATACTGCTCATAGTTAATTAGTAGCAAAAAGATGATTAGAGGAAGCTAATTTCATACATACTTTTAGCAGTCTTTTCAACCGGTCCCACCAGCAAGCCGAGCAGCCCACCTCATCTCTGTTCTCTTAACATCTGCTTGGCACTGGGAATTCCCACTGTTCCAGAGCAACAGAGAGAGGACAGGGGGACCCTTTTCACAAAGGCTGCCATGCAAACCAAGTACCTGAGCTACGTCTCAGTATGAGCAACACCTCTCCCCTGCGTAGGTGCACTAAAAGCAGGAAGCTTTTCCTCTGCCGAGCACCAGAGACACTGCTGCCACATCCAGACTATGATAAGAATCAGACAGGCTCTCACACACCTCCACAGGAACCCCCCCGTGCTCCTACATGTCTGATCAAGTCGTCTGCTCATGCCACTAACGCTGAAGTTGTCCTGGAGGCCAACAGCAGAACACAATTAAGATGACTTAAAAATTCTACTGAAGACCAGTAGACAAATTCACATCTTGGCTAAAGCATTTGTGGCAGCTCAGATTTTTCTGCACAGTACAGTAGTTGTCAGAAGGACAATTATCAATGACTACACCTATCCCAAAAGACTCTGGTTCAGCAGGTAAGGGAACATAGCAGCAATCTGAACCCATTGCCTCAAGGAGCATCCCCAAGAGCTGCCATACCACCTCCCCAGCTTGGTTTGGCCTAAAACACTCCAACAGCAGTGCTGTGCCTCCCAGCCAACAAGGGCATTTCCCTTAATAGCTCTCAGGATGACAGAAGTTCTCAGCTGGCTGTTCTGCCCCACATCAGAAGAGGACTCTGTGTACCAGCAGTGCTGAGAACGTCCCTCAATTGCACACCCTTATTTCTCCCACCGCTTTGAGAAAGAGAAGATGAAAATACTCAAGTTCTCTGACAGCCTGTGCTGAGCAGCACCTCGGAGCTGACTGGGCAGGGCAGCAGCACAGATCAGTACCCAAGGCCCGGTAAAACCTCAGGCATCAAACCCGATTTTTCTGAAGAAGCGCTTCCACCAGGTAGCGCTGTTCAACCACATTTGCTGCTAAAAGCCAACTTTTCAGACCATTTGAGAGGCTTATGTTCTATTCTAGGAGTTTCCTTTCAGGTTTCCAACTCCTGATATGTAGAGGTAGATTTCTTTTTTAATTATTTTCCATTTTTCAAAAGCCATACTGAGCACCCAGCGCTCCTGCTTGTCTCCCCGAGGCACCACCAGCCCACGGGTCTCGCACAGAGCACCCAGCCCAGTACACTGACCTACCACTAACACTGGAGCATCCAAGCCCAGAGGCAGACTGTGGACCAAGGCAGATCACTGCTGCCTTTCAAAGCAGCCATCAGCTGTTCAAGGGCTCCATCCCTGGGGGAGCACTACAATATGTTCACATCAACAGTAGAAAAGTCATCCAGAAGCAGCAACCAAAGCCAGGAAGGTGCAAATGCTGCTCAGTCCCTCCCCTTGGCTTCCTCCCAGCAGCAAGGACACCCTGCTAAGATTAATTAGCAGACTACACTCCTAGAAGGCCCCCCAGCCACATGCATTGAGTCCAGCATCTGTCAGAGCCAAGCTCATCCAAACACAAGAGTCTCAAGCCACTCACACCAACGGCAGCCTGCAGGGTGCGACTTGTCCAACTCCACTTCCCAGCACAGGGCTGGGCACGAACCAGGATTTGGCTTCTCACCTTCACATTAATCAGGGGCTGAGCATCTGGTGCAGGCGGACTCCTTCCCTCCAGGGCCAAGCAGGGCAGCAGGACAGCTGACAGCTTTCTGCCCCCACAAAGGGACCTGCAGGCAGGAAGCCCTCCAAACAAGGAGGCTTCTGGTGCCCTTGGTGAGCAGGACTTGGTAGAAGTTTGGCAGTGTCACAAGAACGAGGGAGGGATGCGGGGGGTGACACAAGTCCCCTAAGATAAGCATTCCTGGTGCAGAAGCACTACTCAATGCAGGGACAGCCAGCACCCCAAACAGGCTGCCACAGCTGGCAGAGCATCCTGCCCATCACCAAGATCGCAGCCCAGCAAAGCCCAACTGGCCACTTGTAAGGGAGCACTTGTGATGTGGGGGCCAACAGCAGCAGCCAGAACAGATGGGGAAAAGCAGAATTCTCTGCTCCTCTCATCCTCCCAAGGACAGCAGGGACAAGCTCCCCACTCAGTGCTGTCCAGCCCCATCTCACTCCTCCTTCCCACATCTCTTCCGAGCAGAGAGGCCACAGTCCTGGCCCTACACTTGATCTGTGCAAAAGCTTTGAGTCAGCCCTCATCAGGAACCGTCACACCACTCACCTACCCCTCTGCAATCACTTCATCTCTCTTTCCTGAAGGGTTTTTTCTGTCCTGTCAGTTGGGTGCACACACACAGTGGGATGAAGCCCTCAGGTCAGTTCAGGGTACGGTTGGCACCAAAGGATACCACTTAAAACCAGGTTCTCCAGCCTGCAACACAGCTCTTCTTCCAAGTTATAACTTTATCTCTTGAAGTCTCACAAGCCCAAACAATTCAGCTTTCCCTGCTATCAGCCAGCCCCATCTTGCCACCCAGCTGCAGTTTATCTGTCTGCTGTCCTGCCAAAACCTTTCAGCCTAAGTGCAGTATGTGTAGCACAAGCTTTTCACACTTCAGATCCCTGCCTTTGGCACGCCGAGACACTTAAGGATGTGCATTGCCCAACAGTTAGTGGTCGAGGTGCCACTGGATCTCAACAGCAGTCAGGGAGGAACAGGAATCAAACAAACAGTTCTGGGGTGTCCTGCAGAAACCTTACCAGGGATCTCTCACTGCCTGCTTAAACACAGGGAGTTGCTGGCTCCATCCAGCATCACTGCTGAGCACACATGGTATCACTGCAGCTCTGCAGACAGGCAGCTGCAACTGCTTTGTCCTATAGTACAGCCATCTACACCCCACCCCATCTCTCAAGCCGTTAATTCCACGGGCTACAGAGCCCAAAGGGAAGATGCTACCTGCAGAAAGCATCCACTAAACAGGGAACGGGCTGTCCTGTAGCAAGAAGGGGAAGTGAAATTAAAGTTGCCTCAAATCTGCCATGAGCACCTTGATCTTTCAAGTTCAGAACCCCTGATCACTCCTTACCCCACCAGTGGGCTGAAGTAAATCATCAGCCCCTGGACAGACACCCTTGGCTTCAGACATGATGTCTGCACTTTATGGTTCAAGTCAGCAGCCAAGACAGGCTGGCTTACAGTTATCTGCCTTATCACCTTCCTGGGAAGGTCTCTCTGCCCAACACAGGCCTTCTCCCGACTCTTCACAGAGCTGGCATCCAGTCTGTCCTGTCTTTACATCTCTCACTGGGTATTTCCCTCCCTGCAAGTGCTCAGAGTTATCAAGTCGAAGCCAGCAACACTGCAGCTTCAGCTCCAAGTTCAAGGAGGTCATTGCACAACAATGGGACACTAGTTCTGCCCAGCGTGGGACAAGAGAAGCCCATCAAGCACCAGGTTCACACAAGAGACTCCTGCTTTACCATGTAACCCCCCAGCATTTCTCTCAGACAGGTACAAAGCACCACATCCCAGTTCCCTCCCTTCTGTTCTGCACCTACCTGCAGGTCCCAGAGCAGGGGAGAGGCCACCTACGCTTGCAAATGAGGAGAAGACCTTTTCCCAGCTGCCAGGGCCCCACATATGCAAACACCCCCATTGTAGCAGACCCAACACACTCCCTATTACACCACCAGCTCCACAGCTTGACTGGATTTATTAATTGTGGACAGATATAGTCAAGGAGGCAGCTGCCTTTCTGGACAAAGAAAAGTCACCCTCCTAAATATCAAAGACAACAGGAAAGAGAGATCCTTGTACAAAAGGGCAGTTAACCCTCGTGGCAATTGTATGTTGGAGAAAGATGCAAGGCCTGTGCAAAGTGTGACATGCTAGAAAGGGGAAACAAAGCACAAAGGGCAAGGGGAAGGTTTCCAAGTGAAAAATGCATTCATCCATTTTTTAATGATCTAAGATGCTAGAGAAAAATATTTGACTCCAGCAAGTGCTGGAGCTTGATGCATTATTCAAACTGCACAAACGTTTGAAGACCAGAGATGTGGAAACCTTCAATGAGAACAAGTCACCTGGCACATTCCCAGGGAGGACGTGTGGGTGATCTGTGCCATCCCAACGGAGGGGGCAGCTGCAATGGTTCCATGGCTTCTATCCATGCTCTGTACCTCAGCAGGATACAGCAGCCCCGTTTCCTCTCCACCCCTGAACTACCCAGAAAATCCCAGGGAGATGCACTCAGGATACATCCAGGGAGAAACCACTCCTGCCTCACAAGTGTCAAACAGAACTAAAAGCAAACTTTGCACAGAAATGCAGCAGTAAAGCAGAAACTCAGACGAACAAAGTGCAGTGAGAAGGGTAATGCAACAAGCCCACCATGGACATGGAAGTAAAAAACAATTCTCCCCTCCTCCAAATCACCCCTCGCCCTCTGGGGCAGACAATCACATCAACAGCAATATTCTAGGAGAACCTCATTCTGCTGCACTTGAAGTTATAAATTCAAACACAAAAATCACAAAAAAAAAGTGCCAGACAAGGCCAGGTTTTCAGACAGGCAGGCAGCCAGCAGAAACACACACAGACCAGGGCTTGCTTCTGAGGATGGGAAGACATCTGCTTTGCCCTCTGCCTTCCATCAATGCTTGCCTTTCACAAGTGTCATTTACTTTATTAGCATTTTTTTTTTTCCTTCAGTTTTCCTCTAGTTGCTTTTTTGAAGAGTATCTTAATCATCTTGCTTAAAGGATTTTTTTTTTTTTTCCCCACACCTTTAGTTTCTTTCCTCTGAATCCCATTCAAGCTCTGCAAGCCTTGCTCTCCTTATCTAGCCCCAAAAGGATGGGAACTGGAGCATGATCTCTCTCATCATCTATTGCAAGAGACAGTGATGTTGAGAAGAGATGGCTGCACATGTACCTAAAGGGGCCTGCAGGAGAGCTGGAGAGAGGCTTTGGACAACAGCATGCAGTGACAGGACAAGGGGCAATGGCTTTAAACTGAAAGAGGGGAGATTTCAATTAGATATAGAATCATAGAACTGTTTGGGTTGGAAGGGACCTCCAAGATCATCCAGTTCCAACCCCCCTGCCACAGGCAGGGACACCCTCCACTACACCAGGTTGCTCAAAGCCTCATCCAACCTGGCCTTGAACACTTCCAGCAATGGGGCAGCCACAACTTCTCTGGGCAACCTGTGCCAGTGTCTCACCACTCTTATTGTAAAAAATTTCTTCCTTAGATCTAATTTAAATCTCCCCTCTTTCAGTTTCAAGCCATTGCCCCGTGTCCTGTCACTACACACCCTTGTCAAAAGAGAAAAGTTTTTTGACAACAAGGGTAGAGAGGCACTGGACCAGGTTGCCCAGAAAAGTTGCAGCTGCCCCATCCCTGGAAGTGTCCAAGGCCAGGTTGGATGAGGCTTTGGGCAACCTGGTGTAGTGGAGGGTGTCCCTGCCCATGGCAGGGGGGTTGGAACTAACACATCTTTAAAGTCTCTTCCAACCCAAACCATTCTATGAAGGAAAATACACCAACACCTCCCAGCAAACACATGAACACAGCACTGTGCTGGCCAGTAATGTTTCACCAATACAGAGAAAGTGGAAGTTTGTTGGTAATAACACATAATGCAACGACTTCCCAGCTGACACCTGCTGAGCAGCGCTGTAGCGTACAGAAGGCACAGGAACGTGCTACAGAGCAGTCACCAATTTCTGCAACGGAGCAAGAGAAAAAAGCTGGTCTGAACTCTCATGTTTCCTCAAGTGAAAGACTCTTTCGGAAAAGAAAACAATGTTCAAGGAGGACAGTTTTTTAGAAGTGGAAAATATTTTCTTCCATTAGCGTCACAACTTCAAAAGCAAAACCAAAACCCTTCACTAAAACCCCCAATCCACAAACTTCTCCTTCCACTTCAGGGATTGTTTTAAGCTTCAGGATGAGCACAGTGGTCAGCATCTCCACTCGGCAGCGAGCAGAGGTCTCCCAGCTGCCAAGCCAGCTTCCAGAAGAACTGGGCACAGCCTCAAACCACCACTACTTTGAGCAACAGGCAGAAAGACACTACTCAGACGTTTGTTCAGATGCATTTTCTGGGTGCCTGACAGAAGACTTTGTGGTGTGGTCTGCTCTGCAGAACCGCTGAGCACTTGGAATTGCTAGCCAGGGTTCAGGAGCCACGTTTCCAATAGCTGAAGGGCTGAGGCTGTGCACTTGAACACATCCCTGGGACATCACACAACAGCTGCAACACAACTTAACTGAGGGATTTTTCACTTGAGGTTTTGAGGGACAGAGAGGCCACCAGCAAAACAGGGAGATGCCTTGTCTCAAGAGCCAGAGGGGTTATTTACTGTTTGTGAAGCGTATGGAGACAAGAGCTATCGATGCCATTAGAAGCGTACACGGCTTTAAGTTAATCATTAATAATCTTTTTCCAGAGTGGGATTTGAAGTAATACAAGGCCAGACAAGACATCACAGAAGAAAAATGATTTAATAAAGGCTGAGCAAGTGGACATGATCCGTTCTGCACACCGAGTGAGACAGGTTGGTGGCTTTGGAAAAGGACAATGAGGCTGCACAGTTAAAGACCATCATAACACATATACACACAGGTACGAATTGAGATTCACCAGAAATCTCTTTTCTGGCAATTCCTACCTTTTAAGTCACTTTGTAACCTCAGGACTACGCTTTTTTGGGAGTTTGTATTACAGATGCAACCTCTGCTCTCGGCTGCTGCGCACACATTAGCATTTTTCCACCACCCAGCATGGCTCTGCTCCCACCCCCAAACACAGCAGCCTGAGTGTCCTTGTTCCGGCTTGCTTTCATCTCATCTCCTGGAGGATGAATAATGGAGCAGTGGTAAGGGAAAGAAGGGAGCAGGCACGCCTTTTTGCAGTTCAGACCAGACACTGAGCAGCTTAAAACCTGAACTGGCCAAATTAGAAGGAAGTTCTGTTGATTTACATCTACCCACAACACCACCACTGGGAAAGAAGCTCTGTCAGAGGCTGATTTAAAGCCCCATCACGAAGGGGCAGAAAGAAAACAAGGAATTAGGATTGCATTCTCTTTTTCCCTACAGATATTGTGGTTTTATGGGTGTATGGCAGATCGCTCCCATCCAGAGGCTGGGATGGAGGCCTGCACATTTCAAAAAGGTCAGACCCAAGCTGTATGTATTTTCATACATATAGTTGGAGAAAAGTCAAGTGCAGGTGAAGCCTTCGTGCCAAGAGAGCACCAGCCCAGGGCTTTAACCTCAGTACGTGCCTCTGGGCAAGCTGGACAGTTGCCTGGCACAGCTGGAGCAGCCCTGCCAAGTCTCACCGGCTGCACCAGGGCTTCTGCCGAGGTCTAACCCCAACCAGCAACTCAGCTCCACGCCGGTGGGATAGGGGAGAGAGTCAGAAGAGTGAGAAAACTTGTGGGTTGAGAGAAAGACAGTTTAATAGGCAAAAACCATGCACACAAGTGAAGCCAAACAAGGAATTCATTCACTATGTCCCATGGGCAGGCAGGTGCTCAGCTATCTCCAGGAAAGCAGGGCTCCAGCAAACACAGCAGTAACTTGGGCAGGCAAATGCCATGACTCCCAACATCTCCCCCTTTCTCCTTCTTCCCCAGTTTTATATGCTGAGCATGACATCATATGGTCTGGAATATCCCATTTGGTCAGTTGGGGTCAGCTGTCCCAGCTGGGTCCCCTCCCAACTTCTTGTGCCCCCCCAGCCTACTCACTGGTGGGGTGAGAAGCAGAAAAGGCCTTAACTGTGTGTTGGCACTGCTCAGCCATAACAAAAACATCTCTATTGTCAACAGTTTTCAGCAGGAATTCAAACCACAGCCACATACTGGCTACTGTGAAGAAAGTTAACTCTATCCCAGCCCAACCCAGCAGATTCACACAGTGGGTGCCTGCCTGCAGCTGGCAGGAGTCCTCCAGCACTCATGCATCCTTGAGATGGGCACTTCCCTCTAGAGATGATCCAAGCTCCCTCTGGGAGAGCTATCAGTGACAGCAGGGTATTGTGACTTTCCTCATCAAGACATACCTTACCACAGGCTAATTATTCTCAAACAGCAAACCATGCTCACAGCATTGATTGTTTTTTAACAGGAGAGGTCCAGCACCATGAAACTGGTCCAGCAGTTCCTTCATATAAATGCCCCACTTCTGACAAGAACATGGCTTCAAATATGCCATTCACTAAAGCATTGGATTTCAAAAACACTCCAGTTTCTCTTTAACCAGGGCTTCTTGGGAAGCAGGTACCACCCTCATTATACAGATAAAAAAAAGAAGGCCAAGCTTTTTGTGGGGACCAAATGGCAAGCTGGACACAACGAGACTCCACAGCTACTACCCAAGACATCCACATCCCCTGGGATACTATGCCATGAGGAACTGATTTTATATTCCTGGCTTCGAAGCAGTGTGATGATTTATTCTTGCACACTAATGTGAAATGGGTCAAACCCACAGACCCCTTCAGAAGTTCCTCAGCACTCAGCAAAACCTGACTCAGGGGGCCAAACGCGAGCTTAGCTCAGCTGGCACGAACAACCAAGGCAGTATCTTCAGGTAATTAAGCAGCTAATCAATTTTGAGAAGCTGAGCTTCTAATTGCTAGCTGGAAATATGAAGCAGACTTATTTCTTGGTTTAGAAGGCAGAAGAATAGGATGGAGACCTGAAATGCCCAGCCTTTCTTGTTTTGGAGGTTTGCTTTGGTGTGCACCCAGGACACGTGTGCTGAAGCATCCCCAAGACAGGCTTTGACACTCTACAATTGTATCAGCACTTGAGGAATAGAAGTGTCAAAGCAATTAAGTTTGAAGAGGTTCTTTTTCTCCCTACTCATTCAAATTCTGCGGAACATTTCCCAACTTAAGCTTTGCTGCAAAAATTGTTAATATAAAGTCCTGCTTTTTTTTTTTCTCCTAAAGAACAGGGGAAGAGGAAAAGCTGAAAGCAAGGCATTGGAGAGATGAGACAGAAAAGCCTCCCCTGAAACTGCCCAATTTTCCATTTCAAATCAAAACGTTGCCTTTTTGTAATATACAGGCTTGTTTCTTCTGGCATTCTCCAATAGAATGACACAAGTTTTATAAGGAAAAAAACCAAACCACATTTCAAAGCAGCTGCTGAGCTACTTCAGCCCATCACTCTACCTGCTTGCACCCCAGCTTTGCCAACTGCAAGACAGAGATAACAAAAGCCTACCAGTGACAGGGACCCTGCAGGAGCTTGTTGAACAGCCAACAGGCTCCTCATGACAGCTGTGAGTTGTCTCCCATGTACACAAAACATTTTTCCATTTAAGCAATCATTCGAGTGTTGTCTCTGAACCATCATCAACAGATGAGGCAACACTCTTCCCTTCCACAAACGAACTTCTGTTAGGTGCCTGGAAACCACCTGATAGATGGTGGACCTATGGATGGCCTGAAACAAGGGGCAAAAAGTCAAATTACTGAGCACCAAAGCTTCGGGGAGCTCTTAACAAGAGTTATTTGGCCCAGGGCCACCAACCAGCCAGCAACCATGCTGGAAAACAACTCTGGAGTCCTGCTCTACCCTCAAAGACCAAGCTATTAGTGACTTGCTGGCTCAACTACATTTTCTGCTTTGTTCTTTCATGGACAAAGTCAGGGGTGAATGTTTTCTGCAAAGGGCAATCCATTATGGATATTTCCCAGGATACACACAGTGTAAGGCAACTCGGTGTCCTTGTGGAAGGGACTAAGAGAGACTGTGCAAGGAAATAGCTGTCATTATCTTAAAAAAAAACCTTTTAAGTTTCCTTTGTCCCAACTGCTCTGGCCACATCAAATCTCACCAAGACCCCTGCCATGACCTCTGATGTGACTTTTCTTCTTCTGCTGAGCCTGACTGTCTCACTGTGAGTCACAAACAGCCTTCTGAAAGTGAGTTAGGATGAAATAAGTGCACTGTGCACCGCACACGCAGTGAATTATCAGTCTGCTACTGAAACTTCAAGGAAAAACTGCAAGAAAAGGACATTTCTTCCAAGGATTCTCTAAGCAGCAGTAAATCTTTCAGCTGTCTGCCAAGTTAATTCTACACTGCCTTTAAGGCCACTGAGTGGATGAGCTGCGGCTTGCTTCTAGGACAAGGTATGTTAACTGGATCACTTTTCTACCCCCCCCCCTTTCCTACTAGGGGACTGCTGAGGGCCTAAGAGTAACTCAACTGTTGGCATCAGATAGTCTGACCATCATACAGGCAGCAGCTGTGCAAAAAATAGAATAGTCTAACTTCTTCAAAACAGCCTCCAAGCTAGGAGAGGATGAGGGAGCAGGAGAACTGCAGGATGCTCACACCAGTCCACCCAGCCTTCCTGCTTGGCACCACAGCTGGTCAGCTTTGCTGCCCCAACTAAACAATAACAGTTCAAGCATCTCACAGGGACAGGACAGAGCTTCGTGCATTTATCTTGGTAGAGTTTGAGGCTGACAAATACTCAACACAACAGTGAATCTGTCACTCCAGGCAGAATCTCAGCCTCCCCTTGCTCCACTGGCACTTCTCCCAGCAGACAATGCTGTCCACAGGATGACTACAGTCCCTGCCAGCCCCAGTTGCCTCAGTAACTAAGCCTTGGCCCCAGGAGCCAGCTCTTGGACAGGTGGAAATGTGACAACCACCATATGGAGGACTTAAGCAAGGACTGCTACAGCTCAAAGCCCAAATTCAGCAAATGAAAGCTTAGGACTTGAGACTGGTTGGATATCACCATAGACCCCTTCGCAGATCCTTGCCACTGTATCCCACAGAACATCTGCCATGTCTGTTTTTCTCCTTTTCCACAAATACAAGTGGATTGCTTTTCTGCAGCACATGGGCTTTTACTCAAAATCCACATACACGAGGACGTTCAAAGATTAAGGTCCCTCCACAGGGTCCCACAACAGGGCAGGACCCTCTGGTCCAGCCTGCTACACGAGTATAAAACTTCTTGTGTCCTCCATGGTGCACGTTTGACACAAGACACACACGGTAAGGAAGTGATCACCACTCACAGACACCTAAATACAGACCAGATTCTTCTCCCCACCTGTTAGAGCTGGCAGCTAAGAGCTCCATTACAAGATGCACTTTCCCAAACACACATAACCACAGAAGCCATTCCCTGGTCAAACTGGGCTCTCAGCTTTCAGAGCTACCCCCAAAAAACACTGTTTAAGCACGGGACTCTCCACGAGACAGGACAAAGATGATCTTCTCCAGTATCAGCTGATCAAGAGGCAGGTACTTAGTCAAGCTTGTGCCACCGTTTCTCCTTTTAGCATCAGTTTAGATTAGAACTCCTCACAACATAAAGACACATCACCAATAACAGGGCCTCCTCTCAGCTAAGGCACTGTCATCACAGAATCACAGAATGTCAGGGATTGGAAGGGACCTCAAAGGATCATCTAGTCCAATCCCCCTGCCAGAGCAGGACCACCTAGATCAGATCACACAAGAACACATCCTGGTGGGTTTTGAACGTCTCCATAGAAGGAGACTCCACAACCTCTCTGGGCAGCCTGTTCCAGTGTTCTGTTACCCTTAGTGGGAAGAAGTTCTTCCTCATGTTTAAGCAGAACCTCCTGTGTTCCAGCTTAGATCCATTTCCCCTTGTCCTTTCATTGGATGCCAGTGAGAAGAGCCTGGCTCCATCCTCATGGCAGTCACCCTTTACATATTTATAAACATTAATGAGGTCCCCCCTCAGTCTCCTCTTCTCCAAGCTAAAGAGACCCAGCTCCCTCAGCCTTTCCTCAGAAGGGAGATGCTCCACTGCCTTCATCATCTTTGTGGCCCTGCACTGGCCGCTCTCCAGCAGTTCCTTGTCCTTCTTGACCTGAGGGGCCCAGAACTGGACACAATATTCCAGATGTAGCCTCACCAGGGCAGAGTAGAGGGGGAGAACCACCTCTTTAGACCTATTAACCACACCCCTTCTAATACACCCCAGGATGCCACTGGCCTGCTTGGCCACAAGGGCACATTGCTGGCTCATGGTCATCCTGCTGTCCACCAGGACCCCCAGGTCCCTTTCCCCTGTGCTGTTCCCCAGCAGTTCAGTCCCCAACTTATACTGGTACATGGGGTTGTTCTTACCCAGATGTGAGACTCTACACTTGCCATACCACATATTCCCAAGGGCACACCTGCAAAGTGCCATCTTATGCTCCAAAGTTACTTCTAGCAGTGGGTTCCACAGACTTTGGGATTAATAAATAAATAAATAGATAGATGTATTACTTTGCTCAGTTCAAAATTAGCTTTTTCTTTTCAAGTTTAATGCCATTCTTGTTTTGCTTTTGTATTCTACCGATCTCACTGGCTCAGGGACGTGACATTTCCATAATTCACTCGGTTCCACTGAAATCGAGATAATTTCCAGGCTGTGGCCTTTCAGAAAGTAGAAGTCACGACTAGCTTTCTTACATCTCAAAATATATATTTATGCCCTCTAGCCTTTCCTAAGACAACTGCAGAGCTGCTGCCAGTCCAAGGAGGAAAGGGCAGGAGCTCTGACATGCACATGCCACCACTTTCATTATCACAACTGCAACACGCTGCCAAGTTGGAGGAGTATTTTTAGACTAGAGAAAAAAAAATGGGGATTTATCAGAGACTTATTAATACAAAAGTGACACTAATACACTAGCAGCCTTCTGTTTTCCCTATACTTACACAAATTGGATTTATTTTCTTTCCATTGTCCAGCTTTTCCAGACAAGGAAATTGGTGCTTATCCAACCACTGCAAGGTCTTGGGCAGAAATAACAAAACAGGAGAGCACAGATATGGGTCTCTGCCAGGTCTTAAGGAGTCCTCGACACAACTGCTTTCATTCCTGCCACGGATAGCAACAAGCTTGTCACAAACCACAAGGTCAGACAGGGAAATGTAGACACACACACTGATGATCAGGGATTCACAGACCAAAACTCCATATTCCCTGGAATATCCCGCTCTGCAGAGACTTGTTGACATATGGATGATCAAGGCAGTTAATCTGAATAAAAAGCTCATAGGTAAACTAGATTAAACCCCTGTGTGGACACATTTATCCAGAATTAGAAGCAGGCTTTATTTAATTTAGCTTTGAAGTAAACATATTAAGGCCACTTTTATTCTGAGTAAGAGCAGCCGTGCTACAGGCCAGTGTAGTTTAAGTAATCCACTTTACAATTCATGCTGTTAGTTCATTTGGACTAATTTTCACCCAAGTATCTCTGTTTAAACAAGCTTGAAGCAAGACTGTGAAACAGCCTCCTTGAGCTAGCTCTGCTAGCTAACTGGGAGGCAGCCACAGACCCAACACCAGCAAGCACTGGGATCAGGCAAGCTGGGGAACAATTCCAGCTCCTTCTGTGATGAAGTGTCAGGGATGTGCCTCGGTCCTCGGGGGCGAGCTGAAGCCCCAGCAGAGCTGAGCTGGTAAAACCATTTCTCTGGATTTGCTACTCCAAGTCAGTGATCAGGCAACGTTTGGGCTTTCAGCCCATTTTTCCACGAGAGCTGTTTCTGGCTTGCCTGTGCAGACAGATTATTTAACAGAAGGACAGGGGAGAAGGGGGAGGGAAGGAAGGATTTAGTTTCTCCGGAGAAAGCTGCTGACAACAAGCAAAATAAAATACCCTGGAGAGAAAGTGCTTGACAAGAGACTAAGCCATAGGAATTGTGTTGTTGGCATCACGGGAGCAAACCTGGATGGAGTTACTGGCTGATAGTGGGAAAATGAAAGAGCTGAATAGACAGTGCCATGCCAGTAAAGGGATGAACGGAAGAGCAAAGAGTGGGGAGGAGGAGGAGGGTTTCCTACACGACTAGACAGGCAACAATACAGCTCATTGTCATCCCTGGGGTTGATAGAGCAGCTCCAAAAGAAGCAGATGATGGTTATATCTCTTTCCCCTTGCATACTTCTACACTCCCATCGTTTCACACCGAAGCTTATTTCACCAGGTCTGCTTTCAGTACAGGGCTATTGCAGCAGCAATAGCAAATACTGAACACACAAAGCAATTCATTGAGGTGGAAAGAGACATTATGGGGGAGATTTCATCAAGAAAAGCAGCAGCTTGGCTGCAGAGACAGAAACTGGTCAGAATACATAATTTCTCTTGCCCCTTTGAGCTAATTTATATTTGGTCTAAGAGTGAATATAAACACATATGGATATCTAAGACAGATGCTGTCCTAGCCTCTAAAAGGGAAAAAACACCTCCTGGAAACATTAGCAGCCAACAAGTTTTAAGTCTCAGTGTATTCTCCTCGTACACTATCAAAAAAAAAATACCAGACAAGTTTTACTAGAAAATCAGATCCGAAAGTTAGTTGGAAGGAATAATTTTGGAGGACAGAAGCCCCAAAGATTAATAAGTTCTGACCAGTTTTGTGGAAGAGCAGCTGGGCAGAGGGAAAGAAGCCCTAACAGCATCCCTGTTGCATGCAAGGCTTTCTCAGGAGGCAAATTTTATTAATGTTTGAAGCAGAAAGCCACAATCTGCTCAAAGAGTGGCTTGTTTAGAAGTTTATGTCATTCATCATGAGTAAATCCTTAGTACAGCTGTGATCAGTTCATAAACAGTAATTAAGTTGGAACCTATACTAGAAACTTACAGTTAATGAACTAGTGCAACTTCTGAACTGATTTAAAGGATCAGTTTTTCCTCCCATGAAGGAGGCCATGGGTTAAGTACAGCTATTCCATCAAGTACAGCAGGAGAAAAAAGTGCCTATTAGCATCTAAGCTAAGAGAATAATTAGTTTTACCTCTTTATTCACAAATGGGTTGGAGCAACTTACAGTTTTCTTGAATCTATTTATGATGGGAAATTTGCAAGATTTTTTCCTGCAAATAATTAGTTATTGACCTCTAAGTTTGCTTAGGGAAAAAGCACTCACAAGTAAGTCAATCTATTATTCAAGGAACATTTGTTGTTTAGGGATTTGTGTCACTGGAACCACATTTCTGGTCTGCTACTGACTAAGCACAACTTCAGGTTTCTTCAAGGCAGGAGGAGGGAGGTGTTGGAAGTCCCATTTTTCAAAGTGTCAAACTTATTTTTTTCCTTCTTCCAATAAGTGTTTTTTGCCAGTATTTGCTTAAAAGGTTTTGAATGTTTCTTGGCAAAAAAAATACAGCTATTTTATTAATATTCTAGGAACATTTTCCCAGCATTTAGATGTTCTAACTAACAACAACAGCATTAAGCAAGACTTTGAATTCCTCCTAAACTGGAGACCTTGAATTCCTCCTAAACTGCAGAGCACAGGGACAACTTCAGCTGCACACAACTGGGGACAGATCTTTAATTTCTGCTCAGCTTCCCACTTCTTATCAAGACAGACAAAGCTCTGATCATCAGTAACACCCACCCATCACACTTTTGGTCCAAAACCATGAGAATTTCATACAATCACGCAATACAATCTTTTCCCAGTGTCAGGACCTGGTGTGCTATGCATAGTGGGGATTTTTCAACCCAGCATAACAAAAAAAACAGCCAATCCTCTCAAGGTCAGTAGTTTCACTGGGAAAGTGCTGAGCGCCCCCCCCCCCCAAACTCTTTCCTCCCAGCCTCAGGTCCCTTTCCCCAGAGATCCATGATAGCACTTTCCTCCTATCCTCATTTTCAAGGAGCATGTATTGCCTTCTGGTGTGAGCTCAGGTTGTATTTAGCCCCTCCTGGAAAAGTAGAGCAGACTTTCAGTTTGCAGTAATTAGAGGCAAGAGCTAAGCAAATTAGCTATCAAAACTTCAACAACTCTGCTTCATGCTTCCCTGGGCTTTGTCAGAACAAGCTGCCAGTGCCTGATACAGGAGCTTTCATAGGAAAAAAGCCACACTAAGGCTGCTCACCACATCTGTGTGCACATCTGGGAGACCGACAGCAGTCGAGCACACACAGGTGAACAGTTGCAAGGCAGAAACCAAGGAAAGAGAAATCCAGACTGACATAATTGCTAATGCCAGAATAGTCTGGGAACATCCCATCCTGCCCTGCACCCCAACAGGAGCACAAGCAGCCCAACACAAAGCCTACCAGGCAGATCCCTCTCCAGTTACAAGAGGGACAATCCCAAGCAAGCTCTTGGGTCTCCAAGCATCCATGCTGGGCTTGCACAGGGAGGAAAACCCCATCTACTGTAAGCATTTGTTGTTCCGAAGGAGCAAAACAATTTTGCACCTCACTAAGCTTTGCCAGTGTTTAACCCTGCACAGGGTGACACTGCAGCAGCTCCACCCTCATCTGCTGAAATCCAAGAAACAGGTCAGCAGGAGACAAGCACCATGCTCTGGGTCACAATTTAATAGCCCTGAACTCTGCGATGAGAGACCCAAGAGTCAGTCCACAGCCAGCCCCATACAATAATATTATCACATAGCTTTCCTTCCTGCATATCAAGTGTAAAAATTCCTTTGGAAGTGTCTCCTACATCAGCAGGAGGTACACTGGTGCAGCTGCATTGCCAGCCCTGCCACAGCCTTTAAGTGAATACTGCTTTTAAAGCTCTGATGAAGCTACCTGGTACAGCCCTCGCCTGGACTCCCATGATTTTAAGTGCTACTTGAGCTCCTTCACATTCCATTTCCCTGCTCATCCCCCATCTACACAACAGCTATTCTCCAAATCGTATGCAACAAAACCCTCTAGAAGTATTACTTCATCCTGCTGCAATCATAAGAGATGCTGGAGTGAAATATATTTTCCGAAATTCAAGTGCAAACCCAGTAGTGTTTGTTAATGCAAATACCTTGAACTGTCCTTAAGCCTTCAACTTCCCCCTTTCCCCCAGCTGCAATGCCATTCTCAGCACCAACAACAGCTTTAGTGCTTATTCCTTTTAACAGTCCATGAAAAAAAAAAAAAATAAAAAAATCAGTATTACCATGCGATGATGGGTTCAACAGAAAACTGCCTTTCCTGGGCAAAGGAAGTAAAAATTTTGATTTTGGGTTGTTGTTTTGTGCTTTTTGTTTGTTTTTTTTCAAAGGCATGTTGTGAAAAATAAGAGCTGCATTTGGAAAGCTGAGAGAAACACACATTTAAAGGAACATCTTCCTTTGCAAGCCAAATAGGAAAAGTATGTTTCAATGGACAACAGCCCTCTGTGGTAGCACAGGATGGGATTAATAGCTTCCATTGCCACTGCTGTCCAGGTCCACACTGTGGGATTTGGTCCTTCCCTTCCAACACTAAACACGAGAATCAATTTGCACAGTCAGGTCACCAATAGGATTCACATTTCCATCAGCATTAGGAAGATCTCCATCAGAGATCTGGAGCTGTGTGTGTGCCAACCAGCAGCTACAGCACAGCTCTGCCCTTTCTTGCATGCCATTCTCAACACCCTGCTTACCCCCTTGGCCCAGTCACATCTTTGTGCCTTTGCTTACTATCAGGGTATAAATTATCACTTACAGCCACATCCATACATCACCCAACCCCAACAGGCCCCTATATCTGCTGGAAGTTTCAGGAATATGTAGAAAAAAAACTGGCTCTAGCACAGATTTCAAAAGCAGATAACATGAAGCTGAAATCTGTATTTCACAAATCTAAATTGCGTTTTACAAGTAATTTATCCTCGTTTTAGGAGAAGCACAGAAACTGGAAATACACAACTAGTGTACTAACAGGAACATATGAACTTCTACATGATTAGCAATATCTTGTAAGGTGCCTTTACACCAGTTAGGTGAGCACCACTAGTTCCATTATAGAGGTGGGGAAACTGGGACCCAGATGTCCCCAAGGCCACAAAAAGGCTAGTAGCAGAGGACAGCAATACTCAGGGCTCAGGATTCCCAGGGCAAAGCCCTAACTTGCAAGCTACATCTGCTTGTACAAGAATGATGCTTTATTTCAGTGTCAAGTGATAAAGGAAAAACCCCAACACTTTGTATAGAAGAGTTACTCACTAAATCTCACCACAGCTGCAGAAAAGTCCAATAGCTTTAAAAATTCACCATGACCTTAAGCACTGTGACAACTGCCTGTTAGGAGCTCTTGTGCTGAGCAAGGTAATCGTGTCATCTGTCACCAGCACCTACCAGAGTACATCAAAAGACCAAATTCAGAGGTCCAGAGCTCTCTATGTGGTCAGTAAAAAGTGAGAAATGGCTACCACAGCCCTTTAACACTATGCTTTGCACTTCCCATACTCAAAAAAACTTTCAAG
This sequence comes from Tauraco erythrolophus, assembly GCF_009769465.1. Classification (NCBI taxonomy): domain Eukaryota; kingdom Metazoa; phylum Chordata; class Aves; order Musophagiformes; family Musophagidae; genus Tauraco; species Tauraco erythrolophus. Next base: position 6,487,154 of record NC_141490.1, read on the forward strand.
ATGACATCAAGAGCTCAGATTTAAAACACTTATAGTAAGAATTTCTAAAAAAAAAAAAAAAAGAAAATCTGTATGCAAAGCACCACTGTGCTACAAATGTAAAGTCACAGAACCAACTGAATGAGTGAAGAACACCTCAGACTTCAGTTAAGCAGCATCCTGGATGCTATTTAGTGAGGTGACACTTTATAATCTTTAATACCCTTCTAAAACATGCCCTACTGAAGTCCCTGCTAAATTAAACAGGCTCATTACCTTGCAACGAAATAAATAGCTGGAACTGCTACAGAATTACAGCTTCCCCACCCCAGATAAGCTTGTCACCAGTGAATTCTTCCATCCCTTTCTTTTTCTTCCCATATTAATGCCCTCCATCATAATAAGGATTCCTACCCACTGCCAAAACTCAATTTACACTATTTACTTTAATGACCTCATTTGTCATCCTAGCATGTGTTTCTGCCTCTGGGACTGCAGCCCCGTCAGTCTGCCAGAAGGTCTCATTTACAGTTTGCTCTTTCATTATTATTTTTAAAGATTAAATTGCTTCCATATCAGGGCAAACAGTCTGGGAACTCCCACAGCCCAGAGGGTACCCAGATACAGTCATATATTTGATCAGTATATTTTAGGGTAACATATATCCCAATCCCAACTGACTCCCCCCTACACCACCTCACCACACCATCCATCCATTTCCATCACCTTTCATTTTGTTATTCCTTTTCATCTTTGAAAAAGATACACACTGGTTACAATATTTGAATATTGTCATAACATTTGAAGTTGTGGGAGGAATTTTAACTTTTTTTTTTTGGGGGGGTGGGGGAAGGACAGGAGTGTGATAATTTCCTTCCCCAATGCACCAGTTCATTTCTCTGTTCTAAACCACATTTTTCATCTCACAGCTTGACTACTCCAGAGAGGTCTATTCCTTCCTATTAGATTATTTTTCTTCTACGGTGTGTCTCCAATCCTGACATGCTCAGTAAAATTCAATGTTAATTAAGTCATTTAAATAGGTTAGGGAAGAGCATAATGCTTCATGTTTCATTATCCCACATGTTTTGTGGAAACAGCATCACACAAGCTGCTCCAACTAGAGCTAGAAGAAGCCTCCAAGAAACACAGCATCCAAACCAAAGCAACACAGCAATCCCCCAGCAAAAGCAAGCAAGGGACTAGCTATTTGAGAAGTTACTGATGTCTGCCTGCAGTGCCTCAAACAAAAAAACATTCCTCAGCTTGTTTGCAACATGGTTAGAAGGAGATATTATAAGCCATTTCCTTGCTTACGAGTAATCGTTCCATCCATTTGCCTCCTCCCAACTCAGCCTCCCATTGACCGACTGGGATAACACACATCCCACCAATGCAGCCCACAGTGGCCACTCCTCTGCTTTTCCAGTTTGTACAGGAACATTTGCAAGGCAGATCGGACATTTGCTAGGCATCGTTTGCAAATCCCAGTGTAAAAGTTTAACCAGAACAAGCAGATTAATTCCTAAGAAAGTGAAGCTAGAAAGGTGCCAAGCTTCGAATCGCAATGCCGCCAGTTCCTTCAGTATCTAGAAGTGCTTCCATTCATTCCATTTGCAAGCATATGTCTTAAGTCCCAATAAATATTAACAAAAACCTTTAAATCTCCCATTAATGATTTCCAATATGCTGGTACACTTCTTTAGAAGCCTTTCCAGTGACTACACTGGTCCCAGACTAACAGTACTTGTTCTTCATACAGACACATCCTTGCTTGGGATGTCTTCTAAATAGACTTCAGCAGCAGCATAAAGAATAACACCTTTTCCACATGTATTCGAGTCTGATTTAAACATAGGTATTTTCTACAGAAAAACATGGTTCAAGTTTCTCATCAATATTTATATATTAAGCTAAACCAAAGTTTTGAAGTTGTTTCTAGATAAAATACGATGGTAACTTGGCAATAAAACAATTTTGCAGGTTATGTATGATGCATGAAAGCATATAAATATTACTTACTGCCAGCTGATCAGGTTTCTGGTGTGGAAGGAGAAGATGGAAGATATTACAGCACAGTTTTCCCTGGATGGTCACATGCAGACGAGCAGCAGCAAGGCTGGGGGAAAACAAACAAGAATTGACAACATCAGACTAGCAAAAATATTACCAGTGTGGTCTAAAATGATTTGCTAATACAGAAGCAATGCAGCATCAAAGCTCTTAGGAACACTGGGTGGATGCAGACATTTTAGAAACTGTGCTAGAATCAAAAAAATGGCTTTTAGACTTAAGATCATCATTTCTCCCCTGTTTTCCTTTGTTCCTTTTTTACTTTATCTGTGGAGGACTCGTGTCCTTAGCACACTGTTCACTGCAGCACAGGACGGCTGATGCCTGTGCAACCATCTCAGCCCCAAGATTGAAATGGGCTATTTGCTGTTCCTGTGGTAGCTGCTTTCCAAAGAAACGTAGAGGAAATTTTAATAAAAATAGTAAATTAGAAAAAAAAACACATAATTGGCATGTGAAGCAGGGAAGAATTCCTATTGCTCCTGTTTTCCTGATAGGGAAACTGAGGCACAGGCCGCTGGAATCATTCCAGCAAAGCTCTAAAATGAGAGACAGAGCTTGAAAAAGACCCAGAACTGTGGTTTACAGGTGAAGCCCATCTCCCACAACCTGAATCTTCCTAGGATCTAAAAATCCAAGATCAAAATTTCACCTACGTGGGTATATCCCTGTAAAGTGCGTCATGTTTACCAAACCAGGCTTTTCCAGTACTCTGTCAAAAGTTTCCAGTCCATTTAACAAGGGGTAAGGGCTCCTTCCCATAGACATGAGCCCCTCACGCTTGGCATATTCTGACACCTACTCCAACTGTATAGAGGAATATTTGTAGTCACAGCAGGTAAACGAGCTGTGGACAGGGAACACAACTAATTTAATAGCATGAATTATTTACACATACATTCAGGAAAGCCATCTTGCTACACAGCAGTCCCAGCAGCAGGGATTATTAATTTATAACTCAACTACAGCTACATTAAACAGAATGAGGCTTCCATAAAAACTTAACTGTGGAGACACTGAAAACGTCGCCCAGCCCATCCAGAAAGTACAACAGGGTTTCCTAACCAAGCCTCAGCCATTAGCCAAAAATCCATCACACCTCTTGGGCAATGAGACAACATCCACTAGCTCCAGTTTGCACCCAAACACGCCCACTTGTCTGCTGGGCTCTTACAAAGCAATGCATCCTAAAGCAGGATTTGCCTTTCAGCTTTCCTTAGCTTCCAAAATAGCATCCGATTCCCCCCTTTCAGAACAGCAACTCCTTGGTGTAGCTCCTGGCAAGACTCTTCAGATCCTTAAATCCTGCTTGTGTGTATTGTACCACCTGCAAAGAACCGGAAGCCACCACTCTGAGTGTTTCCAGCACACTAGTTATCCTGGTCAACACACTGATGTCTGGACTGCCTGCATCTTCACGTGCTGTATCAGCCATCTATTGGATGAAAAAGCAAATTAATCTTCATACACCAGGAATTAAGTTCCCATTAATGACTAGAAACCCTCCATAACGCACTGTGATCAACAGGAAACAATTTCATAAAGCATAACCTCCCGGCAGAGCCAACTGCTGTTAACTCTTTGCTAAAGATCAAAGGACTGCAAAGGGCAGGTTGGATTGTCTGTTCTTGGTAATTTGGAGTGTTGCTGTTTTCGGGAGAAGCATTTGGTGCTTCCTGATTGCATATAAACGATCTCACATGGGGCCAGAAGAAAAGGCACCCAAAGGTACTTCAGCCCTATAATAGTAAGGACAAAGGATGTGATCAACCCAGTAAAGCAGCTCTTCCTGCCTTGCACAGGTATATTTCTGGCACTTTCGAGAAGCCTGTGTTTGACCTAGTTAGAAATCACTTTGTGGTACTGCATAAATCACCAGCCAGTGACATATCTTGGGTCAATCCTCCTAAATCCCAAGCCTCCCTACACCTGGGCTGAAGAAGCATCCTACTTAGCCAACAGCTAGCAGCCTCCCTGTAGGGAGGGAGAAAAAAAAAAAAAAAAAAAAAGAGGTGGAGAACCTCTTTACTCCTTGCCCTGAATTAGGACTGACATGTTTTAACTGCATGGAAGTCATTAACAAAGAGTTCAGCATCCCATTGTGATTTCCATGGTGGTATCTGATGGGATCATCAGACCCCTGCTGAGGCCGTGCCTCTGGAGCAGGACAGTTCCAGGGCAGCCACAGAGCCTCAATAAATAAGAAAAACCACAACACCAAAACAACAAAGAAACCACCTATTACCTGCAAATACTGGAAGAGCAGAAAGGTTAATGATCCCAGCAGGGTGGAAATCCTCCTGTGTCAGGGATTTTAGGCAGCATGAAAGGCAGCTTCCTACCGAATTTGGGAGGGAGAAGAAGAGATGACTGCTTCTGAGTGCCTAGAGAAGGACAACAGAACAGATGCAAACAGGAGACAAAGCCTTTTGGCACCAAAGAGGATAAACCCCACAAGCCACTTTAATGCCAGTTTTGTCAAGGCAGGAGCAAGGACTCCACCACCCAGCACCTTTCACTAAAAGCACTGCAGATCACAACAGGCACAAACAGGGGTTTTGCAGGCTCTTGAGATGACCCAGTAGCTCTGTGCCTCAGTTTCCCCTCCCACAGACAGGTCATGGAGGGCAACCAGGCCAAGTGTGCCCTGTGTAGGCCTAGGAGCAGGTGTGGGTGATAAGTCATTTTCTTATTTTTTTTTTTAGTGCTATCACAGCTGTGGTCAGCAGCTGATGAAGAGGCTGAAGAGCTTAGCAGAGGGGACATAGGACTTACAGAAAGTTCTCCAACTCAGAACAAGTTCCCCTACAGACTTGTTTCGAACCCTTAATCACATTACCAGTCCGCTCTGTGCTCCAGTTTCTCCCTCTTTGCAAACAGTGATAGTGACACCAGCCATTCCCAGGCAATACTTGGAGACACAAAATCACGAAGCATTAGGGACAGGTCAGATTGCTGCTGCACGCTGTGACCAACACGTTCTCCAAAGAACTACTAAAACAGACTCCAAAGTCTATTAAAGGAGGGGTAGGGCCAAAAGGGGCTTTGGGGCCAGCCAGGCAGTATTGTTAGCAAGAACCACAGGCATGGAGCAGGAAAACTGGTTTAGACTCCTACATGTTTCAGTGCAAGGAACAGGAATGACTTAGCAAAGCAAAAAGCATCTATTAACAAAGCCACGACACGCATTCCATCGTTGCCTGGTGCTAATGGAAACATCCTTCACACGAGCAATGGGTAACACAACCAGGCTCTAACACACAGCAAGCAACTCCAAGAACTGTTCCAAGTGCATAACCTACTGGTTACCCACAGCACAGGGCAGGGATAAATCCTTCCCCAAGGAGAGCACCATCCCTGGATGCACTAAGGACAGACTAATTATGCCTCCTCTGAGGCACAAAACCTCAAAAACCTGAAGTTTAAGACCCCAAAAAGAAGCCAGCTTGCTTTCTGCATACCAAAATAAGGGCAGCATGCAAATTCTTACCAGGTTTCCTTACCTCCTTTCTCCTCCATGGCTGTTCTTTTCCCTCAAGGAAGAAGGCAGCACTACACTCTTCCTCACCAGCACACGGAAAGCTCGAGGCAGCAAACTGAGCAGCAGAGAAGTCAAGCAGAAGCACACCATGTACCTCAGTAGACTTCACCACCACAAAGCTCCAGCAAAAACAAAGCTACTTCCTTCCCAGAGCAAAACGAACTACAACCCACACTTTCATCACGGAGCACAAAGGAAATAACCCAACTGCCCCCACCCCTCCTCTCCCAGCAGCAATCAACAGCCTAAGTGAGTCCTCCTGAGTGCTTGGGGAGGGTAACAAGGTCCACCTGTGAGCAAAGCCACTTTGCTCCTACTGGTCTCTTACTGGTCGGTCTGTGTTGTTAGGGGGTTAGAGCTGAAATCCACCAAAAATAATTCAATGGGGTTTTTGAGGACTTATGAGAATAGAAGCTCAATTTCTAGCCTCTCAAAAATGAGTGAACTTTTACAAGTTTCCGGCTTGTCCACAAAAATGTGTGTTGAGAATTCATGTCTTCTCTCTTTTTCTCCAATTTTTTCCCCTTTTGCAGGATGCCAGGGAAGGAAAAAAGCATATTTTACTTTTGAGTTCTTGTACAAGAATGTAATGAAAACTTGGAAATTATTTTTTCATGAAAATGTCCACTTAGGAAAAAGGCAATTCTCTTCTCTTTCAGGAAGAAATGGTTTCATTAAAAAAGAATAAAAAGGTAAAATGGTACTTTCTAATGAGAAGCCAGAGTCTCTTAATTTATTAAGTAGCAACTCCAGCCACACAAACATCCTCTCTTTGTTATTCTCCCCAGTGTCCACACTTGCAGCAGGCAAGATTCCTGACAATATTTTTGAGTTACCAGCAGTACTTTGGAAAAGGAAAAAAAAAAAAAAAAATCTGTCTGGCATGTAATCTTTATTTCTGATTTATGGTCAGACTTTCAAAACTTAGCCCAGGTCAAAACTCACCTCGGTCTTTCTGCCTTATTCAGCAAAGGATGCTGCACTGTGGTCCTGCTGATTGCGATTCCAGCAGAGCCAAAGAGGAATTTGGCTTGGGGAATGTGTTTAGCATGTTTCTGTTCTCATGGTAGCTGTGCAGGAGGCAGCCACTATCAGGGCAAGGTTTTTTTTTTGCCCAGACAGATGGTAGGAGATGGTACGTAAACCGTTCACCATCATGTAATATGAACAGAATTCCCTGTGACGAGCTCGTGCCATTTCAGAGAGGTCACGTTGCCCCCAGACTATGGGATTTGAAAGTGGCAGGATACTTCACTGGACCTGCTGGCCCTGGAAACAAATTGCAGTAGGAGCATTTATGGGAGAGAGGAAGGATGGGAAGGGTCAGTTTAAACATCGGGATTCTCAAGCTGCAACGGGCGATGCGTCCAGAGCAGAATATTTAGACTCCTACACCTCTGCTGTGCCCAGCTGTGGAATTGGTTGGACTGGGTCCCTAAAACAGCCCTGCCATGGAAGTTCTTGCAGTAACAGCCACAGAGGTGGCCTGTGACTGGTGACACTGGGGAGGGTAAAGCTGAATGGTAGTAAGTGGGACCTGGAAACAATCTCTATCTGCAGTCTACAGATCTAGTTCACGACTTCTTCAGCTTAAATTGAAGTCCCAGACTTCCTGTGGTTGGGCACAAAGCCATGTCACCAGCGAGTTCTGTCACTAGCACTGTATTTATAACCGTGATATCAAGATGCTCCACCCAAGACTGAAATCCCTTTCTATTTTGAGCCGTGCAAGAAGAGAAGGGCAGAGTTCCTGCCCCGAAGAATTCACAATTCAAACAGGCTGCAAGACCGGGAGAAAGGGAGTCTGTGGAATTCCGCCACATACCGGCATCGGAGTCAGGTGGACGTAAGAATATGGTCTGCTAATTGAATGCTCTCTTGTTGCTGACCAAAAATTGTTTCCATAAATTTGCAAGTCGACAACATCATTCAGAGCCATGTCCCTAAAGCACTAAAATCAGGGGGGTCTGTAAGCTTTTAATCAGCCGTTCCATCACCCCTTCAGTTTGTCCTACAGCGTGGTAGTCCTCGCTTTGTGCTGCTCTGGCAGCTGCAGAAATGCTGATCTCCCTCACTGGTGATTGAAGTTCTCCCAGCACCTCATTACCAGCTCTCCCAGTTGTCCACTCCACATCGAAGGGGTTTCCTGAGGCTTTGACAACAATCTCCCCGCTTCCAAAGGAAAGCTGTTGCAAGCTTTTTAGTACAAAATGATGTAAGGGAGCTGAAATAGGATTTACCCATAGATGGAAGAAGCTCCAGTTCTGCACCCTACCATGCACAGTAGAAGATGATCCCTACAGTCGATGAGGAAGGCAAAGCCTGCACAAAGCAGCACTTCCAGCCTAAAGAACTGCCTCTCCGAAGGTGTTGCATCAGGATGGTGTTGGATCAGGATGATGGTGCATAGGGTGCATCAATACTTCAGCAAGTGGTTAAGCTGCAACACGTGTAAACGTATGGGAGCTCCAATCCTGCTTGTGAAGATGGAAGTGCTGCTGCTGGTGGGAAGCTACGGTGGTTCATGCTTTGGTGTGGACTGATCAGACAACTGTTTGAGTGAGATGGAAGTACACCCCACCACGCTATCCCAGAGCCTGAGCTAGCTGGGTAGGACCTCCTTGGCCTCACACACAGACATGGCAATCCCTCCTCTGCAAGACAATCAAGGCAAAGGCTTACAAAGCAGCTAAGGACAGGGAAAGCTGAGTGCCCAGACCCAAACTGGACTTCAGGGTGCTTGCAAAGCACCGAGCATCATGTGTGCAAATCTGCCTGCACTGTGATGGATTTTCATCGTCGCTACTCATCTTTGAGCATAAATTTTAAAGGGAATAAGCGAGCCCTTATTTCCCAGCACTGAAAAATGCCTTTAGGCATCACATCCAGAGCGATTTCCCTCGCTGGAAGATTTTGCACGTCTGACGTGCCCCTTGTAATAGTCACTCTGGTGCACCGGCTGCGGAGCAGAGAGAAAACGTGCACGAGCACGTGTGTGTGATGGAGCCAGACGTGAACGTGTTCATAGCCCAGATAGCATGGCAACAGGAAACTGTGCCCTTGGCACGGGGTAGGGATGGTCATTCCACCCAGCGTGCTGCTATGCAAAACCCAGGGGGGCCGCACACCGCATCCGTCTAACTCCTGTGGAGCATCGCTTCAGGCAGCCGTTCCAGGGAGATAATTAAAGATGGTCTCCAAACCCATAAATCAAAGAGAGAAAGACCTTGAAAAGGGGGACGAAAGGAAGAAAAAAAGGACTTAAAAATATGCCCTGTCTTCTATAATACTCAGATAAGTTCTTTCCAGGTGCAGCTGTGTGTCAGTAACAGCGTGCTGAGACTCTGCGAGCTGCTTGGGGATCCAGGTGGGAGGAGGCATTTCATCTCCAGGTGTTGGTGTGGCTCCGAGTGCTTTGCTCTGCTGTTAAATCGTCGCCCTTCTTCCCTGCACGGCCTGCCACGGAAAAAGCAGACGAGGGTAGATCCCCAAGGAAAAGCTGTCGAGCTGAGGGGACGTGCCTGGCTATGAAATAATATCAAGGGAGAGCAGTGGGGAGATTTTTCTCCAAAGTCCAGATGCACAAGGAAAGGAGAAAGCTCAACCACCACCAAAGCTCAGTTAATGCCTCCCTTACGAGCATTGACATTTCACCAGCATCGATAAAGTCGCAGAATTAGTCGAGAGGGAGGTATCCCATTTCCCAGCAGAGGAGAAACTGAGGCACAAGAGGGCCAAGGTCCATATATGTGAAAATGTTTCCCGACCAGCATCACAAGTGGACACTTATCTGCTACGAAGCGGTACTATGTTAGTTGTAAGTGGCATCTTTTTGGCTGCAGCACGTCTCTCTGCTGCCTTTCAACCTCGTGCACCAACTGCTCGGCAGATCGCGGCTCAGCCTGACGAGGTGGATCAGGGAGCTGATGTCCAAGGCAAGGGAAGCCCCTGATTTTGCAGGAATCTAGGATTAAATGGGGGTGGCCTGGGCTCTGAGAGGTGCTGGAACGAATCACTTCTAAAAGGAGGAGGCACAGAGGTTGCTTGCTTTGAGTATTCCAGGCGGATAGGCGCTTTTGCAAGCTTTAGATCAAATCACTCCCAAAGTCAGAGCTCCCCAGGGAAAGAATTTCCAGTCTGAGTGTGAGAAAGGCCAGTGCAGTCCTCAGCACTGGAACAAGGCTCTGGAGAGCAGACGGTGAAACGGATTGACCTCAGGAACACGCTCTGCCAGAAGGTTTGGAGAACACTGTCCTTGTCTGCTTCTGAAAATGATGATCTTATTTACCTTTTTTTTTTTTCCCCTCAAACCTCTTAACCTACTCTCTCACACTGCAGAGCTGGGGAGCTTTTCATTAACTATTTCCTACTCTGGTTTCCATGGAAAACAGAAAGTCACATGCACCATCTCCCAAGAGATGACGAAAGTGCCCCTGGTCTTAACAATCCTACTCGCCCTTAACAAACGAGGCCAGAAAGAAAAATTAGCAAGATGCAAAACAGGGATTTCAAGTCCATCTGCTCAAGTGACACAAAATCTCAACCTTTTAAAATAACAAAGTGCTAAAAAATTTCCTAAGTGTTTAGTTAGGTCCACACTGAGGTATGCTTCCACAAAAAAGAAGCATTAAGACTGTCTATTACTAGAATGTTTTTGGGAAGTATAATGTATTGTGATTTAAAGCATTTATTCTGTTATTTCCAGGGTTTGGGCCAGGGTCCTGCTGCAACATCGGTACCTATCTTTTCTAATATTCAATCTCATTTCCCCCAGAGGCTTCTGCTGGCTCTCATATGGCATATGATCCACCAGAATGACACTTAAGAGCATCTGAAGTCCTGGAAGTCGGATGCTCGGTGCCTGAAGACGGGGTGAGGTGGTTCAGAAGTTTGAAGACTGATTTTCAGCATCTTTCAGCTTCACCGTGAGAAACACGTGAACGCATCTCACTCAGACAGAGAAGGGAAATTCAAACCCAATGTTTGCAAACGAGCATGGGTTTCTTTTCTGCATAGGCATCCACGAAAGACTTCATAATTCTGCTTTAGAGTAAAATCAGCTCTTTTTAGTGGTTTCAGCTGAGCAACATTTGCCCCATGACACATAAAGTATAGAGGGTGGCAGGGATTCAAGCTCCAGGAATGAGAACAAACGTGGAAAAGACACCAAGTTCTGAGCAGCTGCAGGTCAGATGAGGCCATTTTAAAAATAAAAGATCCTGCTACGCTGCGCATCAGGCAGAGTGGCGCGTGGGTCTTTTTTGGGGACGGATTCTGTGGAGTCTATCTGGAGCTAAAGCAGAATTCTTAATGAAACCCAAGTGCAGCGCTCTAAATTTAGATGCACTATTAATGCTTTTAAAAGCAAGTGCATCTATAGCCATGGAGTGTCTGAAATTTCATTCACAGCGTTTGCTCCCATCGGGCCAAATCTGAAGCCAGTATCAAAAATCCCATGGATTTCAACAGGCTCACTTTTCCTGTCCCCCCCCCATCTTTGGTTGCCCATTCAGTAGATTGCTATGTGTGGCTAAACGAGACGGTCTGCAGTTGTTGATACTTGAAATTCCATTTTCTGCTTTAGCCTTTCTGGCAGCAGAGAAGAAAGGTTAGAGCTTGCAGAGTAGCTGCTTGAGTGAGATGGCAAAATAAACAGCAGGCCAAATAGTTGAAATCTAAAGGAGGTGTCTATCTTTTGAATATCAGATCTGTTAGTCTAATACTCTTGGTTTGTGTTGCAAAACAGGCTTCTGTATTGCACTCCGGCTACGTTTACATCAGATGTGCCATATATCATATAGGAATGCAGAGAGGAACTGTGACTTGCCTGGTAAATCACTTTCTGCTTGTAATATGCTGATCTCTACGGGATGGGAACGTAGGAGATCTGTGGATTGAAGGCAGCATTGCAATCTGTAGTATGACTGTTATACATGAGGGATGTTCGTATCAAACCCACACTGCAGTTTATTGTTTAGTCAAAAAAAAAAAAAAAATCCCCTTGATTTATAAATATTTCACCTGAGAAGAACATTCCTTCTTTAAAACCAAGTGCACTGGCAAGCATTCCAGTGTCAAAGGATGATCAGAGAGGATCGTCTGGATGGATGCTAGGGACTCCAGAGCTGCAGCTCCTCCACAACAAAGCCCACCAAAATCCAACAGGAATAGAGCTCACGCTTCTTCATAGGATCATTAATAGTTGGCAATCCCTCCTGTATGCTCCATTCCAATTAAGCACGTTAACTGATAGGCAGGGGTTAAAAACCCCTATTGGTTTTCTGAGCAGAATCAGGAGAAGTGTGTTTCTTTCAGCGTTAAAGAACAAATTACCAACTCACCTGTCCTGCCAAACCCCCTCCTTCCTCATAAGGTCGAGAAAGTCAGACTGATGCATTAATAAACCAAAAACCCCACTCCTGTCAATCACTGCTGGGCTCATCTGTCAGAGACACCTCCTTCTGCCAACAGCCTGGTTCTATTTTTACTGAGCAAATGCTTTAGCACCTTGGCTTCCCTGTGTGTGCCCACTTGATGCGTTGTTCACACCTAGTTTACTCTTGACACCTCTCAAGGACCTTGCAGATAGGCATGAAAGGATTCCTCCTTTGGGCAGCCATGTGCTCTGATAGGAAGGGGGGAAACAAATAGGAATCAGAGTTGCTGTCAGCACTTATGGCTATGGAGAGGGGACAAGGGAGTGCGTCTTCTCTTCTTCACAATTGCTGTCCAGTTTCTCCCTTCTCTTTTTGTAAACAGTTTGGAGTTAAAGCCATATAAGAAGATGCTCTAAGCGAGGGTCTGCATCTTTTGGGCTTATTTCATCCAAGCTCTAACTTGGAAGTTGTCAGGGGGGACAGGCTGTGTCAGCACATCCTACAGTCTTTAGAACTGTCATGCAGGATATAACATCCCTCCCATCCTCCCCTAGTTGCTACAACTTCAGTAAGATGTGTTCAAAGTGACTACTAAGCTGAGTGTAGCCTTGGAAATGTTGCCAAAGCATCCATCTCGGTGATAATTAAGAAATATGACTCCTCTTTATATCAGTTTAGAGTTTTTCCAGTAACTTCCTACTTCATCTTTTGAACATGAACTATTTAAAGAAAGAGGACCACAAATTTAATTGGGATGGAAACAAATGTATATGCCAAATATAACTTGACTTTTAAGAATGATCCTATTTAAAACTTATCAGTTCTCCCCTTCCAACTCAGTTATTAATAGCATAGGTGCAAAAGAAATCAGGCACTTTTCCTGGGATGAACCAAGCTAATGGAGGCTTGGCCAACCTGTACCCTGCATGTTGGGCTCTTGGAGGGGATCTGGACGCCTGCATATCAGAACATTGTGTACAAATGCTTTGTGGAATTCAGCCTGGCTGATTTACCACTGCTAATAAACACTTTCTAAAAATAAACCTGTACTTTCCTGGCTTTCTTCCTTTCTTTGTTTTCCTTTCTGTTTCTTTCCCTCTTTCCTCTATCTATCTATTTATCTATCTATCTATCTATCTATCTATCTATCTATCTTTTTTTCTGCATTTTGTGCAGATTAAATATTCAGATAGACCTCTCCTTTTCAGTATTATCAGGATAGGAGCCTCCCAGATCACAAGATTACCTACAGTAAAGTTCAGTTCACTTACTAAAATTACTGATTCAAGAACAAAACATTTATGAGCCAGGCCCCTGTTTTACAACCATTTTAAAAAGACTATCATTTCATCCTTGTAACAATCAGTAGACTATGTAAGAATCGAATCCTCAAATTGACTTGAATCAGGAAAAGGCTGCTCCTTTATGTCAGAATTATAACAGGATGAATTTAGAACCTATTTTCAATTGAAAAACAAATAAAAACCCCAATGCCTCAGAGATTATAGGATACTTGCAGGTAGATGATGGACAACTACAACAACAGCATCAAGTTCAACATCATAGAGTGCTTTCCTTATTGTTACTTCAAGTGAGACATCTCTACATCCCTCACACTCCCTGAAAAGAATAGTAAGATTGGCACAAAAGGCATAAGAACTTTCTAAGACTGTTGTTTCTTGAACTCCTATTTCCCATTTTTCCTAAGGGAAAACTACAAGCAGGGTACCAATCCCTCACCTGTCGAGTTCCTTCCTCTAGCATGGAGAGTGGGGCCAAAGTTTTCAGCTGTGACTGACCTGTCATTTTGGAAATCCAATTTGGCATTCCTCAAGAGAACCTGGTTTTCATAAGACATCCGAGCAGTCTTTCCTAGTTCACTAGAGCATGAATCCCACTCATAATTATTAAGCCCATTTCGTATTCAGCTGCTACTCTCCCTCATGCAGAGCGACACCAGCTTAAGTGTTCTCATCTCATTTTTTTCTTTTCCCACAATTCAACTCTTTCACATTAGCAGTGATGGGGGGGAACCCTTTCTGAAATGTATTATTTCATTGAATCTTTCCAACCAGGCTCCATTTTTCCTGGTCTTTATTTGGATCAATCATGTTAAAAGCTGATGTTGCATTATTTAATCTTTGACAGGCATAGAATTAAGACACAGGTTTATTCACTTACAGAAAATGTCAGACTAGAATTAGATGATCACTTTAGGGATTGAACCTAACTACTTAGAGAGCTGCTTTTCCAAGCAGAAAATGTTAACATTCTCTGCACATTTTTTCCCTGGGTTCTACCAGCATGAGAATGGGATTTATTAGAACCTGGAGTAAGTTGTGGAAAAAATATCCTGTTCTTTTCTTCAGTGCAAACAACCTATAACTGAATATTCAGTACCAAACTGTACTATATCAGGTTTGATACTAATATAACAGAAAGCACCCTAGATAGCTGTACACTCACGCAGGAATTTTAAGGACTTATGCCTGAGGGCAAGTCAGATTGTCTGCTGCAGACTGCCCTCTTGTCTGGCTTCAGACAGTTTTATAAAGCTATGCTGATTTACAACAGCCTGGACATTTCCTCCTGCTGCTTAAGTTTTCCACACACAAAACACGGTGCTCTTAAAGCTCAGTTACCAAAAGGACAGAATTCAACACGGTGTACTCCAAGGAGATGGTTATTTCATGGGAGAGCCCAGGATGTCAACGAAACTTTCCTCCTCTTGATAGAGTCGCCTGTGTCAGGGAGTCCATTGCAAGTACTGGGATGTTTAAAGGGTATCCTCAAACACCTTTTAAACATCCCAGTACTGAAAAAAGCAACTGTCTCGCTTATGGCCCTGTAATGTGCTGAATTTCCACTTTACTGGATGAAACACCCAGCTACTGAAATTTTCATTACCTTTCACACTGCATACCAGATCATTTACATGTCCAAGAAGCACAACACATCTCTGAGAGTAGGAGCTGTGATGGGAAATGACGACAGCTCTCCAGAGGCCCTATGGCTTCATTTTTAATTGGGCCTGAGCACCCTGGCCACTGCTCAGCTGTTCTCCTGAAGATGCCTTTTATAAGGAGCTCTGGTAACGAGTGGGTTAATAAGTAGCTACACAATTTTTTCTCCTCCTGAGCTGAGTTACCCCATAATCAAAGCAACAGCCTGTTTTTCAGCATGGATCTTATCATCCTACTCAAGAGGTCACAGATTGCCAGGCTTGTTTTAATGAGCTGTGTCCTGTGAATTTCACAGTCACTTCAAGTCTAATAAGGGAACCCACAGGGGTGGTGTTTTCAATTTGCTCCTCTTTCCTGGAGAGTTTGTACCATACATCACACGCTGCAGTTCACAGCTGGTGAAAAAAAAAAAAAAAAGAAAAGAATTCGCTTGTATTCCCTACGCAGAGATTTTATAATTCAATATTTATTAAGATGGGGGGTCCTCTCATTTGAAAGGCCAAACAGTTTGTCTTACTATGTGTGGGATATATTATGTTAATATAGTGAACAACTGCTTCCAAGAGCTAATTTCGTGTAGAAAAGCCCTGTGCACTACAGAAATATTATGAACAACTGAGAACCCTTAATACTTTGTCTAACCAAGCCTCGTGCATACAAATTAAACATAATTGGAATCCCTGTTCCCATCATCAGAACTAAGGGCTACTTTACAACTGAAATGACACCTAAACGTCTCATTTTAATTTCAAATTCACTCTCTAAAAGCACAGTCTGATTGTTTTCCTCCCTTCTAAGGAAGGCTTATGAAAAACGAGGAGATTTAAGCTTTACTTAAATGTATATGAATGAACACAGCTATGAGCTGAAGATCATTGCAAAGCAGTGCTCCCTGAATATTCATTAATTCTTCCAGACATCTGATATTCCCTTGCACACACAGTAGCAAAAGACTTTTGCTCAGTAAATAACACCACTGTCCCATGAGAAATTCAGAGATCTGTTTTCAACTTTTCACCTGAAAGGAACGCAAAACATTCCATTATTTTAGAATATAGAACATATCAATCTTCACAGTCGTACAGAAAACTTTCTGTTGGCATCTGGAGGTTGAGTTGCTCCGTTGAACAGAATTAAAGTATTTAATTTTAGTGAGATTTGGCATTAGCTTCTGCTTTTCTACTGTCCATTAGTGTCAGAAATGAGCTATAGATCTATTTCCAATAAATGTTTGTATAAATATACTTGTATACAGACTAATATAGACTATAAATTCAATATAAGACCCTTCAGAGTGAAACATGCACAGTGAGTCACCAAAAAGATGGAGACAATTTTATCTTTTTGAGGCACGGATTTGTTAATTAGCCAGTAATGGTAATAACACATGATGTGAGTGAAAGAAGGCTTCTGTTAATTGGTAGGAACCTCCCAAATAAAGAGGAGCTAAAGGAAATGTTTCTTCAACTGTCTCACAAATATTCCTTTTTGGATGTCGTTGTGAGTAGTGTCTTTACTTGCTTTTCTGCTTAAACTGTTGGAGTTAATGTGATTTTTCGGTTAAATGAGTAACAACAAGAGATTCCTCGTCTAAAGGTGTGGCAAATATGTTAAGCACAGCTGGAAAACTTCAACACGTGTCTCTCCATCATATGTAATATCTAATTATGTGCTCCCACTTTTTGCACGAAATGGAAAGAAGCAGGAGGTGCAAAAGGGTTTTCCAGTGACCAGCGGATACCTTCTGGTGTGCCACAAGATACTGAGGAACACACTTAGGCAGGACTCTGCAGGTCAGCAATGAGGCTCATTTTTATGTACCCACTCTATAATCCCCATCAGCTCAAGGAGACATTATTAACCTTAAACCCAGTTTTAATTTCCCATGTCCTGCTGGAAAATGTCAAAATGTCAAGAAAGAAAATTCTCCCTTGTGTTTCTGGAACGACAGTTTCTATTGCCTAGAGAGCAGGAGAAGAACACGGCGTGGAAAACAAAGAAAAACAGCTTTACCTACACTGCAGTTAATAAAAATTAAATGTCAAGCAGGACGAGAAAGACTGATATGGTAACACAGAGAGGACAGGATCCATGAGAGGCTCTGAGTAATGAAAAGGTCAGGGGAGCCTATAAATAAAGCCTGAAACAGGCAAGATCTAAGGAGGGGGAAAGCTCATCAGAAGAGTACAACTGCTTGGGCTACTTAATGAGTATGTTTTATGTAAATGGCACAATTACTATTCCAGGTACAGAAACAGTCCTTACTCTGAACACTACGTACACCCCGTGTGAACCCCATGTCAAAACAAGGCATAAGCTGATGATGTTCCTCGTACACAGGGACACAGGACACAGGGCAGTCGCTGGGATGAAGAGCAAATCTCACTTCTGTCAGGCTGCCCCGTGGACACTGTTGGGTTTCTTGGGGATTTCTTTCTACAAGAAAGATGGGGAGAGGCTGTTCAGGAGGGCCTGTTGTGATAGGAAAAGGGGTAATGGTTTTAAAATAGAGGGAGGTAGATTCAGGTTGGATATTAGGAAAAAATTTTTTACCATGAGAGTTGTAGAACACTGGAACAGGTTGCCCAGAGAGGTGGTGGATGCTCCATCCCTGGAGACGTTCAAGGCCAGGTTGGACGAGGCCCTGAGCAACCTGATCTAGTTGGAGATATCCCTGTTCCTTGCAGGGGGGTTGGACTAGATGACCTTTGAAGGTCCCTTCCAGCCCTAACCATTCTATGATTCTATGATTCTATGATTTGGCTGGTAGACCTCACCTTCTCTGTGTAAAAGCGTGTGGGCCTGCAGGTTTTGAAGGTCATGTCCTATCTCAGAGTTGGCATGATTGCATGGTCTGACGTTTGGCTTCGCTCTCCCCTGTTTGAGTCTCCCCTCCAATCCAGTCCCCACTGACTGGCCAGAGTTTTTCCCAGACAGGACTGTTTCTTATCCACATCAGTGACCATGCTGATGAGAGTGAAATCACGAGGAAGATGACCTGCCCTTCTTTTAAGGGCTATATGGTGCCCTCTGACTGTGTCCCACTTCGCTGTTTGTTTCCTGAACCAAGAACAGGAAATAGCTCCGGCCTCAATTAAAAAAAACCTCAAAAAAATCGACCAGCTTAAAATTCAGGACATGCTCACGATGAGCCTAAACGGATAACGCCCAGCAAAGCACCACGTGTAAGCACTGCCTCGCACAGAATTGCAAGGAGGGTCAGTGGAAGCCAGGGACAGAACCCAAGTTCTCTGAGTCACAGCCCACTGCCTCACCCATCAATTAGCCTGCCTCCTCCAACATCGTGCATAACGAAGCACAGCACTTTGTTCTAGGCTAGCTGGTCATTTTCACCACGTAGGACCAGTTATTCCTGCAGTTCGTTATTATGGTTGTCTATTAAGTGCATTGCAGGAATGAGTGGAATCATAGAATCATAGAATGGTTTGGGTTGGAAGGGACCTCAAAGATCATCCAGTTCCAACCCCCCTGCCATGGGCAGGGACACCCTCCACTACACCAGGTTGCTCAAAGCCCCATCCAACCTGGCCTTGGACACTTCCAGGGATGGGGCAGCCACAGCTTCTCTGGGCAACCTGTTCCAGTGCCTCATCACCCTCAGAGTGATAAATTTCTTCCTTAGATCTAACCTAAATCTCCCTTCTTTTAGTTTAAATCCATTGCCCCTTGTCCTATCACTACACATCCTTGGAAAAAGTCCCTCTCCAGCTTTCCTGTAGGCCCCTTTTAAGTACTGGAAGGTGCTGGAAGGTCTCCCCAGAGCCTTCTCTTCTCCAGGCTGAACAGCCCCAACTCTCTCAGCCTGTCTCCATAGCAGAGATGCTCCAGCCCTCACATCATCTCCGTGGCCTCCTCTGGACCCGTTCCAGCAGCTCCATGTCCTTGTGTTGGGGACTCCAGAGTTGAACACAGTATTCCAGGTGGGAATACTCAGGCAGACTCAGCCCCGCTGTGGTACCCACCCCGCAGACACAACAGGGGCAGACCCGTGCCCCGGAGCTCGCATCTCGCTGCGCCAAGGCTGGAAGCAGATGGGTAGGAAAAAAAAAAGAAAATAGGCAGGGGAAGCACAGGGCAGCAAGGCAGCTATGATTCGATAAAACCTGACACTGTGAAATTAAATGTGGAAATAATTTCTTTGCTATGGAAAGGTACTCGGAGAGTTGTTCCAACTGCCCCACAGGATCCAGGGTCCTGGTCCTACCCCTCTCTCCGTTTCCAATTGTGGTTTGTGCCTTTATGCAGCTTGGCAGCCAAGAGGAGTTTCGTTCCGGGAAGGACAAACCCCTCATGGCCTTCCTGCAAGGGTCCAGCGGGCAATGCCTCCCTCTGCCCGCACCTGGCATCTGTCTCTCCTCTTTCTATTCTGGGAGGAAGAGAAACAGCTGAGCTCTGCTGCCGTATGCGAGGGAGGCAGATGGGGCGTGAATTCCGTAGCGATTGTGCTGCTCATTTGTTTGGCATAAAACCCACGGACACATGATAGAACCACCCGGAACAAACATGGAGGGGGAGGGGGGGATGAATACCAAATAGCTTTTACCATCATTAATTTTCCTGTTCCTGCGAGTTTTTCTTCTCATTCAGTGATAAATCTGCATCAATACGGAGGGTTGTAGTTGTCGTCCTGATTCTCATCAGGTATTTTATCTGGCAGGCTGTTCTGTTTCCATGATTTCCTGTAGTGCATTTCTTCCACTTTTGGGCAATGGGAACGGACATTTCACTTTCACTGCTTAGCTAGCTGCACACAAGAATGTGCTCCTGGATATTTGGGAAACAAAGGCAGGAAAGTGGAACAGTTTCTTGGGAAAGAAACCCAGATTCATAGAATATTTTATTAACCTTTGGCTTTATCTGCATTTAGTTTTGTGAGCTCCAAACCCAGGCAGGATTTGATGACCACAGCAAAATTCAAAAAAGAACCTAT
Source organism: Tauraco erythrolophus (assembly GCF_009769465.1). Taxonomy (NCBI): domain Eukaryota; kingdom Metazoa; phylum Chordata; class Aves; order Musophagiformes; family Musophagidae; genus Tauraco; species Tauraco erythrolophus. The sequence continues at coordinate 6,507,038 of NC_141490.1, forward strand.
TTTAAGATGAGTTTTTTCTGAGATGAACCCCAAAAACCTTCGCTGGCTGGGACAATGAGTTTGGTGGTTTCTCAACCCAGCCCATAGCTGCTGTTTGTGCATACTATAAAAACACAATTTCATTCAATCTGATGAAAAGTCCCTCAAGGAAAAATATATTGAAAGAGCGAAAGGTCAAAAATACGATGCATTTGCACTCAGAAAAAGCAGGCCAGTGTCGCTGAATTTGCACATTGTAACTGCAAAAAGCATGAAATCCTTAAAATACTCCTGCAACTGTCTTCTGCTGAATGAGGAGCTTTATGAATATTTCAATTACAAGATGAGGCTTGAAAGAACAGAGTTGTTTCAATTTTGAATCACCCTTCCTTAAATAACTTGCCCTATTTGGTATTAAATCAGCCTCAGTTAAATCCAACAGCCACTCCACATGCAGTGGGTAACGATGGGACCTCATGAGCTAGAACCACCTCAGAACCTCATGAACTAGAACCACCTCAGAACCTCATGAACTAGAACCACCTCGGGACCTCATGAGCTAGAACCACCTCAGAACCTCATGAACTAGAACCACCTCAGAACCTCATGAACTAGAACCACCTCGGGACCTCATGAACTAGAACCACCTCAGAACCTCATGAACTAGAACCACCTTGGGACCTCATGAGCTAGAACCACCCCGGGACCTCATCAGCTAGAACCACCTTGGGACTTCATGAGCTAGAACCACCTCAGAACCTCATGAACTAGAACCACCTCGGGACCTCATGAGCTAGAACCACCTCGGGACCTCATCAGCTAGAACCACCTTGGGACCTCATGAGCTAGAACCACCTCAGAACCTCATGAACTAGAACCACCTCAGAACCTCATGAACTAGAACCACCTCGGGACCTCATGAACTAGAACCACCTCAGAACCTCATGAACTAGAACCACCTTGGGACCTCATGAGCTAGAACCACCCCGGGACCTCATCAGCTAGAACCACCTTGGGACTTCATGAGCTAGAACCACCTCAGAACCTCATGAACTAGAACCACCTCGGGACCTCATGAGCTAGAACCACCTCGGGACCTCATCAGCTAGAACCACCTCATTGTCCCTCCTGCTACTGCTTTGGATAGACCAACCACAGCTTCATGCAGAAGACACTGAGCTCTTGCCATCCTCTTTGGCAAACAAACCCCTGTTTAGATGGCTCAGCCAAGGCATTTCCCCTCCTCCTTGTCGACTGTTATTTACAGTATTTGAGTGTTAATTTAAAGGCTCAGCTCTTTGCTGCTGAGTGCTACACCTGCCCCTCTCTCTGTATCAGAAGCAGCAATAGTGGCTCTACGTCAGACCTGCACAAAGCCAGTCGTGTTCTTGTAGGGTTGAAGAGATACCTAGAGAGTAGGAAATACTACTGTGCTGCACTGGTCATCTCATTTCTACCTCCAGGTAAGGAAAGGTCATTTGTTTTCTTCTCCACCCCTACTTAGAGATTCAAATAACACTGTGAATAAAAGCAAAGTTTCACAACCTCTTTACCACTCCATGTCCTGGTTCTGAGCTCGCTAAACCGATGAAAATATAGCATTAATTCTGAGGAGTTACTCTAGATTTTGCTGGAGTTCATTAAAACAGGCTATTTTTTCACTTATTCCGCTCACCTCACTGAGCTAAATTCTGTATTTGCTTACACCAGTGACCTTCAGTGCTTGCTAAACCAGTGGCACCACTGAAGTCACTCTACAATTGTGTTCATATCAGCACGTGAAACACTGACTTCAGTGGGACTTCAGTTAGATTTCATGCTTTTTGGGAAAGTAGCTGCGTGTTTGTGCTGCCTGGTTCTAGCTGAAGCAGGATGCCTGGACAGTCCTGTAAGGCAAATAACAAACTTCCTCCAGCAAAACCACAGAATTAGGCTTTACTTTTTAGCAGAAATGATTCCACCAGCACCTGTTGTTCAACACAAGCCACCTTTGTAGGCGTTTTCTTAGGTGCAATAAAGTCTGAAAACACAACCCTCCCCTCCATTCCCTGAAAACACAACCACTGGTGCTTAAGGGCTGAGTTCTGGTCTGCCAGATGTTGGCAAAGCGGAGGGAACCCCTGGGTTCCCCTGGAATGTCTCCCCGTTTCCCTGAAAGAGAACCATCTCCCTAAATGAGATCAGAATTTGGACTTGACTCCTTCATATAATAAAACGCCAACAGCTAGGTTCTCCTGCTTCTCCCACCCATCTAAATGGCCACGCATCCCTGGAAATGAAGTCCTGACCAATGTCAGCCAAAATACTGGGATCAAACTTGCAGTATTATCACTGTTTCACTAACCTTGAAATGGAAACTGCTGCCACTTTCGTGCACGGCCTGCAAGCTCGCCTAGTTTTCCTGTAACTTAATTCAGCATCCTCTCCATCATCCACCAAACTGCTGCTTAACACATTTTGGCAACGTGCCTCTCGGATATTGCAGCAGATACGGCTGGCAGTGCACGGAGCTTATCGCGGGGTATTAATTACTTGAGCATAAATAACATTCCCTCTTATCTCAGCTTCACGATCCGCTATTTTTGATGGAAATATATTCCTAATAACAAGTGAGAGCAAACAATGAGGGGGTAAATTCAAGCCTAAAAAAAAAAAAAAGCATTAGAAAGGTGTTTCCCAACTGTCCTGTCAACGAGTCGAAAAATAAAGAACACGAAATGTTTTTGTTCGCTCAAAACCTCTCATTAGTGACTGCAGGACAGAAACACACACAATTCCTTTCCTGCTTCTGCACTGCTGAGGGGTTACATGATGTGTTTTGTGTTGTGTCGTGCAGGGTTTAGCCGCACGGTGTTGGGAAATCCTTGGAACACGTAGGTTTGCCTGCCGGAAAGACAATGCGCACGCTTATGCCTGTACGAAGGCACCTGGACTCCCGATGGATAACAGAGTCCTCAGGTGGTGTTTTACAAAGCAGGATTCAGGTGAGTGAGCCTGTGTGGGGGTGTGTTTGTGAAAAACCACGTACACTTTGTGTACACCCACAACAGGGCTTGTTCCGAGAGCTGCGGCAGGAGAACACGAGTGTACGTTGGTGTGGATGGATATTGTTGGGAATTTTGCTTCTCTCTGGTACGTTTATAAGGCAGATGTAATCATTCAACGTTTTGAATATGTATTTTTAGCCTGTTTACTAAGTGCATTATGTAAATATGAATGGTTATTTGTGCATGAATAGTGTGTTTACAGGTTGTAAATGTTTCTTGTGGAGTATTCATTAATATTTTTGAAAGTACAGAGGCTGATGAGTGTATAATATGTATTAATGTGGGTGGACGTATCTATGTGAGCTGTTTCAACTCACATAAGAGATGCAGACTTGTATTTAAATGTTCATTACAGCAAAGAGTGGGTCTATTATGCTTTTAGTCCCATGGTTTATTGTCCTGCACATGCTTGGGGAATGGCAGGGAAAGTGATGTAATTTACAGAGATGACAATTCTGGAAGAGGAAGAAGCTCTCTCTTACTTTCAGAAAAGTTCAACACGCTCACTGAATTAAATCCCTCTTTGGGATACTTTTCAGGAAAAGGAGAACACAGGACAGTCCTGGGGCCTGCCAAGTTTCCTTTCCAAAGTCCACGCTTTGGAAAGTGTACGACTTGACTGCACATAACTGAACACCAGGCTACACAACTCAGAAATACAATTCCCCAACTTTGATATATCAAATGCAAGGTGCATTCAGCTCTGGAGGATATCCTCCTCCAGATCTGCTCAGCTTATTAAAACACACAGGAAGATGTTTCGAGGGCAACGAGAAGATGAAATAACTTTTTGGGTATTTGAAGATGGCTGGCTTCTCTCTGGAGGATAGCAGCCAGGAAGGAGAAGAAAGGTGCAGAGGCAATCTAGTGCCATTTTCCAAGCTCTCTATCTCTGGCATCACATAAGAGACCCACAAGCCCTCTCTCACGTTGAATTGAGATGGACAAGTCAGGTCGTTGGGTAGAGCTTATATAACATCTTTCCGAGGGGCTGAAATTGCCTCTGACTCGCACAGACCAGTTAGTTTTACTTCCCATTACTATCCCCTGCATTAGGAGTTCACTTCAGCTATGGAAGAAAAAAAAAATTCTGAAAAACAATTTCGACACATAATCATTTTGCAGAGGTAGGGTGAGAAGTGAGGGTCTCAGAAAAAGAACAAACTCTTCTAAGAGAACTCTCCCATTTTTCTCTTTCTTCCCTCTGTTCCTCTGTGGCTTAGTATGGAAAAAAAGAGGAAGCTGAGCAGAAAAACTAAAATCAGACCTTTTTGAAAAATACTGCTCTTTCCAAGCCTGCAAGACGCTTTCTAGAACTGACGAGGATTTCAACTGAAGTTACTTCACTTTGAAACCTACTGTATAACATGATGGAAATTCCCATATCCTGGAGGCCAGGCTGACTGCTGGCTCCTAACATGGCATTAAGTACAACGGAGTGATGTCATGTTCATTTTTCCACCTCTTTCAGAAAGAAACACAAATTTCTCTTTTACCTGCATTATAACATTAGGTCTCTAATGAAATAGTATCTCTGGTCCCTATAGATAGTATTCTCCTCTTTCTTTACGTGTCAATAGGACCATTGCTTTCTGTTTCCAGTTTCTTTGTACTAATATCAAGGGGCAAAAGCATATTTCAGATCCTTAGAGTGCAGCTCAGCCTACCCCTACTATGATGGATGTTTATCTCACAGATATACATCAAGTCCATCCTATATGGAAAACAATCCTTGCATATTACATATTCTTCATTATGCAGTAGTAGTAACGCAATGTAAAAGAAGTAATTCTGCAGGTATCTCTTTTTTCCACCAAATTTTGGGGGGTAAGGGAAGAGATTTTCCTCGACAAGGCCATTTATTTACTTTGTTGTTCAAATTTGTGGAAATTTGTCATCTCACAGATGAGTTTTCTTCACGCCTTTTTCTGGACGTGACAATCCTCTTTGGGGAACTATGGTTTTATGCCTGCCTCTTCATGAAGACCAAAATTGTTAACTCAGTTTGGTGCTTCACAGGAACAGTGATCTTAATTGAGCTGCAGGACGAAGCACACCTAAACACTGGAAGTTACTGGCAGAGTAGCATTAGACCTCCAGAGATGTTATTGTTTGCCACTGGTGGAAGTGGGGAACTGATCCTGATTTTGGACACCAACTAAGGTGCTTGCACTAGCCTGACCAGATGGTTTCATGTTCCCATTAGCTATAGCAACATGAGCATCTAAACCTTTATTTTAAATAGGTACTTTACAGAAGAGCTGAAAATTCTCCAAACTGCTACTTACCTACTCCAGGGACTCTGTCTGAAATTCCAGAACGTTTCAAACTCTCAAATAGCTACTTACTTTGTTTTAAATCATCAACTTGAATTGAAACTGGGACATCCAGGCCAAGAATACCCCTTCACTGGGGCAAGATCTAAACTTTCTCTAACCATGGAGAGCCTATGCAATGTGTCAGGGATTCCATGAAAAGAGTACACAAAGATAGCACTTCATTTTGAGAAGACAGTCAAAAATAGTGCAAAAACAGACCAAAGGTTTGCAGAGAAAGTTGTCCTGTTAATATCAGGGATTTTTCAGGAAACAAATCACAATGACTGTGATCCAGGAGGAAAACGCTAAAAACTACTTGTAAAATCCATGAAGGCAAACACTTCACTACATAGAGCTTTTTTCCTCTTCTTTTAATTTAGCAGTAACAATGTCTACAATACATTGACTCACAAATTAAGTGAAGGTATGAAACCACATTCTTCATACTGAGATAGGACATTCTGGACTTTTACTTTTTAAATACCCTCTCACGGGGGAAAGGGTTTTGAACATCCAATGAACATCTTTTGAAACAACCAGTGGTGGGAATTTCAGTTTTAACAGTGATCAAAGTTAGTGAGCCTTGTCCACAGAGATTAAAATGCTTTGCAAACGAGTGCAAAGCTCAGAATCTCACTATACAGATAAAAGGGAAGGGAAACTGAGGCACAGTGCTGTTCAGTGACTTGCCAGAATCAAGCAGCAGAGATCTGGACATAAATCTCAGCTCTCTGACTCCTGATCAATCCCTCACTCATCAGGCCACAGTCTCCCAGTATGTGAGTGTCTACTGTCCAGCAGCTCGTGTGTTATACAGGCATATCTTCTTTCACCTCTCCCGCTGTCCCGTTGGCTCCATTCAATCCTGCTGGCTCCCTGCCTCCTTCCTCTTCTTCTTCCTCCCCTTTTGCTGGCTCCGCTTCTCTGCCTCCGCTCAGGAGGGTGGCACTGGGGAGGTGGCTGAGGAGTTGGCCCTCCCGGCGAGACTCGGCCAGCTCTTTGGCACAGCACACAGGAGTGTTGGTCTCGTAAGTGCTATGGAAGCTGTTATAGTCAACTTCGTAAAAATCCTTCTCCAGGGTGAGGACAGGAGTGAAACGATGTCCCCACAGCACCTCGGTGTCCATGTAGGAGCTGCGAGCCTGGCAAGTCATCCCTGGGTGGAAACAGAGGGGTGTTAAACGCAAAGCTGCCTTACATGCTCACCCAACCACTTCTTGCATTTAAAAGCACTTTCATGTTGTCTCCATACCTGATTGCTCTGGGACACAGAAAAGGTCTTCGCTTAATAAGCCTCACAAAAGCCTTTATCATGAAAAAGCTGAGCACTCAAAGGAAAAGGGATGGATTCATCGTCGCATCTTCAGACTGTTTCCTGAACCTCGTGCTTACAGGTTGGAAGTCTGGTACCACTAAGCAGCTTCTCTCTGTCCTTACAGCACACCTGGTGAACCGTGCTAGAACGACATGCAACCCTGCCAATGCTCCTCATGGGTTGGTGGGTCAGGATTTGAGGATTTTGATGCCCTGCCTGGCGCTCCCACTGTGAATGACCCCATCCCTCTTCACCTACAACTCCCTCCTGCACTTAGGTTAAGACACCAAGACGTATAGCCCGAGAGGTGGAGAGGGCCACAACTCCTAAGGATTTATACAGTAAGCTGGTTTTTAAATACCTTTGGAGGGTTCAATCCAACTGTTGGGTTGGCAGAACCAAAACCCACAACACCATGATCATAAGCATATTGAATTCCATGTATTAATGGGTTGTGGATTGAATGAACCGTAGGCAGTATGAAACCAGTACTTGTCAAGCTGTTTCTCAGCCCCAAGGATCAGAGTTTATTTATTTACTTTGGAAAAGTTTACAGAGAAGCTTTGCAGACCAGGGATAAGCGTTCAACATTGGCATAACCCTGGCAGTGTTCAAGGCCAGGTTGGATGAGGCTTTGGGCAACCTGGTGTAGTGGAGGGTGTCCCTGCCCATGGCAGGGGGGTTGGAACTGGATGATCTTTGAGGTCCCTTCCAACCCAAACCATTCCATGATTCTATAACTGTGAACAAATTCCCTTGGAATCACCTGCCAATGTGAAGGTGACTTCTTTTCCAAATGTTTGTCTTCTGCTTGTCCGAATTATGTTATGATTTTGGAATTAATCTCGGTGAAATCTGGAAAACTGGACCTCACAAAGTCCTTCCACTGTTCTCTTTTGGAGGATGAGGGATAGACCTGACTGGAATACATTCAAAACGTGCACTTGATCCCATTCCTGGCCAATACTTTCAAGTTTAACTCCTGAAGCCCAAAAGTACACAAACAGAAATCTAAAGCAATGCACTGGAGGAAAAATATCAGTGTCAGACGCTTCAGGGAAGAGCATATCGTGTATTCTCACCACGAGAGCTTAACTGACTGAAACCTGAGAGTAATCAGAAAACTCCTTTGCTTAAAAAAAGAGAAGGCACGTCTGCGAAAAGAGGAATATTTTGTTCTCATCATTGCTACAGTCCATTAAAAGACACCCACAGAAGCAAGTTCTCTGGGAAGCTTTGCTTGTCTCTGACTGCTTTTCTTGGTTTAAAGCTGTCAGGCCAGGGGTATATTAGTTGCTTTTGGTTCTTGAAAGGGGAGAAGAGAGGCAGTAACACATGCAACACAGAGGAACTTCCAATTCTGTATCACACAGACTGAAAAGCCATTTTTTCCCCTCCAAGAAGATCTGCAGGAGTATTTGCTTCTGGGCAGGAACAACAAGTACAGAGTTAGTCATAGTGTTCTTAGCGTGCCTGCTTCCTGGCCCAGGAGGAACCGGGAAGCACAGAAGCTGCTATGAAAAATGCAATAATGGAAGAAAAAAATTACCCCAAGTGCTTTTTGCCTCAAGAAGAAGCTCTATGGTGGTACAGCACCTTTTCAGGAAACTATAGACTTTTGCTTTACAAGTGAAAAGCAGCGTGGAGACCACTCCTGACTATATGGTGATGTGCAGCATCACCTGCCCTGGAGATGCTCCACCTGCTCCTCAGTCCTCGAGGTGAAGACTGGTTGATCTTCACTCCCTTTTAGCAGCCAGCAAAGAACAGCTCAACACACGGGCAGCTCATGGGATCCTGCTAATTTCTGAGTCCTTCTACAGTTTTTCTCAGGAGAGCTGTGTCACTGACGACTTCCCTGGGCCAGGGCTTTTATTGCAGGCTGTTCTGAGGGTCAGCATTGCAGGGCTAATCCCATTTTCTGATGCTCCCTCATGCTGGGAGGCCAGAACACAAGCAACCAGCAGCGTATGTGTATGGTAAGGAGGCAGTTAAAATAAAATAGCCCTTTTCCCTTTCGACTGAGCTGGTTTTGCACCAGAAATCTCAAGTGCCTCCTCCAAGCTCTGAGCACTGTCAAAGCCCAGCAGAGAGCAGGAGAGGAGACGGCTCAGCCTTGCAGGATTCGGTCCTGGGAATGAACCGGCTGATGCTTCTCGTGGTCCTCCAAGTGCTGCACAAATGTGTCCTGTGGAAGTCCCCAAGGCCAAGATGGGGTGTGCCCTTGCTAAATGGGGGGGCCTGAGGCATCCTAACGGAACTCCTGCTTTATAATCCAGGCCTGAAATAGCTCCTTCCCTGAGGGGCGTACCTGATAGTGAACCTGAGCTCCAGAGACACAATCATAGCCATCTCCTGCTGTAAGTATTCAATTAAGGAAGGAACAATAGAAAGCTTTCAGCAACCAAACACTGCACACTGCCAGCTTCCTGCAGTAGCTGCTTTCTGTAACCCCAGGGGTACACAGAGCCAGCACAATAAGACAACTTGTAATTGCTCCATAATCCCATTCAAATATTCCTTTTTAGCACATGTGCAGTGGTGTTTTAATTGCGTGGGGACATACTGCTTGGCAACTCCTGCATCACCCAGTAAACAACAGCATTGTCTCTGCTTCGAATTCCATTAAGTGCCTGCTTTGCAGGCTGCCCTGTGCTCTCCAGCCTGGTTAATTAATGCATCTGTAATGTCCCTAGCTAATTAGTGCCTCTGTAACTGCAAGAAGATGACAGAAGAGGTGCGGAAACAACAAACCTTGCTTTTATTAAGAACACACAGATGCAGCCCATTTCCACTTGCACACAACGTGCCCTCTGTGCATGAACATCTACTTTGCAGCTTGCAGTGGGATGGAGAAACTCTCCAGACCAAGATCTTTCACACGTGGCTGTGGGGTCTCTGCAGAAATCAGCGGTTTCATTTCATAAGCTTTGCTTATCCGAGGCCATGGGACATCTTGGGTGTAGGAAGTCGCTGTGCCACGTGCTCATACCCATCAAGAACCACACCAACTTTGCCACTGCTGTTCTACCTCAGTGTAGTAGCACTGCCTTGCACAACTCTACTGCAGCTGCCTGAAGCACTGACGTCTCGGAGAGGATGAGAGATTGAGGGAGATGTCAAACTCTCGGAATTTCTTGCAAAAATCATCATCATTTATGGCCCTGATAAAGGCTGTTAAGCCTTTCCTTAAAGTAGGTATAACTACCCATTTTGGGTTTAAATGGTACAGATATTTGGTGCAGTTGTAGAGAAATGGTATTTGGTGACTTAGGCATCTCGTTTAAACAAGCTTCATGCCAAAAGAATATCCTCATTTCCCCTTTGTCAGCCTAAGTAGATGTATTTCAAAACTTGTCTAAAAATAAAGTCATAGAGATATTTATTTTTCAAGTGTATCATATTTTTCCGGGTAGCAAGACCATTAGAAGTTTAATTTTCTCCTAAACCATCTGGTTTAAAAATGAAAAAGTATGTTTAATATAAATTTGTACAATCTGTCAACTGTGGAAAATGTGAAACGATATGTGAAATCTTCAGCTTTCAAGTTTTAGTTACAGCTTTCTCATCTCTTAATTCAGCAGCTTAGCTTTCAGTCGCAAACAAAACTCAGTTTTAATTGAAAACAGAAAAAAGTTTGTACACAGTTATAAGCAGATGCTCCAAATTTTCAACAAAACTGAAACCAGTTCCAGGCTTTTTAGAAAGCTGGAGACCAGAGGACTGTCTCCTGGTTTCAAGTTCTGCAATAAACATTTCATAGAGTTTTAATGATAATTTCATTACAGTAGAATCCTAAGAAGTGGATTTTCTGTCTGTTGGCTGGAGTCACAGGATCAATAACAGAGTTTGTGCATGTTCCTGTTTAAGGCAGCCGGAGAAGCCTTCCTAAACAGCTCATTTCTGGTTTCCAGTAGATGAAAAGATGCAAAATATATTGCTGTGTGTATTAAAGCAGGTGTTTCATTACGTTTGAGAACAGAGACTCACCGAGGAAAGACTGGTGTGTGTAAAAGAGGTGTCAGGGAACTCTACCAATAAGGCACTTTTCTGTCATCAAAATCAGTTGGGATCACACCACTCACAGTTTATCAAAGACAAAGGAACGTTCACCCGTGCTGACAAAAAGCAGTTATTTGATGGCTCGCTCCGTGGAGCTCGTTTTTCTGCAGCGTGCTCAACGGGAGCTGCAGATTTCAGAACGTTTCTCTGCTTGCAACGCCGCTGATTATGCAACTGGAGCGGACGCGTCTGGCTTTGGCACAACTGCTCCCCGTTTCCAGGTCTCCTGTACCCTTAGGTTGCCAGTTAGAATCAAACTTCGTTATCACAGGCCAAATCTACCTGCTTTTGCAGCTGTTTGGTCACCCAGAGATGAACCAGCAGTCTCTCTCCAGCTGTTGGAGGATGAATATTTTCAGCAAACATAGCATCATAGCCATAGATTCATAGATTTCTAGGTTGGAAAAGACCTTAGAGATCATCCAGTCCAACCATCCCTAATCCCCCATTAAACCATATCCCTAAGTAGTTCATCAGTACCTTTACTGGTAGTTTATCAGCAGAGGGCAAGGGGACCACAAAACATGCTCTACCCAACCCAAGAATCTGCCACAGGCTTCAACTGGATCACATCAAGAGCGTAGCTGAATCTTTCAGTGCTGCTACACGGCCTGAACTTTCTCAGTGGGTAGAGATATCCCAACCCCTGGGGCTGTCAAGACAACATTTTTCATCAGCCTAAAATTAACTCTCCTCGTGTAAATGCCACGGAGCTCAGTGATTATCTGCTGGCACAACGTCATGTGGATGCTGACCGTATGTTTGCCATATTTGCTAGGCTCTCCCTGCAGTTCAGACACCCCTATTGTTGGAAGTGATTTCACTTCTCTGCCCTTGTTTTCGTACACTATTGTGTGCAGGGTGACTTTTCCTCTTGTACTGAATGCACTAAAGCTGCATGATACCTATTCTGCTCCTACAGCTGAGCTCGACCTGCACTACAGGAGCACAGGGAAAGAACTGATGAGCTCAGAGGTATAGTGACAGACTGATGTGAGTCAGGATGGCAAGGAGTAGTTATAAAAATGTTAAGTTCTATCACTCTAAGCAATACATGTCTTTAGATCAGCATCAGCATTTGGATAGTTATAAAATTTAGTCGCCTCTTTGCGTTAATTAGACCAAAGAACACCGCAACTTCCAGAAAGTCAATATCCCTTCAACTTGAAAAGGAATATTAGAAGGTAGGAGCGTGGTCCTCCAATTATTTGTGCTCGTCTCCTTTAGAGGAGGACATGTCTGGGCTTGATTCACTTTGATTTTTATGCCAGAGGAGAGTAATAGGATTTTAATTTATCTGAATGCTCTCCAGGCATGTGACAGCTCCCAGGCACTGGAAACTGGGGGGGGCAAGAAGGACCTTTTATGATTTAAAGATCTTGGATTGAGCTGACGTGTACTAGGCAGAACCTGAGCACCGAGTTCATACCATGTAGCATTAGTTCCCTCACAACGGTATATAGTGACCACAGAGGCACCAAAGATGACCAGCCTGCCAATGTCTACCTCTGGAGGACTATTCAGCTCATGAAAAGAATGACTTGAGACATCTCTCTCTTCCCTATAATTATATAAGCAGTTTCTGTAACAGTTCTGCAAGGTCCTTCTTGCAGAAAACTTATCTACATGCAAAATGCAAAACAAAACAAAACAACAAGACAACCCAAACCAGATGATGAATGCACAAAAACTCCATTTAGTAATTTCACCCTTCCTTTGTTCTCCCATGAAAATCATGATTAATGTCAGGATATCTTATGTTGTGACTGCTTCTTTTGGGCCTATATTTACAGCCAAGAAATTGTAGTGTGTCCTGTGTAAAGCTAGATAAATTGAGGTGCAAAAAAGCTGCTCTTTGCCTATACCCTCACAGGGACAGGATGAGGTAAATCACTTCTAATCGTTAAACCACTTTTTATCACACCCACTCTAAGCCAGAAATATATGTGCCTAGCCTTTCCTAAGAGTTTATTAAAACTTCATGTAGTGGCTGGACTAATCAGGCATCTGGACTGTCTCTTGTGGCTAATTTAATGGTGGTGGGAAAAAGAGATAATGAAAACCAGTGAGGACTGAGAGTAAAGTACCGAGCAGTGCTATCTCTATGCCTGAAGACTGCAGACAATGCTGGAGGTTGTAGATGCACAATGAGGTTTGCAGGACAGCTACTGATAAATCAGGTTTTGGTTAATTGTCAGTAAACAGCAGCAGAAGGGTAAAGTTGGAAGAGAAGAGAGCATCTTCAAATTATCTGCCAGAAAGTCTTGGAGGATAGGCAGACTGCGTCATCACATGGAGAATGGCTTACAGGGGAAAAAAAGATAAAATATTGGACTCTCCAATGTTCTCTAACTGAATTAGCCAGCTTCTTCATCACAACCCAACTGACTCTGCAGGAATATGGAAGGGGGGTCTGAATCTCCACTGCTCTTCTACGTCCCAGCAGCCTTGCTTTATACTCTATGTTCAGTTGAGGATGAGGAGGGTAAGGACAAGAGTTTGGCCAACAACAGCCTCGACCTATTCTGTCAACAGGATGCCTCTAATTTTTTGGTGCCACTGTGGGACGCAGGGAGGCAGTGAAAGCAAAACTGTATTCACTTTGCAAACAGATTTTCCACCTTCCCTTTCTTCCCTTTTATTGCGGGTCTAATTTCGGCCGAGCTGATCTTGACAAGTGTCCCTTTCAGATAAGGCACAAGAGAATTAATTCCCTGAAGTAATCTCTGTGACCAATTCATTAAGCAGGCACTGGGAGCGATGCTGCTGCTTTCCAGATGCCCACAGAGCAGCACTGGAAGTCAGAACACTTGTCATCTCTATTGATTTTGTCTTTCCAGCGGTCGTTTCACTTAGCGATGCTCAAAACAGATCTGCCCAGAAACTTAGTCTCTCTCTGGCATTTTTTAACCCCTTGTGGAGTCAGAATGCCTCAACCATACTAAAATATTGGAAAGGCCCCTGTCAGTGAGCTCCTGCCACAGCTGGCTTCGTGGGTTAGTCAGTAGAACAGCTGTGGGTCCCTGGAGAGCTCTCACTAGAATAATACATCATTTATTTTCTTTTTCAGCATAGTAAAACCATTGCATTTTAGGCTGGCTGGTATGATTCTTGCGTGTTGCTATTTATCCTTGTAAAATTTCAAGTCAACTTGAAAACAGAAACATGGTTTTAAAGCACATGTTTACTTTGTAAAAAAAAAAAAACAACTTGAATTGTTTAGGAAATTCAAGTCAACTTGAAAACAAAACCATCGTTTCAAACCGCAATGTTTCATTTTGGAAAAAAACCCAATGACTTGAGGTGTTTCAACTTTTCAGAATTTATTCTACACTTTTCATTTGTGATAGGTCTGTGGCTGCTTAAAGCTACTGGAAATAGTTATAAAATCGCTGTCCCCAATGTTTCAGTGAAAAACGTTCATGCTTTTATTCCAGACATTACGCTTGAATTTCTTTAGTCATTTGTAGGTGGATGATTGCCATTTTGACCTGCTTTCGAGATACCTAATGAAAAATTACAGCTGTCTTTTCCCCACCAGTGCAGGAGGCATTCATGGCATGGTTTGCTCCTATCCCTAGAGACAGCACGCAGCACTCGCTTGCCTCTCGTGCACCACGAACACAGCTATATGTGCTGACCAGTTGTACCCCTGAACACTGTGATGGTGGCTCCTAATTTTTCACAGGGGTTACGATGGGAACAATCAGCCCGTTGCATTTTTATACTGCCCTGAACCTGACCAGGTTGTACTAGTGTCAGGATTTAATAGAAGTCACACTGCAAGTGAATTACACCATTCCTGAAAGCAGATGGGGCTTGAGCAGTACAATAGGAAGGAAAGAAGCTAAAGAACTTGCTTGGAGCAAATTTTAAGGTATGGAGGTAGGGATGAAAAGCCCCCAAACTGCTTTTTTAATGTTATGAAGTGTGAAGACAAAGCAGGAAAGCACAAAACACTGTCCTTCTGCAAGCCACTTTCCTTGTGGCAAAACATCACACCCCCCCCTGCAGTTACCATATGTCATTCAGAAAACCATCTCAGCATCATCTGAGGTCCACTCTGCTCTGAGTTCAATGCAAACTGGCTCTTCTAGCTCCAATTCTGGAATTTCATAGCCTGCCTTCTGAGACCAGAATAATCCATTTCCACAGACGTGTGCTCCTTAATATCATTACACGCTGGCCTGTGCAATCCCTCTGGGAGAGGAGCCCATTTGTAAAGCAATATTATTCCTATGCCATGCTTTTAATTTTGAGGTTGTTATTGGTAATGACTTCCTCTCACACATGTCTAGCAGAGGCTGAGCTTTCATAAGAGGAAGGCAGTGCAGTAGCTGTTCAAAGGAATTTGGTAGTGTCACCATGGGATGAGGAAAGAGGCTTTGGACAAACAAGGAATTGCATTCCATGCTCGGATTAGGAGGCTCTAGTATCTAGTAAATATTTAGGCTACAAACTAAGCTTCCATTACAAATCTTTGCCTTTGATAGACTTTTCCACCCACCCCTTCTTTTGCCACATCTCTACAATACTCTGCTGGGGAAGAGTATTTGCCTAGTAATGCCAAATGAATTCCACTCCTACGACGCAGTACTCCAACCCAGGTACAGTGCAATCTATACATAACCTCCCATTAGCTCTGTTTGGAAAAGTCAGCTATTGCTATTCACCTAACGACTCAAGGGAGATACTGGGAAACTGAATTAGCTCTCTAGAGAGCTGCCTTTAAGAGCAAAGGCCTGGGATGCAGGAATTTGAGAGGCTGTTTTCCCTTACATCTGGCTGTTCAGAGACTAACAAGGACAAATCTCAAGAAGGGGACAGGATTAATAGCGAGCAAGGGCCAGAATCTGTGAGACAGGGTGCTGATACCACTGAGTACTTGTATCAAGCTGAAAAGCCTTGCTAGTGTTTCAGAGAGAGCCCGTGCCTCATCAAGATGGAAAAAAAATTCAAGATGGAAAAAAAATTCAAGATGGAAAAAAAATTCAAGATGGAAAAAAAATTCAAGATGGAAAAAAATTCCAACCACCACCACCAATCAAAAATGGGTACCCAGTGCTGTCTCATAACTGAAATCCTTACACACCAAAGGGCAAAATGACTTCTAAAAGCCTGAGAGACACGCCACCACCTCCCTTTGCTACGCTTTGGAAAGCTGAGGCACACAACTTTTCCAGATTTATTACAGATGGACAGAGGCTTCTCTCGTAGCCTGCCACAAATACACCCATAGGAGGAAATTGGGAATCAGCTGAGTGTATCTCCTAATCTACCCATTACACAGCATTGTTTTATGCTGTTAAACAGCTGCTGAGTCCTGAGAGTCACAAAAGCAGTTTCTGTATTTTTCTTCTTTGAGCTCCTTTTGAAAATATATGTCCTACATCACGTGCAAGTCATTCGGTTTCAGCACATGCTGTTTTATGGGATATAGTAATACTTGGGCACTTCCTTCATAGCCTCCATTAAAAAGCAACACCACAGCAATACCTAAAATAGCACAGTTACAGCCAATTTTTAATACAGAGGAGGAATGAAAAAGATTTACACCATGGATTTTGATCATAGGAAGCAGGACCACAAGAGATCTCAGGATTTCTTTTAGCCCATTCCTTTTTTCCCACGGATCAATTCTAAGTGATTACGGATAGTTTCTTGTCTAACCTCTTTGTCTGAATCCTGAACCTATAAAAAGAGTGTGGAATCCTACAATATGAGCTAAAGGACCTGTCTTTTAATTGCTGTCTATCTCAGATCACGATATCCCACCTCAATCAGTCACTAGAGAAGGACAAATCCCAACATGTTCTCAGTTCAGGTGACATGGACAGTAAAATCTGCATGCCAAACTGCACTCCATTTTTCCCCTTCCCCCTTTAAAATTGTGACTGATTTTTGACAAGTCCTTACCTGTCGCTTCCACCATTCCTTCCAGGATGACCACAATTTCAAACTCCTCCTTCTCCAGCTGAGTGCGGGACATCTCCCAGAAGGGGCTTTTCTCATTGATTTCATGTGAGATGATAAGAGGTGACACCAGGAACAATCTGTCATCTCCAGTGTCAAATCCCACGTTGATGTCCGTTTGGTTCAAAGGGATAAACTCTCCTTCTTTGGTCTGTTTGGACTTAATCAGTTTGGCTCTAATGGAAGCCTCGACAATGTGGGAATTGCGGAGGTCTCCAACCCGGAACATGAGACAGAGCTTCTCATCCCTCATGGAAATCACTGCGTTGTTAGAAAACATGAGGGTTTCAGCCCTCTTCTTTGGTTGGCTGATCTTGACAAACATGCACCCCACCATGAACGCATTGACAATGGAGCCCAGAATAGCCTGGATCAGGAGCAGTACGATGCCCTCCGGGCACTTCTCCGTTATGACCCTATAGCCATACCCAATAGTTGTCTCAGTCTCAATAGAAAACAGAAACGCAGAAACAAATCCACTGAGATTTTCAACACAGGGGATCCAGTTCTCATCTTCAAGGTGGTCCAGGTCTCCCCGGATATAGGCAATGAGCCACCATATGAACCCGAAAAACAACCAAGTGATGGTATAGACCATAGTGAAGACAAGAAGATTAAAACGCCACTTGAGGTCCACCAGCGTAGTGAAGAGGTCACTAAGGTATCGATAGGTTTCTTGGACGTTTCCGTGGTGCACGTTGCACTTGCCACTTTTCTCCATGTAACGCTGACGTGGCTTCTTACCTTCTGCTGATATGAGGCGGGTTCGGTCGGTGGCAATGGGGACATCATCCCGAGCCTGTTTGGGAATCTTCTTAGGCTCTCTGGATGTAACTCCGATGTCCATGTCCTGGTTCATGAAGATCCTGGAATCTCCAGCCATGACTGGGCTAGAGGAGAACAAAGAAATAAAGTTTAGGATAGAAGGCAAAGAGCCATTTAATTTTATGGTGTTCACCATTACGACAGACCAGGACAACACACATTGCAAAACTAATGCTACACTGAGAAACCTTGTCCCATGCTGGTGGAGGGCTGATTCTACATCAGGAAAGCTTTTTGCTGTGGTCATTGTCCCTAGTATTGTTCTGGGAAACGCTTTGAAAGGCTTCAGCACTTCTCTCCCAACAGCCACTTGCTAAATATAACGCTGCATCGGACTGGATGTTAAATACTGATTCATAATGCACAGTCTCTTCAAGCATGAACCAGCTGCCAGTCACCCAATGCACTACTGGAACCTCAGAAAACATGGTGATGAGCACGAACTGGGAGTCAAGAAATAGGTAAGCTTTGTTACAGTTTTTGTTGGGTCTTTTTTTGGTCCTCAGATTTTTTTACACTCAAAATTCGCTTGAGATCACAACTAGGAGCAAAGTAAAGATACATCAACACATATTTTCAAGAGAGTCTGGAGTTTTTTGATGCCTCAGGTTTTGGGTGCATAAAAGAGGAGTTTTAGAAATTTTTTAGAAAATGCTGAGCACCGCTGTCTACCTAAATCTCACATAAGTCTAAATTATGCATGAAGGTTTCCCTTACAGTCAGCAGAGAAAAGTACCTCCAGGGATAATTCAGATTTCAGGTGTCCTGAATCACCTCTGGAAGTACCCACCCCCTCCACAAATTATCTAGGGAGCCTGGGCTCCGAATGTGAAATAGGCTTTTAATTTAGCACCTTGAATTCCGGGGCTGAAGGTGTGATGAATCCAGGCCTACTGTTCATCAGAGAGATCAGAACCTAGCCCTTCACTTCACCTGACACGAGACAAAAATACCAGACACTTTGAGAAACATAACAGACAGCTGTTAAAAAAGCCACTGTCTACATGCAAAACTGTGCTTAACGAATACAGAACACAAAAGGATGGCTGCAATGATTTTTGCAGATGACAGTGTAACACCCTGTTTACCAAGATGATTAGATACTCCTTTAAAAAAAAAAAAAAAATAGAGCACATGCTCTATTGGAAAATGAGAGTCTTGACTCTGAATGCAAGGCACAGACAAAATCTCTGTGAAAGACTATACCCAAGAAGCCTTAGGGATGTCAAAGATAGGGGAGCAATATTCTCCGTGGCGTTCATTCTCTGCATTGTCCTCTGCAAATCCTATTAAAACCTAACTAAATCTATTACTGCTCCCTCTATCTTTAATCTTCTTATGCGTCTGAACGAGAAAAGGTGCAGAGATACAATTAAGAGTATCTTGGGAAAGACAGTTTTAAGACTGAGCAAAGTAGCTTCATCTTTTCGGTATTAAAAAGCACAAGGGTGGGCGGGAAGGAAGCAGAGGCAGGATGAATAAAGGAAGCGACAAATTTCCACTTCCATTCTGCTGCAGCCAAGGCTGGTTAACAGCAAAGAATTACTCTTAGCCCTTGTATAAGTCACCATCAATCATTACTCCAATGAAGCAGCCGGAGCCTGTTGCTGGATCCGTACCCGCTGGCTCGGATCACCAGGGAGCCCAGCCATCTGTCCACAGCACGGTCCCAAAGCTTCTTCGCGCTGGCAAATTTGCCTGGTTCGAAGGGTTTGGGCCAGGGCTGAGCCAGTGCAGCCACAGGAAGGGGTAAATAACAGGGATTGATGACGCTGGGATGGTCAGTTAGGAGGAATCAGGTTTGCCACCCCCACCGCATACGATCCTGGAGGTGGAACAGATAACCCCAGCACTGTGCTGTTGCCTTCCTCAAACGGCAACATCAAGGATTTTGGCAGACTATTAATCCCTCTCTCTCTCTTTCTTCTGAAGGTAGGACTCCAAAGAGCTGGCTCACAGTATATTTAGCTGTTCTTCTGCCATTTTCTACTACTTGTTGCAAACTCAAATGCCCTGGATCATCAGTCTGGCTCTCTGCTGCCTCGTGGCGTGTGACTATTTACACGTGTGCAAAGTGTCTGCTTGATTAATCTAAAATCACTCCATTTGGACTAAAAAGCCTACGTGTAGAAATGTAAAAATAGGCAAGTGTTGCACGTTTTCAATTAAAAAAAAATCATGTTAATTTTGTTATAAAAGTTATATTTGAAGCTGAGGTTCACTTACATTGATGCTATGAATGAAAGAACAATTAATTTCAAGATATTCATCTATAGTGTAAGGTTTCATATTTCAGAGTCATACCAAAGAGACCCAAAGGATCTTGAAACATATTAAAAAGAACAGAGTAGAAGCAAAACAATCAAAAAGCCTAAATCCCTAGAAATATCACTCTGGTGAAGCAGGGACTGTCCATTAATGAAAGTACAGGGAAACCTGCTTTAACTAAAGCACTCAAGGGACTGGCAACATCACTCTTCTAATGCTACTGATCTTTAACAATAGGTCAAGAGAAATCTGTCTGGAAACCTTCAGGAACACCTTACACGTGGTCCATTAAAGCAGAAAACTTCCTGCTGTATATGAACTTTACTGACAGCTTCAGTGGAATTACAACTTCTCCCAATATTTAATCTCAAACTCCCCCATCGTAGTATAAACATAACCTCAGTATGTGGTTATTGAAAATCATTAAGCACACGGATCTTTGCATTAGATTCTTGAAAAGGAATAATATTTGTTAGCAGTTTGAGCACAGGTTTGGATGTCTGAAGACTAGCCAGCTTTCTGTTCCAAATGATTTCAGTATTTTTTCTCTAATTCGGAGCAAATCACTGCTTTTCCCTCTGCCTTTAGTCCCCGGCTGCAAAAATTGTGATACAGATATGAATGGTCTGTGAGATTCTAGGCACAGGCATCCTTCTGGGAAATTTGCTAGCATTCCCTTATTAGCTGAACTGCTCTGGGAAACTTTAGCACAAACGACGAGCTGCTATAAAAGGAGCACTGTACCTATGGAAGGATTTGGTGAACTCCTTCATTGTGTAATAGACTGACACTGCTATCGAGCATACACATCTTTTCCAGATGATGGCAATTACGTGCAAGCATCTCACAGAGATTTAGACTTCAGTTTGTAAATCACTGCTCCCTCCAGCAAAGAGATCTGTGAGATGAAATTACCTCTTATAGTCACATGCACCGTCCTGATTCATTGGCATTTACCATCTTTGGTTAAACGAGGGCAGGATAATAAAAATGTCACTTCTGTACGAAGCTGCTTTCCTTTTGGACAGGCTACTGCAAAAAGAGATGTGAGTCAGTGTATTATCAACCTTGCAAAGAGGCTTTTTATCAGACTTCTTGTTGCTCAGCTTTCGCCCAGATGACAGACTCGGGGCAGGTGGTGACATTTAGGGCTCTTAGGTTTGCTGAAGAAGAGTCAAGGCAGGGTCAGCTAAGCATCTTCAGGAGGCATTGTTTTGCAGAGCTGTCTACGAGCTCTGCCTGACAGAGCTGATGTACCTCCTGATAGCTCCAAGTCTTCAAGACAGACATTTGCTGAAGACATCGCAGGAGGTAAAACAAGAAAAGTCTGCAAGAAACACTTTCCCCTGCTGACCGTGGTGACTTTTTCAATTTAAATAATTGCTCATCTCACTTAAGTACATGCAAGTTTCCATCAGGGTAGGATTTGCTTCTGGAGAAATCTAAACTGGCAGGCAGGAGGAGTTTGAAGACGTGAATTTGGCATCAAGTTTGTGTAAAAAAGCCCACTTCCTTTGGTTTTAAATCTGATGCCTGTGTTTTCTTGCATTATGAGCATAAACAACTGTTCTTTAGTAAACCTGCCTCCCTCCCAAATCAGGTTTCCACTTAATTCTGTCATCTCTTTTCCCAAAGCGTCCTATACTACTCAACAAGCAACCAATAGAGCAGTAAAGACTAAACGGATCGTTACTGAAAAACTTGTCCTGGTTCTTTTGCTGCCTCTTGGTCCACACCACGTAAAACAGAGCCTGGGTCACTGGGCACATATTTTCTCTTGGGTTACAATGCCGAAGCGAATGAAATTCTTACTTGACAGACACTGGCAGCATGGGAAAGTTGGTAGAGGAACAGGGCAAATTAAAGTAGCACCCAAAAAAGAATAAAAGCGTTGATGGCTGAACACTGAGCGCTCGTGGAAAGATGGAGGAAGAAGAAATATTAGGAAAAGATGGCTTTTGACAGTCTCAAGATAAATGGCTATCAGACAGGTGCTGACTGACAGGTGGGGCTTTGATTTCCCTGAAAAACACGTCTTTCCCACTATCCTTTTATTCACTACCTGTGTATGGCTGAGAGTGAGCACTCAATGATGCCAAGACGAGGTTACCTTTTGAGTCATACATATGTGTGCGGGAGAAAGAAAGGCAGGTAGAGTTTGTGCAAACCATCATCTTTCAGTTTTCTGCCTTACAAACTACGGTGGCTGCCTCTTTGGGAAGTGCTTGGAGATCCACAGGAGGAGGAAATGATGCAAAAGGGTTATGTTATTCAAAACCAAGGCAAAACATTTAAGGGAACCGCACGAGAAGGGAGACCTGTGGCACTTCACTAATAAAGGCATGGTCCAAAAGCTCCCTCATCCAATTAATTGCTTTTCCAAGTGTAACCTCACTCAGCACTGAAGTAGGAAGATTCCTCTCGTTTCCTCTTTTAATTTTCATTAAGTCGCAGCACTGCTTTTCTAGGATGCTGACAGGCTCCTCTGGGGCTAGAGGGGACCCCCACCCACCAACACACAAAAATGGGTGACTGATGATTAACCAGGCAGCTCCAAAAGCAGCAGGATGACTCTGTGCTTGTTACAGAGCCAGGCTGATGACGGTGCCTGTCTGCTTAGAGTTCATTAGGCTCAGAAATACCGAAACAGAAGGTGTTGAGTCTTCCAAAAGAAAATACCCTGTAAGAAAATCTGTCTAGGTGGGAAGCTAATATGACACAAAGACAGACAGAGCTTATGGGCGTTTGCACTTTACTTTTATCTGCTAATTACCTCCCAGTCTAGCCTTTTTCCCAGCAATGCTGGATAATCATGGTTCTAACATCCCTCAGCCTTTCCATCGCCAGTTGCGAGGCAGAAATCTGGCCCCTCCATTCCCAGAGTATCCAGATGTTTCACAGTGGTCAACACAGGTATCATGTGCTTTAAAATTTTATTAATTTATTTATTAAGATCTGCGGAACAAGGAAATGCTCTGTTTCCCATATCTCAAGAGGGGGCAGTGAGTCACAAACACACTTCCACAGTCACACTGGGAGTCTGTGGCAGGGCAAGGAATTAAACCTTGTGTTTCCAAAATCCTGAACGAGTGCCTGTGGTCACTGCACCACTCTTCTCCCCTTCCACCAATCCAGCAGCAGTGAATACAGTCTCTATCTGCTTCAGGTGTGTCTAAAGATGACTCTGAAAAGCTTACATAGCCTGATCTATCAGCATGAATAACCTCGCCAGATCATTTCTAATGCCAAGAAATAACATTTCTGTTCTCTCGAGTAGCTACAGGTTTCAAATAGATTTTTTTTCCCCCCAACTATGGATTAAAGTGTTGAAAAATTCCATACATAACAAAAGTTAATGCAGATGTGTTAAATATATTGACTTCAGACCAATGCAGAAAAGAGTGGAGAAACTAAACTGTAATGAGAATAGAGACTACAGGTGGGTTTGTTGGGTTTTTTTCAGAAAAAAAGATGAAAACTAATAAATGCCTTATGAGACATTATAATGACCTCAGTGTACAGACTATAACAACTTGTTATAAAACAAGGACAGGAAATCATGGAGTTTCCACAACATAAGGGATACCTACTACTTGATACAGCACAGTTCAAATGCACAGGGTGGATTGGAGGGTATAATCCCTGTAACTTTGAGGCAATTACCTTCTACTTCACTGAATTAAAGAAGCTGAGCACGAAAAATCCATGTGCAAAGGACACAATCACAATATTATGCTCCCAGGTGTTTTTCTTAATTTTGAACAGTCAAACAGTATTTTCTTTCCCAACAAATAGAGGCAGAAAATAAAGCAGTTTGATCCTTCCACCCCCAAGGAAGTGACTCTGCCTCAGGCACTCTGCAGCCTCTCTGTCTCTGTCCTTTTACCCCAGACACTATTTTTAGGGAGTCCTTATGGCGTCATTGCAAATTTGACTGTTATCTTTCAACCAACACAACAGAACCAAGAGAAAGAGACACTTTTGTCCTGATACGACACTCCTGTTTCTCCTGCTGCTGGCTGCTTACACACAGCACACACTGAATATTGGGAAAAGCAGAACCTCAGCTCTAAGAGAAAACCCTTCTCTAAGAGCACTCGCATCCCTGTTCTCCATTGTTTAGATATTTCACCATTATAGCAACTGAGAATCACTGGGGAAGCTGCAGCTGGCTTAAAAAAATAAAATAAAATTGGAGGGTGTTGATACCACTTCCCACTTCTCCTGTAACTTGCACCCAAACAGTTCAAAGATGAACTGACCAAATGCAGGCTCGTTCTGCCCCAAGACATTCAACAGTGCTAATGAACCCCCTGTCCAGACAAGAGAAGATGAGTCACAGAGAGACAAACTGACCTACCTAGGACCAAACTGCTGGTTAAGTGCCAATGCTCACCTCAAACGTCTGAGACGTTCTCCTGACCTCAAACTGGATAGAAGGTGGATGACTCTCATATGAAAGAGTCTGGAGATTTGGCTCAGAACATGACTCCAAAACTACATTTGCCTTTTTCAGAGTCTGAAAATAATGGGGCTGGAACCTTCCAGGGATGGAGAATTTTCTCTCATGGGAACCAGAAATGATGCTGATCCTTCATCTCCAAATGAGTAGGAAAAGTGAGGGAAAGAACTGAACTCCAGAAGTGACATGACTCCCCCAACACAAACACTGCCAGACACACTTCCCACGTACTACAGAAGATACTAGTTGCTCAGAATGGTCAGGGAACTAGCAAAAGGAGCCAGTTTTGTTTCCCTCAGAGCTACTCTACTACAAATCCAACGTAGCTGTCTACTCAAAAGTAAAAGGGTGCAGGAGGAAGGACCTGCTTGATTACAGAATCCCCAAAATTTGGATGGTAAGCTTTTTGGGACAGTTTCTGCCAATTCTCCATCGGTTCCTGAAACTCCCAAGTCAAAACCAAATGAGAGACATGCTGTATAAAAGTTAGCATGTTCCTCCCACCCAGCACTTGCTAAGACAAAAAGGAGGACTCAGGGCACCTTTTTGACCGACCCAGCAGGACATTGGTAAAAACATTATTCACGCTTTACCTCCCAGAGCCATAAACATCCCTGGGGATTCCCAGTGCATTCAGCTGCCTGTCCCCTCCAAGGGCTGAACATGCCACCTCGTTGTCCGGAGACTACACTGAAAGGGCTCTTTAAACCCTAAGCTGACACTAGTAAGTATCCTAATGATAAAAGAATTTAATCTTTGACTCTAGGTGAGGATTATGGAGTCACTCCATGCATTTCAGGGCTGCTTACTGATCAGCCTCCCCCTGCCCGTTGTATTTCAGTGATTTCTGCTAAGCTGATCTCTGAGCAGTTCATCATTTTTAACATCTTTTCCTGCATTCCTGACAGTGCTTTTGCCCAAGATCAACATCTAATCCCTGCTTTCCCCAAGAGTTCCCTAGCAGCTGGTGAGTTAGACAACAGCACATCTCTAGCTGGCACCTTTGGGCATCGAAACCCAGCGTTCAGCTCACCTAACACCTCAGCTGCTCGTCCTCCTGCCTTCTGGGCTCCTCATTCTTTGCAACCAGAGAAGAAAAGTGGAAAAAAAAAAACCCAAACAAAAGCAGGTGACTTACTTGCTAAGAGCTGCTCTGCATCAGCCTTGTGCCTTGGCACGCGGGGGATACCGGCCGGCGATGGCAATGCGAGGTAGGTAAAACAGCTGCTGCAGAAGTGTCCGGTCCATGGCATCACCAGCGAGCTGGCGTTGTTGTCTGAGCCCCGGGCTGCCTCCTTCCTTCTTCCCTCTGCCTGTTATTAGAAAACATTTACGTGGCACGGGAGATGGAAACGCACACGCCCCTATCCCTGGGTATCCCTGATTTCCCTCGGGGTGCTCCGAACCCTCGCCCTCCCCTGCTGCAGGGCTCCTTTCGCCCGTCAAACACCCACTTCTCCCATCCAAAAGGAATTCTTGGGGGGTAAAATGGTTTTTAAAGGGCTGGGGCAGAGGGGAGGGAGAGGAGAGGAGCGCGTGTGATGGGGAGCATCATCCGTTCTGAATGAGCAGCGGAGGGAAAGGTGGCGGGAGCGAAAGCGAAGAGGGGAGGGGTTTGAGCCGCTGCTTTGCACAGAAAGGGCTGGTTGGGAGGGGGGAAGAGGCGTTTTCGGTGCCTTGAGAAAAGGCAAAACACAGGGCTCCCCCCTCACCCATGGTCTTTGCCCTCTCCTTGCCAGTTGCCCAAGCGCTGTGTGTTTCCTGCTCCTCTCCTTTCCCAGATTGCTGGATGGGTTTTGATTTTTTTAGGGGGTGGGGGCTGTGTTCTTGCTTTCAAATCACACAAACAGAAAGCAGTTCCCAAAAAAAAAGGACCACAGGGAGAATGCAGAAGCTGCACGTTTAACAGGGAGCACATGTGTACATATTCATCGGCATCGTGGAAACTCTCTCTTCCAGGCTGGAGCAAGGAATTTGGGAAAAGTGGGGAGAAGGAGGGAGAGCATGACTGCTCTGGCATCCTTCCCTTGCCTGTCAACCATCAAGCTGCTGAGAAGGTGTTTGCTGAGTTGTGTTGTTTGCCTGTGATCCAGCCAGTCCCAGGGAATGCTCTCACAGCTCTTCAGTGGGTTGTGGTATTTTTTGTCTTTCTCTTTTTTCCTTTTTTTTTTTTTAATCATTGATAATACCACACTGTCTCCCTAGCTTAGTAAAATATTTCCTCTTCTGAAAAGCAAATGTCAGGCCAGCTGCATCTATGAGATAGATCTGCCTGGTGACTACAGGTTACCTTCAGGCTTTGTTGCCCTGTTCCCCTAAGCCCATCCCTCTGTCCTCCCTAATTCTCTGTTCCAGGACCACACGCATCACAGCCCATCAGAAAGGCCTTCACAGAAGATTTTCTGGTCAGGAAGAGAGAACTTGTCAAAACCAAAGCACTGTACAGGCATGTGTTGGTATTGCTGGAATCTGAAAGCTATTTTTTCCATGTTCTGCTTTGAATGACTTTCAATTTTATTAATTTGTTTTTAAAGTTACACTATCACTCATGAGATACATCAGCATTAAACTGACATTTTTGTTTTATTGTACGGATGTTTTGCAACTCATTATTTGCATTCTTGTTTTGGAATAGGAAAAATATTGAATTAGTGGAACTTCCTGCAGATCAGAAAATCTGATTCTTGACCATGTTAACTCTAGGATACATAACACCTTCTTGTGGAAGCTAGACTGGAAAAATTCAAAGACAGACACACTAAAGCAAGGGAAATAACCACAGCTTTGAATACCATTAATAGTCATATTGCACAGAGGACTGGGTTAAGAAAGCACATCCCTATACACACAGCACTTTTTTTTTTTTTTGTTCTCTGAGCTGTACGTGGAGGTTGGATCTGGCCAGATGGGATGGGAATCTGGAGCCAGACCAAGGACTTAGGTCGTTAACAATTATTTTTGCAGATGTAATTTTGCTTTTCCACTCGTCGTTAGGTTATATTTCCCACTTCACCACAGCATGGGCAATGAGGTCAGACTGGCCAGTTTGGCTCCTGCTTCGCACGCGTTAGCACAGCACTACCCCATCTAGGTTGCAAGCAGCACAGAGGACTAAATTAAAATCAACGGTGAAACTATCTTCAATTAAAATAAAAGGCATGGTAATAAACTGTTGATTAAATCCTATGAAATTATGTCAGATCTTCTGCCTGCTCACAACCATTAGGAACGCTCTTTCCAGCAATATTTATTTTACCTTTTAGGAGTATGTCTATGATACATGATGTATTCTTACGAAAGTGCTATTTGGGGAGTACGTTAACAGTTTTGGTTTGGTTTTTAATAAGCATTCAAACTTACTTAAAAAGTTCTAACCAGTAATTCATACAGCATGAGTCAGTCTCCCTAAAATCATAGCGCTGGCTTTCCGAGCAGGTGAGGTCCCTGGATGCTGCTTTACCAGCACTAGGGACAGTGTCACCTCCATAAGGGCATCAGCTCTGCTTCTTCTTTCATTTAATCTCTTTTAATAAGATTTAAAATGAATTTTTGTGCTAGGAAAAGCTGTCCAGCCAGCAGCCCTAGAGGGACAGAGTCTTGGCAAAGCTAGCAGGACATGGTCAATGTTAGGAGAAGCCTTCCTTCCCACCTCCCACGCGTGCTTATCCAACACATCCCAACTATGAACCCAGTCAACAGCCTCTAAGTGGACAGGGGTCTTCCAGACGCTCAGAGGAGTGGGCTCACAGCATGGTCATTTCTGTGGTGACCATCTGCCCACCTTGAGCTACACCATTGCATCGCTCCCATGCCAGAAATAGCACTGTGCTTCACGAAACGCAACTGAAAACATTTCCATGGTTTGAACAGACTCCTGTTTCTTCGGACAGGAGTGGAAAGCTCTGCTAACAGGCACTGCCATCTGCTGGCACCGCATCCTTCCACCGATTTCCCACAAACACTGCCCAAAGTGGGGCACAGCGAGGGTTTAAAGCAGAGCCTGGATTTTAGAATGAATCACAGAATGGTTTGGGTTGGAAGGGACCTCAAAGATCATCCAGTTCCAACCGCCCTGCGCCCACTAATCTGTGAAGCTGCAGAAAGCCCTGTTTCCCCAACACCTCAGCTAGAAAAAGAGACCTCTCCCTAACGAGATCTGCCAGTTCACGAGCAGGCATTTAATTTTGATGCTCTTCTCTCTTTGCCACGACTCTGCCAACACCTTATGCAACGACGTGGTGCTGTGCTCACACCCCTGCCCAGCACGCACCCAGTGCATTTGTGTGCTGGGGTTGCTGTCTGTTCCGGGACCTGATGCACCACCAACGTCACAAAGCACAGCAAAGGCCACAGAAAAGAGGGCACTCGAGAAGTACGTACTTCAATCAATGGTAAAGGCCTTTTAGGAACCATTTAATCATCAGAGAGGTTGTACCTTTTGCATGGGTCCATATGAGTGCAAGCATCTTCGTAGACTTCTACTTCTTTATTCCTACACTGTGAACTAGTGCATTATTTCACATATTATTTCATTAGACATCTTCCAATTTGTACTAATTAAAGACAAGCCAGACCTGAAAACAGTTTTTCAGCTGAAAACTACACTTCAGTGAGTCAGTGACATCAATGTGCCCTTACTAAGGTGCTTAAAAAGTTGTCAATGGCCTCACAAGTCTGAAATCTGCTGAAGAACTCCGGTTACCAGTTTGCTGCAGAAGGGCAGGACAGTTCTGGGGCTAGTACGTAAACAGGGAAACGTAAAGGCATTGCTTTTCTGAGTTCTCCCAGTGTTTGGGATGGGATTCACCTCAGGCAATGCCATTTAGGATGCACTGGTCCGAGTCTAAACAGCCATGCTCCTTCCTTTCCAACTGACGCAGAGAGACAGGTAGTATCAGAAAGCATCTAAATTAGACTCTTCTGTTAGGATGGGATGAATGATCTAATTCCAGGAGTGCATAGATACAAATTTCACTTCGGTGCAACATCTTGATTTTCCTGGGGGTGCTCACAAGCTCTAACAGCTGTGTTTGGCTGTTCAAAGGACATGCAAGGGTAAAATTATGGCAACTGCAGAATGCTGAGCTCCTGGATTTGCAAACGGAGCAACAAGATGTCGAAGAACAAACTTTACTCTCACTTGGGTATAACTAAATAACTCTCCGAGGACATTATGTATATAAAAAGTTTTCATAAAACAAACAGTTTGGACTTTTGCTGGTTCCTGTAGAATGCAGCAGGGCAGTCCAATTTTTGGGCGTTCCTGAACCAAATGGGGAGTAACCTCCATTTCCCCGAGGTTTCGCTGCACAGAAATGAGTCATCCCACCTGGGATGACATTTATCACCCCAAGGGACAGTCTTCAATCTGAGCACCAGTGACAGAATCTGTAGCTTGCTCTGAAATCCACGGAGGCTGTCTTCAGCTTTACATGTAGTGAGAGAAGAGGGAGCAACAGTGCCTTCAGGGAGCCTTTTAATTTATTGTGCAATTTGATCTCTGGAATAAGAGATGCCTCTTCCTGTTTGTCAACCATTAAGCCACCATTTCACTAGAAGAAAACAGAGTTGTAAGAGCCAGTGCTGGAAACAGCTTCTGAGATTGTCTCATCCACCTCCACTCTTCCCTGGTGCGCTCGACTGAACGGGAGCTGAGATTTCAAGCAAAGCTCAGAGTCTCGACGTGACAGTCACCCACTCTGTCGCGACTGCCTTTTGTGTTTTGGGGCTTATTCAAACCCCAAACTCAAAACGAAACTTGGGAAGTAGGAACAGAGGCAGACAAGGGGAAGGAAAAGTTTCTGCAATAAACCCCAACTCCCCCGCCTGTGTGAAGCATGAGTGGAGGAGTCTGCTTACCAGTTCCTTTGATATGATAATGAGGAGCTAATGGTAACCTGGGGAAAGAGACAGCACTTCTCACAGCTACACGGAGCTGTTGTCGACCACGGATTTGCACCAGCCAACACATCCCAACACACACCCCAAATCGGTGCTATCTTTTAACTTCTGGATTGCCCGCAAGTGTGTTAGTCCAGTTCTTAGTGAACTGCTCTTATAATTAACACTAATTAAGCTCTCGTTTTGTGGGTGTAGGAGCAGAACCTAAGGCTGAAGGGCACCCAGAGACTAAATTTCCCACTGAGGCCCGTGGTAGCTGCAGGGCTGGAGACCACTGGCAATGGGCACCGTTTGAGCGTGCGTGGACTTGCACACGCGTGGTATATCTTCCATGAATTACCTTGCTGCCTGCGAGCTCAGAAACAACAACAACAAGGCAGTACCTGTAACACACTGCTAATAATGGCAAATTTATGGAAACAATTCCCTGGCTAGGCTGTCAGGGTTCAAAAAGATTTCTGACAAGAGCAAACGCCTTGGTTCTTTCAGGTGGGAATCTTAGGGTGTTGAATTCCGTCCTAAAAACGTACAGCCTTCCCTTTGCAGAGAGGGGTGGGTGCATGCAGGATGCAACCAGAAATGTACAGTTTATTTCTCAAACTCAGCCAGTAAGCAGCCCCTTCACTGCAAAAGGATCTCACCTCTAGCTTGTGTTTTTCCCAGGAATGGTAAAAGATAGACAAGAGCTAGAGGCAGCAACTCCTTAATTTAACTAGGAGGAATCTACCAGGGTATTTAGTTGATTCCAAAGGATTCCACAAATGTCTTTGCATGAGAGTGTAACAGACTAAATTTCGCTTTTGGACACCAGGAGGAGATCATTCAAGGCCCAGTGTGGCCATGAGAAGTGCTGGATTGTCACCCTCTGGGAAACAACGATCCTCTGAACATCACGGATCAGCGTGACATAAAACAGGCACTTCCAGCATATTCCGTGGTTACTTAGCAGAAAGCACAATCTACGGGGCAAAAATAATATCCCGAAGACGGATTTTAGGCAAGGCACACCAGCATGTCCAGTTTAAACTGGCATATCTTGATACCGTTTGCAATCCACCCTTGGGAATTAAAAGCAACTCGGCGTTTGTTACAGCAGGTCTCGCACATCGTTGCTCTGAGTTCGCTTCAGGATTCTTTTCAGCTCTACTCTGGCTGCAGAAAAAGTGACCCCCACTGACTCTAACGAAGTCTTTTTATTACTGTTTAATCTGGTGTGTGTGTGCCTGGCAGCAGAGTAGCAGCCCTGGGGACAAAAGGCCTCTATTTAGCCACAAATGGGCATTATCGTGCCCCGAGGGTATCCAGGTGACGGGATGGAGCAGCTCTGGAGTCAGGAGGGCTCTGTTGGAGAGGCTGCCCAGCACAACAGACAGATTAGCTGGTCATACCCGGGCAATTAACCCTTGGCTTCTCTATTGCAATCAGCGGTGGTGGAGATCAGAGCCTTGTCCCTTAGGATCTCGCTGACGTCACCTGGGAGTTAAAGCTTTGGCCGTGGTTAAGCTAGGCTGGATTTGAACTAAAAAACCTCTTCAAACCCCATTTTAAATCGACAATGCACACAGCTCCGTGTTTCAGAAAAAGACGAAACGTGTTGCATTAGGATCCTTTTGATGCAAGAAGGGTCGTGGGAGGGTCCATCAAAGAACCAAAATGTGAATTGCTGCGGCCAGAACAGAGTAGCATCATGGTTGCTGACCACTCATGACTACAGCAGACCCCTGCCTGCACACTCTTTCCCCCTGCAAGGGCTGGAAGAGCTCTACCAGTGGAATTTTCTGCTTTGTCAAAATTCCAGCACTTAAGCTGGGCAGCGGATCTCCTCTGCAATTAAGTTTTATTCCCTTATATGCAACAGACCTTCAAGCCAATTTCTGAGATGCATCTTACAACGACTTCTAGGGAGTCTTTAAGAACAAAATCAATTGTTCCATTGTTCCCCAAAGTGTTTATGTCGAGTAAGTAATCTGCATGGACTGGTTAAATTCAAGAACTATGACTGTTTATTAGAAAATCCCCCTAACAGTTAGGTAACTTGGATTTCCACATTATTCACTAACGCTAGGGAGATTTTCAGCAGTTTTTCAGTCATTTGGGAGCTTCAGAGAACCGTTTCTAGAATTTTTTTTTTTTTCCAGACCTTGCAGCAGCATTCAATATTTATAAGGAATTCCCTGCCTTGGTAGCAACAACTGAGAGTTACGAAAAATAAGTACACTATAAAATACATTAATATTTTAAGTCTGCCCAAGACTGCTAGCTGAAGATATTTCCAGCTTTTGCCTGACTGGTTGAGATTTAGTTCAAGCAAATAACTCACGAAAGGAAACATATCTAGGAGGGAAAGCAGAGGGTGTATGGGAACTCACAACAGCTACAGTAAAATATTTTTCTCTGTTTACACAATAAGTCAGCAGCAGAATCAGAAAAAGAACCAGTCTTCTGGTTTCTACTCCAGCCACTTATTCAGGGAACCACACTGTCTATTATGCACTCAGATATTGCTGTAAGATTCTGGAGTACATGAATAACAGCCTTCCCCATCCTCCAAATACAATTTTGAGATTGTGCTGAATGTAGGCTTTTCCACAAACACACAAATAACTCATGTTTAATGATGCCATGGAGAGAAAAGATAAATGTTGATACCACTGTAATAAAGTGCATTTTTATGAACCCTCCTGTGTGCTCGCTGCCTGACAATGCTGGACACGATCCAGGTCTGTTTACAGTGCCAGCGTGTCGCTGTCCCCGACTCCTGGCACATCTGTACGTTTTGTTCTTGGCATCTTTGTATCTGTGGAGCCAGCTGACCTTGAAACTCTCATCAGAGGGAAAAAAAATAAAATAAATCAGCAGCCAGAAAGCCTACCACCCCCCCCATATATTTCATAGTTATTATCAGAATATTTTTCCCCTGTTTGGTTTGCAGAGAGACGACATTCAATAACACTGAAAATGTTCTTACTGTCCCTAGAGAGGTCTGTTCGGAGTGAAACCAAAGGAAATTAAAGGCCTATCAAGCAATCCTCTGATACAGGTTCATAAATATAAAACTGCAGGCAGTGCCTGGCTAAAGCACTAAGGACAAAATGTGCTAAACCCCTTTGACTCGGGTGCCTCTGTTCCTGCCTTCCCCTACTCCCTGCTCCACGAGGAGATGGGGAGAGAGGTTCCCCACTGCTCGTTAACACTGGAGATACATCTAAACCAGAAGATGAAGCATTTGCTGTGGGACTGACGTGCCATCCTGCACTGCTGTGACAGCGAGGCTTTGCAGCCATCTCTAAAAACACACACCACTCTCAGACTGCAGCCTATGGCTCCGCTGTGACAGCTCCTTTCTCTCCATAGAATCATAGAATCGTCTGGTTGGAAAGAAACCTTCAAGATCATTGAGTCCAACCATTCACCCTCCACTGTCAGGGTCCCCAAACCATGTTCCTCAACACCAAATCCACACGGTTTTTAAACACGTCCGGGGATGGAGACTCCACCACCTCCCTGGGCAGCCTGTTCCAATACTTCACAACCCTCTCTGGAAAGAAATTCTTCCTGATATCCAACCTAAATTTCCCCTGGCGTAACTCCTCCAGCAGTGGATTGGGGCGTGATGGACACACTCAGGAAGCACACTGGTGTGCCTAAGGTGGATGATGCCCCAGGCTATGGGATCTGAACTCTGCAGAAAAACAAGCGATGCAGATGCTGCTGTTCGGTCCTGCCAGCCCCTGTCCCCTTACACAGTCTGTAAGCAGGTGGCCATGCCCAGAACTCCAACTGCAGAATGACTTTGGGGAACCCTTTATTTGGAGATTGTCCTTCCTGAAAGCGTTTCCCACCCTCCTAAAGAACGTCTGAGACCTGCTTTACAGCTGCATGAAACCATGATGCAGACCAGTGATGAGGACCTTTCAGAGGCCGTGCTGCTGAGAGACAAGCTGGGTCCTCTGCAATCTTCAAACTTTTTTGGAAGTACGCTCAGTTCTATTACACAACCGTGCTCACTTGAGCGCTCCCTTACATGCTGGAATTTGTGCAGCAACAGCTCCCTAAAATTGCAGCAAAACTGTTGGATTTACCCTGCAGCCATTCAGCAGAGCTTTCCTTTCTGGCTGGATTTACCTGGGGCTTACTCTCGACGCACCAACTCAACGTTTCCCATCTGCCTGGTGCTAAAACTGTACAGGAAAAGATGCTTCGCCCAAACGGATGAAATTTACTTTGCTTTTCTGTTAGTCATGAAATTCGTCCACTGCTTGATACATCTGAGCCCAAGATTAAGGAGATCAGTGTCATCTCAGGCCGTTATAAAGCTTTCTCAGCGTGCGACACAACCATAGAAATATCTCGGATGACTCTACAAGTCGCAGCTCTCGCTCTTGCAAGAGCAGACGCAAGGAATTACTGACCAGATTTCCCAGAATGTACCAGTGTAAATGAGGCGTAACACCAGGATTGTAGACACGTCAAAAAGTGTAAAAATAAGTTTTCCCATGAAATACGATGCCATATGGACACGGTTTTTGTTCTGGTGAGGCTTCCTCCAGTTCCCCAGGCTTTCCTCTGTCATAAGGTTTTCTAGCAAGATGACTGGGTTATGTCATGTCAGCACTTAAATTGCCTTGGGCTGTGGTGTTTCCACCCTAACGACAGCCCTGGAATTTGCAGATTCAGTACTGTCCCATTCAGAGAGAACTGATTTCATCTGTGCTGACAGCTTGCACACACCTTGCCATGCCATGGTTATTGAAACTGAATCGCCAGAAAGGCTACGATCAGTGCTCTGGGTGATTTATCAGGGACTTGTTCAGCACTCTGAGCCAATGCCAAGAGAATTCCCTCATGTACCTAGACCAGATGCTGTTCTCATCTGAGCTGTGTTAAATCAGAGATAAAACTACTAAAGCCAACAGACATGGAGTGCTACTATCACCCTTGTTTCAACTCAGAACTACAGTCCCCGCTGTGCCCACTCCATCCCCAAAAAATCAGCAAAACAGCCACAGCTGGACAAAAAGTTCACCCTCTCTCGTCTCACCTGTTTGCTGAGCAAAGTGATTTTGACATATAAGAAAAGGTTGATTTATTTTTTTTTTTAATTGATGACACTGGCCCTAATCTAAAAAGGAAGATGGACCTTCGTGGCAGTCAGCCAGGTGTGGCGTGAAGGTGGTAACAGAGGTGTTCTCTGCCAAGAGCTTCACCTTTTCCCCTTCCCTGCTTCTTTCATCTTTTTGGAAGGGATTTTCCCATCACATCAGAGCCAGCATTGCCTCAAGCAGTCCCTGCACAGGCCAGTAGAGGGTGATGGGCAGCCACGTTGGTTTTTCACTGTCCTCACCATTCTCAGGGGTAAAGCCACGCACCTCTCTGAAACATTCTTTAACCATGCATCCTATTTGCGAGGAAGTACAAAAGGTTAAGATGAAGCAGAAGCTTTGCTGAACTTTCCTCGTAGCTTTTGCATGATAAAGGCCAATTTTAAGCACTTTACCCATATATGAGGACTACAGACGAGTTTACAGCTTTAGAAAGTACTTACGAGTTACTGTGCAGGACGAGCACGTTTTGGCACATCTACCATTTGCACAAAAGGCTGTGCAATGCCAAGGTGCATCTCAGTGTGGGCGATGTAGCAAGATTTTCCACAGGTCTCCAAGAGATGAAGGTGCCTGCCTGGGCACAAACCAAGCTCCTCTTCAGAAAGCACCTCCTGGCTCTGTGGAACTAGACAGAACAAAAACCCATTGTAAAGGGGAAACTTCAGCACAAAGAGACTGCAGCATGCAGACACACTGTGAAAGGAAGGACAGAGGACTGTCTTCAGCTGCCTAACCTAGTCATTGAATCTGTTACGGCATCATCAAGAGAGATAAGGTGCCAACCTTGTTCAGAGTTGGCCAAATTCCTGCTTCCTAGTCCAGCACTAAGGTAGAGGCTCTAAAGCCAGGTGCCTCTTGATGGAAGCTGTGTATCACCCAGAGAAACTTGTCCAAAATTTGACTAGGAACAGTCCAGCCAGAGCTGTGCCCCTCAGAAAACATGTTTTTTCCAGCCTGCATGTTAAGCCTTACACACATGAAGGCACACCACTGACCATTTCTGCTGGTCATGCAAAACTAGCAGGCTGGAGCTGATACTTGAGGCTGCTTTCTACTACCAAATGTGGTAACAGCTCTGCTATCCAGCCTGTTCTTGCTGCCCTCCCAAGCGACTCGTTCTGATGGGTTCACTCATCTGTGAAACAGTCATTCTTTACACGGCTATTTCTACGTCCTGACCTTCAAAAGCAAGGCCCAGAGTTTTTGCACGATGGTCTAGTAAATGTGCTTCTGTAAAGAGAGCACGTAGCTGAAGTACCTGCAGTTCTTTGCTGGAGGGGGTAAAAAAAAACCAGGATGCTTCATATATTTTTCTTTTGATAACAGCAACATCAATGCCAATTTTTATGGGGACAGTGGGAGACTGTCAGCCCGCTCTGCTGCCCTTAGGAGCAAGGACAAAATGACCCCCCAGCTCTCTTATCACTAGTGGTAAAGGGTCAGTTGTGGATTTACCAGAGGAAGGGCAGGAACTACAGGGGCTATAGTTCCCATCAGCACTGGCTACACACAGCATACGTACTCTTTGGTCACTCTTGCAGCTGCTCAAAAGTACAAACTTGACTCCAGCTCTCACTTTAGAGGCTTTGCCTAAATTTCACAAGGCTTGGCTCTGCAGGACTGTGCAGTAAACTCAGACAACAATCAATGACAACCCTTTTCCCAGTGAAAGAGCAGAACAAAGAGCATAATACATGCAAAGAGCACGTGCTGATTTCTTCACTACCCTGTCCTATGCCTGTGTTGCCTCTGGGACCATCTTCCTACTCTTGGGAAATAACTAAATAAACAAACAATCCGCACAACTCGCTGGCTTCCTCACTCTGCCTTACACTGTGGGCTCCATCCAACCCACTGGCTGCAAAGGGAATTCAACAGATTTTTCAGGCAATATGTTCTCAGCTTGCTTCACAACTCCCATAAAAAAATCAATGCCTGACTTCAGTGGGTCAGGATATCAAACCAGACTTTCTACCTTGCTTTGCCTTGGTTGTCAGCACTGAAAAATAAGATGATGGCTGCTTCCTGTATCTTCCTCTCCCTCCCCTGCGTTCCAAAAGAGAGGGTGAATTTCATTTCTTAATGCTGATAGAGTCCGTGGAGACTTGCAGATAAAAAGACTCAATGTGAAGCAGAATGTAATGTTCTACCTTGCAGAAAGCTTATGCTTTACTATTTCTTTTCAAAGCACCTACTGACATTGCTAGGCAACTGGGACATTGTCCAAAATAAAAACAGTAATAATAATCAAACAAACAAAACCTGAATCTAACAGTCTATAAAATGCAGCTGAGGGCTCTCAGGTAAACAGACAACAGATGGAATGAATTCCTAAAGCTGGAAAAAAAGAGAAGGCTAAAATGATCAATTCTCAATTGACCCAAAAAGTAATGTTAGAAACGCATCCCAAGGGGGACATGACCACCATCCAGAAGGTCCTGCTTCAGAGGACACCGGAGGCACGATAATATTTGAGAGCTTTTGAGAAGCAGCCAGATCAGCTCGTTGGATTGTCAAGGGACCTTAGAGAATGGCAGTACAAGGGATGGTCACCGTTGTGTAAAGAATAACGTGGTGTTGTATCTATACAGAAGTCATCTTTTCTTCATCTGCAAAGCACAAAGGGTGGAAAAACTGAGGGACAGACAACAGGCTTACCTAAAGTCCATATTCAGTTCTCCAGAACCCTATTCTCTGTTCTCCAGAACTAAAGTTCATACGCTGTTCTCCAGAAACTGAATTTTGCTGCCCTTGAGAGCAACTTAAATCTCCATAAACACCTTTTTAGAGCTTACAGAAGCGTGTTTATTTGGAAACCAATGAGAGAGGAAACACATAGAGGATGAAACAAAGTGTGATCCCGTTTTAAGGCTTCATACCACTTGATCAATCGCAGCTCAAAAAAACCTTGTTAGAGCACAGTGTGTCCCTGAGACATCTGTGCACATAATTTTACCAAATTAATACACATTGCCAGTGAGTTGCAGCTAGTTACCACTTTTAATACTGTCATATATAACAGAGGGATGAGAGGTCTGATGTCTACTGCAGAACTCTAATGCTACTGGACGAACCTGAACGAAAAATCTAGAAACAAAACTAGAAGCTCATGACTCAACATCTCTTACTGTCTTCTGCACAATTACTCACCCCTTACTCACTAAGGACTACTCGGAGGTGCTGTGAGCTCTGATCCAGCTGCCCCGCTCCGTGTGCTGTGCTCCAGCTTACTACAGCCAGGGAGGAGAGAAGTGCCTTTGTTGCAGTCCCTACATGCCCTACATTTTCAGGGGAAGTAAGGACTTCTCTGGCACAGACCTCCTCTGCCAAGCAGCTGAATTACAAGTAAATACAAGTAATGAGCTTTGCTCCTTCCAGAGAGAAGCTGGTGTAATTTCCTCCATGAACAGAGCATAAAGCCCACTTTCCCCAGGTGGCATTATCAGCAGAGGTGTCCTACCTTGCAAAGTGACAGAAAAATGAAGTGTGTAAACGTGTCTAAAAGACATAAAACAACTCTTCAGTGGGCAGCCAAGTTTCTCTCGCGTGCTATGAAGTCACGAGTGCTGTTTTCTGCTCTCCCAAGCCCACCTGCACAGCTCTGTATAGAGGAGGGCAGATAATACAAGGTCTCTGTTGCTGTTCAGCTGCTGACTGTGACTTCAAGGAGTTAAATAGCACAGGTCTCTGCCTTTCTGGATTTCCACATGCATTGCTAAGCCTGCACTACAGTCAGCCTTGTTCTTGAATTTAAATAGCCTATGCATTTAAATTTTGTCATTACAGTTAGCAGAAGAGGCCAAGGGCTTCAACTACCTGCTGTCTAAGACTAAGGAAGGCTGAAGTGATTAGGAACCTTTTACTTTCATTAGTAGCAACGCTCCAAGGTGCTGGAAGGGATGAGGGATATAATCGATTTCATCTGCTACACTGTTCTTCCATTTCAGACACTTTAGGTCCTGGAGATTTACACTTCCCTCCAGCTTATCTGCATGCTGGCATGCATGGCTGTTTATTTAAGGAAGGGTGTTGGTGACACTCGCTGCTAAGAGCAGCAAAACCCCAGTTCTCATATTTCTCTCTCAGCTACGATGGTGCTCGTTCACAGACAAGCAAGTTTTGGGAATGAATCACAACTGCACGTACACCAGAGTGAATATTCCATCTCCTGCTACTGCTCTACTCATTGCCACACTACTATCTAGAACATGCTCAGCATTTCACTCATGCAAAATGAGACAGAACTGGAAGGACAGAATCATCTCTCTCCTGGGACTCCGGATAAAATCGCAATGGATTTCAAATCTCTCTCGGTGGTAAGCACGAAGTAAGTACTGAGTACTTACAAAGTAAGTATGCTACACTGAGGTTAATGAATAAACAACTGCCTGCAGTACTGACTTGCCTACTATACTTAAAATATGTATCTTTGGTTACATCTTAGGGAGACCTCCTCTTCTATAAATAATCATTCCAAAAGATAAAAGCATTAAATCTTTTTTTTTTTTTTCCCTTTGACAAAACGGAGATTATCAACGTTTATGTAGAAAAATTGCTATTAGGCAAACTGGCATTTCATAGAGGACCTGCTTTTTATAGAAAATGTTGACTTTACTGCAGAAAAGAGAACACTGAAAAACATGGGAAAAAAATTGCAAATATAGCAAGGGACATTGTGAAAACGTCAGCCCAGTCACACCTTGTTTACCCCATTTCTTCTTTAGGGGAGATGCTCTCAAAGCATACATTTCCAGGAAAACAATGAAGCAAGCTCAGAAAGGAGGAGAGCGTTGTGAATTAGGAGAGCTGCTGGCATGCTGAGGTCACTTCTGAAAACAGGATTTAATTGGTTGGTTATGCATGAATTTTTGGAAACCTTACCCTAGTTGAATAAAATAATCAGTTTTCCAAGAGTGTCTTGGGTGATTTTGAATGTCCAACATGAGAGACAATAAAGAGAAGTCATTTTGCCATGTACTTTGTGGGAATCTCTGCCATTTAAGGGGTCTCAGAGTACCTCGGAGTCATTTGTCACTTGTGAAAATCTAGGTCACATACTCCCCCCCTCCTCTTGCTCTGCTTTTTTCATTCCAAAGATAGAAAGAATTTTCTGGCTTCAGACTGAATAAAGTTGTTAATTACACTCTTTCCTAAAAACCTGCAATTGAAATTCACTTGGGGAGTTTCTGAAAGCTGTGGAAAGCTATTCTTTTTTATAATATTCTTTTGACATGTCTTAGAGGAAAAAGGAAGAAAGCTCATTTGCTTTTAATTTCTCAGTTTTGAGGATAATATTTAACAAAAGTAAATCCCTTTAAGGGCTCAACTATGGTCTTTGAAGCTAGTGGGAAAAAAATCCCATTGAGTTTCCTTGCAGGAGAAGTAGCTTGCTGCTTTGAAAAATTATGTTAAACAATCTGCAGTACGTTGCATGATGCAAGAAAATTAATTTGTGCCATCATGAACTGCCAGTAGGTGGAAAGAACAGGATTCCTGCATGTACGAGGCACAGTATGAAAATAACTTGATTATTTCAGAGTCTACCACATCAATTAGCTCCTGGTAAAAGTATCTGGAGCAATTCCATCTTCAATTCCTGGTGTCAGAAAAGCCTGCGTGCGTTGGTATCACTAACAGCCTACCTGTGTCACGGGAACGTTCAGAGGTGTAACGGATGGATGCTTTGGAGTTTAAAAGTTCTGCTTGAGTATTATCAAATTTATTATTAAAGGTGAAGCTATTAAAACAATGGGATGGCTAATAACAGAGCTAAATTCCTTGTCTCAGTGCTTTTTGTCCTCAGAACACTCTGGGGAAAATGCTGGCATCACTGAGCCACAAAGCTCCTGTTGGTTTCAACCATGTGAACAGATCTGTGTCTGCCCAAGCATTAAATAACTTTTTTTCTTTTTTTTCTTTTAAACATACAAATCCTGTTTCCAACGTCCTCTAAGACTCAGAGGATCCTGCCTGCACGATGTCCTCCACCCATCCCTGGTAGGTGGCTAGAAGCACTGGATTCTTACTGCTGTATAACCAAGGGAAGATCAGCTTCCAGACTGGGGATTTTAAGGTTGAGGGTAGAAATCATTTATTTACAGCAGGCCTCCAAGAGATAGGGATATAAACTGCTCCAGCCATCTAAGTCCTCTCTCTGCTGATGGAGAAGGACGTGCACTTCTACAAAGCAATGCATTCTCAGATGCCTGTCTTAGAACATGAAGAAATGCCTTCCAGACTCAAGAGGACATCAGAAGAATTAGCTTGATTAGATATCTAATTTTTATGTGCCTGTAGGTAAGTGGGATGATTCCAGGCTCACATCACTGAATCCCTTATCAACGGGATGCAAAGACACTCCGCCAAAGGATTGAGAAATACAAGAGATGCACATTTCTTTAAGCTCTGAGAAGACAACAATGCAGAGAGAAACAGCAAGTTCACAGCAATGAGTGAACTCCTGCAGTTCTCTCCAAAGAGGTCAGATGGACTCTGGGTTTCAGCTCAAATCTAGGAAGGCAAGTCTAAGCAGGAATTTGAGCAAGGGCACAAGCATCTAATATAGCACAGGTCGAATAAATCAAACTGCAAAGGGTTCTGCAGGATGGGGGAGGCATCAAGAGGCACCTGGTTCTTTCCAAAAGCATGCTGTCCATGCAAAGAAAAGACCTGATCCTCACAAGTAGTCAAGACACTTCTGTTGTGCTTGTGCTGCTGTGATGGGACAAGAGACTCAGGTGTTGGTGACAGTCACGTCGGCTTCTTCAGGTAATATTGCACTACTTTGGCAGCTCAACGCTTCTGCTGTGGTTTTATTCATCCAGCAGCTCTTCCTCTGCCTTTCACATACAATATATAAACCGAGCCACAATGCTAATGAGCTGTTGCATATAGATGAGCTGGCAACCAGTCTGAGCTGACACAGCCACACATAAAAGCCAAAGAGGGCCTTGGGCTCTCTTCTTTTGATTCAAGAGCTGGTGGACCAAAGCACTCTGGAAATTGCATGGTCCAGGGGACACGAAGCTGGGCAGCTTTTTCTCCCACCTCCCTTCTGCAGTCACCTTTACTGCTTAAGACACAAGGTAAGAGGCTCAGTGCCATATTGAGTTCTTGATAGCTGACAGCAAAAATCCACTATATTTCCAACTAGACCATCCCTGCTGCTTCCTTGCACAAAACTGTCACCTAATGACTACAGCAAGGGAACTGGAGAGACTCCTTTTTTGGGGAACTGGATGTTTGGATTCTAGTCTGCTTACTCACTGGCTTGCCTTCCCTTGGGCAACCCTCTTGATAGTTCTCTGCTTCAGTTTCTGCTACTGTAAAAGAGGCTATTGAGGCTTAAGAGAACATTGTCAAAGAACATCTCTGCATCTGCTGTGGTCACCTCAGGTGCAGAAGACAGCAGTTCAGGAGTTACTCTTCTCTGGGAATGCTAAGTGGTATTTCTGACAGTGACATGGGGCTGGAAAGGTCTTGAAGTATGGCTATGCAAACAAACTGGGGTGGGATAAGCTAATATAAGTTTACAGCACATGAGCTGTCGTGTGGTAACTGCCAGTACTGTTATTTAACCCTGTATTAGGACCAGCCAGCCTGTCTTCACCTCATGGTTACTTAAAGGCTGAGCATGTATACCAGGACAGTTAACAAGCAGCAGCTAATGATTTTCACAGCTATACTTTAAGTTTAGGGTGTTCCAGTCTCACAGCAGTAAATACACATAGCAGAAGTTCCCTTCATCCAGATGCACTGAGATGCTACAGTAACGAGCTTCTTAAAACTACTGTTAAAAAAAAGGTAACCACCCTTAAATTATCTTCCATTTCGGGCATGACAACATGTAGTGCACGGTTCACTTCCTTAATCTCACAGCCAATTACTTTTCTCAACCCACATAAACATCAGCAGGGAAAAAGAAAAATCTGCATACGTGTTGGTAACAAATTTAAAAATCGGGGCATACCACTTAAGGGTTGACTTGTCAGAAAATGGTAATTAAAAGTGCTCCAGCTGACAGTGCCCCTTTAATGAATTATTAGTAACGTTCTCCGAGAACGTTTGATGAAAGACACCATAAGAGTTCTTACTTAAACCAATTTTCTGCATGGTGCAACTTCAACGCGGCAAGGAGGGGAAAAATCTCCATTATAGAATCAAATTACAAAAGTAAAGTAATGGTTTGAATGATCAGGAAGGAGCTGGTGCCCCTTCTGGACTGATTGCCCCTATTTCCTATGCCACAGCCCTTTTCCATAGGTGCTTATCTAATAGCTACCACTGTTTTCTTAAATTCTGTTAAAAAAACATAAAAGAATTTCGGTCATCAGCTTCTAACTCTTAACAGGCGTTATACATACGTACTACAGTGTCTGACCAGTTGTACATCCCAGTACAGTTCAGGCTGCTGGATCCTGACCCTGCTTTGCTCTGCTCCCTGCTGGGGCCAGGGGAGCTGGACAAGGCAGCACCACGCTGGAGATGTGCACTCCAGGTGGATGAGCAGAGGGCCTTGGAATCTCAGGTTGAAAAGCAGACAGCAAGCAGCTGGGGGGGGGGGGGTACCCGGGGATTTGGAAGCACAGCCCTGTTTAGTGGGAGCAC
This sequence comes from Tauraco erythrolophus, assembly GCF_009769465.1. Taxonomy (NCBI): domain Eukaryota; kingdom Metazoa; phylum Chordata; class Aves; order Musophagiformes; family Musophagidae; genus Tauraco; species Tauraco erythrolophus. The sequence goes on from NC_141490.1 coordinate 6,550,900, forward strand.
TGTGCAGAGCGGGGAAGGAAGGAGGAGGGCAAAGGGTGCTAAGTCTTAATCGTGGATTTGTGTTTTGGAGTGAAGGAGACGGGGGGCTGGGAGGTGGTGAGGCAGGTGGTGGCAAGAGGCTCTCATGCCTCATTTCCTTTCGTGGAGTTTCTTGCTGGTTTCCAGCTCCATCCAGATCTGGTTTTTGTCCTTGAATGTTTCAGGGGAAATGTAACAGAGAGCGGCTCTGGGAATTCACATTTCTTGGCAGAAGTTCTGTGGATCCACCCCCATCGCTGGTAAGCAGTGATATTCCGGGGTAACTGGGTGGTTCTGGAAGGGGGGGGTGGTCATAGTGAAAGCACTTTCCAGCCATGGAGTTCAGAGCATCATGCACCTGGAAGCTACTGGCAACTGCAATCAGCAGCTCACCTTAACACTCGATAACTGAGGTGCATTCTTAAGTCTCTGGACCTTCCAATCCCTAACATTCTGTGATTCTGTGACTACAGTGGGAATGAGGGGAGTTTGGCACAGAAATGTAGGTTTACCTTCCAAGCCAAGCAGCTACAGAAGTGCCAGTTATCTATTCCCTCTGCAGCACAATCCACCAAAAGATGTACTGGCACTCTGTTCCTGAGGCTCTATTTCTTGTCCATGGAACAGGACTGCAGTTCAGCCTGCAGGCTGGAGAAAAGGAGCTTTGTAGTTAAGATGCAGAGTTTTTTGTTAGCCCACCCTGAATACCTTCACAAGTCTTTTCTACAGAACAGGTAACTGGGACCACACTCAGGCTGTGGGTGGCTGATGAGTTTGCACACTCCATACTGAGTGCTCACGGACGTAAGATGGTTTTATTTGTTCCTTGATTTTAGAACGCAGGGTTTTGACATGTGAACGTGCTTCCTCTGCAGTATCCCACGATAAATGCCAAGTAATTTAAGTTGGCTCACACTTTATAACCTGTCTCAGCTGCCTTCTGTGCTGTGGGGAGAAATATGCACAGAGTAACTGTGGACCAGGTAACAAACAGCAAAACACTGTTTGAAGCCCTGGGAATTTCTGTCCCAAAGAGAAAAACAAGCAGTTATACAAGTGACACATCAGAGATCCAGCTACTGAGATCTGAACAGCCACTGTGTATGTGAGTGTTTGCTAACATCAAGAGATAAAACCAGGAAGCTAATCTCACTTCCTTTATTAATCTAAAATTTGGAGGTTATGTCTAATCTTGTCACCCAGGTCGCTCACGCAGCCTGGTGGTGGGCAGGTGAGATGAGATGCCGTGAAGAACAGATCCTCCAGCCCTCAAACACACCCTAACTCTAGGGTCTCTCTTAAATTAGCTGCCTGGGCTTTTCTAGCATTGAGGGGTAAAGTGAGGTGAGAGTAAATCCTTTTACATCACTTTGCTAGGACTCTGGAAATCTCAAATCACATCCCGAGGTCTGCTACATAATTGAATTCTGCGTGAACTACAGCAACCAATACAAGATTTTAAAAGCTTGTTAATAACTGAGGTAAGAGCCTCACTTTTGGAAGTAATTTAGCCCCAGGTTCAAATTAGGCACTTTACAGAAGCGGAAACTTGACTCAAAATGGGAGTCTGGGTACCTAGAGCTGCCTGTGTAGCTGGAGATCCAGGTAAATCCAAGAGGAGTAATGGGATGGGAGCAATTCACATTAGGATGCTGGTTTCTGATGACTAAGAGGAACTGTGAGGCACCCGAGCTACTAAAGTGGGCACTGATAAGTTCCCTCAGGTTGGTGGAATGAATGAACACAGCAGAAAGGAATTCCAGCCAGACTTAAGCTCCTAAATGAATGGGAAAGATGCAAGATGCCTGTGCAGGTTAAACTGTGTTTTTCCACTGGAAATGAGACAGTAGGATATTTGTAAAGGTTATCTAACAATTCAACGTGCTTCTCACTTTTCTGTCTGGTTTTGTCTGGAGCATAGGGACCTCCTGCAGGAAATGCACTAGATGCTGAACAGTAAGAAGCAGAAAGAGCCAGCAGGCACTCGGTGATAGTGTTAATTCAAATAAAAAGTGCAGTGAGAAACCTCGTAATAAATCTAAACTTCAGACTTTCCTTTGCAAAAGTAAATCAGCTTAATATTTGTCCATCTCAAAAAGCCACAGTATGTTCCCCTCTGTTTTTTTTCACTCCTCGCTGAGAATACTGAGATATTATGCACACAGAAGCTTTTCTTCTTTTTAGACAACAAACAAGTTTCTGCCAAGATAGAAACTGGGCATCTCTCATTTATACTCACCCGAAATCCAAGCTCCATTAAAATTCTGACCACAGCGAGCTGATGCCGTGTTGCCAGTCCACAGCAACACATTCAACAGGTCTCAAAGCTTTTTGCAATCCCTGAATTTATCCACACACCACCTTAGTTTCGCTTCCATCTTATGAGCAGATGGAGAAACACACGCAAAGGGGAGAACTCTTGTCTCATAGTATGTAAAACGAACGTGAAAAGCCAGGAACTGAGCTCAGAGATTTGGAGTCTCCAAGGAATGCTTTATAGACTATTTTTCCTAGGTCCTGCAGCCAGAAGCCTTCTTACTAGAGCAGAGCAGTTTGTTTATGGATTGAGACACAATATGCTCACTAAGTTTACTCTTTGCTGCAAAATAGCAAGGAATAGAATGCGCTGAATACTGGTCTCTGACCTTGGTAATAAGTTGATTTAATTGGATTTGATTTTTCAAATGTAACATCTCAAGTCAGCCATAAACTCTGGAATTAGCATATTACATCTTAACACCGGAGAGATTTTAAAGCAGCATAAGGAGATGAAGTCCATGCCCAATGAATTTCAAATTACACTGAGGATGAACTCAGCCATATGCATGTCAAACTAAAATTGTGCAGGCTCTGAGTGCATCAAGCAGCAAAGTTATTAGTGGCTTACATTTGCTATTAAGAATGCAAAGTAGCTATTTTGCACCCAGTTTGTTCCTACGTCTCTTCACGTCAATGACCCATGTGATGGGTCAATAATTCACTCAATGCATACTGAAAGGCAAGAATGTCTTGCAAGTCAATTACACTTATATAAATAATTAGGAACACAAAAGTAACTGAAGGACTGGAATAGAAAAAGCTCTGCTGGTGAAATACTGCATACCCCAGGGACAGCAGACTGTTCCTGTCTTTAGATTTGTACCCCAGTACCTTCAAAGGGCACTGCACACGCCTCTGAAAGCAGAAATTAGCCTGAAAAGGGGCAATTTTGAGTTTTGGTATTTCAGGGGACTCATGTAACTAAAAGCTATTTGCTTCCTGCAGAAGATGTGAAAAAAAAAAAAAAGTAGGACATGAGGCAAATAGCTGCCTACTGAGATCGGATCCTCAAGATTTGCTCCTGAAATCTGTTTAGTTGTAATAAATCACAGGAACGTTTTAACCAGCGTACTAGGCACAAGCTGACTCTAATTCAGATGGACAAAATTTGCTCTATCAGGCCTTGTGTGAAAGAGCACCAAATGCCTTCAACACCTCTCACTTCAGCTGGAAATCCCTGAAATGAGGCTTTTTCACAACCCAGGCCTTGGGACCACAAACTGACTTTAAAAAAAAGCCATGGAAGGGCTGAGGCTGTGCTATACATCCCTACAAAAGGCACTGGGACGACAGCTGTTACCCACTTCACCATGCAGCAGCCAAGAAGGGTTGAGGGAAGGAAACTATTGAGATGAGACTGTAATGGGACAAGGTGTATCTAGGCAGCTTGGTTGAACATCATAGGAATCAGGCTTCAGGAACCAGAGGCAGGACGAAACCTGTCAATCAAAGCCTGCAGCGCTGCCAACACTCGTGATCAGAGCGCTACCCGGTGAAAAGAAATCTTCCAAACTACTGGTGTCTGACACTCTTATGGTGGAACCTCAACTAATTAAACACACAGCATCAGCCAGCATGTGCCAATCTACCTTGCTGCTGATTTATGACAGACTTGCAGGCCCGGTGAGCAGAACAAGGAGCGTGGAAGATCAACAGGTAGCAGATGATGTGCTTCAATACAAGCTCAGCAGGTCAGATAAACAGATATATAAAGGGTCTCCTAATAGGAGAGAGCCTATGTTATCCAAAAGGATACCAGAAAATGTGCACCTGTTCAGGAATGCAATGAATCCTTTCCCTTTTTAACAATTCTATTGTTTCATCATTGGTTTATTTGCTTTTTAGAGGCTCAGTAAGAAACAAGATGCTACATTCTCCCTCCCAGACACTGCCATTCCCTATGTTACCAGCTGTAGCCCACCTGACTGATTACAGCCATCAGGGGGGTTTATACTTCTGAGGTCAAAGGCAAGTTCAAGAAAATGAAGTCCAGAATGCCTATTAATGGAGAGCAACTCTGGAACAACACTCCTTTCAACACATCTGCTGGAAAACTTCTGAACGACAGACAGGACACGGTCGTTCAGAGGCACCTAAGACAAGCTCGTGAAGGAAACGGTCTGTTAATATTCCTGGCTAAGAGAAACCATGATCCTCAGCACAGAAATTCAGGAAACAAAGGACAACTTGATTGCAGAACAATGACAAATCCAAGCAACTAGCAGAGAACCAGCAAAGAGACAGAAAAGCAACAACTAATAGCAGAAAAAACCTGTGAAGTGTGGGATTCCCCTAGAAGAGTACTAGTTATTAACGGAAGGGAGATAAGAGGTGCTAAGTATTAAGCAGTACAGGATTTGTGCTGAAACGTGCCTTTAATCTCTGGCACCTGAGACCTGCAAAGACAGAAAACTACTTCACACACAGTTCAGGAGAAAGCAACACATGTACACAACGCTTTCATCTTGAGAGAAAGCCTTCCTCGCTTTGTTCTTTGTTTACCTTAAGAAAGCAATAGAATAAAGTGTGAAAGAGCTGCCTCCTATATGGAAAAAAATAGCAATAATTCGTATTTATTGTTCCGAAAGATCTCAAAACACTTGTGTGTTCAGGGATCATTTCAGCTACTGCTGAAGCAACACGCTACTCTAATAGGGCAGGGCAGTCCAAAAGCTGCTTGGTGATAAAATACCACTCTCCATCATGAAAAACCATTACCCACATTGAAACAGCCTCACAGTGGCATGCACAGTAGTGGAATTATTCCTGTTTCCTTTGCAGACAGGGAACATGAGTTAGAAAGCAATGGAAACAGTCTGAGACCGCAGAGTCACGACTGCAGCTCAACAGACGCCTGTTTCCACACCAAGGAATCTGACTTTCTCCTCTTCACATCCTTAACCATTTCAGGCCAAGCTGCAGGAGACTGCTGCACAGCACAGCTACCATCTATCACGAGGTCTGGTACATCTCCAGTTCTTTTGGAGAAGTGCCCGGGGGCTGGGGTTCCCAAAAGGGACCTGACAAAGCAGGGATCCGAATGTGGCTTATCAAGACCAGCGTGATGGTCCTATCTGTGCTGCTACGGTTGGCTTATTGGCAACAAACCAGCAGAGCACAGTGGGGTTTTGCCAGTTTAGAAATCAAAGTCAGCTTGATAACCACAAAAGACTGGGATACTGAAATTGCAGCTTAGCTGAAGGTAAGGACTGCAGTGGGACAGTGCTCTTAACAGCACTACATGAAAACATTCCCAAAATTCTGCCTAGGATAACCACTCAATACACTGCGTGCAACTTACACTGGCAGTTACAAACATCTGGTGGGAGCACCAACAAGCTATGTGCAGTCTATATCATACAAACACCATAGCAGAATTCATAGAACGGTTAGAGTTGGAAGGGACCTCAAAGATCATTTAGTTCCTACCCCCCTGCCTTGGGCAGGGACACCCTCCACTACACCAGGTTGCCCAAAGCCTCATCCAACCTGGCCTTGAACACTTCAATTCATAGAATCATAGAATGGTTTGGGTTGGAAGGGACCTCAAAGATCATCTATTTCCAACTCCCCCTGCCATGGGCAGGGAAATCCTCCACTACACCAGGTTGCCCAAAGCCCCATCCAACCTGGCCTTGAACACTTCCAGGGATGGGGCATCCCAATTCAAAGGAACTCTTCCTACTGCAGTATCATCCAGAGCATTAGGTGCTTATTTGCCTTTCCATCATCTTCCTCAGGTTGACACAGAGGGAATATTGCAGATCTGACAAACGGTACCTCAAATCCTGTCCCTGAGGCTGGCTGTGCAGTGTATGACCACACAGCAGGGCTACCAAGGCTGCTGTAGTTTGTTCTCAGTATTCTTTTCCTGTATCCCACCCCTGGAGCTGGAATTGGCAGTTCCCTGTGATGTGAACCACTGCCGAGAAGACTTTATACCACGGCAACATTTCCCTTCTTGCTTTTGTTCCTTCAGCATTGCACAGAGAGCACGACTTCATGCTCTTCTTGCACACTGAGGAAGCCAGAGCCTTTTTTTCCAACCACACTGAAATTCAGCTGTTGCAACAGTGCTGAATGTTTTCAGCCAGCAACCTTCCCCACTCCCAGAGCTGGCTCCTTCTCGGGGTGGTGGGAAGCCACTATCAGTTTAAATTTACCAACACTTTGGAAAGAAAAAGTGTACATGAAGGGAAGCTTTTATAGGTGACAATGCTGAGTGTTGAGATACCTTGAGGTTAGCTGCTGAAGCCGGGCCAGAACTTCCAGAGTGATTATCACAGGGGGGTTTGTCTTGGGTCTTTTAGCTGATGCTCGAGTCAGGGACTTTTCAGCCGTTGGGGTTCCTGCAGAAAGCCCTCTCCTCGCACCACGCTGCTGACTGAGGCTTGACATTGCCAATCTGTAGAGAAACGAAGTGAGTTAATGATTCAACCCCTTAAAGGCTTCAGCAAAGAACATCCAAACGAGAGAACGAGCACAACTGGCTCACATGACTCTGCCCGTTTTTCCTGTGACTTTCATGGTTGGTGTTTATGCACCTCCCCAGCCCACATCTTAGAGCAACACTGTTCTTTGGTTACAGATGGCTTCTCCTCTCAGCCATACAGGTGAGGACTTATTATGGTCTGCCTTTCACACGCATCCAGAGTGCAATGCCTTTTTCTGGCAGCGGAGAGAAAAAGTGACTAGAAAAAACGTGGCTTTCTCCTTTAGAAAGTTTCAAGAAAAAGAAAAATGTTTTATTTTCGAGACTTCTCAGTAAATCAAAATTCTCTGAAAGTAGAACACAAAACTAGCATGACATCATTGGTGAGTTAAATCCCTAATATTCCTCTCGCAACCACGACACCACATCACACACAACTCCACTGCAATGAGATGTCTTTTTGTTTCTTTTTTACCAAAGAAAAAATTCCCAAAAGATACAATTTGCTTGAGAAATAATTTCTCCCAGAGAGCCACTTCCTATTGAAAGTTTAATGTTTTCAGTGGAAACCTAATTGTCTGAAAATAGAAATAGTTCTGTTGGGAAATCCTGCTGTAAAGACAGCTTAGCTGCCAGCTCTCTGCTCTCCAGAGACAGGACACCCAGCACGACTGCACATCCCATGGCACACCCTGAAGGTGACGTGGATCATCTGCTGCGTGGGAATTCTCTGTCACAGTAGAAGGTGCCACAGGAGATACAGTCTAGCCATGAAATTAGTCTGGCACTGCAGAAACATCAAATAATGAAGTTTTCTTTTGTGCCTATGAAGTGACCCCTACTGGTTTTTGTCCAGATAGAGGCATTTTACAAGTGCCACGTTTTTAGTAAGTGGCAGAGAGGGAGTGACCATGGGCCAGGGCTGGCCTCTTGCCTCTGTGGCACGTAGGGCAGGAAGAAATGCTGCTTCTATAGATTTACCAAAGCCTTAAGGGTGTTTGTATATGAGACATGTCATTCGCTCTCCAGCCAGCTGAAGTCTTTAGACTCTCCCTCAGTAAACGCAGTCAAGGATTAATTTTGTGCTTTACTGCTGTAAATCCTTTATTTACACACCTAAAGTATTTTGAGGACCTCAAACACTCCTGAGCTTTCAGAAAACATCATTTGTTTGAGTCTCTGCTGCTGCAGTGCTGGTTCTTTCATTTACTCATTTGCCTGTGTTCTCACCAATGAATTATTTCTTCAAGTCAGCGTTGTGAGGGGAAACTGCAGCCTGTCTTTTCAAACCACGCATGCATGGAATAATGCGAGCAACATTCCTGGATGCAATTAGCCACTGCTCGTTATCCCCAAAACCTTACTGGAAGTGTGACTCCAAGGTGCACTCAAGTAACACCAGCATTGCTCAGCAGCAGAACCCGTCAGGAAGATCCAATTTTCAGGAAGAGGTTTGGAAACCCCCTGCTATAGGCTGGCTAGGTATTACAGCAGTCTTCCCAAAGTCACTTAGTCCCTTCAGCAACCAACAGCTCCTGCAGAGCCCATGTATCTCAGAGCATATACATTTCCTTATCTTGAAAATCAAGACATGTGGGAAGCAAGGGAGGGGGGTAGCACATGTCTTTGTTATATCACTGCCAGGGTGGCTGAGACAATCCTGCTTCACCCATTTTAAGACAGAAGGATGAAATCTCCCTCCCTCTATCCAAAGAGGAAAGTTATTAAGAGGACTTCTTCATTAGGTGCTCATATAAAGCTGGCTAGGTCATACCTAGGTGTTTACAGGAACCTGAGAGGAGAGATCTCTCTTCTAAAGGTATTTTGTATTCATAGTAGATACCATAAGCTAACGCACAATCCACAGGTAGACAGGTACCACTTTGCCTCTCCTGCTGAAAAATGGCCATCATTGCAGTGGAAAAGGGCAGCTCTTTAACATCTTCCAGTAATTCTACTTAGCAGGAGAGAGGGCAAGGCAGGGAATAAGATCCTTTGGTGTATCCACTAGAAATTCCAGTTGAACTTTATGTTGGCAAAACATAGTCACTTGGACAGGAGCTGTGACAAAACTCCCAGATCAGCATGCTGAGCCAGATTGAAGGATCACATTTCCCAGATGGAACTGGCATCTCAGTCGACACTTCGGGGGTGTAGCCACTGTGTTCAGTGCTCAGATCTGCTATCAGGAATAAATACTTAACCACGACATCACCAGGTCCAAGAAGAAGGTGGTCCAAGAAGAAGGTGGTCCAAGAAGAAGGTGGTCCAAGAAGAAGGTGGTCCAAGAAGAAGGTGGTCCAAGAAGAAGGTGACACAGGCCTGCCAGCACCAGCAGATCCAGCCCCTTTGCAAACATGTCCATCAAAAAGAGTGGGAATGGAGGATGGTGTAAGTCAGATTCTTTTTAGACATACCCCTAGGGCTAACTGGCAGCTTTAGGTGAGCTTATATTCTTACCATACTTACAATTGATTCAGTAGAGGGCCAGCTCTCTCTGGCAGTCCTTGATTCTGATATGATTTCGATATAAGCAGCAAGACAGGGAGATGGGATGCTACAACTGTCATCCCATCCCAACAGGCACATTCCTGCTCTACCCAGGGCAGGTAGTGAAGAGCAAATGAGCTATACTCTCCAAAGGTCTCAGCAGTAAAGCGGCCAGCAGATAATACTCCATGAGACTAAGTGTTATAGTTTGCTTTTTTAATGAAAAAAGATTTTATAAGCTATTAGGAATTGGATATTTCACATACTTTGTTCAGAGAAAGTTCAACAAAAAGAAAAACACAGAAAGGACTGAAAGAAGATCTGAGTTTTGAAAAGGTCTGAAAAAAAAAAATGAAACCTTTAACTCTGTATCCCTCTTTCTTCTACCTAAGCTTCTTAGAACTTCATCTGAATCCCTAACAAAGATATATTTCTAACAAAAGCTGCAGGTTCAATGGGCTGATTTCGTTTCTGCTGTCTCCCCCTAATAATTTGGCTCTGCCAGCTTCGCTCATACCACCATTGCTGTGAGGGAAGAAGTAAATGTGAAGCCACAGATATCAGAACTTCAGTGAAATAGTTTGTTCTTGTCAGGCTCCCATCAAAGGTTTTAACACCTTCCCTTTCCTTCCCTCACCGATCTTCTCAAGCGCTGCACGTGGCTGAGATTAAAGCCATTTCCCTGGATTAATGTGCTCCGCACGCAGCGTTGCACAGAGGATTTTACCAAAGTTAAGCCTGGCCATTATCCCCCACATTGGAAATTTTTCACAACAAAACGTCTGAAAGCAAGTGAGAGCAAAGAGAACCTCTCAGTTCCATTTCTGAGCAAGCAGAGGAACTCCAGCTGGTACGTAGCAATCAGGAACTGTGATGATGGTTGTTACCTACTTGCAGGAATGCAGAGAAAAAAAAAAGGTAGAAATACATCTGGTAACAACTTTCTGGGCATTTATCAAATATTCTGGGGGAAGGGACTGATAGATTAGTTATGAAAGATCAGGAATTTAAGAATGGAAATTTAGTTTCTGCTTACTCTAGTGATCACTGTGAAATACCAGACTGGACTGGGGAAGTTCATGGCTGACCTTGACGTGTCATCTTGATTCATTGAGTAGTTTTATTGGTGAATGTCCCATTGTTTAAGATCACAAGCAGCACAGTGCACCTTCTATAAGTATGTTGTGCCTGGGGACAGCAGCAACTTTTGCTAACTCCTGCAAGGAGGAATTTCACAGGCAAGACAGGCAGCAACACCGTGTTTATTTGTTTAAAGTCAGGCATCTGTTTTCAAGGTCCCAGTCTGATGGCCATGCTGATTTTACTTGCTCTCATCTCTTCTGTCATTATTATCTGTCGAGCTGTACATCCAGATCCTTGGTCAAATTTCCAAAAGTTTCCAGTAAAGGCTGAATCAGACCCACCAGGATTGTGGTAGCAATTTATCATGACCCATAAGAAGGAGAAGATGGGTAGATTAGAATCTAGAATTTTCCTTCAGATTTCTTCCCTTCACACCTGTTCACTAGGATTAGGAGAAAGTCTGGTGTAGTTCAGCTATGCCAAAGGCACATGTGTGCAGTTTATGATGCACTGGGTGTGACATCCCAGCATTTTGCACAGTGTCTATTCTGGTAATGGCAGTCAATGTTCACATTATTGCAGAAAAGGACAAAAATGAATGCCAACGACAGCTGAAGCCGCACGTTTTTGCACAAGAAATAGGAGTCTTAAAAGTTAAATTACTGGAAAACTTCTGGGAATGGTGTGTTGCAAAGGAATATTTTATTTTTGCTCAAACTATGCACTACCATGAACACATTAAAAGCGTGTCAGGAAAATAACACTTGAGGATTGTTTAGAAAGTGACCTCATACCCCCTTCCTTGGATACGTGCTTAAAGTTTAACTTCTGTCAGCTACATTCACACCTGATAAATGCAACAGCAAAAGTTTAAAACAGCGAAAACCTACATGACAACAAGAGTGACCTTTTTTTTCATCCTAGTTTTAATGAGCAAAGGAGAAAGGGGATTTCAGCCTAAATCGTGAGAATTTATATTGGGAAGAGTAATGCAGCATGAAGTAACTGTAGCAAACAATTACAAAGCTCTCAGCATCTCCTGATCCGAGCTGCACTCAAGTCCAGGTCCTAAAGAAAACATCATCCATAGCTGCTGCAGGTCCCCAAAACATTCAGGTCTGTGTGGCTGGAGATATTATGTCCTTGGAGACACAGTAAACTCAGAACATCCTTTCTGTGAGCCACCAGTGAGACTATTTGCCCCTCAAGTTCTTGATTTATTTCAATTGTTTTTAAGCTGAAGCATTTTGCCCCCAAGAAATACGATCCCAGTGCACGGTTTAATTCAGCTAGATGAGAAGAATTTTGTTTAACAAAAGGCTAAATAAATAGGCACACGAGGGTACGCTTTCAGGGTGGGTTAGCGCTAACCAAACACGTCCTCTCTGGCAAAGAAACACATCTTATGCTTGAAGGGTGGTCAACTCAAAAATCAATTGTTTCTTCTAAGAACATTCCTAGGTTTTGGGTCAAAATCAGACCCTAGATGTGTCTATGAACATAGCAGGCAATCTCTGACTCTGCAGTGGATTAACCTCTTCCCACGCTTGCATGTCTGAATAACTCCAAGACTGGGGATTTTCCGAATGTAGGTTGATCCAAATTCCAGTCTGAACACATCTGTAGTGTTTTCTCCATCAATGACTTATTCCCCAAGTCTCTTGTTAATTTTGTCCTTCATGATTGGCCACATTAGCAGGGACATAGAGCTACGCTTTCCTTTAAGAAGGGATTCCTGAATCTGATCCTTTAGTCCTAGCGTTGCCATTGTGGTGAGTAAACCCCAAATTCTGCTGCTGAAATTTAATCTTTTCTTTCATTCTCAGCTAAAAGTCCTATTTGAGAAGCTTTTGTGATCCCAGAGTTTGAAATTCACACCTTCAAACTCAGTCTATCACTATGCTAAAAATAATCTGCATATCTGGCTTAATTATGCCTTCTGCATCCACTCCCATTTCCTCCTAGATTCACTATCCACGTCACATCCAGGGTCTCCCAATGCCAATATGTTCAGACACCCACATTTGCATAGACAGGTCCCACTTCATCTTCTAAAAGGCAGGAAGACCTCCTCAAAACCCAGCCACTCCCCACCAGTTTTCCCAACGTATGTCCCCAGTGAAGTTATCTGCTTCTCTGTGCCTCCGCTTACCCAACTAAGCAGAGGACAACATTAACAGTTGACTGATTCAGAGTTTACTGAGTAAGCCAAAATGATTATTTTTTGCTGGAATGCACCTTAGGCAAAAAACTGTTTCCTCATATACTTAACTGTAACTTTTCCCCACCAGCTGAGGGAAAATATGCAAATTACCTAACATTTTCCTAAACAAGTGTCTTGAGACTTCATCAGAATTTACTTCTCGCCTGCAGGTATAAACAAAACTTGCACTACTCACAACATTTTTTATTTCTTACTTCCCAGAACACTATCAGCAGAGGGAATGTTCAACTACCTCCGGAAACGCTTTACCAGCCACATCAGAGAACGCAGCCGGCGAAGGGCAAGGCTTGTCTCTAAAGATGGAAGGTGTAACATAGAGTTTGGCAATGTAGAGCAGTCAAGGTTTGTCTTTTTGGTTGATATATGGACAACTATCCTGGATCTCAGATGGAGATACAAAATGACCATCTTCATTTCAGCATTCTTGGGCAGCTGGTTTCTGTTTGGTCTCCTCTGGTACGTTGTGGCATACGTACACAAAGATCTTCCAGAATTCAGTCCTTCCATAAATCACACCCCCTGTGTGGAGAATATCAACGGCCTGACCTCAGCTTTCCTGTTCTCCTTGGAGACCCAAGTCACCATCGGTTATGGCTTCAGATGCGTCACAGAACAATGTGCCACTGCCATTTTCCTGCTTATCTTCCAGTCTATCTTGGGGGTAATCATCAATTCTTTTATGTGTGGTGCCATCATGGCCAAGATATCCAGATCCAAAAACAGGGCGAAGACCATCACCTTCAGCAAGAATGCTGTCATCAGCAAACGTGGTGGGAAGCTCTGCCTCCTTATTCGGGTGGCAAACCTCAGGAAGAGTCTGCTGATTGGGAGTCACATTTATGGAAAGCTTCTGAAGACCACCATCACCCCAGAAGGAGAAACAATCATTTTGGACCAGGTCAACATAGAATTTATAGTTGATGCTGGCAATGAGAATCTTTTCTTCATTTCCCCATTAACTATTTATCATATCATAGATAAGAACAGCCCATTCTTCCACATGGCAGCAGAAACCATTCTGCAGCAAGATTTTGAACTGGTGGTGTTTTTAGATGGCACTGTGGAAGCCACCAGTGCTACCTGTCAAGTGAGGACATCCTACATCCCAGAAGAGGTGCTCTGGGGTTATCGCTTTGCTCCTATTGTGTCCAAGACCAAAGAAGGGAAATACAGAGTAGACTTCCAGAACTTCAGCAAGACAGTGGCTGTGGAGACTCCCCACTGCGCCTTCTGTCTCTACAATGAGAAAGAAGCTAAAGCCAAAGAGAAGAAAGGTTACGACAATCCTGGTTTTGTCTTGTCAGAAGTTAGTGAAACCAGTGACACAAAAATGTAGTTCCAGATATTCATGGGACTATTTTTTTTTTTCCATAATGAATTAAATCTTCAGAGGATTAATAACTTAGTAAAACAAAAAAGAAACCCAGGTTTGTTTTTACTCTAAAACAGCATTTATCTTCTCAAAAGCCTCAAATCAAAGAGGAACAGAATACCAGTGATCTCCAGAACACTATTTAACTTCACTATAAATATATTTCATAGAATTTATATTTTTATACCTATGGGGCATTTTATGAAGCTGCTATGTTGGAATGTCCAACTCACTTAGGTTCCTGGAGGCATGCAAGTCTGTTAAAAAGCCTGAAAAGATAGAGAGAAACTTTAGGACACGTTAAAGATACACAGCTGTTGGAATGAGAACATGAAAAGGGGAGACAGAAAGCAAGGCTGAAGAAACCTAAGGGACTTAAGACCTAAAACCTCAAAAAAAAAAGTACATTTCTGGTTGCCAAAGTCCTCTGTGAAAGCAGACTTTCTGGCTCTGGAACACTTGAGCACTTTTGAAAGTTTTGAAACAATTCTTTCTTTCTTTGAGGCTGATATGTCTACAGAAAAGGAGCATTAAGGGATTGTACATGCTTAGGAAGCTAGAAAAGACAAAGCTTGGGCCATGCTGCTGCATCTAGAACTCTGTAAAAAACTGTTTCTCTCCTGTGAAAGCCTTTGACTCCTTCCAGGGAAAAATAGCCAAATGGAAAGTGAATAAACAAGGAGAAGCAGAGACCTATGGTGGGAGAAGAGGAATTTTGCAACTTATTCCTAACTGTCTCACCCTTCAGATACTCTTCTCTCCACTTCCCCAGGACCTGGCTAACTGTGAGATTAGGGAACTTCTGAAGACAACTGTCCAGAAAGAAGGTGAGCTACGGTGGGGAGATGAAGAACACACTGATTGCTTCACACCTGGCAGAAAAGCAATTCACTGGGAGAAGAGAGGAAATTCCCAGCTCTAGATTTATACTTCCAAAAAACCCACAATGCAAATACATTTGCAAAATCCACAATGCAAATCCACAATACAAATCTTTTCCTTTGAAGCATGAAGGTCTTGTTAAAACAAAAACACAGCGTAGGAGCCTCCCACCAACAGTGGGCTTCAGATTTAATTCCAAACCATCCATCTCACCACAGCAAAATGTGCATCCCTACAGGAAAGAAGTCCTGCTCAGTGGTGGCTAAGTAGTGGTGAACATTTGCCAGGTATGATTTTTGACATTCAAGTTTCAAGCACAACAAGAAACTTCAATAACTTTTTGGTGACATTCCACTTCCTCACAGTCTTCCTCCCACTCCCTACATCTTTTGCTTGGAGTTCAAGCGGCAGACCAAAGAGAGGTTTTTGGGGAATTCTTCCCAGTGATGTAAATTCAGCTCATCTTTTTTCAACACTGTGGTAAAACGGAAGCCTCTTTTTAAAAGCTGCTGGACTGAGCTATTTTAAAAGAAGGGGAGAAATAAACAGGTCAAATGACGACAAGACAAAGTTATTTTGCAAATGAAGATAATGTGAGTACAGAAATCAAACTCTGGGGACCAAGAGTGTTCAGGTCTCAGTCCCAGTGTAGTATCTACTCCCTTGGGGGTTCAGATCACTTTAGTAGGTATCTCAGATTTGCCATCTGTAACACGGGATGTGAAGTACTTACACTGTACAAAGAACAATGTTAGGAACAATTACGTCACTAAAGCACTTTAAAAGCCAGTTCTCAACTGTCTCAATCTTTTCTCTCTTCCATGCACCTCTGTTACACTCTTCACCTCTAGATGATAAGGTCAGCACAGCAAGTTCTGTTCTTGTCACACATCAGAACTGCTGAAAACAGCCACACTCGGGCTAGAAGCGCCAGCCAAAACCTTCAAGGTAATTCACAGGTATCGCCCAATATCTGAAGGATGCTGGTTTTGTAACCTCACAAAAATAACATTGTCAGCTGTAAAAATATTCGTACAGTCCCAATCACCACAGAATCTGAGCACTTCCAACCATTTGCACATCCCAGATTGCCTGCTGGGAAGGACAGTTTTATTATCCTCTGCTTGGAAGACACATCGAAGCACAAACAGCGGGCGACTGGTGGCCATCCACAGAAATCTAGGAGGGGGCAGGGAAGTGAAGTTTCAAGAGTCCCAGGCTTTTCCAAACCAAGAGGCTACCGTGCCACCCAGTCCTTCCGTAGGTGCTGCTACATTTCCTTGACAGGCTTCCTGTACAGTTGCCCTGTAACTTCCCTAGAAAGCAGTACTGTCATTATTATAGAATCATAGAATGCTTAGGGTTGGAAGGGCTTACAAGTTACATCCTGTGCCCCTGGGAGAAGAGATGCACCAAGATGCCCTTAGTGGAAGCAGAAAGATAGTCTTCACTGCACAAAAAAAAAATAAGTCAATAGGAAATTCTTTTAAAAGGTCAAGCCCTGCTATGCAGTGGGGTGACAGAAGAGATTCCTCTTTTCTTTGAGTAAAGATGATTTGGGATGTTAATGCTGGAGGGATGTGGGAGGAAATCAAATGCTACCCCAGTGCCTATCCAAGAGGTGGTGTACATCCTCCAAAGTTTAAAGGGTCCCTAAACAATGCACTTTCAGGCACTGCCCTCAGAAAGCCATCCCAAAATCCTAAGCCTGTAAGTTCTTCATGACGCAGCTTTTTGGTGCTACAGAGTGGGGACAGGCTACTACACAAACAGAGAAGATACAAGGGGGACACATCCAAAGTTGACAGGGCCATGGTTGAGCTACCAAGCTTACTAAGAGGGGGATCATACTGGGACCTAAACGGGAATCTAGGAATGAAACTCTCCTCCCATGAGCCTGCTGCTGATTGTCACTTCAGGAAACGCCTGGCAGTCCCCCTCCTCCAGCAGCACACCAAGCAGGAGATAGAGCACTGTAGTCAGAGCCCAGCAGCAGGAGAACAATGAGTGGAATTTCCTCTTTCTGTCCAGGGAGGGCTGTTTGTCACCAGTGAGATAAAAGCCCAGGGCAGGGAAAAGGGGTTATCGGGAGACACGCCGCGCACAGTGCCACTCAGGAGAGACTTTGTAGGAAGTCTATTTTGGGGGCTGTCACCCTTACTGCCATTAAAAGAAAGTTCAGTTAAGAGGATGAAAATAAATTTAATCTTGCTGAGCAGAAGTGGCTGGAGGGAACCACAGGCCTGATACTGGAAAACAGACTGGTTTCTTTACCAGTGACACTGTTTCCTTTTTATATGTCCACAGTACTCTTCTCAAGCCTTATGGTCCTCTTCTCCCTCCCTGTCCCTCCAGTCTGCAGGCTGCCTGTGTTGTGGCAGCAACAATTAGTCCTTTCCACAAAATGGAACATGCAACAGAGGCCAACAGCCCAGTCAACACGAAGCAAAGGGCTGAAGAGAAAGCCCTGTCTCTTCAGGAGAAGAAATCTGGCCATGGACCTATTTCATAAAATGGTCTGGGTTGGAAGGGACCTCAAAGACCATCTAGTTCCAGCCCCCCTGCCATGGGCAGGGACACCCTCCACCACACCAGGTTGCTCAAAGCCTCGTTGCTGGATTAAGCCTAAAGGATTTAGCTGTGAAAGCGTTAGCCAAGAAGCTAGGCTTGAGACTAATGTGTCTGCACTGAACTTAATTTATCTTCTCATTTCACAAACAACATGTTTCTTCTACTGTATTTATTTTAAACATTCGTTCAAGCTGTGCATAGTATTTCAATCATTTAGAAATAGATTCGCCCTCCTGCTGGCAAATGAATAAGGCATCCTGCTGACTGCTGGAGAAAGGGCCATGAATTAAAATAACTGCTTTTAGTAGACTGACATGTGCTAGTTAGCTGTCTCCACACACTCCTTAGTAGTAACTGGTGAAGAGAGACCTCTAAATAATAAAAAAAAACAAACCCTGGCTAACTGTTTGGATACTCATACTGACTTGCATTGCTGGAACGTGGCAGACCACTGCCAACCAGCTCACAGCAACTGCCTGGATAACTTCAGCGTGCACACACTTCCTTGTAAACTCAACTACTCACCCATAAACAAGTCAGCAGCGTGCAAAGCCCCGACACGAGTGAGAGCAGCTGAGGTGTCACATCCTCTTTCCTCTCCCCAGGCTGCAAACTTCATGTGGTTAGACTCATGCAAACTCAGCTGGAAGAGCCTTTATTTCCCCTTCCCTTTTATTTTGCCCCCTTGAACTGCCAATGGTGTTGGCCCAGTTCCTGCTCCCCACGCGAGCGGGGAGAAACCACAGCGCAACACAAGGAACACGAGCAGAGCCCCTGCTGCAGCAGGGATGGGGGAAGCTGAGCAAGTTCCTGAACCCTCCGGTGAATCTGTGCCTACAGCTTCTTGCTGCAGCCCGGGGAACCTCCATGACACCATCACTGGCCCTAAATCACATATAACCCTGTGACAGTGTCACTGGAACAAGGGCGAGGAAGGCTAAAGCCCTCTCTCCGCAGCTGCTACAATACACAATGTGTTTCCTGAGGCCAAGTTGACATTCCTGTGGTGGAAGCATCTGCTTGGGGAAGCTTACGGCTTGAACAAACTCACTGCTGCACACGACAGACATAAATTCTCCCTGCTCCAGGGAGCAGGGCAAGCAAGGGGAGGCTGGAAACGACACAATTCCACTTTGCATCTCGATTTGCACGCTGCTAGCCAAATTTAAGCACAGAAAGTACGGAAGCCCTTGCTCTCCTGGGCGACTGCGTCCCGAGAGAGCTCCGCAGAGACAAAGTTACCGCATCGCGTTATGACAACCCGCCACAGAGGCAGGCTGGGAGTCCCCAACACAAGAAGGACATGGAGCTGCTGGAGCAAGTCCAGATGAAGGGCACAAAGATGATGCAAGGGCTGGAGCACCTCTGCTATGGAGACAGGCTGAGAGAGTTGGGGATGTTCAGCCTGGAGAAGAGAAGGCTCCGGGGAGACCTTCCAGCACCTAAAGGGGCTACAAGAAAGCTGGAGAGGGGCTTTGGACAAGGGTATATGGTGATAAGACAAGGGGCAATGGCTTTAAACTGAAAGAGGGGAGATTTTGTTTGGATAGAGGGAAGAAATTTTTTACCCTGAGGGTGGTGAGGCACTGGCACAGGTTGCCCAGAGAAGCTGTGGCTGCCCCATCCCTGGCAGTGTTCAAGGCCAGGTTGGATGGGGCTTTGGGCAACCTGGTGTAGTGGAAGGTGTCCCTGCCCATGGCAGGGGGGTTGGAACTGGATGATCTTTGAGGTCCCTTCCAACCCAAACCATTCTATGGTTCTGTGCTAGAGACCACGCAGAGCTGCTGCGGGAGGGACCCGAGCCATCCCCTGAGCGTCTTCTGCCGGGCTGCCACTGGATGGCACCCCTCACCTCCAGATGGGCTCCACAGCCGCCTCCCAGCTCCGCACGGGCACCAGCCCCCAGCTTCGCGTCGGCAGCGCCGCAAACTGGCAGGGCGCGGGCTATGGCGGTCTTGAAAGCGCAGCGCAAGAATTTATTGGGACTGCTCCTTGTTTTAGTACACGAAGTTTAATGCATTTAGTGACTTATTTTTGGCACGAGCTCCGCTAGCTGGATGTATTTAGCCGCTTGACAGAAGTGTTGGGGGATTTCATTCAGTGCCGTGGATTCAGAGGTGAGGTGTAAGTGGAGGGCTGGGGGCTGTAAACATCCCGTCTGCAGCGGCATCTAAAGCGCCTTTAACAGAGTCTGCAGGAGGTGGGGGGGGGTCAGAACAGCGAGGTTGGGTCTGGGGGGACCTATATTCCACACGCAGCTCTGTTCTGCAACTTCAAGTCACCGCTCCCCGTTAGAGCCTCAGTTTCCCCAGCTGTGCAAAAAAGCAACATGGGCCACCCTGGGAAAGCTGCGAGTTGCAGCTCCCTTAGTTTTGCAAGAGTGCTCAAAAGCATCTGTCCAGCTGAAGCCCCCTCTGATCTGGAAGCGTTCCTGGTGCGTCTCAGAGCCCGCAGAAACTCCCCCAGCGCATTCCCACCGCTGCAGCCGTGCTTGTGAAGCCACTGCACCACTTGACACTATCTAGAAGCCCGAATTCCAGCCCTCCGTGCTCCTGCACCAGAAGCTTTGCCAACACCACCTCCGGAACACCCGCCCTGCTCCCAGCACCACCGCAAACTCAGCGCACCCCGCACCAGCCTGCAGAGCACCCATGGGTGCAGCCCGGCTCGGGGCTCCCGCACCCCAGGCAGGTCGCTGGAAGGGACCACCTTCCCCACTCACGTTCCCCAAAGGGTGCTGCTCCTGCCAGCCCTGCGCTGCTTCCCACATTCCCACCCCACTTCCAGCAAAGGTCGGGCTCCCAATCCCCCCGTGCCCACTCGGGATGGGGAGCGCAGCTGCCTGTTGCTGCTCAGTTCCCCATAGCCCCGAGCGTCAGGGAACGGAGCTTTAAGGAATGTTTCAAACCTTTCTTGGTAACATAGAACCATGGAATGGTTTGGGTTGGAAGGGACCTCAAAGATCATCCAGTTCCAACCCCCCTGCCATGGGCAGGGACACCTTCTACTACACCAGGTTGCCCAAAGCCTCATCCAACCTGGCCTTGAGCACTGCCAGGGATGGGGCAGCCACAGCTTCTCTGGGCAACCTACTCCAGTGCCTCAGCACCCTCAGAGGAAAGAATTTCTTCCTTATATCCCATCAAAATCTCCCCTCTTTCAGTTTAAAGCCATCACCCCTTGTCCTGTCACTACATGCCCTTGTCCAAAGCCCCTCTCCAGCTTTCTTGTAGCCCCTTTAGGTACTGGAAGGTCTCCCCGGAGCCTTCTCTTCTCCAGGCTGAACATCCCCAACTCTCTCAGCCTGTCTCCATAGCAGAGGTGCTGCAGACCTCGGATCATCTTCACAGCCTCCTCTGAGCCTGCTCCAACAGCTCAATGTCCTCTACCATCTACCCTAAACAGAAACCCCTCTAATTTGTTTCAACTTAAACTAAGGTGTATTAGCCCCACAGGCCTTAATGGCGACAGAAAGCCTAAGTGCAACGTTCAGATTATTACAGGTACCATCTGCCAACACTCCCACCACAACCTCCTCCAGCAGCCACACAGAGACCTTCAGAAAACAGACCTTGTGTTCCCCAGGGGCTGGAGATGCTCTTCTTCTCCACGCGTGACATGCTGGCAGCAGAGGAGACCTTTTTGGCTTGTGCACAGGGCTTCGCAGCAGCAGGGAAGGTGAAGCAGATCCAGCATCAGACTTTACAGCTCCAGGAGACAGAAAGTTAACAAAAAGCCAAAGCAAATAACAAGTTTGCAGCAGTTCCTGGAAAGGAAAAAGCAAGCTCTTGTGTTGAAATAGCTGTGCATCAAACCACCAGAGTCCTTGGGTCGTTCCTCCTCCTTTTGCAACTACAGCTTCAAAAAAGAAATACAGATCTTCATCCTTTTCTGCCTTCTAGATAAGGAGCAGCTAGGTCACCTCCTCCGAGGAAAACTCCCCTGCCCAAAAAAAAACCTTCCTGCGTGTTTGCTGCAGCTATTTATACTGGTTGAAGTGGCTGCTCAGCTGCCGACACTCCTGGTCATCACTGACACACCTGCTTGCAATGTGCCTCGTTAGGGGCAGCTCATTCCCTGCTGTGGAGGTGCAGGGTTGATGAGGGATGTTGCTGTGGTGGCCTCAAAACTGCTCTTCTTTCTTGTCTTTCTTTTTATTAGGTTTAGTGTTGAGATCTGTTTGCTGCTCTCGGAGCCTGTAGAGCTGAATTTTGCCAAGAATCTCTAATTCTCTTCTGATATGACAGAAGAAGCCGAGCTTTATGTGCAGGGATTTCTACCTCTGTAGACGAAAAAATGGCAACACACAAGCTGAATTATGTGTTATGTGTCATTCTTTGCATTAAAAGAATTAATTCTTTTCTAACGTGGTAGAAAAGTCTGAGCTTTATTTGCAACGAGTTTTGCTTTTAGAGATGAAAAGCATAAGATATATGTTATGCCAGGTATTGTGCAAAAGTATAGAAATAGGGTCTCTGAAGTGAATTTACACACCCCAGCCCGCGACGTGCCTCTGGACTACAGCTCTAATTAACACCAAATGCAGCCACACTCAGCCTGATGAGGGAGAACCTACTTTTTTAGGAAGCAGGCTGAAATCTAACAAACTAATTTCACAGAAGTCGTTAAAAATACTGTATCAGCACAGCACAGCAGCCTGTAAAAAAAAATCTATTATTGTAATAGTATAATAAAGCAAAGCTGGCTCCTTTATCCCAGAATTTACAGACCGAGGGCTCTTTTCTTCTGCTATTAGGGGTGGGAAACAGCAGCTGGGTTCATCAGTGCTTTATTACAAAGCTTCAGGCACGGTCATTTACGGTCAGTGTGAACAGTAGGAATGCATATGGAATATTACTGGATAAGTCCAGCTTCACACCAAATATTCGCACCAACAGAAGTTATGACAAGTTTCCCACGTAGTTAATGTCTCATTAGGGTTGGAGGATGCTTCTTGGGTGGTGGTATGAGAAATGCTTCCTTCTCTTTACTAATGGGAAGGCCTTAGCATGGGGAAATCCCTCTCCCTTGCAATAGGGACATGTTAGAAATCCATAGTTGCTTGGAAATTCATCCTTGGGGTTGAAATACAATTCTTAGGTATATACAAGCAGTAAGCCACTTGTATACAGAGGATGAGTTCTGGAATACGAGGATTATAGATGGGAGTAATCTCAGATCCTTGACACTAGAAAGATTTGGCATCTCCTAACTTGGAGCATCTAACAAGTGCTTAAGCTGGGAGCTCTAGACTCTAAGCCTCAGTTTCCCCAGCTGTGCAGAAAGCAACACGGGCCACCCTGGAATATCTAAATCACCTGCTGATTTAGTGGGGATAAAAAGCCTTCTTCAAAATAGAATTGAAAGCAGATTCTAAGTTTGATGTATGTGATTAAGCAGGAAGAACCTCTTCTTGTTCTCCGTCACCTCTGATTTGCAGACGCTGACAGGTACAGCTCAAATAGAGAAGAACATCACGCAGATCCCAGCTAAAGGAGCTGGAGCTGAGACTGGAAAGCCATCACGGATTCTACTTAATATACGATCTGTTTATAGAAGGTGAAATGTAAAGCTAATCCTAGTTTGGCATATTTGAGCTAGATCCCATTCTTTGAACTTGAGGAGTAGAACAGAAATACTGGGTGAATACTAGCTCATTAGAAATTAATAGCTAAGTAAATAGCTGAATTTCTAATACTAGATCATTAGAAATTAATAGCTACTGATTTCAACGGGAGCTGGGTTTCCTGGGGAGGTTTGAATTCTGGGCTTTGATGCAGAGAAGATTTGCTGCTGGTCCCTGTTGACTCCCAGCTCACAACCATGTGATCCCAGCCATCTGTTTGGTAAACTTTCTGATTTAAGCCTGAAATACTTGAATTCCCTCTGCCATGTCCTCCAGGGAAAAGCAAAAAAAGTAGCATCAGTACTGTCAAATTCCTTGTTTATTTTGTCTCAGTGTGTCCCAGAAACTTGGGTTGGGAGCGGAGATCCTACTGTTATCACCCCTAGAGCTTCCAACGTGGCAAAGTCAGGCTGATTTCGGTGGGTACTCCAATCTGTATGTTATTTTTTGTTCTTTACCTGAAGAATACAAACTCTTAAGATCTCAGGAAAATACTAAAAGGTACCTGGGAAGTGCCCCACCAGTCTGAGGCTGTCTGGCACACTGGTGTGAGACCTCTTTACTCCAAGACCAGTTTATTCCGTGGGAATGCAGCCTGCAGTGGGCGGCAAACTCAAAGGCATCTTTGCACCCTGATAAACTTCAGATTCTGCCTTTAGATGTTTTTGTGCAATCTCAGTCTTCGGATTTTCCTGTCACTGGCAACTGTATAGTGTTAAAAAATTTAAAAAGAAAAAAATTATTAAAGTAAACCACTTGATATTTCTCTTGGTGATGCATAGCCAGAATGAATGCGGGTAGCACCACCGTGAAAAACAAAAGAGAGAAGCAACAAAACATTCACTTTTATGACTAAACTGAGCAACTAGGATTGAATGCACAAAGGCAACAGCTCTGGGGTGTTCAGCTTTTTTTGGAGCCCAAGCTTGCTTTTTTTCAGAGCCCAGGCTTGCTACTCAGGCCGTTGGAAAGCTATTTTACCAGAAACTGAGCAACAAAAGGTGGTGTGGGGAGGAAGGAAATGGTGCACTCGCGCCGTTATGTATTTCCAAGGGTTTATCAAATCGGCAGAAAGATCAAGCTATCTCTCAGGACCACCGTGCGCCTGCAAAAATACAGGAAGTGCCTTTGCCTGACCTTTATACACAATCAGAAGATTCCTTGGCAGTGCTTGTTTTTGCAGCCTCTTACTCCATCTCAGGAATGCTTTGGAGCACTGGCTTTCCCCGGGGTTTGGGGGTAGGTGAGGAACACGAGCAGGCAGGCAGGCTGGTGACACGTGCACATTGCACATATATGTTCTGTCAACGACTCCTCGAGTCCCCTAAAGAACAAGCAGATGATGTCTATGAGGTCAGTTGTGGCTCTGGGGGGGAGGCTGCGTGTCCCGGCACTCGGCACGGTGCTGTGACCCCATCGCAAGGGTCTGCTCCCAGCTCTGCCACCGTCCTCGCGCGAGACACGTCACCTCCTCCAGCTTTGGCTGCTCTACCACTTTCTCTCTCTCTCTGTCTCCGTGGACAAAAGATGGAGCTTCGGTTTCCAATTTAGACACTTCAATAACTAAATTAGATCTGGTAAACACCGGCTCCAGAGACACAAATTATCTGGAATAAGAAGTTGGTATTGGTTTAGACTGGTAAGGATTACGATTGGCAGTATCGTGGAGCTGCTTCGTTTTCCTTTGTAGCTAAATTTAATTTAGAAGCAAAGATCATGCTTTATCTGCAGGTATGAGAAGGGAGGGAGAGTGTGGGACAATATGATGCCTTAGAGAAGAAAACCACCATTTATTTTGTCACATTTTTTTACATCATCCTCTTCATACAACAGCTTCATTGTAACACTTAATACATTTTTTAAAAAAAACACCAAGATTACTTGCAAAATTATATATATTTTAATATCCAAAAAGTACATTGCATATATATAGTAGCAAAAGCCCCATTTCCATGGGTAATTTCTTCATACTTAAATTTTGCGATTATTGCAGTAATGTTACTTATAAACACCCCGAAAGCACTAAGACCTAAACTGATTAGCTCGATCTTATTTTTCCATTTTGTTAAATAATGGCATCAGTGCTTCTGTTTAAAGTTCTGAGCAGACTCTAATGTTCTGGTTTCAGGCTCTCATCCTGCAATCGGACGCACGTGGACCAAAATCTCGCACCCACGCAGAGTCCCAGAGGTTGTGTCTAGACTGGATGTTTGTGATCCTGTTAACTGGTTGCCAGTTAAGACAAGTTAGCTAATAGGTTGTACATGTACGTCTCACACCGCCCCCCAGCCATCTGTGCTAAAACACAAATGCTTGTGGTTTACCCTTCTGTTTATGGCACCAAACCGCCGTTTGCGGATCATCAAATTACCATGTGCAAAATTAGAGATGGCTGAGAATTTCTGAATGTTTGAAGTGTAAATGAAAACCCCTCGTAGAAAGTTTTCAAAAAGATGTTACGAGAAATATTGGATCGTTTTCTCCATGATGAAAGCGGTTAAGGTCTTTCCGAAGTTTAAGATTTGGTGAAAAATAATCAGAAAACATTTAAACAGTTGCTTTAAAATGCTGGTGCATGTTTTCAATCAGCTTCAATGCAAACACGTTAGCTAAGTGGAGTTAATTTGCAGATGACTACGACAGGCTAATACAAGAAAAAAGTCTAGACAAACCCAAGGAAATCTGGAAGGTTTCTGGCTACTTTGGGGGTCAATTATGGATCCAATTGCAGGACCAACGCCATCTCCAACAGATACATTACTATGTCTTATTTTTTTATTTTTTTTAGCAAAAAGTACAAAGCTACAGCCCAAATGTACAGATTGAAAAGATGTACAAATTACATTAAAAACAAAAAAAAAAACAAAAAACAAAAACAACCCACAAACAACTGAGCTGATAGTAAAAAACAAACCTGCATTTGTGACCGAGGTCAACTCGTTTTATTTAATCTTTCCTTTAAAACTGTGAGATATAGGGAAAAATAACTCTGCATAATTTATACAGTAATTTGCCTTCTGATTTGTTGACCCTTTGGATGACGGTCTGACAAACGCACAGCGTTCGCGAATCGGTAGCATTTAGCGACCCCTAAGGCTCTGGCAGAGCTCAGGGACCTGCTGTCATTTACTTCACTTCACTTTTGCTTTCAAGGAATGTCTGTGCTTGACATTAGGTTACTTTTTTTGTTCTGGTTTCCGATGTCTCTGGAGTGAATACACAGTCTAACGAGGTTGCACACTCTAGAAAAGTTCCTTCAATGCCCTTTACTTCTTAAAATATACATGTACATATATATATATGAATATATATATATTTAATTTCCAGTTGGGTGAAAATCCTCATCTGCCTTAAAGCTAAGATTCCAGTTGCGGTCCCCTGCAGCCCAACGTCCTCCACTTCATGGCCAAATTGCCTACCCTCTCCACAGTGAGAAAAAAAAACCCATGTAGTCACCTTTTCCTATGACCCACAGTTGGATCTATGTCTTGTCAAAAGCCTTTGAATCCTCAAAAATTTCTCTCACCAAAAAAGCTACTGATCATGCCGGGTAACGGTGAACAATCTTCACAGTCAATTCCTACAGAGGATATAAGCGTTAAAAACCAAAGAAAATGCAGAGTACTGGCCCAAAGAAGCATCCATCTCTCGGTTCAAGACACAAGAGGCAAAGTTAAAAAAGTAAAAGGTTTGATCCAGGAATAACCAATATCCAGTTTTAATTCTTCCCCCGAAAGGCCACAATTATCCATTAAAGGGTCCCCCAAAAAACCATAAAAATCCCAGAAGTAAAGAAAAAGTCCAACCAGACTGTGATAAAGGCCACTCGAAGATAAAAGCATCTAGTAATAGCTGCCCAAGTGTGGTGATACATGGGCGTTGGGATGGCGAGGGACATTGGGGTTTGGATAAATGCTTCCTGCAGGGGAGGTCCAATAAGGTGAGGCTGCTCCAAAGAAACTGGATGATGTGACAGGCATAGAAGAAGGGTGTGGGGGTACAAAGTTCACCTTCTGCTGATGGGCATGGTAAGATGGCATGTAGGAGAGATCTGATGGATACTTGTACATTGACGACTCGGTGGGATGAGGCTGGAGAGCCTGGGCAATGCCATGGAAGTCAAATTTGTAGGCATACCTTTTGCCATGCACTTTGGTCATAATGTTCTTATCGTAGTAGTATCGGAGGGCTCGGCTCAGCTTGTCATAATTCATGTTGGGCTTGCTTTTGCGTTCTCCCCAGCGCCGTGCCACTTCATCAGGGTCCGTCATCTTGAATTCCCCATTGGTCCCTTCCCACGTGATACAGCTGGCGTTGGAACTGTCCGACAGCAACTCGAGGAGGAACTGCCACAGTTGGATCTGCCCGCTCCCTGCGAGACGCAAGCCAAAGAGGAAAGGAAATGACATTGTGTTTCCTGCTTAAAAGCAAAGACAAAGGCAGGAAACAGAAGGACTATCTCGATCTTTACTGGGAACGGCTCCTTCAAGCCTTAGAAAGTCTTGTGCAGGAATGGATAAAGTGTTCCCAACAAACAAGTTAGTCAACCCTTTGTTCTGTTCATGAGTTTGAGGTCAGATTAGATTTCATAATGGTTGCCTTTGGCCTTAAAATCTTTGGGCTATTCATAAACAGGCTTTTTCCCGAGCGCACTGTTCTGCAAAATTTTTCACTGAATGGTTGACACGGTATTCTTCAACTCCCAATTGCTTACTGTTTACCATGGATGTTGTTTTGGATACCTACAGTTTTCTTTCCAGTTGGTGATGTGAGTTACATAAGATTATTTCTTCCTCAGACTAGATGACTCCTAGTTTTATTCCGTGTGGTTATGCTAGTAGTAAAGAGCTTCATGAGGATGTTTCCTTACAAGCATTCAGTGTATACAAGTTTTAGTTCAAGCAAGATTTACTCCAGGTCTTATTCCCCAAAGTCAGGGCCTGTTTTCTGCAGGCGACCTGCTAGGGACAGTTACTAAGCTGTGACTTTCAGAGATGTTTTGAGGCTTCCTCTGAGCTAATCCGTAGCAGACAGTGAAAAACTAACCAGTACTGCAAACCTGAGAGAACAGCATTCAAGTCCCCTGTAAAAATCGTCTTAGGGAATGCTGGTTTTGGGTAAGAACATTCAGGATGGTGATTTTGTCCTGACAATGATGTTGCCCCACTTTCCTCACTTTTCTGTGAGGCTTTTTGCAAAAGCACTTGTGAGAGCACAGCTACTAAGGCCAATGGCTCTCACAGCCTACCCCAATGGTAGAGGACAACAGCTACTCATCCACAACACACTGGAGCAGTAGATCAGAAGGAAAGCTAACCCCTTTGACAGTGGTCGTCTGAAATTTAAAGATGAACTCACCTGGATTGGCAAGACGGCTACTAGTGGGCCCCAGGATTTGATAGGGATCTAAAAAAAAACCCAACAAAAGCCATTGAAAAAAATGTTTCGTCAAAAAGAAACAACAGTTCATTATTGTTTAGTCTAGAAACCAGTTCAAATTTTCACTTTCTTTCTTTACTCATACTGCCTCTTCTCCTAGGGCCTGGAACAGACTTGACGTGTTCCTTATTTCTTTTTTAGCAAACAACCACCAATTATTTATGGAATCCAAAATGGCACAGCAGTTCTGGCATTGGCTTCAGACTTGCCTGCTTTAAAAGATCGTAATCTCTTTGGCCATACCCTACACTTACATGCCAACTAGAAAACACAGAACATGAAAAAAGAAGTGTGGGACAGTAGAGCAGTAACAAATCAGGAAATATATATTTTTCCTAATAAAAAGAGCTGGACAACAGATGAGATTTTCAAATTTATTTGTAGGCAGTCCAGCTTGCTTCCCTCTGAGGTCAATGAAATGTTCACCCAACGCTGCCTTACCGAAGCAAGCAGAGCGTTAGACAAATGAGAATAACAGGAGTTTTGTCACTGGCTCCAATGAGGCTGAGTGTTTCTTGAAAACCCCACAATGCATTTATTAGGAATGAATTCCTTCCCTTTTTGTGGGGCCTCCTCAGCCCTAATCTCTACACTTCTCCTTCTCTTCTCTCTGGTTTTGGTGATTTGGATCTACAGCATTTGCTCGTGGATTGAATCGATGCCAAAAGAACCAACTCTTTTATTTTTTTGGAAAAAAAAAGGGATAGAAAGCAGCTGTGCAAAGCAGAGAAGGTGGTATTTAGCTTTTCAAAGGCCCCTTGGGAAACTAGCAGGAAACACTACTGCTTGCTGCCCAACAGGGTTTGCTTTTCTTATTTGGTTTTCTTTGACGCAGGGGAAGCCCCGTTGGTTCTGTTTGGAGATACTTCCACTGAACATCGGGGCAGCGGAGGTGAGGAGGTAACAACCAGACGCTCCACCGCCGCCGCGTAAACAGCTCCGTGCCCCTAACTGCTTGGTGACCCTACTGCACGGCGTGTCACCGTGCTTCAAAGGAGCTGCGCCCGATGCTGGGAGCTGCACGTGGCTTGGCTGAAACAGGGATGTTCCTTTTGAGTGGGGAAGGACAAGGCAGTGAAATAGAAATGGTTTGGAACAATTGCTGTCACGGCTCGGTTGCAGTTGACTCATTAGAATCGTAGAATCATAGAATCATAGAATCATAGAATGGTTAGGGCTGGAAGGGACCTTCAAAGGCCATCTAGTCCAACCCCCCTGCAAGGAACAGGGATATCTCCAACTAGATCAGGTTGCTCAGGGCCTCGTCCAACCTGGCCTTGAACGTCTCCAGGGATGGAGCATCCACCACCTCTCTGGGCAACCTGTTCCAGTGTTCTACAACTCTCATGGTAAAAAATTTTTTCCTAATATCCAACCTGAATCTACCTCCCTCTATTTTAAAACCATTACCCCTTGTCCTATCACAACTGGCCCTCCTGAACAGCCTCTCCCCATCTTTCTTGTAGGCCCCCTTGAGGTACTGGAAGAAACTTCCATTATTCTGAAACTTCCCTCAAAGGCTCTGCCTGTGTTTGTCCTGTGCCCACAGCTGATGCTGCTTGACATATTTATTCACCCAATCCAGTAAAAATCTAATTACTTAGAGAGTGCAGCGGGGGCAAAACCAACAATTACCTGGCTGGGGCCGTTGCTGTTCTGTTGTCTTATTCACATTTTGTGTCCCTGCAACAGGAGGGCCTGTAAAAACAGAGGAAAATCTTTTATGTACTGGAACAGAAGAGGAGGAGTGAACAGAGAATGAGACAAGTACAAGATAAATTGAACAGGAATAATAGCAATGGGGAAAACAAGTTGTCTAATCCCAAGAGCTGATAGTTTTGAAATGGCACTATAAAATCGAAAGAGTTCACTAGAAATTTCAAATTTCACTGTAAAATGAAAATATGCAGACGAGGCAAGAAAAAATATTATGCAGGTACTTCAATAATTTTCTGCCTTTTATTGGAACTTAACTTCCATTCTAGTTTCTATCCATGTTTTGAACGGAAAATTGGATTTTTTAAAATGTGTAAATTCTGACCTTTTTCCATGTTGGACCTTTTTTCAATATTTTTTGGAAATGGTAAATCTTTTCTTAAACCAACCTTTTTATATATAAAAAAAAAAGCTTTGGTTTTATCAAATCAAACATTTTGTTGACAACATCACAGCCATCTCTATAAATCTCTTCAACATTAAGGTTTGTTCCTCCTTTTTATATCATTTCTCATCACAGAAAACTGTAACTCAAAGAATATTCTTCACATTTAGAGTGTGCGGAGCTCAGGAAGTTGCAAAGCGAAGGAAGTATAATCTGGCAGCCAGGTTCTGCCACGTTTATTTGCACCTGGTAGCATCTTACTGGGAGTCAAATGTGTTCCTCTTGCACTGCCAGACAGGGATATGCCCCAGCAGTGGAAGCAGGGGAGTGTGGCTCAGTACCAGCTGGTTATTTAGCAAGAATACGGTTTTTAGGGACAGGGAACTGGTATTTCTAACAAGACGCCACCCAGAGTGTACTGTGGATTCAGGGACACTGTAAAACCAGTAAGAAACAAGAAGTTGTGCGTGTAGGGCTCAGGAAGTACAGGCCCTACCTGCCTGCTAGACTTTGTGTAGAATCTTATAGTCTGAAAAGTAGTAAGAAGTTCTCAGAATCTGCCAAGCTGTCTGTATCTGTCCCTAAAAAAATTAGGGGTTCCTGCTGTCATCTTCCATACATAATTCAACAATAAAAATAGTTGTGTCAATGTCTGTTTCTTTTCTTAACATAATTCTAGCCGTATCTATCCCCAAATCTTCCACCCTTCTGATGCTCATAACACAAGCCAGCCATGCCCGTCTTCTCCCACAGTCTCGTTTGGATCTTGCATCGCAGAATTTGTGATTCCCAGTGGGACAACTTACTTTTGCTGAGGCCAGAATTCATATTACTGCCCCATTCTGTTCTCCTGACTGCATCATAGGAGGGATCTAATGACAAAAGACAACAGGGACAGAGGGGTTGAAATCAACTCTTCCCAGAAAAAACTCGCAAGAATCTAGCTTTGTATCTCGGTTCCGACTGTCTTGGCATTATGGAGCTCCATTATTTTTCCTCTCCCATATCTCCTGTGCTCCCTTGGCCCTCTCACAAAGGCAACAGAGGTTGGGAGTAGCTATTTGGGCAACGCTCGAGCCTGACACATTCTGATCATGAAATACAGTCATTGCACTCAATGGAGTTCGGAGTGCAGCTCATCCTATCCAAAAGGAGGCTCATCCCTTTCTCTTATCCCAAGATGAGAGAAAACTATGGGCAGAAAAGAAGGATGAGACAAACCCTTTCGTTATTTCATAGAAAATGGGTGGTGACTTTAAAACCCAGGGAGCCTAGGACTTGACACGCACAAACACAAATAAAGAAGCTATTTTAAGGAGGGGGGAAAAGGGGAAAAAGCATCCTCTGAAGTGAAACTCAAAATGCCTCTCTGTCCGTGCCGCTGGAAAGGAGTGGGCACTGCCCCATGCCCCGTCGGGCCGCGCGGCGCAGCGGGGCTGCGCAGCTCCCTGCGGATACGTCCCGGGCACTCGGACATTCCTGCCGGCGCTGGGAAAGCCGCTGCAGCTTTGAAATTACAGCCTTCTAGTTATTGGCATGAAAAGGAAAACAGAGAGTGGACGGGAGAGGGGAGGGGAGAGGAGGAGAGGGAGAGAAAGAGGAGGAGGGAAGAGAGGGGAACGGGGGAAAACAGCTCATGTAATCTGCCTGTTCTTATTTTTATTTTACTTATTTGTTTTTTCCCTTTTTACTAGAAACCACAAACCCCACTGCAAATAGATCAGGCTGAAAAACAAACCGCTACGGTTTCAGCCTTGGTACAAAGAGTGAGCCAGGACATCTCTGAAGGATGGAGGCAGCTGCCCCACCATGCTGTCCCCAGAAGGGAACCGTGTCCCCGCTCCCATGGCCGGGTGAGGAGAGGCAGGGCTGGAAACTGGTTAGCATCCTGGTTGTGCCAGGGAGCTTCATCCCCAAGCTCAGTCCTCAGCAGCTGTCGTTGTTTTAAATAAGCTGTTGTTTGCACGGGTGGCATTTTCCTTGCTGGAAAGCCAGGGTGCAAATCTGGAGTGCACCCGGAGCTTGGGCTGCTGCTCGATCCGTGACCGAAATCAGGAGAGGAGAGATGAGGTCTGAAGTAACCACTGGCTTTTCCCATGCCCTTTTTGCAGCCAGGCTCTGACTTTCATTTCTCCCCTGGGATAGCCTTTCAGAAGTGTTACAACTAGAGCTATTAGAGCAATGTTTGGGGGAATATTTGGAAAAAACTATCAAGAGTTCTGCATTGAGAGAGAAAGGCAAAACCTCAGAAGTGTCCACCGATGGAGATGCTAAGGTACGTTTTGATTAGCTCAATCAGAAACGGTTTTGCCATTAGGTAATTTTAATGGAAATGTCACTTACATGGTGATCCTGTTAAAAAGAAAGGTAGCAATTAATTTCCCAACAGAAAAGTTCTTTTCAAATTGGGAAGCAAACCTCCTTTCCAAAAAGGCACAGAACTCATTGAAAACTTTCAATTTTCTCTGATTCTTTTGGGTCAGACAATTGACCAAAGTGAACCAACTGCTGCAAATTACTTGGTTGATAAAGATGCATCAGCATGTTTTGAGTAAACAAATAGGCCATCATCTGGATAGATAATCATCCTCCTCCTCGTCCTTCTCCTCCAGATGGAGAAACTTGGTCACAGAGGAGGAGCCTGCCTTGCTCACAGGGTTACAGAAAGAGTGTAAAATGCATCTCCTGAGGGTTTTTTTAACCAATAAGTGACACTATTACAATCAGAAGTGCTGAACTAGATGTGTATTACTGTGGCTGTTTGGGATTTACAGGATCAAGGCTTGGTTCTCCAGATAAGTTTGGCCAAGCCTGGCCAAAATTATCATTCAAAACCTCTCTGAATGGGTTTCCTTGTCGCGTACGTTTTAGGTCACCAAACTCAGAAAGACAACGTGTGTGTGACTCAGCCCAGGTTTAGCGTAGCTCAGATGAGTCCCTTTGCCTCAGTTTCCCTATGGATTAGGGAGTAAAGTGTGGGTGTTTATAGGGGCAGCCGCACGCGTGTCGTTAGGATGAGACTTAGCTCTGAGTCTGACTTTGCAATGGTGAGAAGGGTTAAATATGATAGTTTGCCACACAGGCGTTGCTATTGAAACGTGTTCACTCAGCTAGTGCAAGTTTCCACCTCCTTCTCTCCCTCTCAAAACCCAAAAAAAAGTCCAAATCCACTAAGCTATTTTCGTTTTGTTTTCACAAAAATCCATGCGACGTGAAAGAACCACACCAGCCCTCCCGGCTTCCAGGCCCAGACTCTAAAGCTGAACGTGTTTAAAACAAAATGGAAAAGGCAGAGCCAGGGAACCTATCCAGAGACTCGAGTTTCTGCAAAAACAATATCATTCCCAGGACCTGACGCCCAGTGGCTCGAAGAGATCCTACAGAACTCCAGCCAGACGGTTAGTTACAAGGAGAGTCTTATCTGTCATTAAAACCACTTGGATTTTACACCAAAACTTGCCGTGCTATGGAAATTCCATTAAAAGGCTTGGACTGAGGTCCTCTCCTGGTGTAAATCAGCAAATAGGTGCAGTGAAGTTAGGGGCAAATTTATACCAGCTAAGGATCGGGTCCCCAAGTCTGTTTTAGACTTAAAAGGCCCAGTGGAACAACAGTCCTATGACAAATGTGTGTTCAATACAAAATGGAATTAAAGAGCAGAAAATAAATCATAGATGCTTTCAAGAAATGTCATTCTGCAGCTGTCTGGTTTATGTCCAGGAATTCCCCAGGATGAATGCGCACTCTATTATGAGTAAGGTAAAGGATATTAATAATGCTTTGCACTTTCACAGCACCTTTCAACTAAGGATCTCACAGCTTTGCAAACATTCACACTCGCAGCGCGCCTGGGAAGAAGGTTAAATATAATTTTATTTATTTACATGCATAAACGCGTTTTCCTCGGGCTTTAGCTGCCTTTTCCAGATGAAGTGGCTTTCCCAGAAATCAGGCTGTGCGGAACAGACTGCGTAGCACTGGTCTCTGGACCCTTTCTAACCTTGGTCTGTACTTTCTTACTCCAGATCTCCCTTGGCTCCTACCTCACCGCCCTCTGTGC
This sequence comes from Tauraco erythrolophus, assembly GCF_009769465.1. NCBI lineage: Eukaryota > Metazoa > Chordata > Aves > Musophagiformes > Musophagidae > Tauraco > Tauraco erythrolophus. The sequence continues at coordinate 6,585,517 of NC_141490.1, forward strand.
CGTTTGGAAGTCCTCATCCTCTGCTGTGCAACTCCCCTTTCAAAGTCTATTGATTCCTCAGGAATTAGATGTAAATCAGGAATAACACAGCAGAGAAACAGCCTACTAGAGTACGCAGAAGGCTGAGAAAAGGCTTAGGACATGACAAAATTAGCAAGATCAAGACTGGGCATTAGGCAGGCTGTCCTGTAAAGTTCAAGAGATGAGCTAAATTATCCAAATCTGCAGTTTCTTCTTGTCAGAACATGGTGTAACAAAGGAAGGACCTGATGTGGGGAAGGAACTGAGGAACATGTCCCAGGGATCTCCTGGTCGAGACTGTGGGACACAGAGGAGGAGAAGGGCTGTTGAAGTGCAGGAGGTATGGCATTGCAGTCGGGAAGATAAGGCAGGCTCCGCTGAGCCACCAGCCCACCTCTCTCATCTCACAGCTTGAGTGCTCCTTCACTCCTGGTCACTCCTGGGAAAACAGGGATTAAAATCTCCCAGCAGATTTCCACACATTTCTGATCAGCTCAGATGCTTTGCAGCCCTTTCGGCTCGAACGCAGCCCCGTGAACAAGCCATGAGGGAATCCGTGTTTAAGATATGATGTATTAGAGAGCAAACCCTCTCTGATAAGCTTTAAAAAGTTCTTAACTTTTGTTTTGTTTTGTTTTGAAATGGTGTTTTATAAATCTTAAAGCTTGGGAAGGAGGAGACAAGCAAGCGGGGGGATTTCGACTGAACAATTGGCTTCCTGAGCTGCTCGGTGAGTGCCGACAGCCCCTTCATCCCGCTCTCTCCGTAGGAGCTTTTTCAGTCAAAACCAAATTCAGGCACAATTTTGTGCTACCAGCCTTGATAAGGCTTTCCAGGAGAACGATGGGCACTGGGCCTGTAATATCCTCATTTTTCAGGCTTTTTTTTTTCAGGGTGGAACAAAAAAGCATCCTGAAATGTACCACTGCATGTAACACGGCACCATCCGAACGCTGAGCTGAGCGTGGCTTGAAACCTCCCGGGAAGCTTTCATCCCCTGGGATGGGATTCCTTCCTGGAGTCAACTTCTGCTGAAGATGTCTGGGGAAACGCATGTGCAGCAAACTCACAGGGGCGTCAAGATTCCCCAGCATGGGATGTGCTAAGCCATAGAAAGAGGACATCAATCTCTGTCTAACGGAGCCGATACCTCTAAGGAGATTAGGAAGCTGAAGGATGAAAAGTGGCTTGTCCTAAGTCATGGGGGCAGAGTCAGGAAGAAAATAAAGGTCAGTTTCTTCTGTTGGATTCCTTACTGCAGCATCTTGGGGTGTTTTACAAAAAAAAGGTTGAATGATGGAAAAACCCCTAACCTGAAATACAGAAGGAACTGCTCCTGGATACCCTATCGTGTTCGGTCAGGGAGCACAGGCGCTGTATTTCCAGACACGGCTTGGCCTTACAGATTTCAATGAAGCAAATCAGGGGAAGGAGAAGGCTGCAAATGTGAAGCGGGCTATGGGATCCACGGGATTGTCCATGCAGAACACAGTCCGGTTTTTGCAACGAGTCCTTCTGCTTCAGGAGGAGGAAAGGATCCTGGCTTGGTGGCTGGAATTTAAATTAGCTTCTCTAAATGGGGAAAGCAGAACCAGGTGTCCTAGGGGATCCAGACTTGTGATTAATCTAAGTGGTCACTTGGGGTCTATTTTGCGGCGACTACTTTATAGGGAGAGAGAGAAAGGAGGGCACAGGACCTCACCGCTTTTCCTCCCAAAGTGAGGTTGTGTGTGGTGGCACTATTCTGGTATCTTGGAAAAGTCCCAACGTAGGCGCATGGGAACAAAAAACACTCCTGCTGCAAACCAAACATGTAAGCAAGGTCTGCCAAGCTGCTGAGCGTCCAGCCCTCACACTCCCGTCATTTAACCTCCTGGAGATCGCATTGAAGAGGTGGAGTTGTGTTTAAAGCCAGTTGGAGAGAAGAAACCTAGACTGTGGGTTTCTAGAGGGGCAAGGAAGCCAAAAACACCTCCAACTCCTCCTAGAAACATTAGACGCATTGTTTTAAATGATGGCAGCAAACATAAAGGTTGTAGAGTCTGTAAAGTTCTTCCCAGGCCCACTCTGGCTCCAAGTGTACGCACTAAACGCTCCGTACATACGGTGCAAAACCTTACAGCGTCAGCAGCAAGAGATTTGCTTAGAGAGTTTTGTGTAGCACAAAGCTGTGAAGGCTCTGGATGCTGCCGTTTGTCTGGAGGAGGTCTGACAGTGTGTGGCAGAGGTGGTGGGACAGGGCTAGGAAGCAGAGCAGAGTACGAGGAGTCCTCTGGCCTCTTCAAACGGCTACAAGAGGTGGTTCAGGCAAGTCAGCGATTAGTTTCCCGTCACGTTTAGCCCTGTGGCACACACCCAGGTGTGAGTTATGTGTGTGTCATAACTGTTGTACGCCGAGGCCTCGAAATCTCACCCACAGCATCGTTTGTTTTGCAATGAATTACTTTTCAATTTACTATTTCTGCTAATTAAAACAACTACTTAGCACGTATGCCATACGTCATGCTGGATGTCATTCATGGCCAGCAGTACTATGACTGTTCTCATGATTACATAAGACTTTCCGGTGCCTTCAAGCATCAAACTCAATCCTTTCTGCTTCAAGACTACAACGTCCCACTCCTTGGGCTAAAGTATCACCAGTACAGGGATCATATGTTGAATTCAGCAATTTAAGTCTCTCCACTAAGAGGAAGCAACTAGCTGAGTGCAGAACAATTTCAAAATAACACTACATTATCAGAATATCTGATTATTTCACAATTAAAAAAAAAAAAAAAAAAAAAAAAAGAAACATCTCTACATTACTATTAACCTGTTTTACAGATAAGGAACTGACACAAAGTCCAGGCTTGGAACAACATTGTTTTTTTTGACCTGAAGACAACTTAAACCAAGTGAGAAGGGACTGACTGCTGGATTTCCATAAGAAATCTGTTGCGGAGAATGGACATGAAGAACAGGTTTGATTAAGGAATCTCTGAAAGTAGCTGAGAGCCTGATTATGCGTTGCTGTCTTTATGGAAATACAGACCAGAGCAATCAAACATTTCCAATTTAACTCCTATTGTAGATCCAGTGCTGGGTTAAAGTACTGTGGCCGAAGCCCACTTATCTCCAGAGTCAGACAGGATCCAAAGCTTAACATAATTCATGCACAGAACTAGGATTCAGGATTTTTGAAGAAGACTCCTTCAGCTTGCACAGAGATGGGCATGCTGTCCCTTCTGCAGCAGCTCACTCCGCTTGAGATCTTTGATCCCTCTACCTCGTTAGGCTTAGCCTGGCTGGGTGAAATGAAGAAGCTCCTGTGCATCACAGCTTTAGAGCATGGAGCTCTGCTCCCCGACTCGGAGGAAGGCTCTGACCTCCAAAATTTGGAGTCACTCCCTCTTTGCATTGAGCCATAGGCGACAGCCCCCAGTTGCGCCAGTGTGGCTAGAAAAACATCCCAGAGCCGTGCAGCAGTGGAACTTCCTGCTTCACGTCTGAGTTACCCCGTGCAACGCTTACAAAGACACATTATGAAGAAAAGGAGGAAGTAATGAGAATTTTTCGCTGCTGTTGTAGCTTTTTTTTTAATATCAGCAGCAGAAGTCCCAATCCACAGCGCACGAAGACTGAAGTATGTGTCCTAAGAATCCCTCCCGGAGCCAGCTTGGAAAAGCGGCCGCTTTCCAGTTGACGTCCACGTTACTGAGCAACACGGGGCTGTAGCCACGAACAGCCACGTGCTGCGGAGAGAAAACACAGCCACACCACTGTGCGTTCTGAAAGGTACGTTTCTGAGCACCCTTCGCTCACGGAGACACGTGTTCATCCAAAACACGCACCCACCGCGTGTAAATATGCCAACAGCACGGTGCATGGTTTACCCCCCAGCGCATGGGGGGTTAAACCAAACAGTTAACGTGCTCACAGGTTGTGTTTAGTGAAAAATAGATAGATTAGATGAGATATAAGGAAGAAATTTTTCACTCTGAGGGTGGTGAAGCACTGGCACAGGTTGCCCAGAGAAGTTGTGGCTGCCCCATCCCTGGAAGCGTTCAAGGCCAGGTTGGATGAGGCTTTGGGCAACCTGGTGTGGTGGAGGGTGTCCCTGCCCATGGCAGGGGGGTTGGAACTGGATGATCTTTGAGGTCCCTTCCAACCCAAACCATTCTATGGTTCTATGAAAAAGACCCAAATGCAGAAGTAAAGAAGAAGAAATGCATATTCTTGGAGAAAAAAGTGTAACCAGCAATACATGTGTGAGAGAAAAGGGAAAGGAAGACACACGCACACGTTGCAGCGAGAATTTTTACAGCTCATTAATTTTTAACTCATTATCAGGAAACAAATTCACTCTTGTCTGAGGAAACAGGCAAAGCTCTTCCAAGAGGTTTTCACGGGAGGGACTGCACCCCAGCAAACGTGTAACTCCCCCTCCATGTGCAATAACATCGCTTGCACTGCACCCTGGGCAAAAAAAATAATAGCTCTTTTGCTGGGAGAAAAGGAAGGATAATGGTTACTTAGAAAGTGCTCCAGACAAGCTGTCAGGTTGAATTCAGAGAACTGGAGTCTGCTCTGGGACAGCGCTGGCTCGGGGTGATCCCTTGTGAGTTGGGTTTCCTGCCTGCTACAGCTTCAAGACAACGATTCTTTGTTTCCAGTTTTTCTGGTGAAAAAACACACGCCTGCCTCTGAAGAGGGTCAGGGAGAAAGCAGACAAAACACTAACTCTGGAATTTCAAAGGAAAACAATTAAAAAAAAAAAAAAAAAAGGAAAGAAAGAACGAAAGAAAGAAAAATCCAAGAGCTGTAGCTACTGTCTCTCCTGAAATCATAAATCCCTGGTCTGGCCACGCAGTCGCAATAAAAGAAGCACCAAAAAAGCCTCCCCTTTTTTTCAGCTCCGGAGCTAAAAATGGGATATTTCATCACCAGGCACACAAGTATCGCCGACAAACGTTGCAGCACGTACAGACAATTCGGAGGGCGGAAAATTGCGACTGCTTTTCCTCTGGCACGACAGACCAGAGGGTTTATAGCCTTTGCCGAGAGCACGGGGCCTTCCTGGGTACACTGGAAAGAAGAGTTTACTGAAACTGGTCGATATTTTTCACATGACGACCTTTTAGACCTGAAAAAAATGGCCTTTTTCAAGAGAATTTTATGCAGGAATTTGAGACTGTTTTCCTGTGGGAACTGTGCTTACGCAGTCGCGCTGCCTGTGGTCTCTTTGCCCTTCTCTCCCCAGTCCCCAAAAACTTTTGAACCTGTCACCCAGAATTGTCACCAAATTTGACAGGCGGGAGAGATGAGTTTTAGAGTTTTTACAAATCTAAAAGAAACTGTTGGGGAAAGAGGAGAGAGATTGTGGCCCTGACGGCGAGAAAAGCAGCGGCACGGAGTCATATTTTTTTAGGTACCAGGGAATCTGTGTGAGAGAGATCTTATTAATGCTCCACCACCAGGAAACTCTTCCTTAGGGACTCCTAATGAACATGGGTACAAAGCCATGGAAAACCACGCTGTGTGAGTTTCCGAGCTCACTGATTTGTTTATCTTCTTAAATTTGCCAACAACCGAACAAAACCTACAAGCAAACACACCTTACACCCAAACATTTTATTGTTCAAACACTTCCAAACGGAAACCTGGGATAGCCACAGACTAAATCCATAAACTTCACCTCCTACATCCATATCCGTGTATTAACACACAAATTTCTTCCCTCTTTGAAAATGCAGGTAGCACATTGGTGTTTTCTTGTGTTCTGCTTGAATTTAGGTTGGATTTCATAGAATCGTGGAATCACAGAATGGTTTGGGTTGGAAGGGACCTCAAAGATCATCCAGTTCCAACCCCCCTGCCATGGGCAGGGACACCCTCCACTGCACCAGGTTGCCCAAAGCCCCATCCAACCTGGCCTTGAACACTTCCAGGGATGGGGTAGCCACAGCTTCTCTGGCCAACCTGTGCCAGTGCCTCACCACCCTCAGGGTAAAAAATTTCTTCCTTATATACAATCTAAGTCTCCCCTCTTTCAGTTCAAAGCCATCACCCCTTGTCCCGTCACTGCACGTCCATGTCCAAAGCCCATCCCCAGCTTTCTTGTAGCCCCTTTAGGTACTGGAAGGTGCTGGAATGTCTCCCCGGAGCCTTCTCTTCTCCAGGCTGAACAGCCCCAACTCTCTCAGCCTGTCTCCATAGCAGAGGTCTTCCAGCCCTCGGATCATCTCCGTGGCCTCCTCTGGACCCGCTCCAGCAGCTCCATGTCCTTCTTGTGTTGGGGACCCCAGAGCTGAACGCAGTATTCCAGGTGGGGTCTCATGAGAGCAGAGCAGAGGGACATAATCCCCTCCCTCGCCCTGCTGCCCACGCTGCTTTGGATGCAGCCCAGGTTGGCTTTCTGGGCTGCCAGCGCACGGTGCCGGCTCACGTTGAGCTTCTCATCAACCAGCACCCCCAAGTCCTTCTCCTCAGGGTTGCTCTCTCATTTATGAGACTTTGGGCTAGTGCTGGTTTACCACCATCCTGAGCTAATGATATTGCCTTAGGCTGAGCCTGGCTTACGCAGAGGCCAGCGCTGGAGGATAAAGACTCGTGCTGAACCCAGCCTTTTAATCCAGCTCATACACAACCTGTAATCTGGAGGCAAACAGCCGCACGAAATCGCTCCACTACATTCTCCCACGCGATGCCTTATCAGCTGAGCCTTCATCCCACCCTGCCACCTCGCTGCACAAACACCCGCTTCGCCGCGTACCGGCACGTCCTACGGAGCACCACAACAGGCACTCCTACACGCCTGGTCATACATGTGTAATTTTACACATCGACATTTTGTGATTCTGCCCGGGTAAACACACGAGCTATGCAGATCCCAGCACGCTTGAAAGTAAATATGAGATTTAAAAACGTGGTGGATTGAGGCCAGAACGCTCACAACCGTACGGGACACAGCCCTTTGGCCTCCTAAATGTTGCTGTCTGTCAATATACTTTCCATTTCCCTATGGAAACCTGCTTAAATGACACCGTTCTGATGGTGAAATGGTAAAATCTCCATGGACTCGGACAGGTAATGTGGTCTCAGATTCTTCTCCCGTGTCTCCAGTACCTACAGTAGGTCAGTCATCGCTCCAAAGAGTCACGGAAAATGAAACAGACCATCTCTCCAGTGGAGCGCTGGGAGTGAGTGGGACACAAATCTTTCCATTCAGCAATGAGAGCAACCTCGTTTCATTTTCCAGAATATTGTTCTCCAGCCAAAAAATACTGGTGATTTTCATTAGAGCAATTTATTTCTCAAAGGCAGCTGAAGACAATTTGTACCAATGACGCTAAATACCATACTTCTGAGTGTTTATGAGGCCGAGAGGGAAGGAAGCTCAGGCAACAAGAGTCCTTTGAACACGACAAGGTTCCTACCTATCTGATCTGAGAACGAAACGCTTGTGCTTTGTGCACCAGCTGTATAAGTTTGCAGAATCTGCTTCTGCCACCAAAGTGGCAGCGCTGCAGGTTCTTCTGCAAGCAGAGCTGGCATTGCAGGAGAGAAGTGAGAGGGGAGAAAATAGAAGGGAAAAAGAGAGTCAAGTCTGCAGCTGCAACCAGCCAAGGCAGTTCTGTCTGCAGAGCCGTGGCACGAAACCCAGTCCTGTGACAGCAGCCCTGCCCTCGCCAGCCTGGGCCACGACTCAAGTGGTGCCCCATGCTCCTGGGTGACACTGTCCTTGCTGTGGCCACAGACCATGGGCAGCTGTGTCTGTGACAAGTCAGGGGGAGAAGAGCAGAGCCGTACGCTGCGCCTGAAACATCTGCATCTGAAACATCTGCATCTGAAACATCTGCATCTGTGTCGCAGCCGTACCTCTTTTTGCCACGTAGGTTCTTCTTCACAGTACGTGGATGGAACACGTTGCATAAAGCACAGTATAAACATATGCAAAGAGTACGGAATCTGCACAAGCAGGTTATTTGCATTAGTTATGTGGTCTTAGAGAACGTGCAAGAAAAATTACAGGAGGAGTGAAGAAAGTAGCATTTTTTCCTGTCTCTGACATGTATTGTACTATTTCATCACCTCCTCCTGCTTCTGGATCCTCAAGGGAAGGTGGTTAGAATAATTTGTTTGTCTGGTTTTATTCCCAGGCATAGAGAGAAGAAGTATTTACAGAGCTTGCAGACTCAAGATGCATTAACATAAGGAAAAATGTTTCATCTTTTGAGAAGTTAAGGAGACAAGAAAACACCTTTTAAAAAATAATGTTTTTTAATCTGAAATTCGTTTTCCAAAAGAATATCATCATCTTGAAGCCAGCTCATTAAAAGGCCTTAAAAGGAAGTAAGGAAAATCTTGTTGCCTAGCAGGCTACACTGAGGCTGAGGAATTCCAACTCCAGTTTTATGTCCGTCACGAGTTTCTTCCGTGATATTGGACAAGATGCTTCACTCTGCTCCCCCAATTCCTTATCTGTCAGCCTGTCATGTTCACATGTCTCTTATCCCATCGTCTTATCTCACAAATAGTATTTGGAGCACGAATCACTTACAGTAGGTTGAAATGACTTGATTTATCCAGTATTCAGACATCAGATGGATGCAGAGGAAATTTATGCATCGCAGGAAGAAACGGAAGAGGAATAGATGGGATTTCTATGGTAGTTCTTAATTTTTATTTGACTGTCCCATGGGTGTGTTTAGTCCTTTATTGACACATGATGAAAGTCCCGTGTAAAGTTAAAAAACGTCGATCTGACAGAAATCAAATGCAAACTTCTGTCAGCTGCACTAAAGAAACACACTCAAGGGCAGGAAAAATGGAGGGGGAGGAACATTTTTGCCCTCAAATTTCTTTCTGCCTGAGTGACTGTAGGCAACTTGTGAAGATAAAGGGTATAAAAAAATCCAGAGGAGTGTGATTTTACACAGAGCATTTCTCTTTAATAAAAAAAAATCGCAGCTTTCTTCCCTTTATTTTTAGCAACCACCTGGTGTGAGAGAGAAGGAGCAGAGTCTTGGATGTGCGTGTACATTTATGGGGGAAATTGTGGAGGACCACGTGCCTGGGTGTCTGATTTATTCAAATAGGAGCAAGCTTAGCTTTTATTAATTTTAAATAGATGACTGTTAGCATCAAAATAGTCACAGAAAAGCCTGAGTGGCTTTGTCTCTGTCATGTACCATGTTTTATCAACTAATGCCTGTCTCCTGAAGAGGGAACAGCATGCCAGGGAGCAGACAGCTCGAGTGGATAGTTGTATGCTGGACAAAAGAAGCTGCTGTAAAAAGCAGCACTGATATTGTGTCCAGGCTCCAAGACAGATGTTGGAGAAGAAATGCAGCACGGTGCAAAGAGAAAGAAGTGCTGGCTGTAAGAATCATAGAATCATGGAATGGTTTGGGTTGGAAGGAGCCTCAAAGATCATCTAGTTCCAACACCCTCCACTACGCCAGGTAGCCCAAAGCCTCATCCAACCTGGCCTTGAACACACAAGAGCAGCACCAGTCAATGAAGCATCCAGACACACCATGCAGAAGCTTGCTAAATGTGTGATCTCAATTTGCTGTAGCCTTTCAGTGAAATGGTTTGGGTTTTTGGTTTGGATTTTTTTTTTTCTTTCTCTCTCTCCAGCTGCTTAAATAAAAGACTTTCTGCCTTTCCCCACTATTCTTTGAAATGCAAACTTGTGGCTCAGCATTGAAGCCCTGTTCTCCTGAGATGCTCATACATGAGGTGAGGAAACTGCCTCGGCACGAAAGTGGACTGGTTCTAGACGGGTTATCTCGATGGCAGACATGAGATTTCACACTTTTCCCAGAAGCTGTTCAAATTGAGGAGCTGAACCCGGTCCATTGAGCAAAACCAATGTTCCTGCAGCTACACAAAGGGAAAGGAAGACCAAACTCAAGGCTCCTAGTCCTACACAGTAAGTTATAGAGCACAGGACTAAATTTTTGGTCTTTAACATCCTACTTGACCTTTAGCAATTCAACTGTCCGACTGTGACTTACTGTCTTATGTAGGTAAGGCATGTACATCATTCTCACCACAGCAACTCTCATCATTTTATCATGACTGAGCATCCATTTTTCATTAAAAATAAGAAAAAGGAATAGGACTGTAGCTGCAGAACAAAACCTGAAAAACCTGACTGAAGGATCCACAAGCAACTCCAAAGCCTGAAGGAGCCCCGAGTATGTTATTAACTTTCAAACTTCAAGGTGTCCAAACTCCATCTACATGAGCAGAATTTCTAACAGATTAAAAAATTGGGGATATTTGAAAAAGACATCAAAATGTTCCAAAATGAAAGTGTCAAAAAATACACTTGGTCTTCTTTGCCAGTTGAAAGTAGCTGACAGATTCATGGATGGTTTTGGAAGACCTGAGTGGCCTTTATTCAGTAATGGAACATATTGTGAGAAAATCTTATCCTTTCAACTATGAACTCACTCAGAGAGAAATAGTGTCTCAGTCCTCGCTATATATCTGAGGTTTCAAACTGTTTCACATAAAGAACAGAAAATATGCCATCAGTTCATCAACTCAGTAATACAGAAGTGTGAAAATGACAGATACACATTTTATGCCGCAATGTTGGCTGGAGAAGCAGAGACAGGATTTTCAGGATGGATGGAGCTGCAAATTAGGAATAATTCCATTTTAACCATGCTGTGCATGCATAGCAGATCAGAACACTTTCATGCCAATGATAGTGTAAAAAAGGTCTAGTTTTAACCCAATTCAAAACATTGTGAGAGCACAGGAAGCCAGGACATTTCCATGCAAAAGACTGACCTTCTTTGGTGGCAAGACGTGAGGAAGCTTCTGTGTGGGATGGGGTATTGTAGACCAGCAGTGAGCTACCTATAATGAAAAGAAAAGGAGTTATTGCAGTCTGAATGTGCTCTGCCAGCGGGGAACCGTGCAGGCAGGTAGAAAATGCTATCACTAGGATCTAAAGACCAAATTTTTCAGACAATTAGGCACACATTTTCTACGAGGGGTATGGAATTCTTTTCAAAGCTTGGTAGCTATATGTCACACAGGTACTACTGTTTCTCCACTTGCAAATCAAAATAAAGACATTTGCCTCCATGTGCACCTTGATGTCCTCTGTTGAAAACTGATAAAAGGATGAGGTTGTGTAGTTCCTTTGTACAGGTACAATATCTATCAGAGCAGAGCCTCGAGAAATTACTATGGCACAGATTGTGTTGCAGGATAAGGATGAAGCTTGTCTCTCTATGGCTGTGATAGAGAAATTTCCTCTTTGAGGAACATACTGTAGAAGTGACACGAACTGCACTGTCAGGATCTGAACATTTTTAGAGTGTCACATGCTTGGGTTTGGGCCAGCAGCTGCAAAAATCTCCCTGGTATTCCAGTATCTCCCATGCTTTGCGGAGTTTGAAAGTAGCTTTCTTGGTTTAGAGTGGCCTTTTGATCCAGCCTCACTTGAAACAAAACTATACAAGAGGAGCACAAAAAAGAATCCATTGGAAGGGTCTTTGTTTTGCAGTCTATGGTAGAAATGTTCCTTTCTAAGCATTTTATTTTGATTCTCTTGCAAACTCCTCTGGAAATGGAGGAAGAGGCCCTGTGAGCTCTTGGAGGCCAGCATGTAATACACATTTCATGGTTGTCTCGTTATATGTGTTTACCCTACATAATCTTCTAGGCTCACCTTTCCTCCAGCTCTTTGAAAAAGTTTCCACTGCATCAGGCGGTGACATGCATAACACAGCCCAGTGCCCTTCTTGGTAGGGACTGGTGATGTGAACTGCAGCAGGACAGCGATCTCGCCGTGGGTTGGGATGGATGGGAAGTGCTTTTACAGACTCTTTCTGCTATTCGTACCTACACATCCCTCTGTTCAGTGGATTCTGTCCCATGAAAGGTACACAGTCCCAAGCAACACACAGTGAACAGTATAGATTTCTGTATGTGCTGCCCCTGACCATCCCCAGATTCCTTGGCAGGGTGAAGAATACCTCTTTTGCAGGTACTATAATACTGATTAGGATCTTGTGACTAAGCCATGCAGCCTCCACAATCCTCTAATCCACATGATCCCAAATGACACTGACCTCACTTGCCCCTCAGTAGTGTTCACAGTACGTCTCACTTTCCGACGAGAGCTGAGGATTAGGCAGTTCACTGCCAGCACTAATAGCCATTGCAGGTGCTGGATCTTACTGGCCCTGTGTTCCTATGGATTTCTTTTCTTCCCCAAATGCAAAGCAAGCCAAAGATGTGCACAAGCCAGGATGTACACAGAGGTAGAAGGTGTTGGAAAACAAAACCTACTCATAGGGAGTGGAGGATGGATGCTACCAGATGCTGCAAGATAGGGGATGTTTCAAAAGACTGGGATGGATAATGGAGGGAAAGAGTTCAAAGAGATCCCAAGGGTACCTTGAAAGTGAAAGTTGCAGATAGCCAAAGTGATTGGCTTAAATATTTGCAGAGATTGGCTGGTCTTTTGCAACTGCTGGAGGTGGAATTGCAAGAACTTTGTCCACCTAACTCATGTTTTCGTCAGATGGTTTCTGGCTTTGGCATTTCTTTCTTGAATATCTGCGGGGAAACTCCAGTCCTCCACTCTCTCGTTTTCAGGTTATTTGCAGCAGACCCTGAGTGCAAGGCCCAGCCTAACTTGCCCCTGCCAGACAGGGAAGTGCTGGGGAATTCAGAAACACGTTTTTCTATGATTAAATGGGCTGCCAATGCCTGGTTGCACTGCCTGGCCGAGGAGGTGGGGGTGGGGTGATGAATAGCACTGCACAAGCCTGTATGATCAATCTATAGCTACTTTACACTCAAAAATGCAGCCCAAACCACTGGAAAGGGACGGCGCCTCCCCCAGTTTAATTGCTAAAAGTTCTCACCTTTGCCCGACAGTCTGAGGTTTCTGGTGGGAACACCACAGAAAAGGAAATGTGTTTCCTATTAAGGGTTTTCAATGAAAGAGGAAAAGAGAGAAAGCCAGAGACACGGATCAGGACAGAGAGAAGCAGACAGACAGAGACCGGGCTGCTCCCTCCCTTACTCGTTCTTGGGCAAAACTTTGCCTGCCATGAATTTTCGTTTTGTTCTTATTCCCCCTACCCCTCACCGGGTCAATGACACCTTCAATTAAATCAGCTCTTTCTGGAAACACTGGTACTATTAATATAGTGCGGGGCTATTCTCGTGTAATTAATATTAAACATGTTATTTTATGGCTCCCCCCACCTTTCCCTTTCTTCTTTTATTTCCCTTGCACCAATTAAAGAGGAAGATGGAAAAGGACTGAAAAACAGAGCAGGTTTTTTCCCCGTAGAGCCTTCCTTTTCACAAGGCAGCTCATCCTTCTGAGATGCAGGAACATCCTGGTTTTACAATCTTGAAGTCTACTTAACCTGGAAGTCTTTTTTATCCTGACCTTCTGAAGGCCACGTGGCCTTCCTTGCACATCTCCTGGTAGAATAGAGGTTCTGCTGCATTTAGCAGTATAATTTTTTTGGCATTAATATACAGCTCAAAACCACAAAGCAGTTTTCTGCTTCTGCTTCTCACCACGGTCTCATTCTTTCCCCTTCAGGCTCTTTTCGTTTGTACACACCACTCTCAACCGACCCCCCATCACTGGAGAGGAAAAGGACGGGAGGTGACAGTTCAGGCTTCTTTTGATGTTCATCCCAAACATAGCATGAAAACATTCAAATCTCTCTTCTCACTGCCCTGTGGCTGACTGGAGAAGATTCACTGGGCAGACTGCGTTTGAAAAAGATACCAGCACAGCAGTCAGTCAGTCTGGAGTCCGAAGGTGCAGGGGGATGAGCAAGAAGAAAAGGTCAAGGCATAGCTTCACAATCTCAGAGAGGAAACTGGAAGAAACACTTAAAGAAAGATCTTTGAGGGGGTAAACGACAGTAAGTTCCCTGGAAAAACTACCAGGGGGTGTTTTGAGAGACTCCAAAGGATAGAGAGTGCGGTAGAACTGGGTTCTGCAAGTCTGAAATCTCCTAAAGATCAGAGATGTCTGAATTCCTGGCTGCTTCAGTAGATTATGGAAACAGAAAACTGCACGATTCTGATCCAGACCTAGGTTTTGACTGAAGACTAAGGGTGCTGCGGTATGAGTTTGGTTTAGTCTTGACTATATTTAAATAGCTCACCTGAACCTCCTTTCTCCAAAACTAAGATTGAGCTTTTGTTGAGGTCTTGCAGATGTTACCGGCTTATTTTTTCAACCTGGACTCAGATGTGCCAAAATAACCGACTTCATAGGCAGTTTTAAGAATGCTTTCACCCTGATCAGGAGCGTCAAATCTTGAAAACCTTCTGAGGAAGATAATTTTCAGGGGGTCACCTTGCCTGGCTAGCAAACAGACTCAGAAAGTTTGGATCAGCTTTGTTTCTTGGGAAGCAAACACCAAAGTTGAGGATTCACTAGTCATCACATATCCAGCTTAACATCCTGAGAGGACAAACACCTACCAAGAGAGAGACCGGGCAGATGTAATCGAGCCTATAGATCTGCAATATCCCAAAATTCTCCTGTGTTTCATTGCCATCACGTATTTCCCACTCTAAGCAGGGGCAGAGCTGGATGCCTCTGAAACAACCAACCTTACAAAAGGGGAAAAACTCGTGAAAAAAAAAGACCATCTCCCCGTGGCACTGAGCTCAGTGTCTAGGCACTAAACATCCGCTGGAAATCAGTCTGGAAAAACAATAAGCTCCTTTCGAAGGCGTTACTCCGTGAGGGAGTTAACCAGCAATCCAGAAACCAGACTGTCATTAGGCAGCGCTGGGAACAGCTGCACGGAAAGGAATGAGGAATGCTCTTCGGAGGCTGCCCGACCTCCACGCAGACAGGAGCTTGCTTTAATAAGGACAACGCTCGCATGACGTCTTAGAACAGCCCAAGGGGCTGAACAGAGAGAAATTTATAATCATAAAAGCTGGAGATGGACCGGGATTGAATTCTCCTTTCGTATGCATCCATGTGAAACTGGAATAACTTTGTCTGAATCCAGCCAAGTCGCTCGGGTTTTGCACTAGCTTAATAGCATAGAAATCATCGTGGGCATTCCCCTGGCAGAACATTATATTTTTGTGATCATTATTCAGCGCCGCAGCACCACTTAAACGTCCCAACTGCTTAGGACTCCGTTGTGCTGAGCCTTGAGAGACGTGGGACGCAATCCCTGTTCCACAGGTTTGCCATCTCAACGGACAGGACCAACAAGATGGCAGGATTACTGGCTCCGTTTTACAGAAAGTGAAACTGAGGCACAGAGGAACAGAGGCAAAGGTT
Organism: Tauraco erythrolophus; assembly: GCF_009769465.1. Classification (NCBI taxonomy): domain Eukaryota; kingdom Metazoa; phylum Chordata; class Aves; order Musophagiformes; family Musophagidae; genus Tauraco; species Tauraco erythrolophus. The sequence continues at coordinate 6,600,839 of NC_141490.1, forward strand.
TATTTCAGGCTTTTAAAGGCAAGGTGGGAACTAGGGGACTACTATCCTGAATTTCAACGTTCCATGTTGCTTGCCTATAAATGGAGAGCAGCGTGACCAGACTTCTAATTTAGGGACTTCAGGTATCTAAAGGCAGGTCGGATCAACGAGGAATTTGCTCCTGAACAAATGGACAGCAGCAAATGGTAACGGTGGCAATTGAATCCAGGTCTTCAGGAGTATGCCATGAGAGCAAGAACGCAATTCCACTGATACTCCCTTTGAACACCCCACGTAACAGGACACCTAACACTCAAGACCATCACTGGAGATGCTGTCTGGAGCTAAAGCAACAGAAGAATTCAACCCTTCTGCCAACCTTTTCAAATTCAGCCTGGGTCTTTGATTCAAAAACCATACAAGTCCTTCTTTGTCTTTCGGTCAAATTCTCAAGTCTTATCAATAAGACAATCGGAGTGCCTCCCTCGAGTATTTATCTTGGGGGAATTTAAAAACATTTCTGGTTACAAAGCATCTGATTTGCCCAGCCAAAGTCAGCAGGTTTGGCCAAAGCAGCACTGGCTTCCCCAAACTGCCTTACAATTTCCCATAAAAGTGCGTAATTCTGTACGCAAACCTTAGCTAGAAAGTCAGTTCACATCTGCAATAATCTTGACGTGTCCTGTGAACCGGCAGCTCTTTGCTGTTGAAACGGGATCAAATTTGCAAATTATTTTGGATGGGAAATTATTTTATTGTGAAGTCGCAAGGGACAAAAACTGTTCAACAATTCAGTTATTTCTTGTGAATCATTTCCTTGGCTCGGCTTCTCAGAAAAAAATAAAGGTGGGGCTTACAGAGGCACCCATCTGTGATCTAACTCTAGTCCCACTGTAATGTGGAAAACTCCCACTGGTTTTAGCAGAGGCAGGGAGAGATCAGCGCTCAACAGCTTTGAAGAAACACCCTAAAAACCTGCTGTCTTGCTGCTTTCTTGCACTGGCCAGACTGGAGACATCTTCACCTGCCTTTGCATCACAATTTGATTTCCCAGTGGAGAAAATACGCTTTTTTCTTTCTTTCCCTGCCCTCCCACCTTGCTTTATGGCACATTCTCCTGATTTTTCAGTCCTCAAATAATTATACTGCTATAAAAGCTGTTCCACTTGAACAAATCTCGGAGCATGTGGGATTTAGTTCCAGTTCTTTGGCTTCATCATAGAATCATAGAATCATAGAATCATAGAATGGTTTGGGTTGGAAGGGACCTTCAAGACCATCCAGTTCCAACCCCCCTACCATGGGCAGGGACACCTTCCAGTACACCAGGTTGCTCAAAGCCTCATCCAACCTGGCGTTGAACACTTCCAGGGATGGGGCAGCCACAACTTGTCTGGGAAACCTGTTCCAGTGCCTCACCACCCTCAGAGTGAAGAATTTCTTCCTGATATCTAAGGAAGAAATCCTTATATCTATTTCTTCCTTATATCTTCCTTATATCATAACACAATTATCCTTAGCACACCTTTGTGAAAAAAGGAGGTGCTTTTACCTCCATTTTATAGATGACAAGGAGACATTTGGAAGCTATGGACATGCTCATGGTTGCATGGGAAGTCTTAGAAAGGTCTGAATCTAGGACTCCCGGCCTCAAGAGTGTATGCTAATCATAAGGTGGTCATTCATGTTCGGGCTGCTGTGGTATGCTTTTCCAGAAAGCTCCGAAGACTGCTTGCAGCTTCTGTCTTGGGGCTTAACACAGCAAAAGGGAGTGTTGGATCCATCACAGAGAATAACAATAAAGAGGTTCAGAAAAACTTATTCTTTGCGTACTGGGTCATTTGCACGATGTCTGCGTCAGCACTCTTACATTTGGGGAATCGCTCTTGCGTTTTTCCCTCTTTCCAACAAATCTGGGCCTCCAGGAACATCGGAAATCTCCAACTCTGGCCAGGTGTGGGGCCTATTCTGAAGCAGTCTTTACCAGAAGCCTTGCGGGAAAGCACACAACCCTCTAACTGCAAAGTTATGGAATAATTTGCTTGTGACCCATCAGTTAATGTTTGGTTTAATCTCCACAGCAAATTTATGTATTTTTATCATATAGCCACAGATGTTCCTATTATCTGTAAGACTATCTAATCTTCTTAAGAGTCCTGCTCAGTTCTTCACCTCCCTGATAGCACCACTAACTCCATCTAAGTTAAAATTAACTTTCCAACCCACGTTTCATTCCTCCCTTCCTGTTTGCTCTCTGGTCGCCTTTCTCTGTTCTTTTTCCTTCATCCTTGCTGCTGTTTATCCTGCAAGAAGAACCCTCAAAGTTCAATACTCGTGGCAGCTTATCCTACCAGGCTGGGATGAGTCAGGGCAATACTTACTTTCCCTGAGATAACTGAGGTGAGACAACAGAACTTCTGTGTTGTAGAGGGAGGTGGTTCGGAGGAAGTCATCCTTGTTCATTTTGCAGAGCTCCTTGCCATCCATATTCTGGAAGATGGTGGTGTCGATCTCCATTAATCCATATTCCTTTATAGCCCATTCCAGCCACTGGCGCACATGTTCCTGGGTCCATAGGGTGGGATCTGGCAGGAAAGCACAAAGGATGGTAACGCTATACCCAAGCCTCAAGCCTCTAGCACTCACTGTAGCCCAGTCAAAGCATGGACCATTGTTTCCACAACCAAATGTTGATTGGTTGTGGATGGATTCCACAACCATTTACTGATTCCAATGCATTTTTCCAAAAGGGATGAGTACTGTGTTATAACGAGACTCAGGGCACACAAACTGCTCACACTGACCCTCTGGCAGTTCTCTCGACTGTCTCCCACCTGCCTGAATCTTCCACCCATGCTCAGGAACAATATTAATGACATTTGACTGGGACTTTTCTGCCTCTGGAAAAAGACTTCCGAAAGCAAACTCATCCCTTTGGAAGGGTGCGCTTGTCACAGCTTTGGTTCTGCAACGCTCTACAATTACATCAGTGCTGCACAAGTCACCCCACCAGATGGCATTTTGAAGTCTGAGGAGGGCGGTGTTCACGGTCAGCAAAGGGGCTCTGAAAAAATTAATACTATTGCTTAAAGAGGACAGCTTGCCATGTATCTCTGAGTCACATTTGTCCACCCGCTGACAAGAAGCCGGTCCTACCTCCGCTAGCCCTGTGAAACCAGCCCAGCTATGGGAGGGCAATGTGGATTTTATACTGTCTCATGCATCATTATCGACTGTCAGCAAAGCTCCAGCTGTGGAATCTTTATTACAGGCGGTGACGTCAGAGAGAGATTGAACCCGGCTGGAGTTTCAGACCCCGTGGTGATGGTTTGCTGCATCAGTAGTTAAAAAAAGAAATTGTCCTTTGAGTTTCAAAAAGAGCATAAGATCAGAAAGTCCCAGCAAGAGTTTGTGCTGCGATACCATCTTTATAGAGTCATTTTCAGAGCATATCAGCATTTTCAGCTGTTTCCTGTGCTGCTTCTCCCCGTTTATCCCATTTGAGAATTTAAGCTGCAAATTCATGTTCCATTGCAGCTGCAAAGTCAACCCTTAACTTTGGAGACTTTGGATCTGCCCATCACAGCTGGTACATTCCTCTAAGATAAACCTCAAACACTTCAGGTCCTGAGGCAGTTGAGAAAACAGGTCAGAAACGTGCAGCCATCACACAGCTGGTAGCTTCTGCGTTGAGTAGGGACAAGAAATGCCTCTGCCACACATTTTTTGGTGTCTAAAATGATGCCTTGGCCCAGCACTGTAAACTGTGTGTGCTTGGGGCTGTAGGGATCCCTTGACACAGAAGGTCAGGTAGTGGCTGTGCCTGGCACATTCCTGGGCAGCTGAGTGCCAGAATAACAGCACGGAATGGAGAAGTAAGACCAGGGAATATTGAAATCATAATTGTGACATTTCCTCACTGGATTTCTAGTAAAACCAGGTTGCTTAACGTTGAATTTTAAACATGGAACTTACAATCCCATTTCTTTGCAAGTCTGTTTTGGGAAAGAAAGATGGATTTCCTTTAAATTTTGGCAATAGCCAATTTAAATTCTGCTTTCTAAGCACTGGCAAAAGACTGCAAATTTTACAATGCAAGTATTCAATGGAAGATTCTTTTTTTTTTTTTAATTGAAAGAGTTATTTGTCTTGAGTTTTGAAAAAAAAACAACCCACCAACATTTAAAGGGCAGAGTGAATTTGTGGTCTCCCTTTAAACAAACACTTTTGAATTTCAGATATTTGTTCAGCCTGTTTATCGCTGCCAAAGACATCGAATGGCCTCTGAAAAACTGCCTTCTTGAAACATGGCTTAGAGTTTGTTATTATTACTATTGCAAACCTAATGTGACATTATTCTTGCCTATCTTCACCCTAATGCGCTATAAATCTTTACTCTGGATTATATTAAAATTTCCAAATGCCTTTCTTGGATGAATTTGGCCTCATATCCTGCAGCCAGAGATCTGGGATGATGTTCATTATTGTCTTCCAAAGTCTGGTAAATCACTGCTATTTCACAAGTATCTCAAGGTTTTGATTTGCGGATGCTCATGAGGGAGAAAAAAGACTTTTTTTTTTATCACTTTCCTTCAAAGAGGACATTTTAAACCTTCTCTTTCACTGAGGATACTAAAAGTCATTTCCCCTGTTTCAACAACGCTAAACTTTAGCCCACCTTTGGTCTTTTTAAATATGCATAAATAGCACGGTGAAGAGCAGGATAAATGTTCCCTCTTGAATATCTTTAATAATATAATGACTAGTTGGTATCAGCTAACACCTTTCTAGGTGATGTTGACACTGAAGACATACCTGATGCTGTCACCGATTACATCAGCCAGTCTCGCTAAGCAGATCCTAAAAAATTGTACTTTGAGATTTGCTGTCAATCTTTTACTGGCTTCTCTTCACTACATTCAGTTCAAACTTTTCCTTTTCATCCTAAATGGCAAACAAATGCTTGGGAATTGTCATCTGTTTGTGGTCAAGCCACGATCAGAAAACAGAGCTAAATTCCACGAGTACATTTCTTTCTGCCAACGGTTCATCTGCCTCAGTGAAACACAACATTGGGTCAAAAGCTGCACCCCTCAAAATCCAAGGAGTCAGTGGAAGTTTCAGTATGTAAGTTGGGCCAGGGCTTGGCTCATAAAATCTCCCTGGAAAGTTCCTGGGTTAGCCTGTTTATATCTATGGTGTTTATAAACTTTGCAGGGAAAAGTCTCCCTCTCGTTCCAGGTTCAGACGTCACCGGTTGCCTGCCGCAGCAGCTCTCATCCTTGACTATCCAAATGCATCTAATGCATCCTGCCAATTTCGGACAGCAGATGTGGGTATGAAATACAAACAGAGAACTGGACAGGAATGTTTCTGTGTAACAATTTTGGGAAGGGTAACAAAGTTCCTGCAGAATATAATTTTTCTGCTTTTCTACTTCTAACAGAAAAATGAAAACAAAATGGCTCATTTTGAATCAATATGACATGAAAGTGCATATGGCTCCTGCCAGATTTGGGTCCACTTCATGTTTATTCTTGCCTCTGAACTACGCTCTTTGATCATGCCATGCATGTCCCAGGAAGCACTGCAGATTCTTCTCTAACACATGACGGGAGATGGATTTAGTTCAACACACCAAAACATTTCATTCCAGAAAAAAAAAAAAACCCACAAAGAAAAAGAAGCAGCAGCACTAATAATCCAGTTCTTATTGAGAGTAGAGCAAAGGAAATACCCACTAGCCAGAAACTCTGATATTTTCCTTATTTTTCACATGGCTTGTAAGAAAGAGAATTCCTCAGAAGGTGGATAAACAAGCCTCATCCGTTCAGCTGGATATTTAAGACAGTGCAAGGAAATACGACACAAAGAGTTTGACGGTGGTGGTACCTGCTGGGACAATGACTCTCCTCTCATTGGTGGTCATGTTGGGAGGAGGCCCATTCTTCTCATCCATGTAGGTGCTGTAACTCATTGGGTTGGTCTCTGTCCCTGCTCCGACGAGCTTGCTGCATTTGTTCACGCTACAGTCTACGGGGGACTCCCTGAAACGCGAAAGGAAACAGATGACTTGTCATTGTTATGCACCTTTCATCCCTGCTGTGGCAGAATGAGGTTTGGCTTACAGAAATGGCAACTGTCCCGAAGGGGAAAAGTTAAGGGGAGTTTCTTTGCACGTGGGAGAGGCCACTCCTGTCACATGAATGTCATACGGTGATCTATGAATCATAAGTCTCATGGAGGGGATCTCTGATAACAAAACCAGTTGGAGCAAAGAGAGTTGGAGGTGCCAAGAAGATGAAATTTCAGACAAAGGCAACAGTACCTGTAAGGTGGTACTCAGTAGCTCTGAAATACCAAAATTCACAAATCAAATAAAAAGCAAGTGCCTATCACACAGGTCTGTCGGTTACATCCCCCACTGCTCCTTCATCCTTTATTGCTCAGCTGCATTTTAGGAACCCTTCGGATACAGCTTGATGCTCCTAGGAGCCCTCGTTGGACTGTTTCGCTCTTGCCTCATGTTAAAAACAGCCCTGCACACTGTCTTTTTGATCCAGTGGAGCCCATTGATTGACACAAAGGCTGTACTTCTCACCTCGTGACCTAAGGCATTTCTGCAGAGCTGATCCGAAATACAGATACACCCCCCTCCATTTCATTAACGAACACGAAATATCCGTGCCAAAGTGACAGGATAGTCACGGGAGAACACTACATTATTAGCACGACATCTGAAGAGTCGTATTTACACAGGGCTGCAGGTAACTGATGTTGTCTGCTCTTAGCAGTGAAACAGTCCCAGGCTTGTCTGCTTCTTGGATAGGAAATCTAGAAATCTTGGGTGCCGTAGGCACGAGTCAAGAACTTCAGACCACAGAAGCGGTGTGTGAAAAAGGCTCTGGCCCCAGTTCTACTTCTGAAGTGACGGAGCGACGAGGAGGGAACATTTAGCAACTCAGGTGGCACAGTGCTAAGACCTGGACTACATGCAGACCCTTTGGCAAGCAATGGGCTTTCTCTGGCACGGTCTGGGAGAATTACGAGCTTCCAAACTACTGATAGGGAGCACAGATTTTGTTTTTTATCCAGCTGCAGTAGGAACTCCTGCTTTTAGCTTTCATCTTCTTAGCTCTTGCAGTAGGAGGGGAGCCTACAAGAAAGCTGGAGAGGGGCTTTGGACAAGGGCTTTGGACAGGACACAGGGCAATGGCTTTAAACTGAAAGATGGGGGATTTCAATGAGATCTAAGGAAGAAATTCTTCCCTCTGAGGGTGGTGAGGCACTGGCACAGGTTGCCCAGAGAAGCTGTGGCTGCCCCATCCCTGGCAGTGTTCAAGGCCAGGTTGGATGAGGCTTTGAGCAACCTGGTGTAGTGGAAGGTGTCCCTGCCCATGGCAGGGGGGTTGGAACTAGATGATCCTTGAGGTCCCTTCCAACCCAAACCATTCTGTGATTTCTATGTCACTTAAAATACCAGTCCATGGCCTGCCACATGCACACAGCACATCCCGGCTCTGAAGAACGTACCAGGGACAGGCAGCGTTGTTGCCCTCACCTTTACAAGGTGCAACCTCTATCAAAGCGAGCGCAGAGCCCATATCCAGTGCAGTTTAGTCCACTGCTTTAGTCTCCCAGCTGTCTGTCTTCTCTGCCAGAAGCAAAGTGGCTTGGGGAGGAAACCACTTGCTGAAGGGTAAGAAGTATGACAGTGCACCAAATCCCACCCACCCTCTGAGATCAGCTGGCAAGGCTTCCAAGTTTGGACACTCAACAAATTTGTTTCTTAATCTGAATGGGGGGGGAGGGAGGGAGAAATTACTGAAATTCAGTTATCATGGCTGGGAGATAAATGCTCCACCGAGATATTCTAAGGCAGATGGTAATTTTTTCCTCATGTCTTGCTGAGGGAATGTTGCTTGAAAATGGAAATAAGATGTATAACTTACACATGTTCGAATTTAAGGTTTTACTATTTCGCCTACTGTTTTTCCAGGCAGGGAACCAAAATCCGCCTTCAGAGAGGCAAACTGCTGAAGGTTTAACGTCCTTGTGGCAGTCAGAGGAGAGCGTGAGCAACTGCAGGGACACCAGGCTGTTCACAGGGAATGTGATCATTTCTAACTTTCTGTTGAAATACTCCATGTCAGGTGTTAAACGCTGCCTGTACTGGCAGAGAAAAAGCCCTGAAGCAGCACAAGGGATCTTATTCTCTCCCAAGGTACAGGCTGTCCTGAGAAGACTCGGTGAAACGGCGAGAGCATCTGTGCTTCGAGGTGTCAGACTCTGCTGGGCTTAGTCCTCACCGTCCCCAGGGAGGTGACCCACCTCCTCGCCTGCCCTGCCTGGAGACCAGGTGCTGACTGGTGGGGCAGACCCGAATACACACACACATCCCCACGTATGGATTCCCACCTGCCTTCGGAATGAAATTCTCCCTCCTTCAGTCACAAGAGTAACATTTTCTTTGCTTTCCCTGCAGTCAGCACCTCCCAGCTGCTGGCTCCTTCTAAAGGGTTCACTCTCACCCCTCTGCTTTGTAGTTCAATTTCCCCAGAAAATAACCCCTGCCGTTGAGATACGCACTATTTACGATAAAATGGTTATATATAAAATACTTATACAGAACTATAGGATATAGCCAGACTCAGATAAGTACATCTCCTAAAAAGCTGATCTGCCTGGGAGCATCCGTGCCTTCTACTGGTGTGAAATGACACACACAAGAAGACCACAGGGTCTTGGGCTGCCTCATCTCTCTCTGCTAAGCACTGTGTACATTCGCGTGAGTGAAACAGCAAAGTAACAAAAATAGCACCGACACTGTGAGATGCCTCCTCGGTGGATTTGTGATCATTTTTCACTTTGCAGACTCTCGGCTTGGCAGTCAGGACCCTGCCCGTCCTCTGCCGTGCGCTGTATGACTCAGCAGCCAACACCAGGCAACAGATTATCACAGATAGATCTGAAAAGAAGTTTAAGGGACTCCTTACTGGTTTACCACAGTGGGAAGAGAAGCCGTTCCATGAATCATAGAATGGTTAGAGTTGGAAGAGTCCTCAAAGATCATCCAGTTCCAAACCCCCTGCCATGGGCAGGGACACCCTCCACTACACCAGGTTGCCCAAAGCCTCATCCAACCTGGCCTTGAGCACTGCCAGGGATGGAGCATCTACAACTTCTCTGGGCAACCTGTGCCAGTGCCTCACCACCCTCTGAGTGAAAAATTTCTTCCTTCTATCCAATCTAAACTCCCCCTCTTTCAGTTTAAATCCGTTGCCCCGTGTCCTATCACTACATGCTCTTGTAAAAAGTCCCTCGTAAAAAATCCTGCGGGACATGCTAAATGTGCTCCGTGTACCTGACAGGGTTGTGTCTGTGTGGCTGTACAGATCCCTCCCTTCCCTCTAAGGAATTTTTCAGGATGGTTGGATCTGGAGCTAACTGATCTGATAGCAGAAGGACAGACATATCTGGGAATAGCATTACCAAAACTTAACTGGGCAGGAGACCAAACTGTCCTTAAGAGAAACACCATGAAATCTTTAGTGACAGCACGCGGGAAGATCCTTATTTTTGTGTCCTCTGGAACCCAACATTTCCTAGCAGATCTGAACAGAGCCTTTTATAGGGAAATGAGACAGCACTACCAGATTAAACCATCTTTGCAGCTCCTGGATGCCTGTTACTGTACTGCCCCGGCCTAAGATGAGGGATTTAACAGCATCCCAGCAGAAGGTAGGTGTAGCTGTGGGCAACACAAAGAAGAATTCAGTGTGGAGAACAACTACAGCATCAAATGAGAACAGGGAGCTGCGAGCCATGAATAGTGTATTCATTGAATATAGCTCCTTTCTTAGCTCCTGCGTTACTCACAGGCAGACTTGGATTTATAGAAAAAATTCCTCATTATTTGAATCGGTTTGTGCAGGGGATTTCAGATGCCAGATTAATCCTTGGCTTTTCACAGAGACTTCAGACTTTCAAGTGGCTGTACAGGCTGGACTTGCTCAGGTTCTGGGCAGAAAACGTTGCAGATCTACTAAGGTAAATGGATATAAGCTGCTTTCACAAGATCTCTGAAGTACATTCACCGTGGCAGTGGCAGAGTCCAAGGAATATGAAGCAGTACTCATTCCCACTGTCTGTCCAAAGACTCTTCGTTCCAGCAGCTCCAGCAGCAGTCTCTGGAGATGCCAAGAGCTTGGTGTTTTGGGAAAGTTTATGCTAGACTGGCCAAAATGGACACGCAGCTAGCTTGGCATTGACTAATAAATCCTCTGTACAGCTTCAGCCTGTGTTCCAGATACCTGAAAATAAAGCAATTACTGTCCCAGGGCCTCTGTCTAGGAATCACCTTTGGCTTTCATTCGAAAGAGCAAAATAAGGGATCTCAGTGATTTCTGAACCTGACTCAGCTGTGGTCAGTGGGATATTTCCTCCTTCTTTCTAACCCTTTCTTCCTATCCTTTCATTCCTCCTCTCTTCCCACCCCTTTTTCTTTTTAAGTTTGCCACTTTTTGGTCTAAGTCCCTGTTTTGTCATCTCAGCTTTAATCTTTACACTTGAAAATAGATTTTAAATTTGTTTTTTTGTTGTTGTTCAGTAAAGGAAGTAAGAACAGACATACTGTGATCCTGCTTTTGGTTCCCTCTTACCTGCAGGGAACAGAGCTAGCAGGGCAGAATCACAGCTCCTCGAAACTCACATCTAACTGAGCTTTAACCCTGACTCTCATCCTGCTTTCAGGAGGAGGTTCAGGCTGAAAAAGACTGCAAAAATAAGGGACAGCTGTAAAAAAGGGTGGAAAAAGGCACACAGGTGACAGACTCGAACTGCATGAGGAAAGCACAGAGGCTCGGCAGGGTCTAGAAGAATCGTGTTTATCACACACAGGTAAATGCAAAGAGGAGGTAATTGCAGAGTCTGCTACTCCAGCTGGGGACTGGAACACCACGGTGAATCCCACTAGAGGGCTCACACGCTACTTAAAGGGGATTTTTATTCTTCTAGACATCATAGATGGTCCCTTTGTTTTGTTTTGGGAAAATTATTGCATAAAAATATTCTGAGATCCCTGAACCTTAGTATTATTTTAATTTTCCGAAGCAAGAGAATGTCTCCAAGGCATTTTCAAAGCACTGACTTCGTTATTTTAGCTCGACAAAATTCATAACATCAGCTGGAATTACACAGCGAGGTGTGCCCACATCCATGCACACATCCAGCACTTTAGAATACTCTTTCACGTTTGAAAAGCATACAAATTTTGTAATGTCTTTTCAAAAATCACTCCGAGTTTAGCTACAAATGCAGATCTGTAGTCGCTCAGTAAACACAACCAAAATTTGGAACATCTTTGCATTCGGAATTTATGTAAAATACAAGGAAAAAACTATTATTAAAATGGACTGTCAATTGGGTTAAACTTTACCCAGTGTTTTTCTAAATAATCCTCCCTTATTCACTGGAATTTAAAATTTGAATGATTTTTTTTTAAAAAAAAGGATTGTATTTATATCACAAACGCATCTAAAAGTCCCAACAGAAATCCAGGACTAGTATGTTGGGAACTGTCCAGGCACATTTTAGGAGGCAGATCTTTCCCTGAATGGACTATAAATGAAATAATCAAAAGACACAAACCCAGCAAAGAACAAAGATTGAAGCCACGCTTCCAGTCCCTGAATGGATGCAGAGAGAGATGAACAGTACACGGAACATCTTGCAGTAGACCCCTGGAAAAGTGAGACTCCTACTTTTTACGTCAATATGCAATTTACAACAATTTGCAACAGGTCAGTGCTACAAATACAAGACCATTTTCCTTTTCCAATGCCTAAGGGGGTATAGGAAGCGTAAGAATTGTAGTTTTTCTGTGTTGGATTTTAACTGCCTTGTGTTTGGACACGTATCCCTGTGAAACACAAGTGCGGCACCGAGTTTTGTTCTGAGCAAGCAGCTGTCTGTGAAGGCAAAGACAGATTTTGAGGCCATCTACAGCATCCAGGGCTGATAACACTAAAAACTTTCCCAAACTTTCTACTTCTGAATCTTGCAATAATACAGAAGTCTCGTTTTCTCCCCTAAAACACAGACCCTGCCACTGCTCAAATATCCCATATTATGAGATGCTCATATTATGTCCCATAAATGCTTATACTATTCCATACTCCCACGGTGAGTGCGCAGTTATCTGAGAAATTCTTTCCTATTTGAGAGTAAACCAGGAAAACCTGGCATGGGGCAGAGAGTTGGTCAGGGTTTCCACTTTGCTTAGCACTTGGAGGGAAGGCTCTGCAAATCTGGCTTGGAGAAGTTCTTCACAGACCCCTTCTCCCACCCTGCTGAGGACCAAACCAACTCCAAAGAAGGAAGAACTTCTTCCCAGTAAGGGTAACAGAAGACTGGAACAGGCTGCCCAGAGAGGTTGTGGAGTCTCCTTCTCTGGAGATGTTCCAAACCCGCCGGGACGTGTCCTTGTGTGATCTGATCTAGATGGTCCTGCTCCAGCAGGGGGATTGGACTAGATGATCCTTTGAGGTCCCTTCCAATCCCTGACATTCTGGGATTCTGTGTGAACTCATCACGCCAAACCTCGCGGCAGTCAGCCCTGCTTCTGGTTGCTAAGAAAAAGAAGAAAAACTGGGCACTGTCCTTTACCATCATCCAGCTCCCTCCACTGCCAGGTTTCCTCCAGCTTTACCACTCCCCAGAGCACATAAACCATTCTCTCAACAAGCAGCCAACCCTGACGCCTCGAGTACAGGTGAAACACAAAATAAAAGCTGCTCACTCTAATGAGGCAGCTGGAACCCGGACAGAGAGTGTCCTTGAAAAACAAGAGAGAGGAGGAGAGGCAGGGAGAGAGGGAGGGGAATGGGTTTTGTTATTCAGTTCGAGTTAATCTGTATTGAGATTGACATTTGCTGCTCAGACGGTGCGGGGGTTCTGCCCAGCAGCTGATGGGCAGAGGAACACGGAACTGGAGTGGCCCAACAATGAACTGGGATGGACATGGGGGACAGGGTAAATTTTTAGCCATGAACAGGAGGAGAGGATGGATAAGTCAGATGCGCATTCTCATTTCTTGGGTGGATTGGAGCTCTCGTGCTAACAAGTTATCAAAAGGGAAGGCTGGAAGCTATGTCAGTGCTTAGTTCTGACACTCACAACAGTCTTTTCTTTTTTCCAAATGGGTTGGGAAGTTGTTACCCTGTTTTTAGAGAGACTGAGGACACTTAGTTTCTGCCTAAGAATCTTGTCGTCTTGAGCAAGCCCATAAGGAAGGATTTCCTTTTTGCCCAGAATAAACACACTTCTGGAGGGCCTTTCTCGGCGGGTATCAGAGCACTTACAGTTGTTAATGAATCAGTTTGTCAAAGCAGTATTATTTCCCTTTTTTTCTGAGCAGATGAGGAAATTGCAGCACAAAGATCACAATGGAAGCACAGCCCAATACCTTTGACACATGGTACACCTACAAGGAGAACGTTACATAGACTTTTGGATGTGCAAGTACACGTATAGGCAGAATCTATACAGACCACGTGCTTACAGGATCTGCAAAGCACAAATATGTGCTGCCTGTGGTAGCTCAGCAGATGTGGCAGGACTGGTTGTGCCCTCGGCCCTCCAAAATTTGCTGAAGTGAGACAGACAAGTAACTTAACGGGAGGAAACACTCTCCGTGTGTTGGTCTGACACTACGGGTGTGAGCAACTGATGCAAAGCTACAAAGGGCTTCTTCACATGATCATGGGAGCGTGTCGCCTGTGCCATACGCAAGGCTGATTTCTGCCACCTCAGTTCTCGTGCCTGGTTCACCTCTCCTCACGATGGAGAGGTCAGACCTGCACGGCACCATCCACAAGCCTCGCTCATTCGGTCAGGATCCCACTCTGCATTGCCCTCTTGAAGATCTTAGGGACAGCTTAAGAAGACCAGTCTTAGTAGCCAAAGGTAGCCCTCGTGACTATCAAAAAAAGCCAACCTGCTGGTATGTTCAAGATCCATCCTTTTGTGTTATCCAGGCACGGTGTTTTTCAGGAAATAACTAATTTTCCCATGTTGCAGCCTCAACTCTGAGATTGGAAACACTAATGCAAAAATGCATGTAGTTCTTACAAAGTCCAGAAATCAGACTAAGGTACGACCAGAGCAAGAGCAAATTCAGTCTACGAACGACCGACATCAAAGAGCAACTGACGCAAAGTCGTTTATCTTATAGTGAAATCAGCATCTACTGTACACTTACGAGGAAAAAAAACACGCTGCTGTTTGAAGTCTTTGACACCATCCTCTCACTATAGAAGTCTGAAAGCGCGAGGCTGCTTTCTGTTTCAAACTCTACACTTTGCTAAGTTCTCAGAAACCAAGAAAATAAGCTGTTACAGAAGCCCTGAACTAACTCTAAAGAAGAAAAACCCTTGACTGTTTAACTGTCTTGTATTAACATCGTACAAACGTTACAGACGTTTGTGACTTGGAACTTAAAACCAAATTCAAAATTAATATGAACTGTAAAACCTAATGCTAAGAAATAAAATCGTTTTTCTTTATTGCATGTATTTAAAACTCAAAACATTTGACATTTCTACACTCAAAGATTTTGACCAAGAAGGTGAGGTTTTTTTCCTAGGCTTTGGACTTACAGAAATGTTTTTAAAAGAGGCAACCTGAGCTGTGATAATAAAATATTTTCAAGTCTCTGAATTTCTCGTTGAAGAGGGAAATGATCCATCTCCCCCAGCTCTAACTACAACTGGGGAGGAGCAGGCCTGCTACCTCTTTGGCTAAAAGTCGTAGAGGATATAGCATAATCAATGTCTCTTTGATGGCTAAAATTGCTGCTCAGATCTACTCCTGAACTCTCTTTTTCGCCAATGGATGCAAATATTCCCACAGAAGACGTGGGTATATGCCTTTTGTTTTGTTACACCTCATTGATTGTCACAAAGGACCTCAGCCTCCTCTTTTTCCTTCTCCATCAAATAGCTCTCTGGTTTCATAGGGTTGCTTCTGCCAGGGCAGAGCACAAATCTAGCTACAGATGCAAAGAGAGGGGCCCTCCAGTAAAGTCCATACAGCCCTTTAGTGCAGCTTTCCCTGGATTCATTCTGGAGCACTGGTATAAACACCGGCTGTTCCTGCATGACCGACTCCATCTCCAGGAGCCCCTTGAACCATGGCACGTTTGTGGGATGCTGAACTAAGTGACGAAATGTGCAATTTCCAACAGTGTTTGCAGCATGAACTCTGTCCTGGCAATCTCATGTCAGTCTGTACAGCATTTGTGGAGAACTTGCTCTGCAAGAGCAAGATCCTCAGGCTGTTAAAAAATGAGCGACAAAGGAGCTCCAGGGTGAGTGGGATGTGGTCCTACACAAAAGGTCGAGCTTGTTGATATGCAGGACAAGAGCACGAATGGACGGCACGTGCTTTGCTTTTATTTAAGATTCAGTAGACGTGGAAAGGGTCTTTCCTTACCTTGATCCATTCATGTGGTCATATTCCCTTTTTACATTGACCCGGACGGGCTGATTAATCCACTCCTGCTGAGGAGGCAGAGGGTTGATTTTGTGCGGCTGGCCGTAGTCGGGGTTCCCTGAGGCTGTCATGTCTGCCTTGGGGAGGTGAGCGGCGGTGCCGTACGTGGAGTCAAAGAGGGACTGGTCGTCGCTCACCACCGACAGGGCCTCCTGAGGAGAGAAAAAGACGAGAGCTCAGAGTCATGACTCAACTAGTCACTCCACCCTTATTCTCTCTTTGAGCTGGTGAGCACCTGCGAGGGCCCCACAGCTGCCCAGCGCTGTCTGAAATTGCCATCTGCCAGGATCGCAGGTTGAATCAGATTCTTTGGGGTCCAGTAACCCCTATGCAAAACCGGCGGGTTGCTCTGCGAGCTGCTGGGTTGCTCCGGGTGGGGCCGGAGTTAAGGTTAGCTTGACTTCTGCAAACAGCAAAGGTGGCTGCTGGGTGCCATACCATCCTCATTGCCTGCTGTAAGCAGCTTCATCTGCAGTTTCCTAGAGTTACCTGCCCACCTGCCTGCACTTGCTGGTCCAAAACCAAGCAGAGAGATGTGTAGTATGTAACATGTCTGAGTGTTATTTGAAGGTCTGTACATCTTCACTCAAAGGGGTTTGCGTGGTGTTTATGTTTTGAGGTTACCAGCGAAGGAGAAGCAGTCAGTACAGGTCAGAGTTATGGGTGTTAGTGGTGGGATAAAAAATGCATTACTTTAGGCTTTTTGTTTATTTTGTGGGAAAGGGAGGACTGGTGAGTTACCAAACTGTGCATTTCTAGAAATGCTTAAAAACAGGAAATTGTTATCCCTTTTTTTTTTTTTTTTTTTTCCCTGCTGAAACCCCGAATGTTGACGAAAAGTTTTGACTCTCAATTTCCCTGCGTTGATGCGTTTGGGTTTTCTAAATGAAGCATGCCAGGTTCCTAAAGGCTTTGGCACCGTCCTGCCTTCTTGAAAGTGCAGCTGACGGGGTCTGCGTCTTCTTTATGGAGCTGAGCTAACCGCACGTAACACAGCTGCCATTATGGCTGGCAAGCCAGAAACTGAACGAGGAACCTCCCAAACTAGAAGCACACGTTGCTTTAATGTGAGTTAATGGTGCAGACCTCCGAAACAAAGGCAGCAACAGACTCCCCTACTCTGTGGACCCATAACATCGATGCGTACGGGGCAGTGGGTTACCCGTGAATGTACAGACACTCTCTGCTTTGAAAGGTGGGGTGTTGCTAAACCTTCAAAATTCACAGGGCACGGCCCAAACCGTGAGCAATAATTTATTGCTCGCTCGCTCTCCCTCCCCCCAGTAATGGTTTCTGAGGTTAGTTTTGCAAACTTTTTCCGCAGCCGGGGAGGGAAACAGAAATGATGAAAACTTCGCAAAGTGCAGCTGCTGGAATCCTCTGATTACACGAGAAGCTAAGTGCAAATCAGATATTACCAGGCTCTGATATCACCACAAAAAATGTCAATAGTTAGAGGCTACTGGGTGAACATGAGAATCTCTCCCAGCTTGAAATTAACCCACTTAGAAAGAGTCGGATCAGTCAAGTGCATTTACAAATATCAGCACTTTTCTATCTCAGATTTTGGATCATGTAACAAAACCAAGTAAGCCTGAGCAGCCTAGAATTTAGAATCATAAAACAGTTTGAGTTGGAAGAGACCTCAAAGATCATCCAGTTCCAACCCCCCTGCCGTGGGCAGGGACACCCTCCACTACACCAGGTTGCCCAAAGCCTCATCCCACCTGGCCTTGAGTTTAAGTGGGCCTGACTAAGGTTGAATTCACAGGAACTCTCAAACATCTTCATAAGCCCTGCTGAAGTTATAGTATTTGCTGTAAAAATTTTGTGAGCGACCTCTCACACTGATCAGCAGAGTTGGTTGCAACCTTTAAACACCAAAAATGAGGGCTTTTACCCCACGCTGCCTAATGCTGCGGGTTGCAAGGAGCTCGGGCTGTGTTCATCCTTTCCAGTAGTTTTTTCGTAGTGGATGCACAACTTTTCCAAAATAACCCTTCCCTTTTTCTGCTTTAATTAGAGTCAGCTAGGGAGTGGAAGATGTCTCTTGGAAGAATTTCCTTGTGGTGCTGTCCTGTATGATCACTGCCTTGTGTCCGAAACTCCTTAAAGGGGTTGAGACTATCTCCAGGCTATAAACTTTGCCTGTGTAGAAAGGTACAAGAACATGAGATCTTCCGGTGAGAGCTCTTAAAAGAGAGCAAATCTTTCCATCAGAGGTAGGGATATAGTGACTTGCTGCTTCTCTGATGTACTGAAGTCAGGATGTCAGGCAGGAGTTGCTAAATGACACATCTTCTGTAGGTCTCTGCTTCTTCTCAGTACAAAAAATGTGGGGTTCCCTACGTTATGGCATGAGGTGGTAGGTGAACCCCAAATACCTGGAGCTCTGGGCTGACTTCCAACTGTCTAGACCCAGTCTAGACTAGTCTATGCATCAATCTTACTGGTCAGAGGCAAGGAAACCATGGGTACCACTGCAAAATCGTGAAGTAAAATTTTTAAATATTTGGTTTGGAGATTTCCAATCTAAAAGCATACATAGAGCTGGGGGTTTTTAGGGAAACAATATCTGGGAAAACGATTTTTCTGTCTAAAGCCATTTTTCTTCTGAAGAAAGGTTCTGATGGGGAAAAAAAAAAAAGAAAAGCAGGGATCTTTCTGGCTACCTGCCATCCCACCCCCCAAATAAACCCCACCCCAAAGACCAGCCCTGGACTAGGATCAATGATTGGAGCTGCATCCAGGTACAACTATCTTTACATACACAGGCAAGCACACAATTTTCTCCGATATACGGAATATCTGATGGAGAAGCCTTCCTTTCTCAGATAAGGATCTTCCTTGGAAGACAAAGCGGCTGCTGGGCCCTGCCTACAGCAGGGACTGGCTTTAACAAGGATAATGATGATCTCACAGGCAGGCAGCAGTTGCACGGAGAACCTCTGCTTGGATGCCTACAGGCTGCAAACTCTACCGCCATCTTTAAAACTCTTGTCGCACGTAGGAAAAGAAATTCCAATGCGATGGCTGCCATCACGGCGGGGCCAAGCAGTTGCTGAACCAGGAATGGTTTGAGCTAAAACCCTGAGTTAGTCACAGCTGCAAAAGCTGCAGACTGGAGGCTCTGAGGGCACCGAAGACACCCAGAGCAGATCAGGCAGAGATAGTGGCTTGTAACACCTGCTTACGGCCCGGGTGGTGCGGCGTCAATAACAAACAACTATTGCTGATGGCATGCGAGGGAAGTTGGGTGGCATGCTGCCAAGCCCTGCTGCAACCAGCTCCTCCGTGGTGCCTGCATCTACAGCTTAAGAGAAAAAACAAAGCGGTGGCAAGAAACAGGGAGCCTTTAGCCGGCAGGGTTTGAGTACCGGGACCGCTCAGATAACGTCCTAGGAGTGAGGACTACCTGAAACTCAGTTTCACTCTCTTGGAAGAGGACAGGGCTTGGCTGGTCCTGCCAGAGCATCGAGCTACAGACGCGGATGAGCAACATGTACAGCCTTCCTTGTATCCACTATCAGAAATCCTGCTTGGCTAGATTCAGTTTTGAAGGACTAAGCTGTTCAGGAAGTGTTTGGCTTCAGTTCTGGCCGAGGAAGAGAGCAACAGTTAAATTGAATACCAGAGGGCAAATTTCTATCCCCTGGAATTGAGAGTTACGTAGCGTTTGGCGACGGCTGACTGGGAAAACACACCGAGGCGTTAAAGGTGCTAACATAACCTAACCAGACAGGCCACAGCTCACCAGGGTTCCCCCCATGCCGCTGCCTCCCGGGCTGTGTCCTTGAGCTAGCCAGACTGAGTCCGAGACAGGGGTCTTGTGTGTATTATTCTGGCATATATGTTACATTATATTGCCTTTGGGAGTAGGCTAGCTTCAGTTTTTCCAGTTTTTAATCACATTCCTGGCATAAATGTGGCAAGTCCCATCTACGGCGGCTGGCAGCGCCGCGATGGGCGAGTTCAGCTCGCTGTGAAGCGCGGCCCCAGCCTTTGCTGGGCAGCCCACCACTGAGCCGCCACAAACGAAACGCTCCCATGGCTGAGACTGCTGAAACAGCTTTGCGTAGAGCTGCCACACGCTCCCGGATCCCTTAGACCTATGATGTGAATCATCATCCTTTGCCTTGATGTTCTTCCGTTCAGGGTTCCCAACACAGCCTTTGTCACGCTGATGACTGCACTGAGAACAGAGCTAGCCCCAGGATATGCTTTGCCTTGGACAAGGGCTCTAAAATTTCAGGTTTTTAACCTTATCCAGAGCTACTCAGCAAGGAAAGCCCACTAGAGGTTCCCAGCTCCATGGGAGTTCCAGCTCAGCTCCATGAGAAAGGTCACGAGAACAAGAGCTGGTGAGGTGACAGTAGTCGGTGCTTTCATTCCGGTATAACCCAGAGTCTACGATAACGACTCTTTCCAGGTGTATGCAATGCATTTTCACTAAATATTGACTTTACATTCACTTTTCTGGCCGTAACCACATTTGAAAGGCATTGCTAAAGATCAAAGTTTCATCCTCCTCCACAAAGTCTGACTTACAAGAGAAGAAAATGCTGAGTGCTTGAACCATCGTGCCATGCATGGAAAGATTACCTCCGCCTCTAGAAGAGTGACTTTTTTCTTTTCTTTTCTTTTCTTTTCTTTTTTCCAATAATATACTTTCACCATTCTTAGTCCCATGAGAACATCACTCCTGAAATATTTTTGTAAAGAGAAGGTTCCCAACACAGACCCACAGCCTGAAGAGCCCAGAGGTACGACGCAAAGCATCAAAATCTGAGGTACCAGCCAAGCCATGGTCTCTTAGCACAGAGAATCTATTCCTTGAATAGAAATAGCTTTGGCACAGCAGTTTTACAAGTCAGCACTTCTGCTGCCAGCATCTCACACAAGCAGAAAAGAGATAACATCAGACTTAGAAGAAAATGAGTCAAATATAAAATTTAAAAAGGAGTAGAGCCTGTGTTGGTCTTGGGGCAGCAAATTCAGATGGATTGGGCGCTGAATTAGGAGGCAGGAAGGCAGTGTTATTCTCATCCCTGGCCTTGATCTTTGGCATAACCTGTAGGGAAGCATTCCTCTGTCCGTGCCTTTTTTCTCCCTTCAGTCCTCTGATGCTCTGATCCGTGCACCCTGTAAGATCTGTGGGGCATAAAGCCTCATCCAGTGCTGTTACTGGAACAAAATAGGAATCTTTTTGGTAATTCCAAGCAAGACCTGGACTGCAATCCCACTCTCTAATATATCCAGTCTTTACAACACACCAAAGAATTAAAATAATACTAAAACAAAAAGATACAAAGACCTCTGCAGCTTTTTCAGTACGCTTTTCTCGAGCTTTGCTGATGCTGTTCCACCTTCCCTACAGGATATTGTGCGACTGGTACAGGGACTCCACAAAACTCCCCCTGGAAAACTATAACCATCGGCATTTTGTTGCTAACAACCACAACCCAATCTTGTGCCCTTCACAAGCAATTCAAGGTCTGCTCCTCCAGCGGAGGATCTGCAGGCTGCAGCAAGCACCAGAGATCCATCACGCCGCTGTAGTGCAAACAGCCTGAGCGCATCGCTCCACACCTCTTCTATCTACTTGTAGCATCACACAGTGGCTGCCAAAGCGTCCTGTTCACGGTATTTTCCAGCTGAGCTGATGGCATTTGGGTTGTGGCAGCCCAAACGCTGGTAATCCGTGCCACAGAGCTGTCCCTGCCCCGAGGAGGAGGGCCGGGAGGAGATGCAGGATTGCTCTCCCTGCTGCAGCAGCAGGACTAAGGATTAAGAAGAAGGCAGCATACATTTAAGACAAAGTTTCTGCAGATTTGAGGCTTTCTTTGTGTAGATCGGAGGGCTTTCATTTAATTATTTTGATGACATGCCACGCTGCAATAATTTCGCTCTTACTCTGCACTGGAGACTTACTCAAAACTACAAAACAGGTCAACTACCCGGAGAAATTGCGACACAAGCGTTCCTCTGCAGCTCAGGCTGCCTTTCTTTCACTTTCCACCCAGAGTACCACCTCGAAGCTCACTTGGCAGTCTTAGAACACAGCATCATCTCTTCGCAATTCAAATAAATGGGAAACCACAATTTAGTAAGTCATGCTAGGGGGAAAAAAAAAGCAGGAATAAGATAGGTATAAATAGCGAAAACACACCGAAATTAGCCAGCTAAAAAATGGGGCAAAATGATCTTGCAAAATTTCTCATAAGGAAAGATTTCTATTTATTTTTATGTTCACTATTTCCATAAAATTTCATGCCAAGTGGGTAAAAGAAGGCTGCGAAAATCAACATTTTATTGTTTTGATCTCAAGATCCCCAAAGCCCGACTTGAAAAAAAAAATTAAATTATGCTTCTGTACACTTCACTTTTGAAAAAAGCACTTGACTTCATGCACACATTTGTAGGATCTGGACCAACGACTTTTTTTCTCAGTCTAGACTTCACACCAAATTGGTTCAGAGCCTATTTTGGTTTGTTTGGCTAAATACCAAATGGGAATAACCAGGACATAGTACTCCTCTCCAATTAGATGCTGCATTAGGGCTGATGATAAGGAGGCTTAGGGACACCAGCCCCAAACTAGGGAAACCTCCACGAGAAGCCTCTGTGTGGTCTCAGCACAGGACCAGGAGAGGAAGTGAAAAAAATAAAAGCACCTGCCCAAATTACTGCTGTGGCCTCTTGACCTCTTAAAAGTAACATGGCGAGGCTGGAGACGCTGGACATATCTGATGGATCACATCTCAATCATACAAGTTCCTAAATCCTGGAAGTTTAAGGCAGCTCTTCCTTTTCAAGAGGATGGCAGCTGTGCTTTGGAGCATGCAACATCCCCACCAGTCTCCAGCTGGCTGACCTGCATCCCTAGCCCCAGAGAGAGGGATTTCCCTAAGCATTCCTACCCTTCTTGGATGCTTCACACCCTGCTGGACCGATACACACTGGGAGTAGCGGGTGAGGTGTCTGTCCATGAGCAGATGAAGGACATATCATAGAAGGTTTGGGAGAATTTCTGCCCAGTTCTGCCAACCAAATCTCGTGAGATGATTTAGGATGAGTGGATGAGTACTGAACCTTGGAGGTAAAATATTAAGCCTGTTAAAAGTGCTGGAAGCTTTGCCACTGGCTTTGTTTTTTTGGCATCGAATTTAACTACAAAAGGATTCACCTCCATGAATTAATCAGCATAACTGCTGTGGCAGGAGGACTACATGACCTCTCAAGATCCTTCCCAAGCCATGTCATGTATCCAGAACATCGATCAGCCTTTGCCATGTATCAACACTCTCCTTGGCCAGTTTACTGTGCTTGTATCATCACTGATCTCTGCCTACAGCTTTGCTGCTCCAAAGTTGCCCACGCTCACTAAGAATAACTTAGCACTGTGAGCTTTCCAAAGCTGGGCAGCGAAATCCACCCAGCTCTAGTAAACCTTCCTTTTAATTAATTTTTTTCCTCATCTTTGTAAAATAATTGACTGGCACAGAGCAGATGCATTTGTAAACAGAGACACATGGATGTAACTGTGAACACACACACTTCAGTAAGTATTATTGTAGCATTTTTATGGCCTTTTCTGCTGAAGACACACAGAGGGAAACTGCAAGATGGTTTCAGTGTCTGGCTGACAAACCCAAACTATCCTGGAGAATAAATGCAGTCTATTGCTGTGCAGAAATTCTGTGCTGACCTCAGCGTTGTCCCAAAGCACCCACTGCCCGACTCTCCTCCTTGATGTAGTGCCAGAGGCTGCTTTCAGTTGCAAATATTTCATCAGGACTGTGCAGGCTGACCAAGCACTTTGTTTATGAAAACTTGAGCTCACTTTAAACTGCATTTGGCTACTGCAGTAGTGCCACCGTTGCTCTGAAAGGAGAGCTTTTTGGTGGTATTTTTACTCATACCAGAGGCTGAGGCTGTATAATGATCCTGCTGGTTTTGTTTTCCACAAGCAACAAGTGATCGAACCTTTTCACTATAAATGATTCACCCTAGAAATGAAAACAATAAAATGAGAAACCCAAAAGTACTGGGGGGCTTTGTCGTGGGAGAGGGTATGTCACATCTGTGTGTCTCTTTAACAGCCTGCCTTGGAAAAGGACATAAAGCCGAGTCTTAAAAGCATGAAGGAATAGGTGCAAACCACAAAATCTTACCTTTCCAGTGCCAAAGCACTGGAAACCGTAAGAGTGTGCTCCCAGGAACCCAAGATCTGGGAGGTGGCAGTTTAGAGATATTTCAGGTTCCTCTGAGCTCTGACTCACCGCTCCACCAGTGCCCATTCATTATTTTTTATTTCGCTTTGATACCATTGTCTGAGTTACATTCACAAACACCGCACTCGTATCCTGTTTTGTTCTCTGACACCATTCCCTTCACAATCGCAGGAAGCCCATCAGGAAACATTCATCGGGGGCTGTTATGTTTCCATCCGCAGAGAACAAAACATGCACTTTCAGCCCAAGATGACTTATTCCAGACTAAGGAAAAACAACAGCATGAAAGAATCAAAGCAGAGTCTCCAGGAGAGAGCGCAGTAAGTGCTTCTCCCCTGCAACAGGGGTAGGAGTCCTGAGCAACGCTCAACGCCCCTTACCTAGGGAATGCTTAGCGATGGAAAGGTTCAGCCAAAAGGAAATAAAAGGCACAATCCATCACCGACATCTACAGTGCATATTGCAAAGTCTGGACGCTGTATCAGAGGGGGCAAACACAAGTCCAAGGCAGCCCTGCAGCTGGATCCGAAACCAGATGTGGCTCGAGATTTCAGTGTTAGGGCTCGAGTCTATTTGCGTCGTGGGTTTGGCCCCGGTCCCTGCGCCGCGTTTGGATTAAATCTGTGCTCAGGGTCTCAGTGCTCATGATATTCCGAGCATAAATGCAGTGTTCCAGCCCAGAGGTAGTTACTCAGGCATGTTGTCAAGTGTGCATCACACCAAGTACGGAGATAAGAGGAAATGGGGGAGGTGGTTCGGGACTCATAGGAACCTACTTCTTCCCCAAGAAGCATATATATCTGCTTGATAGTGCGCTGGGAAACAGTTAGCTGCCTCTTAGCCAGAAAAATGGCATTTTCTGGGATGAACAAGTCCCAAGATTGAGATTTTCAAAAGAGCCTGAAGCTACATAAATCGCACTCACATTTAGCAGGAGTTGGGAACCACGGTCTCTTGGATCCCTCTAAATAGTAGGTTTAAGCCTCATGGGAGAGACCAGCCAAAAGAGGAGCAGTTAGCAACAGTACCCAGCCCAGGTTTTCCATTTCCTTTGCCCACTGATCCTGGCTGCAAACACAGGTGCCATCACTGCCCAGCTGGGTGCTCAATAAAGCCGTGCATTGACGCCTTCTGCAGAATACCCAGCCTCTGCTGGCTCCTCATCCAGTTCCCAACTGGTCTCCTCCGCTTGGCAGCGGAACTGATGGCTGCCACCCTGCTGGGATGGCATGGATCTGTGTTTTTCTTGTGCACCGAGCCCAGCCCCTGCGGCTCCAGTGACGAGATTGTTTCTGCATACGCCTATAGGAAAAGCAGAGATTTTGTGAACAAGCCTGCTCGTGGCATTCCAAGGAAAACAGCTCAGCAGGATTACACTGAGATATTTTCTTTGTCAATCTCGATCGAGATATTTGAACAGGAAAACTCAGTTTACACCACTGGAAGTTCCCAGGGGCTTTTCATTTCTTTACAAAGAAACACTGATGTTTCAATCTCTGTGCAAGAGAAAGGGCCTCGAGAGATTCCGAGATCACTCTTACCTCTTGGACAAAAAGTTACGGGTCTAAATCCCATCCTGGCACCTAGGCTGACCCCCAAAGTTAACTTTACAATACAAAATGAGTTGACAAGGTGCTGTTCTTCCTGCCAACATCACATTGTTCTTGATACCAAACATCACAGAGAAAAGACTGCCCTACCAACACTCATGTTTCAGGAACCTGTGATGATAAAATGGCTTCTCATGCCTAATGCTATAGCGAAGCTACTGTTGAAGACAAATGTATAGACTGAATATATACATCTAACTCCAAATGTATAGATTGAATATATACATCTAACTCCATCTCTGGTGTTGCAGCAACTAGAATCAACCAGTGAATGCTGTCTCCTGGCTAACTCCACGGCAGAAGATGTAAGAGTAAAAATAATTTAAGAAATGGCTCTGTGTTAATGTCCCCATGTCTCAGTTTCCCCATCCATGTGATGCCTGTGCCAAAAAAAGCTCAGATTTTGTAGAGTGCTCCAATGCCATTGGAAGAAGAAGGTCATAGAAGCCACAAGTGTTATCCTAGGGCTAGAACCGCCAGACAAAAGCGAAACCTATTCTCCTCGAGGCTGAGTGAAAAAACGTACCAAAATCTCTTATCAGTAACAATTAACAGAAAGTCTGTTGGTCTTATCAGCGCAGTACTGAGAAGGGCTTAGATAAATGAGGTCTCTTGCTATGGCCACCTCAAGGAGTCTGCACTCAGGGATAGTTTCCCACACCTGTGAGACCTAATGGCTGCTTCTTCCCGGCTCCCCGCGGCCCTGGTGGAGCAGACCAGGGAGGCAGAGGCCATGAACGAGTCCATGGCAGGGAATTTCGAACGTTTTGCTGCAGGGAAAGCAGGCAAGAAGCGGAGCACAGGCTCACAGTGTGGTTGGGAGGGAGGGGGCTGGCAGCCAAGGCTGCCAGCAGTCAAATCCCAGTGCTGAGAGCCATTCAGCGCTACGGCTTTAGGTACGTCACTCAGCTCTGCGTCCCAGCGTTCTCCTCGGCTGGAGGTGATGCTAAAAACATCTATACCCAAGGGCCAGTTTGGGGCTGATTCCGTCAGGTTTCTGGCATCTCCAGGCCGTTCCCTCAGACCTCAACATGATCCGCGCTATCCCTCAGCAAATCCCCACCTGTAGCAATTAATATGGTATTTTTGGTTTGGTTCGTTTTTGTTTTTTTTTTTTAAACTGAAAATCACCAGCTCTGACTTGATAACTGAGAAGTAAAGAGCTGTCAGGCTCCTCCTTCCGCAGCAACGTGTCTCATAGACAAAGCCAGCATCTCAGGGGTGCCGTGCAGACAGACGTGAGGTCGTTACGTTAATTTTACAGCATGGGAACCAACGTGAAGCAACCAAACACTCTGCTCAAAGTCATTTGGTGGAGTGTAGCTGAACTAAGACTAAAACCCACGTCCCCCCTAAAAAGCTCTCGTTCCTGCAGAGAAGACTGCCTTCACATGCAACGCTTTGTGATGTTTTCTGAGGTGACTGCAGTACGTTCTCCTTCTGCTGAAGAGTTTCTTACACTCGAATCATGCTAAGATAAATAAGAAGCAGGCCTCTGGGCACATCTCCATGTTCTCAGCAGAGCTGATACGGCTGGTCTTATCTCTAACAGGGCAAGTCCCCTGAGCTGTGTTGAAAAGCCTGTTATCAGATGCAATTTAAAGCAAGTTCTTTCTGAGATGTAGTTCTGCAGCTCTGGCAGGAAAGTGAGGCTTCTGACTAAATCTCCTCTGGTTTTGTTTAGCATCGGGGTGAGGGAGCAGGACAAGGTCCTGTTTGTGGGGCTGCTCCTTGAGCCTTCCCCGAAACAACGCTCTCCTCCCTCGGCCAGAGGAAAACCCTGTCAAAAACAGCTTAACGATCTTCTAATGTTTCCATGCAATTAAAGGCCACATCTGTCTCCCAGACCCCGTCCTCCTTCGCTAACGTACAGACATGAACTAAACAGTGTGTCTTGTCGATTCGCAGGGTAACAAAGGGGCCTATTCATAACGCGGGCGCTCGGGCTGTTTGGCGGGCGCGGAATGAAATAGGGTTTGGAGAGTAACCTGTGCTGGAGCTAGCAAGAGATTTCTGCTCTAATAAATCAATGAGCTAATAAAATAGCCCCCCTCCTAATTCTGGCTGGGCTAAGCAGACAGCCACCCTACAGAGAGGCAGCGGTGGTTTCTGTGCAAAAGGGAGAATCTGCGCTAGCTCGCTGTTAAAACTCTTAGGAGGATTGAAAACAAAAAATACAAACAGGTATCAGCTTGGCTGGAATTTCTCAAGCAGCTCAAGAGAAGGAGTCATCCCCGGCCCAAGGAATTTGGGTGTCATCTCTGTGGCCTCAGGTACATGTTTTACCCCTGTCTTTAGCTGGCTCAAAGCCAGGCACGGTTCTGCTCCTGTCTTTGCTCAGTTCTTTCTGAAGAAAATGGAAGCTTCACAGAAAAAAAAAAAAATCAATCCAACAACCAACCACCCTTCGAAGACCCGTTTCTGATTTGTTAGTGAAATTGAGGGCTTAAAAAAAAAAAGAAAACAAATCGAGGCACACGTTGGCATAGTCCCAAACTGATACCAACGTTATGTTTTACCCTGACTGAGAGTTTCAGGCAGTACCTGCATGTATATCCAGATGGACAGGGCAGTGCAGGGAATATATTACTGCTTGTTTGACATTTTGCTTGTAAATACCTTGGGGGACTGGGCTACCTGGTGAGGCTTTGGGCTACCTAGTGAGGCTTTGGGCTACCTGGTGTAGTGGAGGGTGTCCCTGCCCATGCCAGGAGGGTTGGAACTAGATGATCTTTGAGGTCCCTTCCAACCCAAACCATTCTATGGTTCTATGATTCTATAACTGTGCTGTTGGGGTTTTTCTTCTCTTCTCTGAGCCCAACACCTTGGCATGCTGGTCCGTATTTGTTCGTAGTGTGTGTCTGTGCCATCTTAGCGCTTTCACAACACAAACAAAAGCACTAATAATGTTCACACCTCAACACACTTCATTTCCTCAGCCATCAGGAGGTGTACAGGAAGCACAGAAAAGATAGTCCTGCGGTTTCAATAACAGAGTGATATTTGGGAGATGAGGGTTCGGTTACCATTTAGGCAGCACAATTGTTTGTTCAAGTCGAGTGAAAGTTCTCGGTGCAAAACGAGGGGCAAAAGTGGGTGTTGAGGCAGCAGGGTAAGAGATGGGCAAACCAAGGATGTGGTGAGATACCATTTTCAAATCCTGAGAAAATGATGAAGGCTGTGAGAAATTTTCCAATCCTGAATCATAGAATCATTTGGCTGGAAGAGACCCTCAAGATCATCGAGTCCAATTGTTCACCCTGCACTGTCAGGGTCCCCAAACCATGTTCCTCAACACCAAATCCACACGGTTTTTAAACACCTCGAGGGATGGGGACTCCACCACCTCCCTGGGCAGCCTGGTCCAATACTTCACAACCCTCTCTGGAAAGAAATTTTGCCTGATATCCAACCTAAATTTCCCCTGGTGTAACTTGAGGCCATTCCCTCTCGTCCTGTCATTCATAACGTGGGAGAAGAGACCGACCCCCATCTCCCTACAACTTCCTTTCAGGTAATTGTAGAGAGCGAGAAGGTCCCCCCTGAGTCTCCCCTTCTCCAGACTAACCAGTCCCAGCTCCCTCAGCTGCTCCTCATAGGACGAGTTCTCTAAACCCTTCACTAGTTTCATTGCTCTTATGTTGGACAAAAAGTTAAAATGATTATCCAGAGAAGTCCACCTTAAGTTAACTGAAATATTTTGTTTCGGATATTCTGAACGTTTTGTTGCAGTTTTAACATTTGCAGTTTTCTTAAAATATTGCAATTGGCTTATGTTTCTGAACAAAGAGTAGTTTCAAAACAAAACTTGGAAAACTTGAGAAAGCACAAAGTAGGGCTTTCAGCAAAAGAGAAGACTGTAAAAAATCAACCTTTCCAGTGAATAGGTAGGGCTTTGATAAATTTGCATATTTCTGACGAAAAGACACTAAGTTGAAAAAGGTCAGACCGTATCTAACATGAATCTTTTTGTATACATCCCTGATACAAACGCAGAGTGAATTTTGTTACAGTTTTTTTTGGAGACAGGGCCAATTAAGTCTTTTTGGTCGTGCTATAACGCCAGCAAAGCCAGCAGAAGTTTTGTCTTTGTCTTTGGGGTGAGGTATCACCAAATCTTCTGCCTTTGTCTTTGGGGTGAGGTATCATCAAATCTTCCGTGTAGCTTTTGCATATTTGTGCACTGAAATGCGAATGCACGAATGACTCCGACTCAAATGCACAAAGGATGCAAAATTTCGATACCTAAGCAGTTAGAGTCTGTGGCCTTTTAATGGTATTTTTAAGACTCTGTACAGACACCTAAAGAAGCAATTGGATGCTTAGAAATAGTTTACGAAAATCGGTGTAGTTGTTAACTCTTGCTGATTTCATTTGCCTGCGCAGGTAGCTCAATATCTTTGAGATTTGGCATTTTGATATCATGGCGACTAAAACTGTGCAAGATTCCTGTCCTGGAGAGAAATGGAGGTCTCCAAGAGGCACACACCAGGACCGGGTAAAAACTGCAGCCACCTTCTGAAATACTGGACACCGACTGGGCTGACCAGCTCTTGCAAGCCTGAGCTGCATCCTCCGGGCTTCTGAATTTCCTCCCAGTCCTCAGCTTCCAGGCACAATGGTGATCCTCGTTAAGGGACGGGTTCTTACTGGTTTGGAAAGGTACCACATGAAGATCCAAGGGAAGAAGCATGTCTTCCTCATGGCAGGTCTAACAGTCACTGTCCTCATCAGCATCCTCCTAAGAGCAAGTTTTTTTGCTGGCCAGTACTCAGTAACACAGGAGTGCCTCTTGGTTAGCTGCTCTGTCTGCTCCTGTTAGTTTGTGACGATGATGAAGACAATTTCTCTTCAACAGGGACAACAAAGAGATTTGAAACATCGCTTCGGATGATATTTATAGGGTGAATTTATAGAAAGAAAATCAGCCTCTCACACACAAGATAGCTTTGAGGGGACCTGGGGTCTGTTGGGTGACAAAACACCTTATACAGCTGCTACAAAATAAGGGTAACAGTGAAAGTGACTTTTTGGGTAAAGCACTTCCAAACTAATGGATGCGAAACACGGCGTGAGAGCTAGGTGTGAGCAATCCAGAGAACACAGGAAGAAAGAGCTGGTGTTAGCATGCCACCCACTTACTCACACAGCAATTGCAGTTCTCAGAAGAAAGCTACAACGTGGAGGTGGTGGCATTACGGCAGCACTTCAAGAGATTTTGAGAGATGCTAGGGCCTCTCTTGTGCCATGGAGCTGTACACACTCAGCTCTTCCCCCAAACTCACTCCTTTGGCTGGAAATGAGAAGGTAACACAGGTGGAAAAAGCCAAGGCTGGTTTGCAACATTCACTGCCTGAAGACATGAGCACCCACTATTTGGTTACACCATCAAATCCAACAAACACTTTTGCTTTAGAAACACAATAAACCACAAAAGGCTCCATGAGTGGCATGCACCAGTTAATACAGCCAACAAGGCATCAAAAATAAATATTAATGTTGCCGAATCCCTACTTGGCAGATGTGAAAATAAATTGGTGTACCTGGAAATACGAGTCATCTCCCAACAAGAGCTGGTGGGGCAAAAGCTTGTACGTGGAAAGGTGCTAATGATACATAAAAATGTAGGTGTGGGGAAGCAGAGAACGTGGAGCACCCTCTCTGCTGCGTGCACTGGGGAGCTGGGTAGTCACAATGAGCTTCCAAGGGCTACAGATCGGATCAGACCACATCTTTGACTTTGGAAAAACAAGGAATTGTAGAGGAAGCAGCTGAAAAAATGCAATGGCAACAGTTTAATCTCCCTCTTGGGTTGTTCTTTCCGAGCGCTTGGTGCCCCGAGGGGCTGTCTCGCCCTCCTGGAGTGGTGTGCCTGGAGTGTGGCCCATAGCTCCCCTGCCAGAGGTGTCTAGGTTGGAAAAGACCTCTGGAGATCATAGCAAGATACATTTGACATATCTCACACTGGTGTAATTACAGGTGCTCTACTCTCCCCTGCTGCTTTTTCACGTCACAGTAGACGTAACGCGTTTAGGAATGCCAGAGGACACCAGGGTTAATCTCCAGGGAAACAATTTTTTCAGTATTATGGAAGAAAAATGTTAGTTGGGTGTTGTCAAATGCGTCAAAATATTGCCTTGCTTTATCTCACGTACAAAAGGTAGCGTTTAGGGTAGGTTTTACACCGCTTTTCCCCGCTGTGAAAAACTTTTCTTTAACATGCGATCAGACAAGACACAAAGACATCATTCTCTGGAGGTCAACCAGCACAATTGCAGTAAAATCAGGTGGAAAACCCAACTATTGGGATTCTCACCACGCTGCTTCAGATGCTGAGCCATAGTGTGACATGTCAGGTGTTTTCTTTCAGCACATCTTCAAAGGCATAAATAGGATAAATACATTTTATCCCTCATTTAAAGCTTTGGAAAATCCCACTCTCTGCCTTAACTGGGTTAGTATAAAAATTGCACGGAGGTAAAATCTCAATAAGCAGGAGCAGGAACAGAATTTCTGTTTCTGTTTCATTCATCAGGCCTTTTTTCGCCCATCCTTGCCTGCTATTCCCATTTCCTTCCGTGCCTTTCACACGAAACATATCCATTGCCTCGTTTGTTCACATTCGCAGGCGAATTGTTTTACAATGATCTTTTTAAAAAAAAATACGCTGCTTCTGAGCGTTTTTTCCTTTTCTCATGCATCGCAGCAAATGGATTAGCTATTGGGGCCTGGTTCCTTTCACAAACGGGGCAGTTTCTCTTCAGTTTGTGCTATTTTGGTGAAATTCTCTTCTTTAACCATTTTCTCATATAAACTGAAAGAACAATTTAAAATTGCTTTTGTTGACTGAAGATGGGATTGACTATCTGGTTACAACTGACCATAAAAGACAGATCCAAGCTTAGTAAGTCTGAGTAATGTAAATCTGGGTTTGTTTTTCACTTTCGGAGGGGACTTTTTAAGACTTAAGCAGTGCAATATCTTCTTTGGAGTGCCCACGTTCTTTTTTTATATATGGTCCTAAATTTTTGGCTTAATTTAGATGGAAAGTCTAAGCCATTCGGCAAGTATTCATAATCCAGGCTTTTG
Organism: Tauraco erythrolophus; assembly: GCF_009769465.1. Taxonomy (NCBI): domain Eukaryota; kingdom Metazoa; phylum Chordata; class Aves; order Musophagiformes; family Musophagidae; genus Tauraco; species Tauraco erythrolophus. The sequence goes on from NC_141490.1 coordinate 6,633,303, forward strand.
TTCTGTGGAGTAAGAAGCACATTGCCAACACTATTTAAAAAAATTATCGGTTTGAATGACATCGCTGAGTTAAAAATTTTATATTTAGAGGAACTTTCAGTCTAGTCCTCTAAAGATTTAAGTCATACATTAGAAGCCAGGGGCCTCCCTCTGCAATTTGTTTGCTTTCCTCTCAATGTATTTATGTAATTAACAAGCAGATGTAAGTGTGACTTCTGCTTCTGTTTCCACTAAAATAACAAATCCACTTAAACAAAATATACAATCCAGGAAATATCAAGCATAAGACATTCCGGGAGGAGTCTGCATTTTTGCTTCTTGCAATTCACATTTTAAGGTGTGTTTAATTCCTTTTTGACGGTCAAAATTAAGAATGTGCATAAATTGAAGCAACCTGGGAGGAGAAGTGTGTATGACCGTCACTCATTATATCCAGGTCAACTCGTCGAGTCACTAGCACAAGAGTTTGCCATTTTGCTGCCCGAAATCCTTTACATAAAGAAAAGAATAGAATCATAGAATCTTAGAATCATAGAATCATAGAATCATAGAATGGTTTGGGTTGGAAGGGACCTCAAAGATCATCCAATTCCAACCCCTCTGCCATGGGCAGGGACACCCTCCACTACACCAGGTTGCTCAAAGCCTCATCCAACCTGGCCTTGAACACTGCCAGGGATGGGGCAGACACAACTTCTCTGGGCAACCTGTTCCAGTGCCTCACCACCCTCTGAGTGAAAAATTTCTTCCTTATACCCAATCGAAATCTCCCCTCTTTCAGTTTAAAGCCATTGCCCCTTGTCCTATCACTACATGCCTCTGTAAAAAGTCCCTCTCCAACTTTCCTGTAGGCCCGCTTTAGGTACTGGAACATGGCTGGATTTATGAATGATGAGTGTTCCACTCAGTGGAACAAACCCCACGCTAACTGGTAAATAATGTGTTTGTTTAGAAAGATAACCACATTTCTACCCAAGCCCCTGCCCCAAGCGGCGAGAGAAGCAGAGAGGAAGGTTGATGTATGTGTTACTACATGGATGACAGTCACACCCTCACCCAGACGCAAACCCTGTGCAAGCTGCAGTTAAGAACAACAGGAAATGGCCTGGGGTATTTATAGCATTATTGTGTTTATCCCGAAGTGATGTTCTGCACAGATTATTATGAAGTTTTTCGTGGGAGAGGACACAGCTTGTGTCAGCTGGAGATTTGCATGCGCTTCACCCAATATGCTCTCTGCTAAGCTTGCACAGCGTCCGTCCCCCCCTCAACCTTCCTCTGCTTTTTCAAGGTTTGCTGCATACAAGGACTTTTCTGCAGCTGACACCACGGGCCACCCCCCCGCAGTGCAAACAGGAACCCTGGCAACCAGTAAGTTTTCCCTAAACCTATTGGTTTCACCAGATTTACAAAGCCACGGTGAGATGTTATGAGAAAAAAAAAACAAAGCCACACACATCAGTGGTCCTGAATTTCTGAAAAATGCAGTCTGTGCTACACCGAGCCAAAAATTTTTCTGTGCATTTTGGGTCCTATTAACAAAGAAATCGAAGACACCAAAAACTTTTAATCAGAACCCAGGGCTCACTCTTCAGGACAGATTAGTCTACTCCTGGGATTCTCCTTGTTTGGAGAATCATTTCCATGTCCTTTTTCTGCAGGTGGGGTGATGAAACACCCACCTGCAGATAAATAGCCCATTTTTCTGAAATATAGTATAATATATACATACACCCACACCCCATTATACCTGAAATATCCCATTTATCCCTTTCTCCTGGGGAGGCATTCAGCAAAAAGCGATCATTTCCATGGAAAGCTCATGTACATATTCCCAGCCTCAGCCTTGCCATCTTTCTGCTGCCTCAAACACTGTCAAGAGACTTTTTCTAATTCATTCCCATCGCTTAAATTTGGCCTGAAGTTTGATACAGAAAAAAAAAAACACCACATATGGGAGATGAAACAGACAGTCTAACAATTCAGTATCTCTGTTGGGTAAAACACCCTCCACCCACTCACAAAACCTGTGCCAGCACATATCCATCTATGCAGAGCAGTTTATCTCAGCGAGAGATACAGAAGAAGGAACACAAAAATAATAATGATAAAAAATAGTGTAACTGAGGAAGCAAAGAACCTGCTATTACTTCATTGTCAGAACAGTTTTTTTCTTATCTTAATCACATCTCCTGAGGTTTGTCGGACTCATGAACGGCTCATGGACATTCAGCTCGTTTGTTTACACCCCATGATCTTTAAAAACCTCGATTAAAAACAAACAGAAAAATCCATCCTGTGACACTTAGGCCATTTACAGCCCATGACAGTTATTGGCAAACGTTAACCTTTCCTTGGAGAAAACAGAAGGAAATCCTGCTTGAAATTCAGCTTTCAACCATCATCCCCCTCTATCTCTGCAGGAAAACAGAGCATCTCCGCGATGCCATTGTTTGCAAATATAATAAGTGCTGTTTTTTTCTGCTTAAAAAACAAACAAGCAGCAGAAAAGCATCAGGAAGTGCCTCTGAATGGGAGCAAGGCTGCATTTCTGTGTGTAAAGCGTTAATTAATGCAGTTGAGCCAATATCCCAGCAAAGCTGGTCCCTGTGAATACTGTTCCAATCATTATCAGTTCTATCGGCGCTTCATTACGGCTGCACTGATCAAGAGCAGATTTCCTGGGCTAATTTGCATCATATTCCGACAGGTGCTAGTCCAGGTGTCCTATTGTCATTCGGAATTAATAAACACGATGCGACCCCCTCCTCCTTTCATCATTTGTGTGACAGAGGGAGGAACAGAAACGGCATGGGCTGAGGGGGTGCGAAACAACTTATCTGACTTCATCTCCCAAAAAGGCCTTTCCTGGTGTTTTGCCAGTTTTAATTTTAAAATTATGAGCTCACACACCACTTCCTCTGCATCACCTACCTGCCAAATTACTTCCATGCCCTCCCTTCCCTGCCTCCATTCCCTCCCTTAACCTCTCGGCGGGGCTGCTCCCAGGACAAGTTGCACCATATCAAGGTTTCTTTTTCCATCGAGTAAACTGATAGAGCACAAACCAGCCCTCAGCTGTTCCTGAGTCGGGTATAAACCTACTCGGATCTTCTCGTAGCCCTTGAAGTCATCGTTGCACATTCTCAGCATTTAGACCCTGTTGGCATCTACAGATTGTACCCATCCCCTTCCTTGCCAACCCATCACTCACAGCCTAAAATTAGACCCCTAAAGCCATCTCTTTTTTTTTTTAATTTTTCTTCTTTTAAAGATGATGATGATGATTAGGAGGATGCATATAGCAAGCAATGAAGGACTTTGTTTTACGGCCATGTGCTTCACAGTCGGGCCACCCCAATTTACCACCTTAGGTCTGCAAGCAGCATGGTCCCTGTTCCTGCAGTTTTCCTGCTTTGGAATAGACCCAGCACAAGTGTCTCTGCATCATGCTTAATGCTTTTCTGGTTCACAGTGGCCTGGGAATGCCTGTGCAGACACACCAAGGGCCTTTTAATTGAACACAATCTTCATTAAAAGTCTAATTGCATTTGTAACTAGGTTTTTAGTCTTTGTAGGACATAAGTTGTAGCTTTTCCCTGCGATCCTAAGAAACTCACTTTCATTAAATAAATCTCACTCATTTCTTTGTGTTACTCGAGTCATACGCCTCTTTCTCTCATTGCCCATCTCAAAATACAGCAGGCAAAGACTAGGCTTTTTTTTTTTAATATGAGTTTGTAACAAGTGAAGCTCCAGCTGTTTGTTTGCAGGTATATATTTGAATTTCCTAGTGTTTCTACAAATTTATTCTACCCAGCCTCACTCTCCTGAGGTACAACCAGAGAGAGAAAACCTGGACTTCGTGGTACATTTCTCACCTCCTGCACTATGGTCCTGTGTGTCTTGACCAAGTTATGGAGGAATTGCTTAAAACAGGATAATTCTTGTGCCCAGAGCAGCAGGTGAACAACTGTATCAGGAGACCAAGCCTTCCATGCCTCAGGTCACCTGTCTGGCTTACCTTGTGCACCTTTTTATTCACCTCGTGCACCTTTTTTATCAGGATGAGTAAAGAACCAGCCTCTTTCAGTGAAACGCTTGCATCTGCGATCAGGGTTTCCACTCCCGCAACGCCCCCGCACCCAACCGCACTCGAGAGTTCCATGAAGCGGGGGAAGGCGCTGAGCTGAGCAAAATTCACTTTAGCTGCATTTTCTCTCCCCTTTGTTTTTTAAGAATCGGCTTGCACCGAATGGCACTTGCTAAATGACTGTCTAACGAGGCAAAACGGTGCACACCTCCCGGCGTGCCCCCCAGCTGGAAAGCACTTGTCCGTAGCGTGCCGGGCGCTTCGCCGCTGCTCGCAGCCGCTGTCAGGTGCATGCAGAAGAGCTTCCCGGTTCTATAGAGCATTGAGAGACAAGAGCTGCTTCTTGTTGTTGCAGCCTGAAATGAAAATCCGCCTGCCACGTATCCAAGAGCGATCTGGAAGCGGATTTGCACCTGTCTCAGCAGGCCGAAATCAAACAACAACAGCGCCGAGAGGGCAAGCGGGTTAGCGAGCAGCAAGGGCAGAGCGAGCGGGTGAGAGCTGCTCTGCTGCTGCTCATCAGATCCTTCACATCAGCTCGTCAGAGCAAGGATTTTGTTGTGCTTTACGTGCGTTTTATGCACCTTTCTGCTCAGTAAAAGCAACCCGCAGCTAAGGTGGCCTTTGCATCTTTGATGATCAGGGCTGGAAAGAAAAAAGCGTGCAGTACCGAGCAGATGATAGCCACCGCTCTCCCAAAGGCTTCTAAAGGTGGGGTGCAGTTACCCCCTCTCCTGCTCACGCTGAGGGGCTGCTGCTGCACCCCACCACTCCAAAGGCACTGGTGGGGTGCAGTTACCCACTCTCCTGCTCACGCTGAGGGGCCACTGCTGCACCAAAGGCACCGGTGGGTGCAGTTACCCCCTCTCCTGCTCGCGCTGAGGGGCTGCTGCTGCATCCCACCGCCCCAAAGGCACTGGTGGGTGCAGTTACTCCTTCTCCTGCTCACGCTGAGGGGCTGCTGCTGCACCCCACCACTCCAAAGGCACTGGTGGGGTGCAGTTACCCCCTCTCGTGCTTGCACCGAGGGGCTGCAACCAGCCAGGCTCAGCACGACATGAGATTTCTATTAATGCAATTGGTTTAGGTTATACAGGCTTCAGAGCAGAGTCTGTTTTTTTCTGCGTTTCATAAGTGACCAGAACATTTTAGGTCCTATGAATAGTGTCTTTCCTTTCCCAGTTGCAAAAACCCCATCTCTTGCTCTGATCTTTATTTCAGAGAGAATTTTCTACGGACATTTTAGGCACCTACAGCATTCCTCACCCAATGCTTACACAGCTCTTTTTGCACATTTGTCAGTTTTCAGCCTTACCACAGAAAAGCATCGCCATTATTATTTCACAATTAGGAAAATCAAGGCACAGAAAGCTGTAATGATTTGCTCAGAGTCTCTGGGTAAGAAAGAGACTCCACTTGCAGGCTTTTGCTCTAACGACTGAACAGCATTCTTCAAAAAGTCTAGCTTTTTCGAAAGAAGAGACATGTGAGTGTGATTGTTATCTGCTGAGCAGATACCAGATGAGAGATCTTTCCTCTTCATTTTTTTAACTAAATAATAAATGACTGATTATGATCTTAGATGCTAAGAAAACTTTGTTACAGATAATTGCAGGTTTCTGAACATGTTTCTTTTCTAGAAGTATTCTTATCTATATAATAAGTTAGTCATAACAAAGCGTGAATAAACCAAGAACACGTCTTGGATGCGATTCCTGGTGAAATATTCCACCACCTGAGGATGAGTAAATGTTGAGTAGCCCCTCTGCTAGTGCTGGGTGAATACACTCTGGAGGATGGCTCTTACTCCAAAGAGCTAAAGGTCTGGGTAGGCAAGATAGAAAAACAGGGAATAACCAGTCTTGCCTGAGAGTTCAGTGGCTTCCTGTGGTTGTACAGAAAGTCACTGGCAGAGCCAAGAGTGGAAGTCAAATGTCCTGGATCATAATCTTCTGTTTTAAGCAGAAAACATCTTTTTTTTTCCCCCTTTTTCCCTAACATATTTGTTACTCTTACAGCAAAACTAACTTTCAGAGCTCCTTTGTAGGCTTCCCCCAGAGTTTGGGAGCTGCCACCCTGCCCCGCTTCTACGCCTGACCAGCTCCAGATGAAATACTCTGCACAGAAGCAGGTGTGAATCCATATCACTACAGACTTGTCCTGCAAAATTATTTTTGAAGCACTTTGTGTGTGCAATGCTACAGAAATCAACAGCGATACCTGCTCACCCCCCCGACCCTAATTTGAATCCAGGTCAGTTTTGATGGAGACAGTGGAACAGCAAAGGTGTAAAAGATGCATATTTACATATATATATATATAAAAAATATTAGCATTGCCTGAGGCAGACCCATTTTTCAACTGTTTGCTTAACTCCACCAGTTTAACCTGCAATTTATACAGAGGAAGAGACGAATCACACCCCTTTTATCCCCTGCAGCTGATGATACTCAAAAGCACTTTGTTTGCTTAGTATATTGAACAGTCACAGAGCCTGGGATCCAAAAACACCGCGTGTGCTGACACCATCTGTACCAAATCCTGCTTCATTTGCAGAAACACCGAACCCTCAGGTACAGCCCATGCCACACAGTTCAGTTCCTTCCAGCTTTTTGACTTGCTGCCTGAATTAAAACTACGGCAGGCTGCTAATCTCTGTTAAAAAAGTCACATACACCCACTTGCACTTGCTATTAAAGACTGAAGTTCACAGAGGAAAAGTGTCTACGAGCACTCGTGTGTTTGTGAATATTGTGCAAGGCAGAGGAGGGCTTGGGAAGATGCATCCTGAAGCAGTGATGTAAATAGGAGGGAACCAGAGGGTGGTTCTTGTGTTGTAGAAAAGGCTGCAAAAAGAGCAGGCACCTTCCGACCGTGAAGGCTCATCCCAACAAGGGAGGGCTGTCCCTGCAGAGCTTGAGCCCTCAGGACCTGAAAATAGCTGGTGTCACTCATGGCACGGGCAAAATCTGGGTAAAGACAGACCTGGGCAGCATTTGGGAGAATGATCTGTCAGGATTTCTTTTCACATCCCTTAGCTCCTTTGCTACACAGACCTGTTCCACACAGGTTTCACCTCTCTGCTGGTGTTACACACACCTTCCACATCACCCATTTCCAAATATGTTTGTGGGACACGTCGGCTGACCTCCTTCAGACTGGTACAGAACAGTGCTTGGCAAGAAAAGCACTGCTCACAAGACAGAGTTTCTGTGGGTAAGAGTTAGTTTAATTAATTAATTCTTTTTTTATTATTATTTTTGTAAGTCTGCAGCTGCTAGTTTTGAATTGATCAATCGTAGAGCTGCAAAAGTATGCAAGAAAGGGTAAAAAAAATCAATGGAAGAAGTAGACAGTCTGAGTGGGGTCCTGACCGTGTACCGGCTGCTATTTTTTAAAGCACATAAAAGTTTGGCTTATGGAAGAAACCATCTGGTATTTAGGCCCCGTTGAAACTTCAGCTGTGTGCGTGTGCTCCGTGTATGAATCAATGGAGCAGCTTCGCAGGCGCGTGCACGTACTCTGCTGGATTCCTTCACCAGGCAGCCCAGGGCACTCGCTGCAAAAATCTGGAAAACCTGTTGGGCTTCACACCCTTCTTACTCCTTCTGGATGGCTTGTGATGGTCTTTGATGGAAGGGAAAACGTGCCTGCCCGCCACAGCTGCGATGCTCCAAATCCGTATTATAAATAAGTGCATGAATTAGAAGATTGCTAGCTATACCCAGATCTCAGGAACATGGTAGAAGGTTGTTGAATGGTTAATAAAGAACGTAATTTCTTTCTGTTCATTGTATTTGCACTGCAGGATGTGCCTGTGCTGAGGTCACTGCAGCTGCTGCTCGTCACTAGAAACGCAGTCAGTCTCACCTCTGAAGAGCATCTACTCCAAATTGACCAGACAAGGCGGAGAGGACAGGAAGCATTTACTTACTTCTACAGATGAGAAACTGAGATAGAGAGAGATGAAGTGACATGCCTGAACTCATACAGGAAACCTGTGGCAGAACAACTAACTGAACCAGGGTGGGCACTGCTGAAGACAAAGACTGGAGTGAATTAACTGCTCACAGATTTTACTGACTCACTGGAAGTGGGAAAAAAAGAAAAAAACAAAAAGGCATTGCAATCCCAGAATTGCATCAGGGAGGGTTCTTCCAGTGTGTGGTGTTAATGCCAAGCACTGGGAACAGCGTGTGCTTCTCCAGTGACTAATGCTGAGAAAAGGCAAATTCAAATGGGAACAGGTGTAGCTGAGGGATCCGAAATAACTGGGAGAAGAGGGGTTTATGAAAGAGATCGGAAGATTTTTGCTTATCCCGGCAAAATAAAGACAGAGGTATGGCAGTGGTCTGGGGACATGACATCAGGGAAGAGAAAGTGCTGTTTAAGGTAGTAGTGCTGGCATGAGAGAGGTATAAATCAGTCATGAGCAAATGTCAGTCCAAAATCAGAAGGAAGCATTCAAACCTCAGAAGGAAGGAGTTATAGGAGTTCTTTTCAATGGGGAGCATGGTGGTGGAAAGAAAATCCAAGCATCCTTTACAGAAACCTTGAAGAGTTTGGAAAAGGAATGACAGAGCAGGGTCCCTTTACAGAAACCTTGAAGAGTTTGGAAAAGGAATGACAGAGCAGGGTCATGTCTGACAGCAGAGAGTGGAGCTCAGGAATTGCTTCCACTCTGGAGTTCAAATTAAGTGCCTTAAATTTCTTCACTCCTAAGGAATTTAGAAGAAGAGTCTCTTGTTACATACGGTGCTTAGCACAACAGAGACCGCTCCGGTCTCTAGGCACTGCTGCAGCACAAATGATTCAGAACACTAACGATCAACCATAATTACATCCTTCCTGAAGTAGAGATGACACATGAGAACACCAAAAATGAAGAGCAGGGAACTAACTGCGAGTTTATTCCGTCCATTAATGACCACCCCATATTCTGTGAGAACGTGAAAACGCCTTTTCTTGGATACAGTGGTGTAAATCCAGAGGATTCATCGCAAGCAAGCTTGAACTCCAGTGCGTTGCTTCCTCTTTCTAAAGGGGATGAACTCTCTCCAGTTGTTAAAACCTTTGCCCGCTGCTCTAGAAGTGCTGTGAAGGCAAAGGACTCCAGTAACTGTAAAACTGGTCTTCAGATGCCCCGCAGAAACCAGCAAAGTGGTCAGAGACCAGCGTCATCTTCAACACTGACACGCAGAAACCGTGTGTGCCTGGCATGAGTTTGTTGGGACTCAGAGTTTGCAGTGGATGTACCCTTTTCCTGCCAAAATTGTCATGTGGTGATGCATATTGGGTAAGATTTTACACAGCCTTTCATAAAACACTACTCAAAATCCAGAGGACCTTGTCAAGGGGAGGATGGAGCTGCTTTTCAGAAGAAAAGGACTAGAAGGTGCCGTGGCAAAGTCCTGATCCGTATCTTCCTCGGTAAAATTTCTGCGTGGATAAGAAGCAACACTTCAGTCTGGACCAGTCCATGCTCCTTCTTCCACTTCATGAAATGCAGAGGGCAGTTTGCAGCACAAAAACAACGTACTGGGAGATTCCCCACAGCCGGCGGGATGCGAGGAGCTGGAGTTCGGGCCACATGCCATGGCAGTGGTAGCAGCTTCCCTTCGGCTTGCTAGAGCCAGCCCAAATTTCAAGTACAATCTTAGTGTCCGGAGGGAATTCACCATCGGTTGGATAAAATGTAGCACACACAGAATTCGCCTGCATCCTTGTCTGGGAGAAAACGGGATTCAGGAGAAAAATGTGCCATTAAAGCCCCCCCAGATCCCGGGAAGACCCACTGGTTTTCTCTGTGTGTCGGTTCCACACTTGACATAAGATGATTCTTGCACACATATCGGTAGTTTCTGGCTCTAGTGATTTTTCTGTGCATCAGTAGTAAAACTCGTGTAAGGGTGTTTAAAGTCCACCCTCTGCTGCAAATCCCTGGATAATTCTAACACCAGGGATAATTCTAACATTCTTTGCATCCGTGAGGATGACTTGCTGAGCGACCAGTGGTTTCCTGCATTTCACGTTTGAATTTTTTTTTATTTTCTTTGCCTGCTTAGATGATGGGCTCTTATCCCACCTACGTGCCATGCTCCATCCTGGTGGGAACCTTGAGGGACAGCTACCATAATACAAGGAATTAATCATACGAGTCATGGCTTCTGGTTCTAATCAGGAGTCAGTTCTAAAGGCTGATCTGCAAAACGACCCTCATGGACAAATCCTCAGAATTTAATAGGGATTAAATCAACGGAGTTTTCATGGAAATCAAATTATATTGTGTAGAAATTGTTCCATAAACAGAACACAGCAGAAAAGGCGAAACTTCCTTGATTCTTCCCTGGATTTTACAGAAGAGGTATAATTTCCTCATACCTTTCCCTAGGTAACCCAAAGTTATTTGATTAAAAATGACATTTTTCTATGTAAAGGCATAAGATTTTGTTATAAAACCTCAAATCAGGACACTGAAACCTGCAGAAAGGCGATTTTGTACGAGGGCAGTGATGTCAATTCCTTTCTTTGCTCCAAGGAACATAGCTCCTGCTCCTCCCTCAGGCTCCCTGGAAGCTCTGCCTTCTTGTTAGCTGATGGGGTGCAGTAATTCTCTTCTGTTTCTATCTCTGGCCACCATCTCAAGTTCACACACACCACATACATACATTAAGGCGCATACAGAAAACAGGCCAAGTCCACAACCTTTTCTCCTAGTCCATATTCCGCCGTTCCTGAATTGTGATGGTAAATGAACCTTGGCTATAAGCTGGAGAGACTGAACTTGCAAAGTCACTGCTGAGCTCTGGTGGTTTGGATAGATGGAAAAACTCTAACCCTGAACAAATTGCGCTGATTTCAGCAGGAATTTGCTGATACCCAGCGTCCATTTCTCAGAATCAGGCCCATGTTTGCACTTATCTCTGTGCTGATATATAACTCCATATTTCTGTAGTTGCTTTTAGTAGTGTTCAGAAGCACTTTTGTAGGCATCTACTCAGTCCTAATCCTGATCCTGATTTAAGCTCAACGTGAGCTGGCAACGTGCACTGGCAGCCCAGAGAGCCAGCCGTGTCCTGGGCTGCATCCAAAGCAGCGTGGGCAGCAGGGTGAGGGAGGGGATTCTGTCCCTCTGCTCTGCTCTTGGGAGACCCCACCTGGAGTACTGCGTTCAGCTCTGGAGTCCCCAACATCAGAAGGACATGGAGCTGTTGGAGAGGGTCCAGAGGAGGCCACAAAGATGATGCAAGGGCTGGAGCACCTCTGCTATGGAGACAGGCTGAGAGAGTTGGGGCTGTTCAGCCTGGAGAAGAGAAGGTTCCAGGGAGACCTTCCAGCACCTTCCAGTACCTAAAGGGTCTACAAGAAAGCTGGAGAGGGGCTTTGGACAAGGGTGTGTAGTGACAGGACACGGGGCAATGGCTTTGAACTGAAAGAGGGGAGATTTAGATTGGATCTAAGGAAGAAATTCTTCACTGTGAGGATGGTGAGGCACTGGACCAGGTTGCCCAGAGAAGTTGTGGCTGCCCCATCCCTGGAAGTGTTCAAGGCCAGGTTGGATGAGGCTTTGAGCAACCTGGTCTAATGCAAGATGTCCCTGTTCATTTCAGAGGGGTTGGAACTAGATGATCTTTGAGGTCCCTTCCAACCCAAATCATTCTATGGTTCTATGATTCTATGATTGTGCTCCTCTATCTGAACAAGAAGACAAGTGATCCTTGTCATTCCAGTGAACAAGAACTTGTGATTCTTATAAAGAAAAAGCATCAGCTCTGACATGCAGAGATTACAAAGGGACGATGCATCTTGGCGAAACAGTACCCTTGTCAGATGGGTGGAGGACAGCGGCTGGGGCCAAGGGACAGGCTCCTTAGGCATGGCGTAATTTGGATTTTGCACTGAATCTTTCACATCCATAGCATATTCCTAATGTGATGGGCAGGACTGAAACAGAACTGCAGCCCCCCCAACAGCTGAGGGAAAAATAGCTGCAAGAAGAGAGTAACTGCTATTCAGTGTGGTGGTTTAAGAGAATCATTCCTGTTCAAATGTATAGGGCTGTTAGTTCCAGTATGCACTAGGGCAATGCCATTCCTACTGTGCACATGTAACCATTTTGGGGAGCGTTTCTGCCAGTGGCCTATGTATTTCAGCACATGAAGTGGCAGCCCCAAGTTCAAATACCAAAGACGTTCACACACACAAGCCTGTGCAAATCAATGAGATCTCAACAACTGATTATTTGCCTTAGCATAATGTTAAAAATCCTGTATCTCTACTAAAAAGCAGAGTCTTTGGCCAAGATCTTCCTTTTCTGCTTTATTTTGGTAGAGTAGAGCACGGTGGCTGCCCACTGCTCTGGAAGTGGCTTCATTTCAACAACAATGATGTTCTTCAACCTCCACAGTTGGCAATGCAAAACTCAAGCAGATATGAAGAGGGCACTATCACTCTAGGCAGCGGAGACTAAGCAGGAAAAAAAAATAAAAGGCAAATGTTCGATGCTAACATTATATGAAGTCCCAAGGAGATTTGGAACAGGAGCAGCAGAGGAGTTACAGTTTCCTTTGTTCTGTTAAAAGGGAAAAGGAAACACATCAGGAAACCAGACTGTGGAGCACAGGAAGTCTCACTTTGGCTGATAAAAAGGAACTGATGTGAGGTTGGTTCAGATGCAGTTATAAGTCAATCAAGCTTGGAACAACAAGAAGAGCTATTCAGAAGAAACCAGAGCACCAAATTCTGCTTTTAGCTATAAAAAGGGTATTTTAACCTCTCCTAATCTTTTCCTTATCTTCTTTTTTAAAAGAAAGCTGCTATAAAAAAAGAGTTTAAGAATTTTCTCATCATACAAAATCGGTTTCCCAAACTCACCACACCTTCCACTGACCCCACCATACCTTACTCCAGTTTCTTTTTTTCACTCATCAACCAACATCAAAAACTATACTCTTGCTGATTTATCTCCTCCCCTCAGACCAAAACCAGCAGTAGTTAACAAGGGCAGGTTTTTTGCTGAGTGAGAAATCAGCAAATGACTAATTAAAGGCTCTCCTGCCCGTTATGTTATTTCCACTCCTTCTGCACGATTGATAAGTGTGGCCCAGTACGCTAACGTTCAGTTCTGGGTGTGCAGCTCTGCCAGCCTGGGGTGGGGAGGGGGGATCATTTTTTTTTAAGTGCTTCTTACTCCTTTACAGCCCTGTGGCCAGTTGAGCTCTGGGTTAGTCTACGCTGGAAGAACAGGAACAAGGTATATCCAAGTAAACTTAGCTACATCCACAGCGTTTACTACAGGAGGCTCTACTAAGCTGTGTTTCTGACTGTATTTTAGAAAAAAAAAAAATCAAGAAAAGAAAGAATGCTTGATATACACAGAGAGCCAGGGTCATTTTCTTTACAGCATCATACCAATGCTGAAGAGAAGCAAAGGCTGAGATTTTGCAGGATGCCTGTGCGATTTAGCCGCACTTCTCCCATCTGTTTCCAGTGGCAGTTGTATATTCAATGCCCTTCAGCCAGTTTTGCAAATCTTAATCTACATGTTTACATATAGAATCAAAATACTTCGTAAAGCTCCTGGAAAACAGCCTGGGTTTTGGAGGGAACAGCTACCTTGAAAAATTAATGAGTGTTACAGGCTTCCAATACCTTTACAAATCAAGCTGCTCACTGAGATAAACATGCACTTACACACCTATTTTTAGGGCTCTGCCTTGAAAACATAGAAGCAAAACAGAATTAGATGCATCAGAGTGTCTCTGGTAGCAAATACTGATGGTCCCTGTCAGGTCATTATTTCAACGTTTTGCCTTTGGTGCTGTTTGACGAACAGAAGGTTTATTGGGACATACTTAAATGTCTCCAACAGTATCATACATCTCTTTTGGTTAGGTCTCTGTCTTACAGCTAAAAAAAAATCTTTTGGTAGCGGAGGTGGGGGAGGAGGGAGGTAACGTTTGCGGCTTTGCTACAAGAGACAGGTTTCTAGATCAGTGTTACTAGCTGTGTAGATACGCATCAGTAATTATGCAGCCTGGCTAACGAGAGGAAGAAAGAAAATAGGCAGTAGATGCATTAATAATTTGAAGGCTTTGATATTTGGAGCTCAGTAGAGTAGATTCTACATTGTCTTGTACCATGCGTTGCTGTTTACACCAGCACGACTTGGGTTGGTGGTAAGTTACTCCATCGACACCCCGACATGACACAGCAGACAGGGTAGCAAAGACGTGGGTCTGCCATCGGGCGAATTATTTCCAGAAGGAGGCAGAAAACCGCACTTGTGTGGTGGTATTTTGGTCTGTGTTTTCAAAACCAGCTATAAATATGCGCTCACAGCCTTGTAAGAAAAACATTTGTTCACTCGGAAAGTGTGCTTAGGCATCACCCGTGGAAGTGCGACAGGGCTTTGTCTACACTGAGAAGTGCACTATTTACACACCGTTTTCACACTACGTGTGCGTGGCCCGCGCACGTTCCCACGTGCACTGGAAATAGATCTGTTGTTCAATTGAGAACAAAAGATCCAAAGAGAATTTTACATTTGGGGGGAAAGTTGGCTTCAAACCAAGCTGTAGACCTGTTTTTTTTCTAAGCAAGCCGTGCACACATTCATGCATGCTCTAGGACTAACGCCATGCAACGTTAGATGTTCAGCAAACCCACAAATATCTGAAAATCTGAAGTTAAGGTTCCCTTGGCTCCTTTAATTTTCCTGCTTGTGCATGTTTGCACTGAGATGGGACATAGGGTCTTTCTTTAAGTGATTAATCTCAAGCAGAAGGAGAAATTTTCCTTTTTCAAAGGCAACTTACAGAGTGCTGTAAAAGAACTTCACATACTGATGTTTTACTGGGAGAAAAAGAACGGAAGATGCTCCGTGTCATGAGCTTGTACGTTCACGAGTTCTAGGCCTGATCCTTCTGAGAAGATGTGAACTGAAATCAAGAGGAAAGCCTTCTGCAACATCAGGAAAGAGAGACCTGAAGGAAATCAACTTCCTGCAAAAATTGCTATAAATGCCCTTCCCCCAGCATATGTCACCTTATCAGCACATCATCTAAGGCCTCGCTTCGAGGTGCAACCTTACCCTTTTCTTCTCTTGATTTCTGTCCCTTTCTCGTAACACTCCAGTGAATAGTTCCACTCTTACACACCAAGACCCCAGCAAAACTCTCTTTAGAAGAAATGCTGCAAGGAGTGATACAAGCTGGGCCTCTTCTCCCCATCTTTCAGCAGGAGAATCACAAAATTACAATAAATAACTAAAATAAAAGCATCAAATCCTCAAGACATGCATGCTACTACTTAAAGCAACCCACATCCTGTTAGGGTAAAATCCACAGTGGTGGAGAGAAACTAGTCAAGGCTCTCAACCCCTCTTTAAAGCCTCTGAGTGAAACCCCAAGTGCCTAAAATCCAAGCAGTTGGTGCTGTTTTGTTGTGTATTAGGTTTGCTTCGGACTAATCTTCCTTCTGGTATTGGGAACAATTCTACTACAGAGTAGCAGAGCTACTCATTGTACCGCCTCTGAAATAACTTTCCCAGTGTTTTAATTTTGTAGCAAACGGGAGTTAGTACTGAACACCTCGAGCCAACAGCACACAGCGTGATTGTAAGTTTGTATTAAGGCAAAAGGAGGGCATTTACGTACAGATCTTGGAGGGAAAATGAAACAGCATTATGAAAATATCCCAGTTAAAACACGTTTCTAACAGGTTTTTGCTGTTATGTATTTAGAAAGCCATTATGCAATAAAAACATCACCTGGATAGGGACTAGGGACATAAATATCATCATTTATGCCCTGAAAATTTCACATGGTCTTGTTCAAAATTGCTTTTGAGGGACAGCAATGTGGAAAGTCTCCAGTGAATAAACATCTTTGTGATTTTTTTTTTCCCCCCAGTCTGGAGATTAAGAGTTTTGCCCTAGGAGTCAATGCCTTTCTTGCCAGGAAAGGCCATCTCCAAAAGGCCAAAGCCAGGGCAATTTAAAAATGGCAAAACAGCCGTTTCAACTTGCTTAAAAAGGAAACATGTTCTTAGTTTGAGATCTTGATGGCCAAGTTTCAGGACGGCGGCGAACGCCTACAGCTCACAAATGACAAGAAACAGTGATTGCAATAGAAACCCTACTCCGCCCTTTGCCATAGCAACACCAACATACAAGTTGTCTTCTCGTGGCAGGAGACGAGTATGGTTGTCATCTGCTCGAGTAAGGCAAAATTTTCACTGAATGTCCTTCAAATGGTCTGTCTCTTATGTCCAGAACAAAAGGATAAACATGTTTCCACAGAACGCAGGCAGCAGTTACCCAAAATACGCTTTTTTTTCTTAAGAGTAAGTCTTCAGCAAGTGTATTTACTTTATTTACTGTCCACGTGTGAAGTGGAACTGAAACAATTAGACCAGTTTGAAACCACACCATTTGTTATTGTGAGGAAGTCCACGCATGGGCATCTTGCTGAGATTTGATGTGCCCTTTTGTGATTTCATTTGAGGCCATAAAAGCCAAATCCCTCAAACACAGTGTAAATTAAGTCAGAGTGGGATATTAACCTAAAGAAGATGTGATCTGTAGTATCTGGAGGCATGTAACAAAAATATTATTGGCTATTTAAAATTAGGGCAAACATAGGCCATCATGAGGTTCACTGGCTCCCAATCATCTTTTGCAAGTGTCGTTCACAGAATATGAACTGAATATGGAAATGCACTACTAAAGGTAAAGATTTGATGGGACAAGGGGTGATGGCTTTAAACTGAAAGAGGGCAGATTTCAATTGGATATAAGGAAGAAATTTTTCACGCAGAGGGTGGTGAGGCACTGGTTGCCCAGAGAAGCTGTGGCTGCCCCATCCCTGGAAGTGTCCAAGGCCAGGTTGGATGAGGCTTTGGGCAACCTGGTGTAGTGGAAGGTGAACCTGTCCGTGGCAGGGGGGTTGGAACTAGATGATCTTTGAGATCCCTTCCAATCCAAACGATTCCATGATTCTACGATTCTATGATTCTTTTTCCATAAAAGACCTTAAAACATTGCTGTAGAGGTCCCTTCCCAAACCAGCCAGTCTGGCTCTTATGTCAGGTATTGAACAGATTAGTTGAAAAATGCATCAAAAAGTGCCTCCTGCCTCCTCGGTCAGTGATCTAATTCCCCTCAAGATAAATAATGGTTTATGAAGACCCAATGCTGTGGCTCAGCAATATCACACGTGCCATAAGTCAGCGCATGATGGGGAAAGATGACTTACAGTCCTGGTCTGATCCTGTAATCCATGTTTATACACATGGCATTCCTCAGCTTTGGGCTAAAAAACTCTGAAAACAAATCCACAATTTGCACCTGCACACAATGTCCACGGAGGATGCAAATGTAGCCCAGGATCATCCTGACCACATCTATTGTCTGGCTGTGCTCCGTTTGCCAGGAGCGTGTGACTGTGAGCCCTTAGAACAGCTCAAGGCTACAGCAGATTCACCCCTTTCCTGCAAAGTCACCCTATAGTTGGGCAGTTAAATTATTTCACAGAGGCAAAACCAACCATCAGAGAGTCTGTCATCCCAACTTCTTCTGAATGGCCTAAAAAGATTAAGTACAGGATGAATATTGGGAATTGAAGGGTGAAGGGAGAGATTTTTATAGTAGGCTGGACTCAGACTCCTTCTGCATCTGCAAAGTGTCCAGTTAAAAGTCTTTGGCTCGATTAAAACCATTAGTCCATGGAATAGTTTTGCATAGACACGACAAAACAATCACTTGTATTGTTTAAATTGAAGACAATCACCTGGAATGAGCAAAACTTTCCCATTTTTTTTCTGCGCTGCATGGCACTTATCTTCTACACAGAAACGTATATTTCTGAGTTGACAGGGGGAAGCGTTCCTTAATCACACTGGTACCCAGATTTCATCTGGTCAGTCAGCATGTTCTTGCTCTAGGTAACAAAAGAACCTTTTTCTGGGTTTTTATTTTTGCTCTCTAGTCACTTACGTGCATCTTTCTGCCATATTATTTCCCACCCTAAACGCACAGCTTTGAAAGAAATCAAATGCATCCAACCTACAGGAGAGCAGGCCTAAGGATACGATTGCTTTTAAATTGCTTTCCTCTGGATACAGTACGGATTTGCTTTACCGTGTCCTAGAATTTAGAAAATCTACCCTGAAGCTCAGCAAGTTAAAAACATCTAAGCATCTCAAGCCACATCCTCTCCCATTGCCCTTCACCTGCGACAAGGTGGCCTAACCCCTTCCTTTTAACGGTGAACTGCAGCAAACCTGTCCATGAGGGGGTCTGATCCTCCTTGGAAACCCACTCTTTCTCTCCCCAGTAAGAAAATTTGGAAGAAATCTCAGATAATCCTGAGGGCACTACAGAAGCACGGACCTAAACACACAGTACAGAAAAGGGGTGAATTCTAGGAGGAGGCAAACGGGACACAGAGACCTGCAGCAACTTGCTGATGGTCCTGGAATCGCTCAGTGGATGAACCCAAGAGGAGATACTGGTGTATCTGGATGTCATTTCTCTCAGCTAGAACAGCCAAATTATTTCTGGACTATGAGTGAAGCAGGACAGTATAAGAAAAGGCTGCAGAGCAGCCAGCGAGCAGATCCAGGAGCTGGGGCAGTGACCTGGGACACAGTTGAGTTCCTCCTTTCGCCACAACGTGACTGTAGGCCTGGCTGCTGAGTATTGCAGTTCCTCATCTCCAAACCAGGGGGGGGGTGAGGGGGGGGGGGTAGCAACAACACTTTGCAACACGGAGAGGAGGATCTCCCCGTAGGCACCATGAGCTACGTGGGTCATGGGAATACTTCAGCACCTTTCAGAGGATGGTGCCGGGGGGGCTCGTGGCCCATGCAGCGAAGCAAGTCCATGTGTGCGCCGCAGCAAATGTACAGATGGGGAATTTCTGCACTTTCACTGCACGATATTTAGGGCTCCGCAAATCAAAGGAGGTTGTGGTGCATTAAACGTATCCTGCAGGAGGGCTGGGTTACTTTTGCTACAGATCTGAGGAGGTGGTGGGGAAACGTGTCTTATTCCTGCCATACCTCCCAAATTTTGTGCTTTCACTGCTCTCCTTTCCAACATTCACCCTTTCATTCCCTCTTTCTTTCCTTGTCCTGCCCATCTCCTTCCCTCCCCTTTCTTTGGAGACCCTTCCAAGCAGTGCTGCACTTGTCACAAGCTGCAATCTGAGGGAGAAAGTTTCAGTTCCTGCCAGTTTGCAGCTTCTTTCTCCCCAGGTCAGCAAAAAAAGAAAAAAAAAAAAGGACAAAAAAAAAAGACTACTTTTAAGAAGAGATCAACACCCCACCCAGGCGATAGGCATCTTTCGAAATCCTCCAACCCAAACACACCCACAGCGTCTCTCGCTTCAAGGCTCTTCTGTTCGAGCTGCTTCTGTACTGGAGCGCTCCCTCCAAGAAGAGCTCGTAAGAATCTCACGAGGGTCCCCCAAAGCAAGAAAGCCAACTCTCTGCTGCTCAGGCTTTCAGAAACAGCGTGAGCCACCTCCAGGAGCTTGGGAAAGGCTTGGTTTATCTCCGCGGGGGCTGAAGGACCGGCCAGTTGAATGAGGGGACAGGAGGGGGAACCACTCTCCAAGTCCCAGCAGCGTCCTCGGTTGCTCAAGGCCACCAGAGGTTGGTTATGTTGGTGGTTTTTTGCCACACTCTTTGCTTCCCCTTCCCCCTGCTTCGCCCCAAGCCAGGGTGATGTTTCTCCTCCAAACCGCCCCGTCCTTCGCTTTTCTCCCCCCTCAAAAAAAAAAAAACAAAACAAAAAACAAAACCTACTGGAGGAAACGCACGGCCGACCCCCAAACCAGCAGCGCGTTTCAAGCAGGGCCGGGCGAGAAAATCCGAGCCGGCGGCCACCGAAGCGCCGCGGGCACACGTCTGCGGCCGGCTCGGAGCCACGCTCGCCTCCCGCCGGCCCCGAGCAGCCCCCCACCCCGCCGCGGGCGTTGCGAAGCCCCGGGGGCAGGAGCTGTCACTGCCTTTCCGCCGCAGCCCGCCAGGTCCCCGGGGCCTCTCCGCGGGGGCGGGCAGGCGGCTGGTCCCGCACCGCCCCGCCGAGCCGGGTACGAGCGGGTGGGCCGGCTCCGGAGCCCCCCGAGCACCGGGGAGGCGAAAGGGAGAGCCCCGACACGCTGCGGCGGCGGAGGAGGAGGAGGAGGAGGACGACGAGGAGGAGGAGGAGGAGAGACCGGCCGCTTCGGGGCGGATGGACGGAGCCGGACCCCAACCCCCGCGCCCCTTCCCAAAGCCCCTCCTGGCTGGAGGGGTCCCCCAGCCCCTCCCTGCCCCCCTTACCTTAATAGTGCCGTCCATCTAGAAAAACTTCCAGCCGGTACCAGCAATATTCCACACATTGACCCGGTTTAGCCTGCAACGAAGCCTCCTGAAGTTTTTTTATCCTTCTCTCTCTTTTCGCTTTTCTCCCTGCCCTTCCAGCGGTTTTGCTTCTCGCTCCGTGCCCCCTCTCCTCCTCTCTCCCTCCCTCCCTCCCTCTGTCTCTCTCTCTCTTTTTTTAACTTTGGTTGTTGCAGCAGAGCGAAAAAGAGACAGTTAACCGGATGAAACGTTTTTTTCTGCTAATTTTGGGAAGTGAAGTCACTCGAGGAGGAAACTTTCGTCTCTCCGCTGGTCCTGCCTTCTTGATGAAAATATATATATTTTACATACAGGATATTTGCTCCATTTAGATAAGAAGGGGCAGAACAATAGCTACCTCTGGCAGCTCCTGTTTGTCACTGGGGCAGCTGGTCCAGCGCAGACCTTCTTGCACCCCAGACCGTGTTAGGGAGCGTCGTGTGTCATCCCACAGTTTAGTTTAACGTGGGTTTGTTTTTTTTTTTTCCTTCTTTTGGCTGGAGCAGCTTTAGCCTGACTCACTGAATTTCCGTCTCTTCCCACAGATTTTTTTATTAATGCGTTTTCCAGTCACAGGCAAAAATTAAGGGGAGAAAACCGTAAATACAATTCGGTGGCGGCAGGCAGAGAGAGAAAATAAAAAAGTCAGGCGATTAAAACGTATTTAAAACATCTTTCGGGCCCCTTCCTTCACGCTTCCCAGCAAGGAGTGGGAGACGAGGGTCCAGTCCCTGCCAGAAATGAGCGGTAAGTGCAATAATGTAAGAGAAACGACTCCAGCAATTAAGCACACGCTGGAAAAGGGGCTGCGGGAAAGCGGAGGCTCTTTTCCACTTTCACCCCTTCCCTTCAATCCCTGTCATCTCGAGGGTTGGGATACCGGGCTCTGAATCGAGGAGAGCCGGATGGATGAAAGTCCATCCGCTTTATCCAGGGGCTGGGAGTACCATCCCCAGACTCTACTCACAGTGCAAGTTTCTCGCTAAATTGTTACAACCCCACTCAGCCAGGATAAAAACCAAAACTCTTTGTAAGCTAAAAATGACCCAAATTTACCATAATTGTCAGATTATGAATTTTTCCCGTTCCTGGATGCCGTGTCAGAATGGGCAGTGCAAAATCCCAACCGCCAACCTTTAAATCTCATTTTAGACCTGGCGAGCCCCTGACGTGCAATTCTCTCTTTCATTCGAACGGGAGCGATCGCCAGAAAAGAAACGCGTTTTCCTTTTTTCCGGGAAAGGCTGAAAACCCTCCGAAGGACCGAGGAAAGGAGACAATACCCGCCTGTCCCCCTGCACCCCCTCGCAAAAATAACGAGCAGCTACCAGCGGAACACATCATGCAACACTTCGGGCGTCCTTTATTCCCCACTTCTGCAAAGTGCTGCAGCCCGAGGAGAAAAAAAAAAAAAAAAAAAAAAAAGCAGAGGGTGGAAGAAGAGGAGGATGAAGCCAAGAAAGAAAAGTGTCAAAGCGGGAGGACGCTCCTGCACGTCAGATCTCTCGGGGGAGAGGATTTACCTTGTCCAGTGCCAGCTGAGTCCAGGCTTTTTGTTTCCCCCCTTGTCTTTAGTCCAACCACGGGGAGGGGAGCGGGGAGAGGGGGGGAAGGGAATCAAAATTATATCCAAAGTTATTCTGCACCCGCCCCTTCCAAAATGGAAATGCAAGAATGCCACTAGTGTTTCTACTGGGCTGCAGCAGAGGTGCCTTATTAATACTTTATTTCTCCAAGCCCGAAGCTGGCAGGAGGGAGCAGCAGATCCCTCTTGCCCCTCCCTCCCCCCCCCCCCTCCCCCCAAATTAGCCTCATCAATTCAGCTGCAAGTTTTCAGTTCAGATGCAGACACGGGGCTGAGCGTGACCAGACCTGGAGGTTTTGCCTCGCTGTTTGCCAGCGATTGAGGCCGTCTGCAGCCAGGAGGTGAAGGGGGGGGGGGGGGGGGGGCAGAGGGGACAGCCCGACCGCCTCCCCTCTCCCCCCCACCCCCCCGTCCTCCCCCTGTCTGCTTTACAATCCAGGGGTCTGCGCTGGGGTCCCCGGAGAGCAGCACATCTGGATGCTGCTAGCGGGGTCAGGTCCCCCCTTGCCTAGGGCCACAAGAACTGGAGTTCAATTAAAAGAAATCACGGTTAACCCTTTCCTTTCCTCATCATTCTTTCTTTTTCCCTGCCCTCTCTTCCCCACCCCACCCCCCCCCCCCTCGATCCCGCCGCAGATACTCTCTCCTCCACTCTCCCTTCAGCGACCAGAAAAGCAAGAGGTTAAAGGGAAGAGTGAAACGCATCCTTTCAAAACCCAAATGGTTTCCTCTCCAGACAACACTCTCCACCAGCCCCGAAAAACACCGGGGGTGGGGGGTGAGGGAGAGGACAGGCTGAGGATCTTAACCGCGAAAGGAAGGGGAAAAAAAAAGAAAAACACCCTGGAAGGAGCCTCTGTCATCCACGGACCTCAAAGCATTTTGGTTTTAGGCTGCGTGACCGACAGGTCTTGGACAGGCGGGTTGGGGGGAGAGGCGGGGAGCTGAGAGCGGCGGGGAGAAACCACCTGAAAACCTGCCCAAGTTTAGGCGAGAAGAGCCCGACACCGGCAAAACGCCCTTTCCCCATCTCCGGGCTGCAGCGACAGCCAGGTCCGGCACCCGCAGCGGGTCCCCAGTGCTCCCCAAGGCTGGAAGATGTCCGACAGACCTCCCCTCCATCCCACCTCGAGATATTTTAGGAACCCAGCTCTGCATTTGATTGCCAGACGGGCACCATGACCCCCCAGGGGCTTATTTTGCATGTCTGAGGACGAAATGAAGCCTGTTCGGGTCACTTGTTAGATCGGGGCCATTCAGGGATATTCGCTGCTTTACCTCGCGCGTTTGGTTTCAAATGAGATTTGCTAAAAGTCCAATAGAGAAGGTAATGAGCGAAGCTGTTAAAGATTTTAACAGATAAGCTGAACAACCTACTATTTTCCTCTCAAATAATGTAACAATAGAATCTTTGCTTAATCATAGAATCGTAGAATCATCTTCCCCCCTCTGAAAAAGAAAAAGAAAAAGAAAAAGAAAAAGAAAAAGAAAAAGAAAAAGAAAAAGAAAAAGAAAAAGAAAAAGAAAAAGAAAAAGAAAAGAACCACCCTTGAAGTTATCTCAAACTTTTGGAAAAAGCTGGAATATTCATAAACTCCGTGCGCCAAACTCTGAATCATTCTAGGTGATTATTGTGGAGTGACTTTGGGTATTTAACCCTTTGAGAGGAAGGGAGCAAAGACGGGCAGGGTGATGATCACCGTGCGCAACTTTTAATCTGCTGCTCGACTTTCGGATGCGTATGTATATCCAGTAAAGGAATTATGATCCGTTTCATGTGGTTACCACCAAACATCTGGAAAATCATTTGATCTTGGCAACCACGGAAGATTTCAGATGTTTACATTGGGACAGGCTGGTAGAAATCGGTTACTCCTCAATTATTTTTTTTTATTTTTTTTTTTTTACTGCGCTTATGAATGAAACGAAATTCTCAAGTTTTTTATTAGGTCGGTATTGATCTCAAGCGCTTGGCATGTCCCCCCTTCCTCTCTTCGTCCTTACAATTGGGTTACACCACTGCCGAAAAGGTGAAAACGCCGGGTTTGGCGTGATTCGGTTAAAATTAATTAGGACACACTGGGAGGAATTCGGCTCGTGAGTGTTTCAGGTCCGGTATCAAAGGAGTTAACCCCTCGGTGTAGTCCAATGCCAGTCCTCTGTGGGACTACATAACCCCCAAAATCCGCATTTTCTGTCTGCAATTCACGCGGGATTAGCGGTCATCACTTCATAATTAGAACCGCCTAGTTATTCTGTAGGAATAAACATAATGAGAACCTTCGCGGGCCTCAGCTGTAGGTTAGAAATATTCTTTTCGGAGGGTGGGAAAGGAGTTTGGCTGATTTCACCCTCTCTCACGCGAACAGCATCACCTGAGCTCCCGTTAACCCCCAGCCTGGGACTGTCACTTCGAACTACCGCGGTGAATAGGGGAGGGGAACCCCAAAAACCAGCAGCTTTGTCACTAACTGTGACTAAATGTCCTCTTTTTTTTTTTTCTAAACAGCTTTATATATATATACACACTCACACATACCTTACGCTAGGGATATTGCGTGTATATGTTACATCTAGATAAAACTTCCTCTATAGACTACCCTTTCTAAAAGCATTTACAATATTTACCATCATTCTGTGCCCGGAGCTGTGTTTGCAAAAGGCCAACGTCTATTCTGGTCCAGTCTTTACTAGAGGGAAAATCTCCTCCAGCTTCAGTGAATGCTTAAAATTTTCGGGTCTGAGTTTCCTCTGGCATCGATTCGGTTGCAGAATGAAAAAACGCACCGTGTTTTGTTTATTTTCTAAACCCACAGTCTTACAAGCAAAAAGTCCAAACTACAGCCCTGGGATTTCATCCCCAGAAACGAATCTCAATTCTAAATTAAACTAATTGAGCAAACCTCTACTTTTCAGCTACAGCAATAAAAAAAAAAAAAAAAAAAAAAAAAAAAGAATCAGTAGCGTTTTCCAGCCCCACAACTGAAGGATCGGGTCCCTCCTTCCTCTTGGTCTACAGGAACAGCCCATGGGATTTGGGAACTTGAAGCCGGGAAGTTATGCCCTGCTAATCGGTCCTAAGTAAAACATAATGTCTTAAAAGTGGCGTGGAGAAGACGCAGTAGCTTTGAAGCTGCATCACAATTAGGCGAAGAGTGGGGTAACCAGTGTCCTGGCTCGTTTTATTTGAGCCCCATGTCCCAATAAACCAGCCCCCGCCCTCCCTTCCTCCCCCATCCCGCAATTATTGAAAAGCCGAGGCACAAAAAAACACAAAAATACCGAAGGCCAAAAAAACAGACGGCAGTGCACTCGCTCCAAACGTCTGGCCCCTCGCTTGAGGCCATAATTAATTTGAGATTTATTTTTATTGGAGAACCCAGTCTCGTCTGACCTTAGCCAAACAAGACTCCAGCTAGACCCTTGATGCGCTTGAATGGAACAGAATATTTCTCTCGAACTTCTCTTCAGGCGTCCGTGCCTGCTTTGAATTTGTTCCCTCAGACTCCATCTATTTGGAGATTTGCAGGAAAGATTTAAAGCATTTCCACCCCCCCTCAACTTAGCGTTCGCCTTCTTTTTCTTCCCTTTTTGCTCCCCTTTCCCTCCACACCTCCTCTCTTTCTAAACACAGGGCTGGGAGAGGGTAGGAAAGGCTGGAATACAAAATTCCCTGGATGCAGCGTGTGTGGTGGGGGGTGTTTTTCTGGAAATTGTGAAGGAATGGAGCCATTAGAAGGTCGCAGAGCTGGGAAGGGGGTTGGCTGCTCGTCTAAAGGCAGGAGTCACTGTAAAAGCTCGTCCCCGGTGCCCGAGAGCCTGGTTTGTTTTAAAAACCTCCAACACATTACATTTCCAGGAGGGAAACAGCGGTTCTCCCACCTTCTTCACCTAAATTCAACCTTGAAGGTAAAAGAGGGGAGAAACAATGTCAGCCCTTCCGCACGCAGTGCTGGGCTTGAGCACGGGGAAGAAAAGAATCGCTGGACACCGGGAAGTGGAAAGGGATTTTTCCTGTTTAAAATAGAGAGGTAGGTGCAAACAAGACCTAAACCCTGAAGCACCAAGTTGTCATAAGGCATTAAGCAGCCACTTGGTAAAGTCTAAGAGCTTCGCAGCACTTCTACCTCAAAGAAAAAAAAAAAAAGGGGGAAAAAAAGGGAGAACGATTCCTTATATACGC
Source organism: Tauraco erythrolophus (assembly GCF_009769465.1). Lineage (NCBI taxonomy): Eukaryota > Metazoa > Chordata > Aves > Musophagiformes > Musophagidae > Tauraco > Tauraco erythrolophus. The sequence goes on from NC_141490.1 coordinate 6,659,553, forward strand.
AGATTAATCATCACGAAGTGTGAGAATGACGTAAGATTTCACGGCAGCTTCTGCCCGTTCTAACCCCGCCGTCAAAGCTACTGCGATTCCCACCTTCTCGGGAGCTGCCTGGTCCCGTCCTCCCGAGGAGAGAGGAACTGAAGTTCTGCGGGAATTGCCAAAAAAAAAAAAAAAAAAGAAAAAAAAAAAAAGAGGCAAAACCGGCTAACGCCCTAGAGGATGCTCTCGGTAGGAGCAACGCTCCCTGAACTGCGGGGAAAAAAAACGGTCCATGAAGGCTTTGATTTTCCCTTTTCTGCCAGGTGAAGGCTCTCTGGCTGGTTTTAAGAGGGTGGTGCAGGTGTCTGTCTGCAATTCCAGCATCCCTGAGCACCTGTGGGATGAGCCGTGCACAGGTCCCTCTGCAGCATCTTGACCCATCAAGCATCATCTCCGCTGGGAGATTTGTGTTGCAAAAAAAAAAAAGTAATACCCTAATGAAATAATGGGATATTCTTCCCTTGCAACCTGTCCCCGAGCAGCCTTAGTGAGAAAGAGAACGTGTCCGTGTCAGGGTTTGTTGGTAGCCCTCTCTTGCCTGCTCCAAAGAAAAAAATCTCCCTGTTTTGTCCTTAAAAAAAATAATAATTAAAAAATCCCCCTCTCTCTTTAGGGCTTCTGTAAACTTTCCAGGCAGAGCGAAAGCAAGAACAAACCAAATATTGTTTCCAGCCACCCAGGCTATGTTCCCTCCATGAATATGCTTCTTTGTACGGTACCACAAACGTTATGGCTGCATGAAATCCATTTTTAAAGCCAGAAGTCCCACGCTTGCACCCTGGCTACTCCCTGGAGGAAAGTCCATCGTTGTGCTTGTTCAAAGGTCTGGGCTGGAGATGGTTTTCTGCACAAGCTCGCAAAGGGGAGCATCCAGTTGCTTTGTGGGTGTTCCCCAAAACTCTCCAAGGGGTCAGAGGGGGGACCAAACACGCTGCCTCCCCCAACAGTATTGGGTTTGTGCAGGTCCAAGGTGGCCGAGCGCATTACCTGAGCTGTTTCTGGGGAACTGCCTTGAATATCCCCATCCTCAGGAGACTGTTTGAAACATCATCCCCAGGAGCGGCAGAGGAAAGGAAAGGAAACGTAGGGGTGATGCCAGAATACCCGTTCCTGTGCAATGGGGAATGGTACTGCCCTCTCCTTTGGCTTTTCCTCCTGCACAGGCCAAGGGACTTCACCCAGTGGGTCTTGCCTCAAGCTAGCAGGGCTGGCACCAGGAGGAGGGAACGGGCTGGCACCAGGAGGAGGGAACGGGCTGGCACCAGGAGGAGGGAACGGGCTGGCACCAGGAGGAGGGAACGGGCTGGCACCAGGAGGAGGGAACGGGCTGGCACCAGGAGGAGGGAACGGGCTGGCACCAGGAGGAGGGAACGGGCTGGCACCAGGAGGAGGGAACGGGCTGGCACCAGGAGGAGGGAACGGGCTGGCACCAGGAGGAGGGAACGGGCTGGCACCAGGAGGAGGGAACGGGCTGGCACCAGGAGGAGGAAGGTTCACTCCAGTGCTGGGATGCTCTGCAGAGGCCCGAGAGGTTCAGGCGCTGCCTTGGGTGAGGAGCTGTTTGCAAGCTGGGGAACTGAAAGCAGAAGCAGTGACTTTCTCTGAGCGAGGAAGGGGGTGATAGAAGAGGAGATAAGCGTTAGGATGTTGCTGAAGGGCATAAGAAAAACACCACCCCTTCCAAAATTATTCTTGTGCCGCCTTTACACACACATCAAACCACAAACTGGCGGTGCAGAAGGGGAGGGAAGACCGCTGTGGTCCAGAGTAGCTTGTGGCAATGGTAGTAATTAAAAATTTAGTATTCGGAGGTCATGTTGCTTTGCTTATATCCCTAATTCTTTCCATATCCTTACAGCCAGGATTCCAGTGCTGTCTTTTAAAATTTAATTTCCCAATTATGTTACGCTTCATTCTCTAAAGTAAAATGCTCATGTTTAGATGAGATTAGCACCCTCTGATATACCGTAAATTATTAAGTACTTGCAGATCAGAAAGGCCCATAACGGTAGAAGGAAGAGAAATACTTTACCAGCCATGTAAAATAAACCACTAAGGATCTAAATTTTTTTATATTTATGATTTCCTATCCCTCCATCACATTAAGGCCCATACAAGAAGTGTAGATGAGAGAGAAGAAAGGGCAGTCCTGTCATCAGCAACACCCTCTCCGCTACAACATATTTTTCTGCACGAGGCACAGAACAAACATAAAGCTTACGCACACGATGCGTTTGTTGAAGAGGATTCAGAGAAGACACTGATCTCAATCTGGCTTTTTCTGCTGTGTAACAGGGGTAGTGTACACATCGCCAGCTGAGATCCCACGAAAGTAATAAATAAAATACTTCTCCCTCCCACAAGACAAGTAAATAAGATTTTCTGGAGAAGTAATGACATGAAGGAAAAGAATAATAATAAAAAAAAAAAAAAGACCTGGGAAGAGAGAGGAATTGGAACTCAGCGTCCTGCTTTTCAAACTTCTTGCTCACCACAACTTGGGAATTCCTCAAAAATCAGTGTGAGGAAGCAGGGAAGAGAAGGCAGGTGCTGTCTGAACCCAAACAGTGCCTTCTTCATACACAGCACTCTCATCCGCACTTGAAAGATGGAGAAACAGAGGAACGGAGAGTTGAAGGGTCTTGCTGAGGAACACCAAGCCCCCCCAGCAGGGCTTAGATCTGGATCCACGTTTCCTGACTGTCTACCTAGCTCGTCAGTCAATCCTACCTCTTCTACAAATAAGCCAGTCACTGTCAGGATCTCTCTGTTCAAGTCAGTGGAAACTGTCACCAAACTCAGAAGGGCCAGGGACTGACCTAACTGGTGTGCTTAAGGCTCTGATTCTTCCGAATTTAAGCACGTTCCTAATTTAAGAACAGCCTCATTGACCTGAATGAGCTACCCAAGCACTGCTTTGCACCACTGGTACTGAGCTGCCCAACTTCAAACTTTTAAGAGTCAATGGGAGATGTTTCCTTTGTCTTCAGAGGACTTTGGATCAGTCCTAGGAGACTCCTGCCAAAATCCTGGTGAGTTTTTTTTTAAGCAGAGGAACAAGCCATTTCCCCAATGACATTGGTGTGAATGAAGCTTTACAGACAAAATACCAAAGTCCTTGCCCGAAAGAACAGCAGCTGATGATGAAGGGTTGTAATAAAAGGCAGAGAGTTCAGCATCACACAGCTCAGTTATCCCTCCACTGCTGAGCCACTGGATAGAAGTCCAGCCTGAAGAGTTCTTTCTGGTGGATAAAACACATACTTATGTGAAGAGAACTTTGTCCCAGCACTTTGCCTGCAGGATTGTACTTAATGAGAAGGCTATCCCGACACAGTTACGGTCAGACTGGCTCAGTCCTGCTGGAATGTTAAATTATTTAGGCCTGCATCTTGGTTCCACTTAATTCAGAAGGAATTTTACTACTAACTGGAACGGCAGCTGGATCTAGCTTCACAACAAAAGGCAACAATACCATAAGATAGGATGTCAAAGGGCCTTCATCTCTTCATTGTAAACAGAGCACATCTCAGATCATTTCCCACATGCAGGAACTCCAAAGAGAAATTAATGCTAAAAGCTGGGCACAGACTGGGTAACATGTTTCTTTTCTTGAACTTTGAGTGAATTTGCTTTTGTGAGACTTGAATTTCATTTGTTTTCCACAGGGTTTCTATGCCAGAATCTGCTCCAAAGCTACATGAATTTAATAAACAAAATTAAATCACTGACATGCCCTGAAACACTGAGCTATGAGTGTGATTTTGGAGTATATCAACTGAATGTGGAGTCTTGACCATTCCCAGACAGATTTTTCCTTAGAAACCTGGTCCAGAGAGCTGCACAAGTTCACCCAATCAGGGAATACAGGTAATGCCACATGACCTGGGAGTCATCCCACAAACCTTGCATTTCAAATGCTAATATTCCTAACAAACTGCCCTCAAAATGAGCCATAGCCTAGGGATTATATACAGAAATCATTCAGTGAACCATTTCCAATAATATCTACGTACATGAAAAATCACAATTGTCTCACAGATCATTGGCTAAGGGGGGAAAAAAAAAAAGAGACAAAATTCCTGTAATAAATTATTCATTACAAATTATCCACCCAGCTCTAGTTAACACACTTCTGTGTTTCTTCAGCTTGGGAGAGAAGAGGTTTGTGTTTTAGATTTTCCTTAAGTGTTGCTGCATGCAGGGTTTGCCTTAAACGTGTAACCCAGATGTCCCAGGCTTGGTTTATTTACATTCTTGGGAACTGTTGTGGAAAAAAAACGATATGATGTCAAATATAATGCAGTACTCAATTGAGTTATAAAGGGACAAGGCTGTGCCAATCCTTCCTTGGTATTTACCTTATAAAAATGAAAGAGGCAGAAATGATCCATCAAAATAGATTCTAAGTTCCTTTTTCTTTTCTTTTTTTCTTAAAAAAATACAAAGAACTATTTAGAGTGCGAGATCTAGCAGGATTTGGCACTAACCATTATCAGTGAACCCAACTGAAGTCAGTTTGCCTACTGAATTGAACAGGAGCATTGCTCAAGGAAAACCATAAGCAGCACTGTGAAAGAAATCCCAGTATCATATAGCATTGCCTGGTGTGACAATCCATTTCTTCAATAACTGAAAGGGATGTTTTGGGTTAACTCATTCAATATTTTTCCCCTCTCCAAACCTATTTGGAAATGTACCTTTCAAAAAACCATAACTTCGCATATCAACTTGCATGTTAAATTCAGTAGTTGGCGCAGCAGAGAAGTAGAGGATATTAAATGAAATTTAGCTCTGGTTCAACACTCAGTGGTCTCTAGGAAATCAGAAAATTGGAAACCAATTTAAGAAACCACTGTGATACAATGTTGGTAGCACACCACTGCTATCATATTAGTTTCAGAGCAACAAACCTCTACTACAGTGTAATTCAAGACACCCTCACTATAATACTGGTTATAGTACGACCCACCAAACCCAGCACCAGTGCATTATAAAAGACAAGACCACTTTAACCCACTGTTGGTCCCTGATGATACAACTTTTGACTCAATCCTGCCTATTTCCAGAATGACAGCTGTGATAGCTGAGACTCTAACCTCTCTCCCACCAAAGGCAGAGGTTTTTTTTTTTTTTTTCCTGCTAAATTAAGTGACAATGGGAACGAGATTTTCAACGAATACAAATGACTGAATTTTGGAGGATTGTAATTTTTGACATTACCTGTTTAAAGATGCTGTCATGTCTTACCTTGACGTAAGACGAAGTGTCTGGTACAGTCTGAAACATCCTTAATTGTTTGATAGATATATTTAAAGGTCCTAAACTCGACCTGAAATTAAAATGAATATATCAATCAAATCATACACATGCATAGAGAAAAGCAAAGAAATAAAACATTGTTTAAGCAATAAGATCAGTAATGATATTTAAAGACAGTATCCTTCAAAGGACACAGAGAAACATCCACCACAGTAACTAAAAGTCAAGACTAAAAGTCAAGAGATCATCTTTTAGTCAAGACTAAAAGTCAGGATAGACAGGACTTCATAAAGCAGAGGTTTATTCCTATACTTTAACAACAATTTGGTTTTTCTTTCAGATTCCTTCACCTTCCTCAGGAAAAGAGCCTTCTTCACTTCTGACCAGGGCAGAGGGAAACGTCTGACGTTTGATTAACTGAATTTCTTAGCCAACAATTAAAAACCAGCTGAAACACTCATGTTTTCATGTCGAGGCTAGTTAACCCTATTGACTCGTATCCAAGGGCAGTTGCCTTTCGTGACTCATTGAAACCATTCCGAGCCATTAGCCTGGCGGCTGATTTCAAGAACCTTTCTCACCAATAATAATTAAACAAGAAATTAAAAAAAAAAAAAATAGCAGCGAGCGGAAGTATCATTCCAAATAGCTACAAACCCCCTCCCCTTAGGCTTGTCCTTTCTATTTCGGAGAGTGCCATGGCTCAAACACAGCGGTCCTTTATCTCAGGCTCGCATCGATGCGCTGCATCTGTTTTTATGTACTTTTAAGATTTGATGAGCAGCTTATGAACAGGTTTTGGGGGATTTTTTTGCCTTTCCTCCTCCCCTCCCTTCAAGTCATCACTACAGACATTAACAACGATCGTCAAAAATGTAATGGTGTGTGGGAAAATAAATCTGCAGTCACTAAAATATCCGACAACTATTATTTTTTTTTTTTCCTACTGGCTTCTCTCAGGATCTTTAGACCCCTTGGAAAGCGCCAGAAAGCAATTAGCTGACGGTAATTAGTGCATCGTTAAGAAGCACGAGCCATCCCACACAACCCCAATACAACTCCTAAGTGCTGCTATTCTGTCGTTCCCATTTTCCCGGGCTAGGAAGAGAAAAGTCAGAAGTTTACACAGAACTTACTACAGAAAATTATACTAGAGAATTAGAAATATGTAGAGTCGCGCACAAGTGGTCAATACTTCTGGGTTGGGTGGTTTGGGCTTTTTTTTTTTTTTTTATTCCCCTCCACCCCCCCCCTGCCCCCCAAGCTCTTCAGGAAAAGCTGTGAGGTCTTAACTTTGCAGCTAGTTCAGATCTAACAGGACCCAGGCACCGCTGATTAATCACGAAATTTGATTAATGGAGAAGCCCCCGCCGAGCTGGAGCTGTTCCCCGAGCTCGGGGGCTGCCACCCCGCCGGGGAAAGCCGCGCTCAGCAATGCCAAGGAGCCGGGAAACACCTCCGTGCCCCCCAACCCAACGCCGCCGCCTTGCTCCGAAACATCTGCTGCTTAAAAAAAAAAAAAAAATAGAGAAAGAAAACAAAAAAAAACCCACCCCTCCACAGCGCAACAACTCTGGAAAAGAAAAATTCGCTATCTGCACGTAACCCCCTCTTTTATTGATTTTTAAAGCATTTATTACGCGGCCAGCTGGCACAGGAGGGCAACCGATTCTAAAATCGACAATGTGTTTCTGATAAGTACAATTCTTTCTCCTGTCCTCCTCCCTCCTAACACGTTTCAGTTTCTTTTGCTTCTGAACTTGCACCGGGGGTTGGGGGGTAGGCAGAGTTGAGGGACAAGGTAAGTTTGCTTGGCCACTAAATTTTCTAAGGTCAGGGATTCACATCTCTGTTGCCCCTGCTCCCCTCTTTACCCCCGATCGGCGCTCCCCCCGCCCCCGCTTACATCCCTCTTCTGATCACGCGTGTTCATATAAATAAATACATCTGCACATTTGCAGCCAGCCTTAAGAAACCTGCTGTGGATTATTTATCAATCGTATGGCATCTGTCGCGATAGAAAAGGGCCTCTTAAACCACTTTTAGATTCGCCTCTTGTTATTATTGAAATGACTCACCTTTTACACCCTTTCCCCTCAACCAGTGGCAGAGCAGTTTGTAAAGATCCAGGTTGAGACCAAAAAAGAAAACTCCCCACCAGTTCTGGGTGACTACCCTGCCGCTGGAGTTTTGCAAAGAGGAGAGATTCAACTTGTTAGATCCAAAGCGGCGCTGAAGTTAAAATTCCCAGCCCATCCAGACAGGCTGCATCAACCAGGCATTTCCTCAGGGGGCTTCTGTAATGCTCGCAGCTCCAGGACGTGCTTTCCTTTCCCTCTCTTCTCTGCCCTCTACTTTTCATTTGATTTCCGTTTTCCTCCCCCCTTATCAATATTTCAGCTGTTCCCTCGGATTAATCATGGCTGTGTGACATCTTCGCCCAATGAGTCCGCCTGGCGCTACTCGCAACTTTAAAGAACCAGAAAAAAAAAAAAAAAAAGGCAAAAAAAAATTCACAACTTTCTTAAAAAAATATTGCTGAGGAGTCAAGCCGAAAAGAGACGCTGAGTGGAGCTCAAGTGCTGCTTTAAATCCCCTTTTTTTAAATAAGGAAGTTTCAAATATCCGTTTTTAAATCATCGTTCCTGACTTTGAGCTTTTTTGCCTGACTCTTACCTTGAAAATAGTTAACCCATTTCCCCCTGAAGCAGAACTGAAAATCTTACAGACGACTCCGCAGATGCAGACGGCTGGAAAAGCGAGACGAAATCGTCTCGAAACTATTCTGTCTTGTTGGATCAAGAATTCCGCCCTTTTCTCTGCAAACCAGAACCTCCAGACCCTTTTAGCAATTTAATGACACCCTATCAAATACTAAGGCATTCAGGGAGGGAAAGGAAACACATCTTCAATTCAGGAACACTTATTTCCCCGAGGGGGGTCACGTTTCTGGTGCATCTTGTCATCTCCGAAGGGTTCGCAGATAATATTTTGCACCAACCTGGGGAAGAAACTTCCAGGGATTTTAGTACGACATCAATTTTAAATGTAACCCTCAGAAGGGTTACCAAAACTATTCGGAAAATGTCCTTCCACTCTCTATTCTCTTTCTCCCTTTCCCTGCTTTGCCCCAAATTCCAACATATTGAAACATTTTTCTCCTTAATAAGAGGAACATATAAAGTGAAGAGGTGAAAGGGCAACTCGGGAGCCGTGCCTTGAGCTCCGCACACAATTTACTCTCTGGTAGACGAGGCGTTTAGCATTCCTCCCAATTTCCAAGGAAAACAGACTCAGACCTGTACCCAGTGACCAGGGACCTCGCCAGTGCTGCTTTTTAATATAGAAATTCTTCAGATTCTTGGTTATTATTATTGTTGTTGTTTGTGTTAAGAGAAAGAGTTTCTTAGGCAAGGTAAGGCGATGGGAGATTTTAGGAGGAAGATTTCGGGAAGATAACTTCCGATGGAAGGAAAAAAATCAAAGCGACGAGGAGGGACTCGCGAGGTGCGTAGGAGAGAAAGGGAATCGGGGAAAAAAAAAATCAGCGTTGTCATTTTTTAATGGGTTTAAACAAAAATCGGGTGCATCGGGGTTTAAAAGCGCCGCTTGCGAGGCTTAATCTCATTATTCTGCGGGGATGTGAACAACTCTTTCTGCGCACTCACAATCCAGTGACAGAACCAGATCGCATTTCAAAGTCATTTTTCATTCTTTTCTCACGTTTCCACGTGTGAATTACACAAAACACGGAGCTGAAGAGGAACCCCGAGGGCTTACTATTGTGTTAACAAAACCCCTTTTCCTCTCGTTTTCGTTGAGGGGCAGCTAACAGGCGTTTGCACCTTTCCCCCGTGCCTTTTCCCCGCGAGTTCCCTTTATTTTTAAACAAACGCGCCCAAAACCTCAGCCTGGCTCTGACAGGGACCACTAAGCACACGCACCCAATAACCTGCAAGGAAATAAACTTTAAAGGTTGGCGTTAACAAAAACTCAGGACTTGAAGCACTTACAAGTTCGGGGGGAAACGCTTGCCCTGAATCCTGAGCTGGGTTTGCTACCCCTTGTAATCAAACCCCGCAGTCGAGTCGAGAAACCCATGTGGCTAGTTGCAGTCATCTCGGGAGCTTTACTAGCCCGAAAGAAAATTGCTGGCAAATTGGAAACAGCTGTGGCATTGGAGAAAAAAAATAATAAAATAAATAAATAGAAAAAAAAAATCACACACACACACCCTTCCCACTCCTGAGCAGAGAAAGTCACAGGAGTTTTGTTTACATGACTAGCTCCAACGCAGACATGACATTTCAAGTTTTCACCAACAAAGCGTAGGTGACTGGTGTGTAAGCAACATTTCAACATTCATCACTGGCAGGGATTTTTTTACAGACGCCCATGAAATCTCTCCCTCTTGCTCCTAAGCGCTTCCAGTTGGCTCCTGTGGCAGCTGCTCTCGCCTGTGCCCATGCCCCCTTTAACAGGGTGCCGGCAACACAAACAGTGACTTAAAACCCCCAAAGAGTTGTATCCAAGAGGGCAGAGGGGGGAAACTTGACAAGTGCTCGATTCTCGTAAGCCTGTCAGACAATTGCTAGAACAAATGAAATGGTGGAAAAGCTCTGAGTCCTGCAAAATGTGCTCTTTTCATGTTTTCTATTTATTAGATACGTTAAGAGAAAACAGACTCGTATGAGTCCCAAATGTAGGCAGAGTATTAAAAGAGGCATGTGTATGCTCCAGCAATTACAGCTGAATTTGATTAAAAACGTCACGAGGACTGCAAAAGCAGGAGTTACCTGATACACTAACCCTGAGGTTGCTTTAGGATGAATTATAACACAATTCATTTTATTTTAATAGGTCGCTATAAGATTAACTGTTTAAGGATGGAGCTGTGCTATAAATGTTTACATCAAACCAGAAATAAGCAAGCTTGACTTTCTGGTTGTTTGGAAATAATGTTTATTACATTTTAAAGTTCCTCAACATGTTAATTAGAAATAAGGGGAAAGTATGTGAAGTCAAAAGGAGTCTCAGTGCTTGACATGTAACCACACACACACTTCTGTGCTTCAGTTTCTCTTTCCTCAGAGGAAAATGTGGTGATTTTTAACTGGCCATCATCATTTCCATATGCCATGGGGAAATAATGACAACAACTGTTTTCCCCCGTGCTCCTTTCACAGTCTTGATCCAAAATTTGAAGGCACTTCGTAGCCTGGGCCCAAATTATCAAGAACACCGGCCAAAGCCTGGGGTGATGATTCAGTCCGAGTAATCCAGTGAAATCCACCACCACAACAGCCAAATTTGTATATTTGGGAGGGAGAAAGCTTGGAGACCCATCTGTGACTGAAAGGCAAAATCACACAGGCCTGAAGGACTTCCCACTTTCTGTTCCCAAAGCAGGGAGTGTGTCTTTGAACTTGCTTTAGCTGGTACAAACATATCTGGCAGATAGGTCCAAGAGATGGAATAAAAATAGCCTCATAAATTTCCCCCATCAAGAAAGAAAGGGTGAAACAGAGAACTACCATGGGGAGACGTTTGTCTGATTTTTCATCTGGAGTACTGCTGGGGAGTTTTTGGATAAGATAAGAACCTCTCTGTGGCTGTGCTATCTTTAAGCAACATCTAATATAATAGGTACTTGTGCATGGCTGGAACTCTAAGGAGCAGTTGAATTTAACTATCATTAGTCATAATAGTACCATATTGCTGAAATTAAATATTAATTCTATAGGAAATGTCTACCTGTTAAAATTTATTTTCATTTACGATCGACAAGAAGGGCAAAATCAGAATTTTAGCATGAAAAGGAATTTCTGTAACATTTACTTCAAGGAAAACTGAAGTGATTATCTCAAAAAGGTTTCATTCAGAGAAATCAGAAAGACCCATTTCAGTGAAGATAAGCTGTTTCGTTTTCACTTGTCAATGCAACTAAAAGCACTTTGATAAATTCCACTGAAAATCAGCAAAACCGCTATAAATATTTTTGAGAAAAACATTTCGGCTTTGCTAAATCACTCTCTACCACGAAAACCACCTTTGAAATAGAATATGTTTCACCTTGGTCTAATATTAATGATGAATGTGATTAGTATATTAAAATAAAGAATCATAAATTACCGATAAAATCATTATCACAACAAAGGAAAAGCAGTAATTACAGAGATAAAATGAGGGGATAGGAAAAAGGAATTGCCATAATCGTTAGATTCTATGTTATTCTTGAAAAAGGAATGTTAGGTGAAGGTTCATCTATGTCCCAGGAATAATAAATTCCGCTTAATGGGAACAAGAATCTTTCACTTTTGCTGAACTGTCTCGATTTGAGGACATGTTACTGTTCGGATTATTTATTTTGATGAGTGTTCATTGAGAAGTTAGAAAAAGTGTGGGTTTGGTTTTGGTTTTAAAGACACAACTGTTTACAAAACATTGGAGTTTCCATTCCCCATTGTTTACAAACACTGGAGGAAATTATTTGCTGTCTATAGGATGTCATGGAATTCTCCTGTTAAACCAGTGTTGGCTAGTGGCTGGACTTTCGTGTTTCTTGGTCCACGTGTTTTGTTTTTCGTTCTCTTTCTTACCAGACTCCAGAGATCTCCTGCAGGTTAGGTTAGGCGGGTTATAAATGTTACAATGAAAGACATTTCCTGACCCAAACACAGTTTAACGGACAAAAAGGCAGGAAGGAAAGTTCAAGGACGGGGTGGTAAGACCTTAGGCCCCATGAAGGCATCTTGGTGGCAGAGGTGGGACAGAAATCGTTGCAAACCTCTCATGCCATGCCAGCTCGGATCCTCCCGAGCTTCGCACGGAGCCTCAGCTCTCCTGGGCTCTCACCACTGTCGATGTGTCCCCAGTGCTGCCTTTTTACTGGGGCTTTTGTGCTCAGCCCCATCGATGTCGCCTGTCAGCCGTGCCGCACCTTGCAGAGGCTTACCTGAGCCGCCATGGCCGCCGGTGACATGGCTACCACCTGCTCCGAGGTGCCCAAATGGAGACGGGTCATGCTGAGGTCCCTTTCCGTGGCGGGGATGCCTGAGGTGAACGCCTCAGCCATGGGACGTGCCGGGGTCTCTGCTCCTTCATGGCCCCGGGGGACAAAATGGCGGGACGTGTCGTGAGGAGCACCCCGCCCTGTCAGTCAGGGGAGAGCGGCCCTCTGCGATTGGCTGTTCTGCCCCAGGGGGCGGGTCAAGTGCCACGGGCGACCAATGGGAAGAGAGGGGTGCTTCACACCTCTCCAGAGGGGCAGGGAAATGGCGGCCGCGCGGCTCCCCACAGCTGCCGTGGCTGTTCCTCTCCAAAATCCCTCTGCTCCCACCTCCGTCCCGCTCCCTCTTTTGCGCTTCCGCACCCTTTTCTCCCCTGTATGTCTACTGCGCCCCTTGAAGTAAATAATCCCCATATTTATCATCCCAAACAAGCCCCTACCGCTCTCCTTCGCTTCCATGTACCAGCACAAACACCTGCTGAGCTGATGCTAACTAGAAAAACAGAAGAAAAAAGGAAAAGAAATTAAAAGCAAGCCTTTTCCTCCAGCGGTTTTGCCTTTTAAGAAAAGAGAAGTAGCCGCAACCCTACGTTCACTGCGAAATTTGCTGTTACTTTGCTTTTTCGTCATCAATTTTACGTGAGGCATCTCTTCTGGGAGAAGAGAGGATCCAAATCTTTTTTTGAAACAGAAAACTCGAGGATGCCCCGATGAAGAAACATCTGGATCTCTAAAGGGGCTCCATCTGCTCTGGTGTCTGCAGAAAGACAACCAACCAAGAAAACACATCCATTGTTTCTTTCCAGAGGTTGATTTCTTGAAAACATCTCGCCTCGTGCTCGAGCTGCTGTGGTTGGTAAAGGAGGTGAGCAGGAGGGAAGAGAGCGAGAAGGAAGTCGGCTCCACCAAAAGGCAACGGAAACAGCTGAATGGATGAAAAGAGAAAAAAAAAAAAAAAGAAACAAACCCCAAGGTGAATTAAAGAAAAATAAATGGCTAAAACAGGAGCTTGATATGATTCCAAGTGTTTTGACATGGAAGCATGTTTCCCATTCCACTCCTCTGCAGAGAAGGTTTCTCTTCGAATTAGATGAACCGTAAAATAAAAAGGAAATTTAGAACAACACTGTAAAATGGTGTTTTACAGCCGTTTCTACAAAAGACTTTCCCTTGAAGAGCTCTTATACCTTGGGCCTTGTCTACGCACTATCATCAGACAACTTGGAGGGTACCAGTCAAATTAAAGCATTCCAGTGGCCGCTCCTTCCCAGCAAGGCTGCAGCCTTTTCGGTACAAAGGTGCTTTATGTGAGAATAACTATTCCCATATGGAAAGGAGCGACGATTTGGGAAATCTCTCTGGTTAATATTATGAAGTGCTTGCTGTGAGCGTTTGCTGTATCATGAAATGGCTCAAAGTCAGGGAATATTCCTGTTTGCTGACGGGGCCTCTGGGACATCCCTGCTGGAATAGAGACGATGGAAAGTACTGAGCTCACCAGACTTTGTTTTGACCAGTGTTTTATGGGCCAAAGAGATTGTCTGGGATGAGAAGAAACTAATATTTCCTATGCGAGGGAAGGAGATGGGAGGAAGGCAGATCTGCCTCAGACAACAGAAGCGTGGAGGGGACGAAACAGGGATTTGAAGGAGATTCCTGGGGAAAGGTGTGTAGGTGAAAGAGGAATCTGTGTGAAGGAGGAGGGAAGGCTTGGTTTCCTTTTGTGCAAATGATGGAGAGCACTTGAGGACTATGCTCAGAGGTGCCTGAACCCGGAGCACTGCCTGGAGCCTTGGTGGCCTGAGCACATGAACCCCGGGATGTTGGAGCTCACTGCTGAAGCTGGATGTGTGCTAGGACTGTGACAACAAGGAGAGGAAAACTGAAGATGTTATGGCAAATTAACTACAGAAAAACTGCATCCAAATGAAAGGCTGTACTGGTACATGAGACAACAAACCCAAATAAATAAATGAGAATACTGTTAATTCAGTTAGCTAAACCAGTACAGAATCTGTGGTGGTCCAGGCTTCTGCAGCTGATGGCTATTGGAAATCAATGTCCCTATGGTCTCCATAAAGCTCTCTTTCCGCTCAGTAGCTAAGATATGAAAGATATTTAATAAATCACAGATTTTAAGGTAAAACCAGACCATATCTCCTGAAGGACATGTTTTGCAAATTTTTTCCAGTTCATGCTCTTCCCCAGAGCATGAAGACTTCTTCCAGTTGGGCTTTCAGAGAAAGAGTACGCAACTTCACTTTTTCATTCCCCAGCCATGCTTAGAGACAGTTTTTCTGAGCTGTCCAGAACAATATGAATTATTGTTCTCTGATATAGCTAGCTTAGACATTTTTGTCTTTGGAATACCTTACAGATGAAGCCTACACACTTTTCCTGTTGCTATCACAAATCTGGTCCACGTGAGGATAAAAGGTTATCACAAAAAATATCCCAGTGACCACGTGAACAGCTACAACCTTGTTCTGTTGGTACTAAGCCACATTGCTCTAGGTGGCATATGAACAAAGACCAGATGATGCTCCAGGCCCCAGAGAGCTTCTAGATTTACACAACACGTTATAAAACCCCGTAGTGCAATAGACTGACCCGTGAGCTGCCGTTGAAGCCAGCATGTGCTCTGCAACCCTTGAAAACCAAGGGTTTTATTTTAGGAGCCTGACTATGGGTGGAGGAGCTTAAATTTGGGCTCCTAATTGGAAAACATTCCAAGCCTATAAAGAGATCAAGATGTTTCCCTTCTCCATCCCAGGCATGAACCCCACTCCGAACAATTACAAGCGAATCCCCTCTAAGCACTCCTGTTTGCTGCGGGAACTGAAGTCGTGACACTGAGTCACACATCCTTGGGTCTTTAGAGGTGTCCTGTTGCTCGCTCAACTTGTTGACTTTGCTCCAGTCACTAGCCCTATTTCCTGGACTTATCTCACTGACCAGATTTCCCCTCTTCTCTCTCCCTCCTGTGGCTCATAAACACTTGGAATCTACTGTAAACCCAATCTAGGCTCACAGCTTGTTGTGAGTACAAGCAGCAGCAGATAGCAGGAGATAAGGAGCGAGGCCACATTGTCTTTTTCCAGCCTGCGCTGAGAATTCACTTTTAAATCTGAAAATTGTTTGCTTAAGGAAAAGGAAATGTGCATGCGTGCCTTGGGGGGCAGCGAGAGAGGGGAGGGAAAAAGAGGAAGGGAGCTGGTTTAGAGACCAAATAGGGTCGTACGAAAGGGGAGGATTGATGGAGATTGATGAAGGAAGTTCAGTGAAGGTCCCGGTGCAACAGGCACTTGTAAACCCTGTGCTCCTGTTGTCCTGCCCTGTTCCTAAACATCAGACCATTCCCAAAGGGAAGGTGGTGTTTCCGCAGTGGAGCCCTTGGATGACCATCTCCCTCCAAGCACTCCGCGGCCAAGTTTTGCTGGAGTGACACCCAGCGGGATGTTGCTCAAGCCACGGGGAAGGGCTCCAGGTTGTGTCTACATGAGAGAAGTTCTGCAGAACTACCGTGCTAATGGCATGACTTAATCACTAAACTGGTAAAAAATCCCTGTGTAAACACACCTCTACTCGGTGCTCAAACAGCAGAGCAGTAGGAAATCTCCATCTCCCCTCTCCTGCATGCATGAAAAGTGCTACATATTTCATATCCCAGCAGCTCTGGATGACATATTGTCACTTGTCCTTGTCAGCCACTGCTCACATCAGCACAACTAACTTTATTTCCCTTCCCAGATCAAGAGGAGGTCGTGTCTAACTTCAGGCTTTGGGAAGCACAGCTCTGCTGATGCCTGCGAAGCAGCACGATTCCTGCCCGACGGCGCTTTGCCGGCAGCACCACGGTGCTGGGGGGGTTACAGTGACCCAAAAGTGACTTGAGAAGGGATGGTGGGGAAGTGGGGGAAGGGCTCTTCGCATTAGTGATGGGTGATAGAACAAGAGGAAACGGGTATAAGCTTAGTCAGGGGAGATTCAGGTTGGATGTAAGAAAGTATTTCTTCTCTGAAAGGGTTGTCAGCCACTGGAATAGGCTGCCCAGGGAGGTGGTTGAGTCCCCATCCCTGGATGTGTTTAAGAAAAGGGTGGATGATCTACTTAGGGATATGGTTTAATGGGGATTAGGGACGGTTGGACTCGATGATCTCTAAGGTCTTTTCCAACCTAGAAATCTATGAAATCTATGAAATCTATGAAATCTATGAAAATGTATGTTGCTCATGTGGTGGTTTTATTGCACAGCTACAATGCATAGCCAGAGCAGCTCTGGCTCTGGGGTGCCCTCTGCACAAGGGGTGCTGTGGGGCACCTGAATAGTCCCATGCTGGTAAAATGCTCAGGGTGAAGGAAAACTCTGGAGCTACATGGCTATAATCACGTTTATCCCGCTGTTTCTGTACAAGGCAGGGATGGTCCCTTTAGCTGGATCGCTGCAGTTAAGGCAGCAAAGCTTTCGAGCACAGATTCTCATCCCAGTGACAAAGCTCCCACTGACTCCTACAGGAAGGGAAATCTGCTCAAAGTAAGCACATCCAGCAGCCCCAGAACGCTTCTCTCTGAACCGTGCAAAATTCCCTTTTGATCTTTGAGGTACCAAGATATCCCAGCTTCCACGGATCAGATAATGGCTCAGGGCCCGAGGCAGCCCAGGTCTGAAGGGAATGATAAAGAGAGTTTGTGATCCCTGCATGGAAAGTGCTGTGTAAATTTATGAATTGGTCTCCTGATGGTGCTGAAGTTGATAAAACCTGCTGTTGACTCCACTGGGTGCAAGATTTGGCCCTTCTTTCGTGATAAATTTACAGTTCCTGGTACATGTTGCTCGAGAAGCTGGGATACAGCAGGGATACAAACAATGCAGGGAAGTTTGAGGGGATAATTCTCCTCTCTGTGCACACTAATGATCCAGGCAGCCTTAAGGTGCATATGCAGGAAGCACCCGCATTTTTACAACAGCTTTCAGACCACCTACCTCCCATGAATTATCTTTAGGAAAAAACATATTGGAAACAACCAGAAACAGGGAGAAATTATGAGCCGTAAGAAAGTAAAGATGAAATTGGACTGGCCATTGGTGCCTTCTTTATCAGTAGACCAGGCATACCTCATGTGGAAAATTCGACTCATTTCCTGGAATCAGATAAGCTCTGATGGAACTCCAGGAGCCGAAAGAGGAATATGAGACAGTGATTCAGCTCGTGGCCAAGTGCTCCATGGAGGCAGCTCCTTGACTGGCAGAGAGTCAACTTCAAAAAAAAATGTCTGTACCTATGGATGTAAATAGGTCCTAGTGGGACTTAAAAAACCCCGTGGCCCCAGGAAATGGCAGTTGGAGTTAAGTACTAATGTGCTTCGTCACGTGCAGTTTTAAGAGGCTACTTTGCAGACCTGTCCCTCATTTTTTCCTGTGTTTTCATTCCCCGTCTGCAAAATAGAGATAATTACATGGCTCCATTACACAAAGTCATTGCGGAGATTAACTATGCTCAGACGCTATGGCAACGAGGGCTGTGTAATACTGAAGATAGCAAGGGATGCTAAGGGCAGAGAGCTGGCTTGTGTCAAGCATGGCCTTTTGTTGGGAAAGGATGGAGAGAACCAGCAGAGCCTTCCTCCATCGGTCCTTTCCCAGAGAAACTGTGTGCAGGTCTCAGATGCAGGGAGCATCAGATGAGTTTATTTTAGGAAGAAAGAAAGCGAGCGTCTATCTCCTATTTGTTGAGCAGGCTCAATCCATATGAATTCTCCGCTCCATCACATCCTCTCACCTCCATCACATCCTCTCACCTCCCCACACCACTGTCTCTGACCTCCCTCAGCAAAGTCCTTCATCTTGCTCATGTTTACACATTGCCACTGAAGTAGAAGGGCAATGAAAGCAGATGGCAGCTGCAAAACCCCAGCTTTTGTGGCCGAGCCCTCAAAAGATGGCCTCAAAAAATACAGGGTGGAAATCTGGAGGCCTGGGGAGCTGCTAAAATACCATCCCCAAGTCCTCCAAGCTGACGTCAGGTAAGGTCTTTTTGGGTTTTCCCTCACCTGGACCCTTTGTGGTAGAGTGGTTTCAGCTCCTGTTCTCCATCCTTGCCCATTTCCTGGCTCCTGCTGCGACACTTTGATTCATAGAGCCCAACCACCCGTAACCACCCAGGGAAATAGAAGCTAAGGCAGGCAGCTACGGTCATTCATTTTCCCCTCGGGGGGAGGAAAAGAGGCCAAAGATAAGATCGCTTCATTTAAGGCAGAATCCATTTTTCACTGGCCAGTTCTCCCAAGTGTGATCCCTCCAGGAGGAATGGCATGGCTGCCACTGTCTTCAGTAGAGCCAAGACCTAAGCTATCTGGAAGAAGATTCTTTGTCCTCAGAGCCACCTTTCCTTGGCTCTTTTTTCCCCTGCACAGTGTAGACATTTCCTGGGAATAAGGACATGTAGCTCTGCCACAGGCACAATAAATGACCCCGTGCCTCAGTTTCCCCATCCCTGTTCATCAGGACTTTTGAGATACAAAACCATTGGGCATCTCCACTTGTCTGAAAAGCCCTGTTGACAGCTCCCTGTTTGAAGCTCTCTAGTGACAGTTCTTTGTCAGCTTTGGAGAAGACAGGGATTCAGACACGTTTCTCTCTCCCCTTTCCCATCCCATTATCCTCTTCATAGAAATGAACTTTCATCAGGGCCTTTTTGAAAATGTTTGGGTTTTGGTTGCTACTGTAATCGTTAGCTAGCCGCCAGATGGCAAGGCAACACAAGCCAGCAAGCTTTCCAAGTTTCTGGTTGAGACAATGACACAATCGAGGACAAATAAACAGAATCAGAAGAGCAGAACGTCAGCGAGCGCGGAGCATCAGGACGTGGGAGCAGGAGGGGGCCAGCCCCGGAGAGAGGATTAAAGAGGCACCCGTCCCAGGGGGGCAGTCCAGCTCGTGGCTGCATCCTTGCCCTGGTCCTCGTCTGCCCCAGCACCCAGCAGCAAATGCTTCAGTGGAGGGTGCAAGGAGCGTCCTGGAGAAGGATGCGACGGCATTGCGTAGGGATTGCTGTTTCTTTTTCTTTCTTTCTGCGCTCCAAGATGTTCCCCAGACAGCAAAATTAATAAAGCCTGGTTTCCTGGAGGCTCACGTTCCTTGTCCCCTAACTCATCACATTCCTCCCACCGTGTCCTCTCCGACAGGCGATGATTAGGCCAGGGCTGGGCTGGTGCTGATTAGCACTGGCCACCGAGCAGAAGACGTGTAACATCAGAGCCTCCTCCTTGGTGGGGGGCTAATCTGGGTGTCTCCCCTCCACCTAGCTGCTGATTTTTGCAAAATCTGTAGAAATTTAATTAGGATCCAGGCATCTGGCCTTTTAGAGGCTGTTTGGGTGGAGCTGGTCAAGGAGGTAGAGAGGAGAGGGGAGGTTGCTCAAGCTTCCTCTCATTAGGAGCCCAGCTGACCCTCCCTGCTGCGCAGGTTCAGCTGAAAGGCTTCACAAACGTCCCTTGAATTGAGACTTTCTGCTGAGTGTTTTCAAATTTGAAGTGCCCTGTTTTGGTAGTTGTCACATGCTTATATTTTTTTTCCATCCTGAGGAACATTTGGTTGGAGAGAACCCTTTGACTCTGTTTCAAATAGCACGAAAACTCAGTATTTAGGTGTCTCGATTCTTTGAAAAATAAATAATCCTATTTTCATGATTCCTTTCCCCCTTTCTTTTTTTTTTCTTTTTTTTTAAAACATATTTTAGCTGGAATAGTCAAAGCTTCTAAATCACCGACGAATCAGAAAGTGCATTTCTGTGCTGCTTGGTGGAGTTGCCTGTGCTGGGGGACCCGGCTCATCGCCGGCTGCTCCTCATCCTCCTCTCACTGTGATGTTCTTGTTGACTTCAATGGGCCCGAGATACAACCAGTTGTCAGACCATGGGAAACTTGGTCTGGTTTTATGTCTGAAAGCTAAAAGGTGTTTTCACTCCTACCATAAATAAAACGATTTGCCAAATGTAGGCTTGTTCCTAATGCATCTTGAGCCTCAGCGCACTTGGCAAGGGTCGGGATGAAGGATGAGGAATCTCTGCAGCCTCGAGGCTGAGCTGCAGGCAGGGCCAGGCTATACCAGCCTGGTAATTATAGAGTCAGCTGTGATGTCACCCAGGCTGGAGATTTACATTCTCCAGTGAGAAATTTTGCTTGAGCAGCCTGTGAACCAACATGGTGACCATCCTTCTCCAGCATACGTGAAGATTAATGGGTCTGTGAAGGACACCATCACCCTCGTGCCTTCACCCTCGTGCCTTCACCCTCGTGCCTTCACCCCGTGCCTCTCCAACAAGTGGAAAGCTGCTGTTCCACCTCAGGAGAGGGTGACATCATGAAACACCGCAGCTCTGCCTCCAAGGGGGAAATTCTTTCCATTCCTCTCCAAAGCAGTGCCCCAGATTTTGTCCTGGAATAAAATCAGATCCTCTGAGGATTTACTACGGTCCTTATTAAAGTTTCCAGCGTGCGCTGCGTGTCTCTTAAACACCTGAGAAAGACGAGCCTTGCCCTAGAAAGCTCGCCATCCAAAACACCTCCTCGCCCAGCAGAAACATTGTCCCTGGGCAGACGGCCACGTCACAAGCTGAGTAGCTGGAGGAGGGCGAGTTATTCCCATTACTTAGTGTACTATGAAAGTAACAGCCAGACCACTTATTCTGGGGTTCCCGTGAGAGTCTGGGCACAAGTTGAGTCAGGAGCGGGTGCCACCACCCACCGTGGGTAGACCACTGCGAAGCGACTTGAGTAGCACGAGCGGCGTGCGTGCCCGCCAAGCGGCTGCTGACACTACGAGGTCCCTTGTGCTGGGTGTTGTGATTGCTGGCCAGTTTGGAAAGTGCTAATTTCAGCTACCCCACAAGCTGGATGTCCTTGTTCCCCATCTACACCAGAAAACTGCCCACAGCTTCCAGCTGAGCTGGCGTGAATGATTGCACCAGTCAAAACAGCGACGCTTAAGGAAAAAAACATCCCTCCCCTCCAAACCTGCAGCTACCTGAAATATTTCAAAATCCCAGTTTTCCCAGTGTACGAGTGCAACTGGGATCACAGCTCCTTTGTTTCTAAGTTTCCCCACCCCGTGCAGGCGCTTTTACTCTGCTAACTTCAGATCACCTGCCAAGGTCACGATGACCATCCATGGACGGTCCTGCTCCTGCACAAGGGAATGGCCAGTTCCTCTGTAATTAGTTGCATTTTTCTTCATATTGAAAAAAATACCATGTCACCTGGAAGGAGCTGCTGCACTTGGTGGCACATGGAAGCAACGGCAAATGTTTTCACTGAGGCCAGAACCTCACTGCTCTCTGCTTTAGTCAGAATCCTTCTTTCACTCATAACAGTTTCTCAGGGCACAGACAGATTTCCAGTTTTCAAGGCTTGAGATTATTCGCTGCCCTGATGTGTCTCAAAATTGCCAAGGAATGATACACATCATGGTATTTTTCCACTTGGCTGGGCAACATGAGATGGACCTAGTTGGAGGCAGGCAACCTTGGCAGCCAAGGAGAGGGATGCTGAAGCTTCTTCCCATGCTGGCTAGAGACAGGCTAGCACCACTCGGAGAAAGAAACTTTATTTGTGCAAAGAGAACAGTTTCTGCTCCCTGAGCTTTATTTAGAGCTCTAATTTTCCTTATTTATTTTGCTTAACCCCTTGCTCCAGGGGAATTAAATGACACGGAGAGTAGAGCTCAAACCTGGGCAGAGTGGTGAGTAAATCAGCTTTGCTGGTGTAGAGAATCTCTCTGCAGTTCTGCCCGTGCCTTTTTTAAACAGTTGCAGAGGAATGAGCACAGGCAGGCTCCAGAAAGGGTGGTTGAAAGGTTCTGAGTGGAATATCTGTCTTTGTTTAACTTGGAAGCAGCACTGCTATTGCCTTTCTGTTGCCTGCTGAGGTCACCGCCGCAGCCCGTCGGGCTCGCTGGCTCCTGGCTGCTGGGACCCGCCGTCCGAGACCCTCCGGCTTCCCCACCCGACAGCCAGCCACCGTCAGAGGTGGTTTTCTTTGCACCACTGGTTCCCCGTCTCGCCGGGAGACCTGCTCGCAAGCCAGCGCCTGTCACCAAACCGGAGCTCCACCCCTGCCAAATGATTCATTTCTCCTGGCTTCAGACTTTTTATATACACATATGTATATATTTACATATGTAAAACCTACCGCAGCCGTGTCTGGGAGGTGAAAGTGCCCTCTTGTGGCATGTGGTCCCCTGACTTTGCTCTCAGGGATCCCCGTCCCCAGCCAGGAGGTGTGGGATGGGGGTCACGCTCTTGGTGGGACGCAGCAGGGGCAGCTATTCAAGCAGGATTGGGTTCAACTCTCAGCAGCAACAAGGCTTAGACCAAGCAAGACAAAATATCCCACTGTCTGCCTCCAGCTTCCCGGCATGGTGCACAGATGAACAGATCTGAAAGCTCCACCAAGGTGTAAACGTCACGCAAGATGATCCAGACCCAGTCACAACCTCTCAGCTGTGATGACCGGGTTTTCTTTAGGCAACTGCATGCCCTGACATGAAAATTGTGAGCAGAGTCAGGCCCATCGTGTGGCCAGGGCTGCTGTGAGCACTTGGAGGCATGGGCCAGGTTGGGGTCTAATGTCTTTGGACCTGTCACTGACTTGCAAAGTCAGGCTGGGGAAAAGACAGGTGTTTTTGCACGGGTTTACACCTGGAGAACTCAGCTCAAATGAATGACATTAAAGCAACACAGAAGGTGGGCTGGAGCGCTGGGTGTAGGCTGAGAACTGTCCCCACTTTGGTACAGCTGAGGTTAACTGGAGCAGAAAACCAGATCAGGATGTCCCCACAGGGGATTGCACCAGCCTAGGGGTGCTGGCGTAACCCAAGAGCTTCCCTTTTTTGCCAGGCCGTGTCCTCCTGCCCTCTGAAATGGGCATTTGTCCTTTTTAGGTATGCTAACCAGCAGCCTTTCTGGGCTGGGCTGTCTGCACACCCAACGGCACCCCACCACGTTGGCTCACACTCAGACCACCAAGGGAAGATCATCTGAGCAAAGACTCAAGTCTTGGCTTGAGGCACTTGGGTTTCTGTTCCCACGTGTTCTTTGTGGGTGATCTTGGGCAAGGTGCTGCGCCCGGAGCTGTGAACACCCTGCGGCACCTTGCTCCTCTTGACTTCCCAAATTTCATCTCCATGGAGCTGTGGAGTCCTGACCGCAGCCCGTCGCGGTGCCTGTTTGCACTTGGGGATGAGTTTGCAGAAGAGGGATGAGAACACTTCCTTACCACCCAGGGATGCTCTAAATAAAGATTATGTCATCTGCAGATGAGACAGGCCATAAATGTCCATCAGAGACACCCATACAGCAGGAGGGCTACAGGTCTGCATGGGGTTGCCCTTGGGAGGTGGGCATCCAAATTCCCCAAGCTTTCATGACTTGGTGACCAGGGATGTGAGTGCTTTTCCCTGGGAGCAGGGATGTTGCTCGCACCTGCGCTGCTGCCGTGCCGTGAGACTTTCGTGGAAAGTCCCAACACGTCACGTCAAAAAGAAAGCTGCAACCTGCAGGCTCCATGAATACGCCTTCTCTCCCTTTTTTTCCCAGCTATTTTTTTGTTGTTGTTTTTGCTTTTGCTTTATTGCTCTGACCAGATGTTCTAAACATCTGGCCACAGCATGTTTACTTTTTAGGCTCTTCTGCGTTACGTTAGTGACACAGCAGCGGAGAAAGGAGCAGCAACATCTCTTGTCACGTCTTTTGCCGCTCGACCCAGATGTTTCAACATCTTTGCAGCTGGTCCCCTGGTGCCCAGTGGCACCCTGTGCCTGGCACCACACCGTCCCCTGGCTCTCCTATCACGGCCTCAGTTAAACTGGGCAACCTCCAGTATTTCCCAGTGCCAGGAAGCCTAGTTTGGAGGCGTGGTACAGCAAGATATGAATAATCAACTGGGCTAGGTTTGAGGTTCAGCTCTGCTTCGTGATTTGGGGAAAATGTGTCTTTAATGTTCTTTAAGCACCAGGTAATAAGTCACACGTAAAGTTCTGGCTGGAAGTTTTCCCTGAAGAAAGGTAATGATAAAATACTCCTCTATTTTTGAAGCGAAAAGATTTCACAGACTTGCCTCAGCTGTAGAACGGAAATATTATTAGGAAACTACAAATCAATACTTTTTTTTGCTATTTAAAGAAAAGAGATGACCTGTTCTTTACCGAAAATAAATTCGGTATTTATTTTATTAAAGGGGGCAGAAGGGAAAACATTTGTTTTTCCACTTTTGAGCCGAGAAGTCCGTTTTATATGTGCATGGGGAAAAAAAAAAAAGCCACGCACACGTTCTGGACAAGCTCCATTTATGAGCATCCTCCGTCTGTCGCAAGAGAGCACCCGCTGTCAGCTCTCCAGCTGTGGTTTTGAACCGCCGGCCCGTGGAGAGCAGGAAAGTAATTACTCCATGGAGCCATTTTCACAGCTCTCTTTTATGGAGACAGTATTGTCTGGGAGCAGGGTCTGTCTCGCCGAATATTCCCTGATAAAGCTGCCGCTCGCCGCTCCAGAAGCGAAACAGGAAATTTATCCAACACCTCTGCGGAGCCGCAGAAAGCGGAATGCGGGAAGACTGGCAAGCGTAAAAAAAAAAATTATTTCAAGGTACAGAAGTCCTTGGCCTGGGCTTGGGGCTGCGAAAGTTGAGGTTGCTCTGCTGACATCCATACGGATTTGCCGCAGCGGGTTGAGGAATTTCGTGATTGCAAAGGCATATTCCCAAGCAAAATTGTCCTGCTGTGTTGTGGTCATAATAATAAAGCTCCAAACCAGCTGCCTACTCTGTCTTACCTGAAACTAAAAAGGGATTTGTGTTTTTACCATATTACCCATCAACTCAAATTATCTTCTTTTCCCTCCATGTGGGAAAGAAGATCCACGAACCAAGCCAGAAGGGAAAGAAATACATTTTTATGGAAACAAATTTGTTAATTCTTTCCATCTCCAGGAGAGTGGCTGGAGGAGGGGGGAGGCTGTGAATCAGGACTGCCGAGTCTTATTTTAAAGAGAGATTTTGGGGGATGCTGAGTGGATGCCTCACGGCTCATCAGCTGCTGTGGATGGTGTTTTTAAGGAGCTAGGGAAGAAACATGGAGCTGCTGTGGCAGGTTGCTGTGTCTCATCTTTCAGGTGTCTCAGCTCCGTGCAGAAGGGATGGACTATGTTAGTGCCTATCTGGGGATTGGGATGTGTTGAGGATTAGAGGGATTAATAAAGACTTGCAAGGGACTGGCAGCAAGCTAGCAGAGGGTCAGAAGGTTATCAGCATGATGGAGAAGCTATATTTCTTGTATGTCTTTCCACGAGACGAAAGAAACCTCAACTGAGTTGGAAAAGCCCCATCAACTGGTCCTTCTTGGCAGCACTATCATCTAAGATTTTGGGGACATCAAAGAGGATCTGTGTGCCTCAGGGTGGTGGCTTCTGAAGGAGGACCTGGTCCACCAAGTCGTTTTCCTCGTGCTGGGAGCTGATGGAGGGCACAGGGTGGCTGGCAGTCGGTCAGATGGGGCACAAACAGAACTGAAAGAGAGCTGCGAGCTCCCCAGGGCTGGCCTGGGGAACGTCCCCCGGTAGCAGCGATAACTGCTACAAGAAAATGGAGAACTGCCTCGTCTTTCTCTCTCTCAGTTTGGGGAAGTGAGAGGGAAATCTCCTACTGCAAAGTGCCTGCAGATGCTGATGAAGAAGTCCAGCAGCAGCATTTGCACAGTCCTGGGGAAGGATGATGTTCCCTTTGATCGTGGAAAGAGGCAGCCCTCAGCCCAGCCATGGTCCTCACGGCTTCTCCGTGGTCCTCGTGGGCACAGGGTGCTCTTTCTTGCATGACTGAACACCACATGTGCCTCATAACAGGGTAGCGACGTGTCGATCACCATGACACAGCCCCAAAGCTGGTGAACCAACGGTTGTCTGCAGCCCAGACAGTGACAATTTCCACCTCCCCGTGAAGATGCTTTCTTCTGCCTTCCCCCATCTTTGCCCTCTAACAAACATAACCCATGGGGAGACAGAGGAGCTCCAGGAGAGCCTGGGCAGGGCTGGAGCAGAGCTGGTGGAGCAGAAGACTCCTGGCTCTCAGCACAGTAACTCTCTGAAATGGTGGCACCTTGTGGCAGCTCGCAAAAATAGCATTTATTCTGAGGCCAAACCTTTGCTGTTTCGAATCTGGTTGGATAAGAAGGAAATTCTGATAAGCAGAGAGAGAGAAACTGGGCACGTTTGTTTGAGGAGAAGGTATGAGGCTGCCAAGAAGGGACGTGGAAGTCGCGCTCCTCCCACCGCGCTATTTCTGCCACAGCCCTCTCTCGGCCACGCGAGCTTCATAGGATGTGGTCTTTCAAACAACAAACTTCCCAGATGCATTTTGATCCTGATTCATCCTCCATGCCATATTTTGCCCCCCCCATGTTATCTGGACTGGGAATCTGTCCAGACGAGTCTGCATGAGATGTCTCCCTCATCCTGGAGATCTCTCTCCTCTGGTTTTGGAAGATCTAAGAGACTTGGGATTTGATGGCAGCTCTGTCCCCACCGGCCAGCAGCGCTCAATGTATTGCCAGGGTGAAAGATAGCTGTGGGTTTGCCTCAGGTTTGGTCCAACTCTTTTTGCCAGATGGACTATCAGCTGAGCTCAGTCGCGACGCTGGAGATCCTCATCCGGCAAACGAAGGGTTATTTAAACCATATGAACAAGTGAGCTCCCACAGATGCAGTTTGATTCATATAGGTGCTCAGCAGGTGCCAAATCTCTTCACTAAGAGTCCGGACAAACCTCCTATAGAAGCACAAATTTTTATCTCAGCGCATTAAATTGTCGAGATACCACAGAGCAACTCCCATCCATCCCTCCTGTGCTGCCCTCCCAGCACTGCGTTTCCACGCATGCTGCTCCTGGCGTGGAGATGCTGTCTGAGATGTTCCACGAGCTCCTATGACTGTCGCTGCTTTGAAAATGTTTTGGGGACCTGGAGCCCTTTAATAGAACAGGAAACGTCAAATATTACACGGATATAAATAACCCAGTAAAAGCGGGTTACAAGAACATCTGGTTTTGCACACTCCCGTACAGTCTGGTGGTGCTGGCAGAGAAACAGAGAGATAACTCACAAGTTTTGTCCGTAGCAAGACACTTTTGGGTGTCAGCAAGGCCATGACTTGGTCATCCAAATCTACCCAAGAACAACTCCCCTGTCAGCTATGATGGGAATCCAGGATTAAGGATGAGTCCAAGTCAGTAGCATAGTGAGAGGACATATGTCCTACCTCCAAGGCACAGTCCTACTTGTCATCAGTTCTCCCAAATACTTCCTCCCACATACCCGTGTTGACTGTCCTGTCTGGGTTGAGGCTCAGCCAGCTGGCCCGTGGCCACGGGCTGTCTCACTCAGGCGCTGGGAGACATGAACTCAAAAAACCCGGAAAGGATGACATAGACCCAGGTGTCCATATAACTCTCCTGATAACCTGGCAGTGCTGCGAGCAGCCATCTCTTCCCTGCTCCCCATGGCTTCATGGCTTAGCTTAGAGGTGGAAGGATGGGAAGGTGTCATGGAGCTTGAGGGAGCCATGGAGGTGTTTCCTGCAGAGCATCTGCTTGTCTCACGGCCCGCGAAGGCTGGAAGGACCAAGGTGGCTACACGCTCTCAGGGAGGACTTCTTGCAAAACATCTGCGTTTGCAAAATGGGCTGGGTCACTTCTGAGAAAGATAACCAACTTATAATGAATGTGCAGAGTTGCTGAAACCATGTTTGTACAGCCACGATGGGCTACGGAAGATGATGCTTGTAGAGAAAAGATCGACTTAAGACAGATCAACTGCAACAGTGAGAAAGAATAGGCACGCTTTCGGGGTCAAGATCCTTCTTCAGTGACTACTTTGTGCTTTTATTTAACTGGTGAGACAGCCTGTGAGCGTGTCTTTACCCAGAGAAGCTTCTGACATGTAAGCCCAGCTCTAAATAGCTTCCTCCTTTATTAGAAATAACCATTGGCACAAGCTGCCACGGGAAGTGATGGATTCTCCATCTCTTGAAGTCTTTAAATCAAGACCGGATGCCTTTTTGGAAGAGATGTATAGCCAAAGAGAAATTATTGGGCTCACTGTAGGAATAAGGGGATGGACTCATATGGCCTGCGTTAGACAGGAAGTCAGCCTGGATAATCTATGGTCCTTTCTGCCTTTAAGATCTATGAAAGTTCAGATCTGCAGCCAAAGTATTGGAGTCTTCACGTGTCTTTAAAACAAAAGCGCCCTGGGGTACGAGAAAGCATCTGAACTGCTTGGAAAGCTAACAGTACCTACGGATTTATTCTCACTGGTACCTGAAGCAATGCCATTCCCCAGTAAATTATCTCTTCTTCTAGACTTTACATGGGGAGAAGAGCTCAGATGGCCAGATGGGGACCTGGGAGGAAGGCAGGACACTATAGGATTTGTAGGATTTCCCTGCCCATGGCAGGGGGGTTGGAACTAGATGACCTTGAAGGTCCTTTCCAACCCAAACCATTCTATGGTTTGGGTTGCACACCTGCTTGGGGAGATAACTGCTGCTGGAGGGACCACCTCCGTGTACTGCGCAGAGATCCCAGCATGAAGAGATGCTCTGGCATGGCTGGTCCAAACTGCTCAGTTTGGCTGCCCACCTCTGCTGCTATGGGATGACCTCATGGGGAATGAAAGAGGGGCTGGGGAACATTTTGGGCATCATCGCAAGCATTGACTTGTGTCAAGCTCGGGTTCTTTGCACTTATTGGCTTGCCACAAAGCAAACACCCTCCTTGAGGGACCTCTTCCCTAGGAGGAAAATGAGACATGGCTGCACAGTCTGATGCAACATAAAAATGAGTAAACCAAGCTTCATCGATGAGGCAAAGAAGGGTAGACAGGCAGGTTTGGAGTTCAGGGATGAGTCAGTGTGAGCTAGGTTTCTCCCAGCCCACGCAGCATGCAGTCGGGTATGTCACCGCACGAGGAGGCTTCGTCTTACCCGCTGGGACCTGCCTCCCCGTGGCTTTCGTTGGCCCACACCTGCCTCTTTAGCCCAGGTGGTGGCTGTGGTGGTTTGAGCTGGAAGCAGACCGAGCCTCCGCCAAGCTCGTTTCATGCTACCCACCAAAAAAACCCTCCAAACGATGGTGGCTTTCAGCTCCCAGGGATGGTTGGGCACTTGAGCCATGATTGCAAAAGCATCTTCTCCACCATCCTTTGTCAATTCTCCAGCATTTGGGAGATGCTCCTTTTTTGCCCTCTCATCCCAGGTGAACTCATCTCACAATTATTACGGCAGCAGGGAAAGCTGGGGCAAACTCCCTGGCCCTGCAAGCCAAAAAGACTGGAGCTCAGAGAATATATTTTTGGCTCCATCTCCTCTTTTCAGCGCTTGGGAGATGAATGTGGAAAGCAAGCCAGAAAAGCCAGCAGTGAATGAATCCACTGGGTGCAAAATTCAGATGAAAAGCACGATCCAGATCTGTTAACAGCCACGTGGCGCTTCAGATCTCACAAAGGTGAACCAGAACGGAGACCAAAGAGGAGTTGATGAGTTTATAACTCCTCGTGCACGTTTTCCCACCGATCTAATAAGAAAAGAGCGTGTTGCCTGCGACTTCTGCCTCCCCGAAGGAGAAAAAGGGGACGGAAAAGGAGCCTTTCTTTAGTGACCACCTGCCAGATCTTCTGACCTCGGTCTAGAGGAAGGTGGGTTTGTGCTCCGCTTCGCTGGAGCTCGCTCATCTCCGACCCTTCCCAGCATGTTTGCTGGCTCCAGCCCAGGGCTTGCAGTGCCGGCCGGCCGGCGGCAGGCGGCTCCCGATGATGCTTTTCAGACCACAGCTTGCTGCAGGGTTACAACAATTCCAGAAATAAAAGGAGGCTGAAGAGTGTCACTCCAGAGAAAAGCTAAATGTAAAGGCTATGCGTGTGTTTAGTCCTGCAGAAAAAGAAAAAAACCCACAACAACAACAACAACAACAAAAAGACAAAAAAACTCCACCTTAAAATAAAAAACAACCCCCAAAATAATCAGAGGTACCAGGAAATGTGTGCGAGTCTTCAGCGGTGAGATGCACCCGCAGCTTTTGCTGCAGCTCAGATGCTTTTTCACGTAGTGTTGAGTCTTTGAAGTGGAGTTGACAGTTTAGAAACTGTCTGAAAGAGTTCAGATTCACCTTAACCTTAGAAACGAGCTGCTTCGTTACTGGAAAAATGCCTCTACGTTTGCTCCTCTGCTTAATTTGAATGAAAGTATTGTGATGTGGCAGCCCAAACGCTTGTGCTGATAGATGAGAATTGAAAAAAAAAAAGCGCCATTGACTCGTGGCTGATAGTAGAAGGAAGTGAAACTGGTTAAAATGTTTTCTTTCATTACCCAACCAGAAAGAAAAAAAGAAAGAAGGGAAGAAGGAAAGAAGGAAAGAAGGAGAGAAGAAGGAAGGAAGGAAAGAAGGAAAGAAGAAGGAAAGAAGGAAAGAAGGAAAGAAGAAGGAAAGAAGGAAAGAAGAAGGAAAGAAAGAGAAAGGAAGAAAGAAATATGAAGAAAGAAAGAAGGAAAGAGGGAAAGAAGGACAGAAAGAAAGAAAAATAAATAAAAAGGAAAGAAACAGAAATAAATAAACAAAAAGAAAGAAAGAAATAGAAAGAGAGAAAGAGAAATAAATGAATACATAAACAAATATAAAGAAAGAAAGAAATAGAAAGAGAGAAAAAAGAGAAAGAAAAAGAAAGAAAGAAATAGAAAGAGAGAGAGAAAGAGAGGAGGGAAGGAAGACAGGCAGGCAGGAGAATCATGACTTTTTAGTTGAAGGAATGGAAGGGCTTTCCCGTAACACCAGTGAGGATTTTATTTGCTCTTGCTTTTAGTTGGGAAAACGTGCTCTTAATGCAACTAAAATAAATATCAGAACTGTGTGTGTGTGTTTGCTGAAGTGGGAGCACTGGAATAACGAGTGTATCCACTGCATAACGAGCATAACGGAATCTTCCTCCTCCGTAAGCAGCACCGGAGCAGAAACGGGGCTGTGCCCCGCACGTACCACGTTACCCCCATGGATGCATCTTCTGCTCCCTGTGGGTGCCCTGCGGACCCCCCCGAGCCGATTAATCCCGCTGCGGGGTGGGATCCCTCCATGTCCTGCGCCGCCCCGACATCGCTCCGCGGAGGTGCCCGCGCCGGCGCTGCTGTTTTCGGAGCCGAGTCACTTGACCTCTCGCTACAGCTCAGCTCCCGACCGTTTGGAAAGTAAATACGCCCCTTCCCTACGGTGGGGAGGGGGGGGTGACACTTCCCTGCCCTACAGATGTGCAGCAAAGATAAACAGCCTGAAGGCTTTGAGCTTCTCCAGATGCCGCGACGGGGGCAACCGGAGGCAGGATAAGACCTCAAACGGGTGCTCTGGACCTGATCCCCAGGAGCACAATAACTTTCTTTTACCAGAGGACCATGGACCCCCTTCGCTTTGCTCCCCTTGGGGAGCTCGCAAGGCCCAGGGTGGGGGGACCCCTGGGTGCTGGTTGCCTTCAGGAGGCGTTCTTGTGCTTTCTTAGATGTCTGCAGCCCTAGAAAGGAGAGGCCAAGCAGAGATGCAATCCCTCCTGCTTACAGCAAACCTTCTCTCTCTCGAAAACACAGCATCTTCGCTGCAAAAGATGCGGCTTTCTGGGAAGGTGGTGCTGAATTAAAAAAAAAAAAAAGGAAAAAAAAGCTGCTTTTAATGGTGAACTACAAAGGTTTGGGGTTTTGAAGAAGCAAAACCAACTTCTAAGACGCTGGGGTGGGAGCAAACTGTGGGCTTGAGCGTTACAAATAACTGCTTCGAGGAAGGGAAGAGCTTGTTGCCTGTAAGATGTGGAGATGCTCCAAATCCTGGTGTGGGTCTTACGTAGGAAGGTGTCCCTAAATGGGTGCTCCTTCCTTGCTTGGGTGGAGACTGTGGTCATCTCTGCTTCCCAGGCGGGGTGGTTTTGCCAAACCTCTGAGTCATGCTGTGTGTGCCCCAGGAGAGGTTGCCCGCTCCCAACCTGCACCATGACGTCCGGAATGGAAGAAATAGAGTGATCCGAGTGGAGGGAGCAGGAATTGGGAGTTCCTGAGCAGGACTGGAGGAAAAATAAAAATAGAATCATAGAATCATGACATCGTAGAATGGTTTGGGTTGGAAGGGACCTCAAAGATCATCTAGTTCCAACCCCCCTGCCATGGGCAGGGACACCCTTCACTACACCAGGTTGCTCAAAGCCTCATCCAGCCTGGCCTTGAACACTTCCAGGGATGGGGCAGCCACAGCTTCTCTGGGCAACCTGGTCCAGTGCCTCACCACCCTCATTGCAAAAAATTTCTTCCTTAGATGTAGTGGAAATCTCCCCTCTTTCAGTTTAAAGCCATTGCCCCTTGTCCTATCACTACACACTCTTGTCCAAAGCCCCTCTCCAGCTTTCCTGTAGCCTCTTTAGGTACTGGAAGGCTGCTGGAAAGTCTTCCCGGAGCCTTCTCTTCTCCAGGCTGAACAGCCCCAACTCTCTCAGCCTGTCTCCATAGCAGAGGTGCACCAGCCCTTGCATCATCTTTGTGGCCTCCTCTAGACCAGCTCCAGCAGCTCCGTGTCCTTCTTGTGTGGGGGACTCCAGAGCTGAACGCGTACTCCAGGTGGGATAAAGATAAAGAAAGTTTCAGCCCCCAATCTCCTTATTCCTTCCCCCTAGGGCTGCATCCCCTTCTCCAGTTTGGGAAACAGGTCTGGCAGCACTTGTTCCCTGCTTGAGCCTTGCAGCTCCACAACATTTCTGAGCAGGATCACCATAAAAGCACCCAGATGAGGCTGGGGGGGCCACGGCTGCTTGCTGCCATTCTCCTCTTGGTGAAAACCAGCGAGGCAGGAACGAGAGCAGGGCCTCAGCATTCAGCTCCTTGTTTTTAAATTGCTTGTAATTCCAGGCAATGTCCCGAGGCCTGCCGAAAGGGCTGTGTTCATCATACCACAAAATAATAGCCATCATCATTAATAAACTCTAATGGGAAAACACAGAAGCCAGAGCACGGGTAGGTGACAGAGGCAGAAGAACCTTTCCATGTCTACAGGACTAACCCTCAAAGCTGAACGCGCTTCAAGTATTTTCCAATCATTGACACGTCCTTGGCTTATAACTTGAGTTGTGTCCCTTCACAAAGGTGGTATCTGAGATTCCCAGGGCTGTGATGCTTGGAGCACCCATGGATTTGCTGTCCCCAGTTAGCCCAGAGCCGGCTACATCCCGCTGCGGTCCCCGGTTGTGCTCACCTCCCCATCCCCAAGCGCTTCTGGCCTCTGCGTGAGCACGGCCAGAGGAGAAGGAGAGGATGGGAGGGTTGGCAGTCGCTGAGACTGGGAGAAAAGGGGGGAGCTGGGGGTGCTTAAAATAAACCCGATCCGCACATGAGTGTTATTGCAGCCGGGCTGGGTAAGGCCAGGGCTGTGTCCTCCAGAGAGAAGTGCTGGCCGCCAGCAAAAATCCTCTTAGCAACAATTAATGGCATCTAATTACTCTTTCTTTTGTCTTTTATTTAGCAACAGGGCTCAGCCCAGGAAGTCCTGGCTTCCACTTTTGGAGTGTTTTGACTCTGAGACCGCGAACGGCCTTGTTTCTTGGACAAACATGACTGTGGAGGTCCCAGAGCTCTTGTTGATCCTCTCCTACCCACCACGTACGCCCAAGGGTGCTGGATATCATGGCAAGATACTTGTACCACCAGCATTCCCTCCACCACGTTGTGTTCTAGTGTGGCCTGAGACGCAAAAATGTCCCTTCTTCCCCTCCTGGGTCCCTTTTCCCCAGTGTCCTCTCAGGAGCTGTGTCTATCCCAGGGAAAAAAGCCCCCAGCTCAGAGGTGTGTGATGAAATGGTTGCATTAAATCCAAGCCAGTGGCCCCACTGCCAGCTCATACTGGGAGCCAGAGGAGGAAGTAGAAGGAAAGGACCTGATCCTTCCCCTGGTATCTTCTCTGAGCACTGGTAGCTGCAGCGCTGG
Source organism: Tauraco erythrolophus (assembly GCF_009769465.1). Classification (NCBI taxonomy): domain Eukaryota; kingdom Metazoa; phylum Chordata; class Aves; order Musophagiformes; family Musophagidae; genus Tauraco; species Tauraco erythrolophus. The sequence goes on from NC_141490.1 coordinate 6,693,903, forward strand.
GATTTCCTGACCCAAAAGTAGGTTCTTTAGTAGCCCTCAATGGATTTTTCTTCCTCGAATTTCTTGAGCTGGTTCTTGACCCCGTGCCAGCCTTTCATCTCTCCTGGTGGTTTGGGACAGTGTCTGTCCCGTTGTCCTCCTGCGGTAGACAAATGGGCTCGAAGGTGGGATGTGGCAGGACTTGGCTCCTGGCTCCTGGCACAGCATCTCTGCAGATGAGGGAGATGAAGGAGCTGGACTGTCTCCATGAGGGAATTGCAAGGACAGGCGATCACAAGGACCAACCATAGCCACCTTGATGCCAGCGTAGCTGGCACGAGCGGGCAGAGGTGCCTGGGATGCAGAATCAGCTCATTGCAGACATGAGGTTTTTTGGGAATGGTGGGGGATAACCACAAGCTGGTCCTTGTCAGAGAAAAAGGCTGCAGCGACTCCCTTTTCTCATGGAAAGGGGACATGGGGTCCCACTCCCGAGCAGGGACGGGGTCATGAAGCCACGTTTGGGCAGGATGGGTGTGCAGCAGCGTGGCAGGGTGAGGATTTATCTTGATTGTTTGAAAAGCATGAAAATGGGGAAAAACTCTTTCCATGAGCTGAGGGCAGGGGATTGACCCCTTTTCTGCCTGGAGCTGCCGTGGAGGGGGCACGGGAGGGGACCAGCCACAGGAAGAGGCAGCTAAAATAAGCAGAGAGATGGAAAAGGGAGGAGAGAGTATTAAGGAGATAACAGAAAGGTTAGAGAGGAAAGTCGGAGGAAGTGAGCTGAAAACAGCCGGAATGTCACGAAAAGGTGAAGCTGAGCCTCACGACCAGCCCCGAGATCAGCGAAGCCGCGTCGTGATGCGTGAGGCTGCGGCGAGATCCGGCATCCTCCTCCCTCCGGCACCCTCCCGGGGGGTCCCTTTGAAATCATCCGGACTGTCACCTACCAGCAGCGGCACAGCCTCCTCCCTCACCGGATTATTCTTTTTTATTCTCTCCAGAAGCCGCTCCGCTGTTTCGTGGCGCGCAATCTGTCACTGGCATTCGGGAACGAAGCCCACGGAAGCTTTGGGCTCCCATCATTTCTAACATAAACCATTTTTTATCTCAACGGCTCGTCCACGCGTGGGAACCGAGCCGTGCTGCCCCCTCAACCTTATCAGTGAGCCAGCTTGAAACTGCTCCCCGGCTTTGTGTTTTCCAAAAGCAGAGTAAGCTTAGACTAAACCCCCCCCAGGTGCCATTACCTCATGTTTGTTTGCACATTCCGGGAATAACACCAGCAGCATTTGGTGTCAAAGCCCTGCCAGGCACCTTTGCGCTCGGTGTGTCGTGCTCGCCGCGGCCGCCCCAGCACCGAGGATGCTCTTTGGCCTTTTACACTTTCCTCCTGTTTCCTGACTGCCAATCTTCATTTCACTCCCTGAGCTCCTCAATCACGACACGGCCAAGGGGATGAGCCTCCCGGCCTCGGCGGAGGAGCTGAGGCTGCAGCAGCTGGAGAAAAAGGAAGAGGAGAGGACGGGGGAGATAAAGCCCCCTCCCCAGTAAGCCTGCCTTGCAGCTGATAAGAGCCCTCACGGGTTGTAATGGGAGCCCTGGCTGCCTGTTTCCTCACAAAGTCATGACTCAGGGATAATGTTCACATCCTCCGAACGGCGAGGGAGCTAAAAATACAGCCAGGAAAACGAGAATGAGTGAGCGAGCATGAATGAGAGCGTGAGTGAGAAATGCACAGGGGAAAAGAGGGAGGAAGCATGAATGAAAGAGCCTGGGAGAGAGAGTGAAAATAGCTGGAGCCTTCCAAGTTTCCAAGCTGCAAAGCTTTGCTTGCAATCAACGCTCTGGCACAGGCGTGCTTGCAAGAATATAAACCCAGCCCGTGAATCTGGCTTTGTGAGTCGCCCTCCTGGCATCACCCCCCGGGAGCGGGAGGGCAGGACACCCTGTTTCTCTATTTCAGCCTCTATTTCTCCAGAATTTCTCAGTGTTCTGTTGTATTTGGTTTTTTTTTTTAATGAGTGCCGCTGCTCATTACTGCTTTCCCCTTCTCAAACAGCCCCGTGGAGCTGAAACGTGGTTTCCACCTTTATCCCAGCGCTGAGGTTTCACCCGCAGCCCCTTTGGCACCGTAGCAGCGCAGAGGAAAGGATGCTGCCTGTCCCCCGTCCTCTCCAGCTCCCCTCCTGCAAAGCCAGCGTGGATAAACGGGCCTTAGAGCAGGTCTTTAAGGTTAGGAGACCCCCTCTGCTTCGGGTCGAAGGTGTATTCCAGAGCAGGATTATAAGAAGCGGCTCTGGGTGCTTGGGAAGCGCCTGCAGCATCGTTTTCTCTCTAGTTTTGGCAGGACTGAGGGGAACCTCCTGCGGAAAGAGAAGGTCCTTTCCTGCAGACTGCAGGAGTTTAATTACAGAGAGGTTTTTGTACCAAAATGCCATTTTCAGTGCTGAGCACGCTGAGCGGCTGCTCCCTACCTGCGGCACCCGGAGAGGGCTGGCAGGGACCGGCCTCCCCAGCACACCCCATCTCCCGGCACGTGCCGGCGCCTTGTTTCAATTATTTCCTCCTGGGGATCTGGCTGCTCTGACACAGACCCTTGCCTGCCACTTCCCTGCTCCTGGATTTTGTTCCGAATTTCTTTTGTCTGTGGTTTCCTCTGAGGAGTTGGGCTGGGAGAGGGATGCTAGAGGGATGAGGCTGCTCGGGACAGGGAGAATCTGCCCAGCTCTCGGAGGAGCCCACGGGTCTGTAAAAGCCATTAGACATGCACTGACGTGTTTAATACATCCCTGGGAGCAGTGCTGGACCATGCAGGTGTTGCAAGGGTGTTGGGATCAGAAGGATGCAGGGGCCAAGCCACAGGCTAAAAGACAGAGAAAGAGGTTCACAGCTGGATGGGGACATGCCACCATTCTGGCCCTGGTCCCTGGTGCTCATGGCAAGGACTTTGTGGCAGAAGACCTTGATGGCAAGGACCAAAGGTGCTAAAAAACCCTAAAAACCAGGAGGATTCCTACCACTGCCTAACTGGGATTGACAGAAAAAGAGCAAATCCAGGCCAACACATGCTAAAACCATTAAGAAAGAGCAATTCTTGTGCCCCCATCCCGCAGACCTGCGCAGGAATCGGGCTACAGAGGGGACATGGGTTCCTAAGCAACTTTTTGGGGGAAATAAATAACAAAGGATTGCTGGCTCCTGACTCATATAGCTCCTATAGGCACCGCAGGATTCCTGCCAGCGGGAAGTTGGCTCCCGGCTCCGTCACTGCAGCCAGCCGCTGTCTGGGTGCCTGGATGCCAGCGGGTCACAGAGGGACGAGAGCAGTCGGCAAAGCCGGGCTAAATCCAACCCGTATCACAGATAGGAAGCAAGATTAGATCCTTCTCCATCATCACTGCCGAGCCCAGCTCTCCTGACAAAGGCCCCAGGGGTGAGCCTGGTGCTAATCCAGGGAGCCAATTTTAGAGCCTGCTCTCCGCCGACAATCTCTGATTGTTTGGGCTGGTTTGAAGTTTTTCCCAGCCGCATCCTGTGAGTCGGCAGGAAAAGGCTTTTGCGCCGGCACCGCTGCCAAGGAGCCCGAGAGGTGTGACAGCGTGGGCTGCACGTTCCTCCGTGTGGCCCCCCGTTCCGGGTGGCGGGGAAGGGGCTCGGTGGCCTCGGTGGAGGGGGAAAAGCGGGTGGCTCCGAGCAGCCGATCGCCCGAGATGTGACGGCGACGCTGAGGGGACCAAACGCAGATGCAGCAGCTCAGGGCCACCCATCCGGGGTGTGGGGGACCCCTCTGGCCATCGCAGGTGGGTGGCACCCCAAGGAGCTCGGCTGGGACCATGAGATGCTGAAAGGAGCAGGGGATTTTCTCCTAGCCTGGAGGAAAAGCTGTTATAACTGCAGCACGACTGCTCCCCTTCTTTCTCCTGCTAAATAAAGTCTTTTTCCCCTACCAGCCCTTCCTTTTGCACCCCCAGCACTGCTGCACCCCCTTTTCAGCCCCCTCTTCACCCGGGGATGATCCAGCTATTCCCGTGGCTTTTCCCTTTCAGCTGTCAGCAGTTTTGCCAGCTTCTCCCTCGAAATGGGAAGAGGCCAAAGCGAGCAGAGATACCTGAACCTGCCATCCACCCACTTCTTGTCTGGACTCAAGATGTTTCAAAGCTCTCCCCTTTCTATTTCTATCCTTATTGTCATCCTGCTTTGAGAGGAAGGTCTATTATTCCCCCCCTCCTTTTCTCTCTACAAAAATGGGACATTGTTTCTTCTTTCTTTGATTTAAAAGCCAAAAACAGTTATAGGAAACTGTTCAGCAGATGTTTTACAGTATGAACCTAGGAAAAAAATAAAAAAAAAAATCACTCTCTGATTTTGCTGGAGGATCTATATTTAGCCTAATGCTTCCTCCGATTCAGGGTTTGTGTTGGCATAGGCGAGGCGTAGGTTTAAGCACTTTGATTGTAGTATTTATTTTATTTCTCCCATTTGCTGCATCCATTAAAATCTGGAGCTGACTGCATGAGCTAATGAAGCTCATTCAGGGAGGAGGTAAATTCAGCTCACTCTGTGTTCCAGCAAGATCCCTTTCGGCTGCAGATGCTCAGGGCAGGACTGAAAAAAAAAAGAAAATAATAATTTCTCATCGTATTTGCATCCCTGCTCACAGCAGCACCCGGTGCTTGTGCCCAGGGTGGCCAAAACACAACGAAACTCCCGGCTGAGATTTATAAAGTCTCAGGGGGAGATTTATAGGCACTGAATGAACCGACGCGGTGAGCCTCGGTTCCTCGCGACGTGCCGAAAACGGCATTCGCTGGTTTTTGGAAACAGCTTCAATCAGGACAGCAAAAACTCATCCCTTAAACCTTCCCCAGGCCAGACTCCTGCTGACTTCAAAAACCCATGGACTCGCTACCAGCTGAGCAAGACCTTCCAGATGAGGATGAGGGTTAACATCACTGTCCGTGTGTGTTCCTCCCTCGACCAGAAGCAACGGGAGAAACCTCATCTTTGCACCGTGAGATGACACTGCAGATGGGAAATAAAAAAGCCACCTGCTACCTGCAGGTCTGGGAAAGGCTGGATGATGATGGCATCCCATCCTCTGTGAAATCTTGCCCCCATCACTATGTGTTACCCTGTTCCCAAACACCTGCAGTGCTGCTCGACAAGGCAAACCCAGGAGAGCTTTGCTGTTGGAAAATCGAGGCTTGGAGCTTGCCCAAGGGGCTGAGAGGAAGCTGACACCACGTTATCACTGCCTGGCGAAGCTCGAGGCGTTCCCCAACTGGGAAAAGCATTTGGAGAGGGAGTGACAGCCTGGTGACGCTCCGCCACGGCACTCTCCATCAGCCTTTCCTGTGAGCTGGGTTCCCCTTCTCGCCTGCCCTCAGCCTGAGCCAAAATTTCCACATCCTGCTGTCAGGCATCTGGCTGGAGCTGCCAGCTGTGCCCTGGGGACGTCAAGGGAAAACCTTAGGGAAAATCTGCTGGGATGGAGGTTCCCAAAGGCTGGTGCTCTGGATGCATGCAGCAGGCTGGGTACCCAGCGATGGGAGCAGGAGCAAGAGGCTCAGAGGTACCTTTGGGAAACAGTTTCTTCTGGACTTTGTGTTGAAAACTCACTTGGTTGCAGCTTCTGAAGGGTGAGGATACCTTATAGAATCATAGAATCATAGAACAGTTTGGGTTGGAAGGGGCCTTCAAGATTATCTAGTTCCAATCCCCCTCCCATGGGCAGGGACACCCTCCACTACACCAGGTTGCCCAAAGCCTCATCCAACCTGGCCTTGGACACTTCCAGGGATGGGGCAGCCACAGCTTCTCTGGGCAACCTGTTCCAGTGCCTCACCACCCTCATTCCTTAGATCTGATCAAAATGCCCTCTCTTTCAGTTTAAAGCCATTACCCCTTGTCCTGCCCTTGCTGGGACTTCTTGCTGGGTCTCCTAAGGAGCATCTGCAGTGGGATGAGCTGTAGACAGTAAAAGATGGAGAATCATCAGCAGAAGCAGCCAGGTCTTATTCAAGTGCCCAGAAGATGCATTTTAATGAAGATACAGCTTGTTTGCTGCAGATGGTCCAGCAACTAGCCCAGAGGTCCTTCGCCAACCTCCTTATCCTAACGAGGAACCAAATCTAGGACCAAAAATAAAATCCATACGTGCTCACTATTGGAAGTTTTTAATCAGAAAAGGCCCTGCTGTGGTCTTATTTCCAGGGCTGTAAACCCAGAGCATCTCCACTGATATGGGAAGTGCCTGTGGGCACCCAGGTATAGGGCAGGAAGGAATTATTCAGTGTGGGCCTTAAATGTGACACTGGGCATCACTGGCAGCGATCTGTGCTGCGCTTTCGAAGTTGAAATCAAAGCTGTGTTTCCAGACATTAATGGCTTGTTTGTTGTCTAAGATGGTGGAAAAGCAGATAAAAGCCATAGCCCGAGTGACCTGTTTGATTTCCAATGGGGCACTGTTCGTGCAGTTTCTAAATAGCCTTCATTAGAAAGACAGAGCAATTAAAAAGGCAAACTCACCCAAATTCATGGGCCGAGCTCTGGGATGCTGGAAAGATAAAGGTCTAATTCATAGAAACATCTTTGGCTCCTTTATTTAGGATTTCCCTACATTATATATGCAGACAACCAGGAATGTCATTTTTTCCAGACTGCTTTTTGCATAAATTAGGATTGTTTGCTGTTCATCAGCTAACCCCGCCATGACCCCCTTCTCCCCTCCGTCCCCCTCTTTGCTCTGCTTAAAACCCACGGGCCCATGCCGGCTCCTGCAGACTTCTGTGAGTGCTGGGAAGGGGGAAGGAAGGTTGGGGCACCACGAATCGCCCAGGGTGGCTTTTTTGGAGACCTGCAATGAGGACGGGCAGGTTAATGAAGCACCTAGAACTGGTCATAGGACACCCTCGGAGGATGGATGCTGGGAGGTGGTCGTGCTTTTGGGGTCACGTAGTGAGGAAACGCCTCGGGAGATGCAAAGAGCTCCTTAAGGCAGCCCGGATCCGGGTGGAAACATGCTCGTCCCCAGGAGCACTGATAAATGGGAGGCTGCTGCTTCCCCTCCCACCCACACACTTCCACTTTCACTTCACATGTGGGACCCAGCTCCGCAATCCCCAGCCTGGCCATAAATAACCTCTCCATCACCAGGCACTCCTGGTGACAGCGTGTATTAATTCTGCCAGTAAAAGCATTATTTTGCCTCTTTCTTCCTCCTGGAGCTCTTGGTGTCCTTCACAGAGGGGACCATCACACCTCTTGGGGATGTCACCTGTGTCCCGTTATCCCGCCTGAGCTCCTCCGATAATCGACAGAGGATACAAAAGAGAATCTGTCCAAACAGGCTCAGTGGAGCTCAGGAATTAAATCTGAAAAGACACAGCTGTTCCAAAAGCCTAATCTTTGTCGCAGACAAACTTTCCTTGACCTGGAACCACGTGGAAAATAAACAGAGAGGTAAAGGACGTGTTAATAACTCATTTCCACAAAACCAAGCCTCACATTTCTGCTACTATGTTTTTTTCCCCTCCCGCTCACTCTCATACCAGAAAGTATTTTGTAAGATACGAACATTTTTGCGTTGGTTTAGAGGTGCAATTAGAGCATCGTGCCGAAATATTTCCAGTTCAGCTACTGGACACTCCTTCCTTGCCCTATGATTCCTCAAACAGAAACACAGGATAATAATATTTTCTTTTCTGGCTGGCCAGCGGTACCCAGGAGGGCACAGATTTCAGCTCAGACCTCCTGAGATGATTGTAAAAACCAGCGAACCCTTGTTGTCCTCTGCTGTGTGTCTGCCAGCTGATGGAGAACAAAAAGGTCTCGAGAAAACGGGAGTTTCCCAGGTTTATCAGCTAGCCAAATGCGACGAAATCTCTTAATTCTTACGTCATTCGAGATTTTTCTCCTCCTCACCCCCAGCACAGCGGCGTTTTTGACGTTGGAAAGATGTGAGCCATGAAAGGAGAAGCCCAGTGTCTTCAAAGGAAGGGCTGCGTTGGGTCTGAGTCCAGTGGTGAGTCACGGAACGGCGGCGATGGAGAGCGAACCGCTCCTTTCTCCAGGCCTGGGACCACGCATGAGGACCACGAGCTGACTTAAGGATGCAGCTGAGATGCTGCGCTCGGCAGTGCTGCTGAGATGTCCTCTCTCAGGGGGAGAACAGCCCTCCCGAGGTCTCCAGGGCCACCTTGAGTGGAGCCACATGGAAAATTCGTTCTCCAGACGCGGCTTCAGCCCCGCCGATGGTCCTTAGGGGCAGAGCAGGAGCTTTTTCACCACTCAACCCTTCCTCAACATTTTTGGAGCAAGAGCACTTTGGAAATTTGGCTTTATAGTCACAGCTTGAATGATTTTGGGTGAGGATTTTAATTGAGAGATTCGAAGAGGGTGTATGTGGGGAAATCCTATCTGTTTTTTTCCCTGAGCGTATCAGACAGTCTAATAAAAGATCCCTCTCCCAATCAACAGCCCTAATTTTTCTTGAAATGGGGGAACTGGTAAACGATGACTGATTTTCCAGTTAACATTTTCATAAATGATGATTTTTTCTTTCAGCTTTCAGGAGCTCCTGTGCATCCTTCCCCCACGTTGTTAATGGCATGAATGGGGCAGGCACCTGCACAAAGGAGATTACAGTGATAATATTTACATGAACTTTCAAAAAACTGATTATTTTTTGTGCTTACAAGGCAAAATTCACGACTTTGCATGGTAGAGGCTCAGACTGGCAATGTTACGGCTAGAACTTCCCCAGAGATGTTGCTTAACATCAGAGTTAGAGCTGAGTGGAGATTTCTCACTTCTTCTTCCAAACTGAAAACACGGATGGGACTCGGTGTTATTTTGGGGTTTGCCACATATATGCACATGTATATGTATTTATAGTCATATTTATAGACTAAAAATGAAAACTCAGAGTTGGAAGAAGGCATTTTTCTGCACGTTGTATCACACCCGAGCCAGTCTCACATCTTTGGACGCCAAGATTATTTAAAGCCCATTTCTGCCCCGTTCGTGCGCCCCTTATAGAAGTGAGATAAACCACATATGAGCAAATTTATGGCAATTAACTCAATCCAAATGCAGGAGATTTAACCGTAGCAGCTTCTAACCTGATATAGCCTCACAAAGGTCATGTCTTTTAAGCATTCAAGATGCTCCTGTACACCCTAAACTGCTTCTTTTTAAAGTTTATATCCTGTACCCATCATATCGTATTGGAGATGATGGATCCGAGCTCCTGCCTGACCCAAGGATTGAAAAACCCTATTCTTCTGCTTTTGGGGATTCAGCTTGGACAGGGCATGCAGCATCCTTGGGCTCCATACAAGGAGGCATCCCTGGTCCGCTGGGCCCGAAGGGATGAGCTCTGGTGGTGCCTCTGGTTGGCTTCCGAGGCCAGCCAGCGACGGAAAGCCTCAGCAGCTGGAGACCAGATGTGCAGAGCTCTCGGTGGGCCAGTGCTGAAGCATCTGGGCCACAGGCTGTGTGTCATTGCCTCGGTTTTGAGGAGGGGCAGGAGGGAATGCTGGGCAAACCTGCCGCAATATTTACAAGCACAGGCAGCTCCTCCATCTGGTTGTATCACCTTCTCGCAGGGCAAACAGTGACTGGGAAGGTAACCCTCCAAAATCCCCTTTCTTTGCTCCCTTGTGCTGGGGTCAGCACGTAACACCAGCTGAAAGCAGCCAGACTCAGGTGCTCAGGGTCATTTTATCAGTTCCTGCTCTGTTTTTTCCAGCGTAATATGGAAATGATGATACTTACAGATCCATAAAGGGATGTGGAAGCTTATTACATGCAGCTTCTCGTCCTTAGTGACTTATGCTCCTCAAGCAGGACCACAGGTCTGCAGGATCTCTCCCTGGCAAGTAATTTGGGGCTGCAGAGGGGTGAATCGTGGTAGGTGAAACTCAGAGCACTCTGACTGCGATGGATTTTGTCTGGGTGATCTGTGTTCACTCCCCAGCTCCAGGATAGAAACCGAGACCCTTCCCAGTCGCAGCCACCTTCAATATGAAGGCTTTAAACTGGAAGAGAGGAGATTTGGATTAGATATAAGGAAGAAATTTTCTACACTGAGGGCAGTGAGGCACTGGAGCAGGTTGCCCAGAGGAGTTGTGGCTGCCCCATCCCTGGAAGTGTTCAAGGCCAGGTTGGATGAGGCTTTGGGCAACCTGGTGCAGTGGAGGGTGTCCCTGCCCATGGCAGGGGGGTTGGAACTGGATGATCTTTGAGGTCACTTCCAACCCAACCATTCTATGATTCTATGATTCCATGATGCTGCTCTCGTTTTCCACACGTTCCTCTAGCTGCGAAATGCTCGTAAGGATTTCTGAGGTTATTGGGAAAGGAGCCATTTGTGCTGACACCTATGACTAGTGCTTTCCAGAAGGAGCCCATGTGCCCATGTGCCCCTAAATTTAAGCAGCCTACCAGTGCACGACCCATGAAACATCCACAAGACATCTCCGATTCGGTAAAAACATGAATAACCGCTTCAGTTAAACATTAAGTAGAATCATTTGATTTTTTTTTTTTTTTACGAGCACAAAGAAAATCCAAACCATCTGGAATGGAAAGTACTTCTCGACGCGCAACGGCTTTATGATAAATTCCATAAACCACCCCAAATTCACCTCGATTTTTTTTTTTTTGTTGCGAGCTGAAGCAACTGGTGCAGGTGACTGATGTGACAGCAACGACCCCCAAACTGGGTGACCACGTGTGAAGCTGAGTGAGATGCTCTGCACACACCAGCCGCCGTGATGCCTCGGAATAAAACCAGCAGAAACCAGAAGCCTCTCCATTTTGCAGACACACAGTCAATTGGACAGCCCTAATACAGAGGCTATTTATATATAGATTACTCTATCGGAAGAACCGTCTGCTGCAGAGCAAAGCATCCAGCCCAGGGAAGGACATCTTGTTTGCAGCTGCCAACGGGGTTATCCTGCAGCCTTGGGAAGAGTTGCCCAGATAAAAATTGATTGCTGGATACATTCCACTCCTTTGGTACTCAGACGTGACCGAGCCTTTGTACCAAAGCCCAGGAGGCTGGAAACCTTCCTGAGAAGATGGGAGCCCTGTAAATAATTTCCTGCATTAAAGCAGCTACAAGAGCCATCCGTGCCTTACGGCTGCGAGTTCAACAGGTAACGTATATTCGGGCCACCTGTAGCTGTGTGTTTCTGAGTTAAGGCAACAGCTTAAAGCTGAGATTCATTCTTAAGGAGCTCCAGAAAACCCTCAAAGGACCTGTTAATAGTTTTATATGCATAAATATTGTGGGTTTTGTTTTTTTTTTTTTATTTTATTTGTCACTATGTGCGTTTTGCACCTCCTGGGCTGGCGGGGTGAAGAACTGGGGAGTCCTTCATGCCTGTGAACACTACACTTTTGCATATTTGATTCCTCTGGGAAGCATTTGGCAGCAGTTGCTGCCACAGGAGCCCTGTGCAGGCAGAAATTAGAAGCACAGAATCATAGAATGGTTTGAGTTGGAAGGGACCTCAAAGATCATCTAGTTCCAACCCCCCTGCCACGGGCAGGGACACCCTCCACTACACCAGCAACTAGAGCTTCAACCTGCACTTTGTAAACGGCCACTTAGCTGCTAATAACCAAAATACCAATTTTTGGACTGGGAAAGGGCATCCCCAGGAATTATTTCTCTGCCCAGACTGACCAGTGCTCTGGATTTCCAGTGACGGTACTTCAATATACACGCTGCTTTTTTTTTTTTTTTTTTAATTGTGAGAATTCTGCAAACTTCCCTGAAAACCAGCCACTTCTGGAAATATTGTGGCAAGCAGAATATCGCGGCATCAGTGCATGGAGACACTAAGGGCTGAGTCCCATGGCTGTGTCCTCTTTTTAGTTATTATATCCCAGTTTGCTATTGGGATTTCTAGGGAAAATCAAAGCAGCTGTTCCCAGCCTCCTATTTTGCCCCTAAACCAAAAGTCCCAGGACAGCATGTATGGAACCCTTGGAGTTTGGGCTTTGCCCCACTCCTGGGGCTGCTGGCAGGGGCTCAGCCGGAGCCCTTGCTCACCAAGGCAGCGTGACGGGGATTTGTGCTGGAGCTGGAGAGGATTTTCAGCCTGGAGCCCTCTCCTGGAGGAAAAAGCAGCTTTGCTGCTTGGAAAGAGAGATTGCTGGAGAGGCAGGATGGGCATGTCCTCCTGCATCCAGGATCTGGGGGCTTTGGAGGTCCCTGGCCAGGCTGCTCTGTTTCTACCCCTCTCCCTTTTCTTGCCCAGCTGGGAAAACCCTCGCTTGCCCTTCTGGTCCTGGCATCCTTCTCCTCTCCGGAGAGCCCCTGCCCTCCTTTAGCACCAGCGTTAAAACCAGACTTTGGGGTGATGCATGTTGGGACCATCCACCTCTGTCAGAGGAGGGGGCTGAAGCAGCGGCTCCCAGCGCTGCCGGGGGGTCTCCCCTCTCCGGTGCCTTATTTAAGAGGAGACTGATGCAGCATTTTTGCTTTGAAAAGTGAGTGGCAGCTACCAGGGGTTTGTTTTTGGCATGCCTGGTACCAGAGGCACTTGGTAAGGGGTTTTAGGGTATGTTACCAGGCTGGATCCTTCCCAGGGCTGGGGGTAAGGCAGGCACCAGAAAATACAGCGCTCTGCTGTGTCCTGGGATTTACACGGGAGCAGAGGTGCCCAGGGGACCTTTTAGGAGGAAATGCACCTCCAGGCAGAGGCAGCAGCTGAGCTGATATTTGGGGACCAGGGCTGGAAAAACCTCCCCCTGGTCGTGCTCTGCACGCCCTTTTTTTTTTTTTCCTGAGTCACCAGGACTTTTGGGGGGGGCCAAGTAACACTCCCAAAGCACACTGGAGCCCTCAGATCGCTTTACAGGACCCAGGAGCAGCTCGGACCCAAAGGCTACCCCCGCAGCCTGGGGGCTGGCAGGATGTTGCCCCCCACGACCCCCTCTAAGCAACGTTATTTTATTTTTTTTTCCATTCCCATCGGCGTGACAGCTGCCAGAGGTGGCTTTTTCCTGGCTGGCGGTGGTGAGCAGCGTGGAGCTGGCTTTTCCCACCGCCCTGGATGCGGGGCTGACCACTCCCCCTCCCTTTGAATAGGCAGCTCTGCTGCAAACACTATGGTATTTCCATCCTCTCCAGCTCCAGCGCAGAGGAGAGCACCAGGTAGTTGGAAAGAGATCGGAGACAAGTGTGGGAAGCCGTGGAGGACATAAGCTTTTCCCCTGGTCTTTCAGCTAAGGAGTAAGTGGCGGTGGGGAGAGAGTCTCTTGAAACTCTTTTGGGGGTTAGTAGGTACCTGTGTTCATTTTCAGGACATCTAAGATTTGCTTTGCTGGTGATTTACTTGCTCCATTTCCAGTTTCACCCAGTAACTGATTCGTGTGTTTGCTAACAGTACTGCAGGGTCTTATATAGATGTTTGAGCGGATGCTTCCCTTTAAAAATCCCTTTTTTTTTTTTTTTCATGTAGAGTATATCAATTTTATATGCATGCTTAGGAGAACATTATTATTTTCCTCGTTTAGGTAGAAGGCTGCACTTTGGCGGGTTGACTTTGCAGTTCCTTTTACTTTTTGAATTGCATTTGGGGTTGGATGGGGGCTGGTTTGTTTTCGTTGCGAGGCAGGGGGAGAAGCAAAGTGCCCAAGGTCGGATGCTCGCTGGGCTCCCTCCAGCCCTGTGGACAGACGGACAGACAGACAGACAAGGAGCAGACTCCCTCAGACCGGGGCTGACTCCTGGCTTTGGAGAGATGCTTGCAAGGGGTTTGCTGCTCCACCTCTGTGTGTTTTCAACAGCAATGCCAAAAAGTGCCACCACGAGTGTCAGCGTTTGGTTTTGGGAGGAATTGGAGCCTGGAATGTGACAGCCGCAGGGATGTGCTGCCGTGCTGCTGCCCTTCCTTGGGGAGGGCACAATCCTGCACCGTTCAGCCAGCCAAAAAGAGCCAGAGGGAATTGTGAGTCCCTGAGGAGCACAGCCAAGGCCTTCCCCCTTCCCATTAGTCTCGAAATCCTCGCTTTGCATGTGGCCACTGGTTTGGTGTTACAGTCACCATCAACTTCCCATCCTGTGCTGTCAACCAACACCTTTGGGGGCTGTGGGCTGGGTCCAGAGTGGTTTCCTGCTTACAGGCTATTCGTGCTGCTGCTAATTCGGCTGGGTTTTTTAAGCTCACCCCTGCCTGTTGTGTAAATGATTTTCTGGCAAGCCAGATATTTTGGGCTACCCAGACATTTTCAGGGACCAGCACTGCTCACCCACGGCTGGGACTTTGGTGGAAGTTCATCGTGTCTTTTGTGCACCCAGCACTGGGGCTTGCGTGTGCGTGTGTGTCCCCTGTCCTCAGCTTCATCACTGAGCTTTGGGGTACCACGTGGGCCTCTCAATCAGAAAACACCCCAGTCCTATTCTCCTCCAACATCTGGCAAGTTGAGGCACAGCAGAATGAAAGGTAACCTGACTTTCTGAAGTGGTTTAGAAACAGTGGATGAGGAGAGGTGCTTAGTGGGATTTTCAAAGCACCAGCAGATCTGGGCAGGCTGGTCCCAAGAGTCCTGCCATGGGTCATACAGGGAGTTCTGGAGCAAAACACAGACTTACAGCTGGGTTGTCTATCCATGACCAAGTCTCCTTTGCCAGGGGCGGATTGGGTTCTCTGAGATGGGGAACACATGCTCCGTGCAGGGTCAGATCCTTCCCCGGTGCAGGGGATCCCTCGCTGCACTGTGGGAAGCTCACTTGGTTCTTTCACCTTTTGCTTTACCCCAGCTAAGGATCTGGCCCGTGACGTGCTGTAAGTCTATTATTTCACAGAGGGAAATTGGTGAGTGAAATAACAGATGTCCTCATTAACACCACACCCCCCCCCCCATTCATATTTTCCTGCAACTGCAAGTAGCTGCTACAACCCACGTGAGAGCAGTGCGATTTAATGGCCACAGCCCCTCTGGTTTAACATCCCACCTAAACCCCTCTCCTTGCCACGAGCCGTGCTGGCAGCTCGCTACAGATCTGCTGGTGCTGTTGACAGTGGTAATTTTTTAGCTTAATTACAAAATAGTCACTAAATAATAGATGAGTGAGCAGGGTGAAGAGGAAGCCTAAAGCAGAAAGCAGTTTACTACCAAGCACAGAGAACGAGGGCTCGTGGAGCGTGTTTGTATGACACTGGTCCAGACCTTCACTGTCCCAGCACTATCTTGTGGTCACCATCATCCATCCCAGCTAGAGTTTGTCCAGCTGAATGGGAAGGCTCTTAAGGTACCATCATATCTCCTTTGGATCTGATGGCTACTGAGAAAAGAAAGAGCCCAGCATTGATGCATGGACAGGCAGCCTCATCTTTCCCAGAAACAGCGTGGACAACCTTCTTGCAGCCACGTTGATCCGACCGCGATCGCCGCCGTGTAGTTAAGATAGTGGCTCAGGGGCTCAGAAATTTGGCTTCTCACCCTCACTTTCTCCCAATAACCTTAGCCAAGCCTCTTGGAGTATTTACAGGGAGGCAGAAGGGCAATCGCTTTATGGCTTTATTTACCAGAGCATCACGATTTACTGCTCTGCCCATCTTCCCTTCGGTAGATCACGTATTATCTTTGAGAACGCTGCAAAGTTTTAAAATCCGAGCAAATGTGGGATATCCCGATACGAAACGGAGCCAGGAGGCGGCCAATCTGTTAAAAAGCATGGTTTGTAAATAGGTAGCAAGAGAAACATTTTCATTTCTCTTGCTCCTATCCCTGCGTTAGGGATGCTGCTTTCATTTTCAGCTGGTGCCAGGGTTTGATGAATCGAACGAGGTTTTTAACATGCCAACGGATCAACAAACATTCTTTCCCCCGAGAGCTGAATTGGCAAGCGGCCTGGAAAGTGTCAGGACTTCAAGGGTTAAAGCCTTGCGGAAGAATGTCATTTCCACGAGCTATTTTTCCTCCACTGCCTCAAAGATGATAAATTATTACTGGATGCAAAAATAAAACGGCTATCACTAAGCAGCCTGGGGTCAGCGAGCTGCCAGCGCCGTGTTGAAGGTGCTGCTTCTCATTTTTAAAGTCTTCATTCACGTTCTTGACGTAAGAGATATTTTGATGGGGTTACTGGTGCTGCAGCACCCTCCTGGCTTCCCATCTAACCCCAGGAAAAGGGAACCTTGTTGGTTTATCGGGATGGAGAAAAGCGCCCAGATGCTGTTTCGCAGCTGTCCCAGTTGTGCCACCCTCCAGTGACACCTTTACTGGGTTGCCAGCCTGGGGCTGAGGGATACAGGGTGGGCAGAAGGTGAAGTTTCCTGCAACTCAGGAATTGGGGAGCAATCTGAGCCAGAGGATTTTACAAGAGAGAGGGGAGACCCGTGCACAGAGCGCTAAACTGGGAAACAGGGATGGGAGCTGCTGGTCTTGACTTTGCCGCAGGTAAAGTCCCTGTGGTCTCACTCCGCTTCGCTTTCCCCATCCTTAAAACAATATAACACTTAGGCATTCTATGGGAATATTGTAAAGGGGCTTCATATATCCAATAGACACAGTTCTCTCCGTTTTAATATACATTTTTAGCTCCTTCCTAACTTCTGCCTGAATGTGTGGGTGTATTAATCACGAGGATAAACAGCTTTTCCCTTTTTAAACTAAGCTTGGTAATTCATTTAAAAAAAAAAAAAAACCTCTTGCAAAAGAGGAGGGATGGATGTTGAAATGAAATTAAAATTTTAATTTAGTTTAGAAATGACCCAAGAGTCTAATAGCTTTGGCTGGTACTTGATCAAGTCCCAAAATAAATGCTGTTTCTCCCACACGTGTTTTCACAATGAGACAGGAATAATAAGAGCGAACAACAAGACTGAAGTCAAGCTGTTAAGTCATTAAGGATTTTACCAAATGGTTCCGATTCCCCCCTGTTTATTAACAGCTCTCAGCAAGCTGTGGATCTGGGTTATCGTGGTGTAAATCTGCAGTGATTTCCTTAATATCAGCCCAGTTACCTGCCAGGAAGAGCACTATCATCGAATTGAGTTCAGCTGCAAGCTCCTGAGCAGTCATTAAAGCTGCCTAACGGCGTCCGAGGGGGGGAGAGGAACTATTTAGGCTCTTATTAGAGGAAGCTAAAGAGAAGAAAAATATCGCTCAAACATCAGGGAAACCTGCTGACAGTGAGAGATGTATTGGGCTGTGAAGTAGTTTCCTATGGGAAGTGGTGGAAGTTCTGTTCAAATCAGACCAGAGCTCCCTCTCTGCTGTCACCTCGCCTCCCGTCGCTGGCCTTGTGTACTTGTTTTTCCAATTATTTAGTGCCCAGAACCTGCTCACCTGCCTTTTTCGAGCAGGGCTTGTCTTCTAGGTCCCTTTTGCAGCCCAAAGCCTGTGTCTGTCTGCCATTTAACCGTTACCTGCAGCAGGGAGGGGGGGCTGATTTAATTTGCTTTTAAGCTGGACGTGTCTTGAACAGACAGGGGTCGGGGTGCAAATGGTTGCTGAGGTTTGTGTTGTACTTCTGACCCCCACCTTGTGCTTTTTGCCAGCACAGCTTGCAGGGGAAGAGAAACCAAACAGCAAACTGTCCTTGGTTTAAATCTATCAGAGCTGCTGTCTAGAGATGATAATTCTCCTTTCCCAGTCCAGGGCTCGGGAGGGGTTTGCTGGTGCTGCTTTACAGCTCTGCCTGTATCTTATCGATATTCTTTATCTCATGAAGCCTTGTCTTGGGTGTCAGGATGGGTTTAGTGCTTCTCCTGTGCCCGAAGCACATGCTGCTCCGAGCATCAACGTGTGGCCCTTTGCTGGAAGGTTCAGCTGGCACCGGCGCCCTGAGAAAGATGCAAACGACACCCGGCGAGGCATGAAAGCAGTTCTCATGAACCGGGGCGACTTGATCAGAGGCAAAAAAACCCAACCAAAAACACAAACCCCAACCCCAACTGCCTATTGCACAAGATGCAAAGCAGGAACAAGAGCTGCTCACGGGGGGCTGCTCTTTCAACTGCTGTTTTAACGCTGTAACCCCTCGCTCTCCAGTTGAACTAGCCGGATCAGCCTGGAGATTGCTCCGTTTCGCAGTGTCTGTCTGGCTTTGGTGCAGCTTGGTAGCATCCATCTTTACTTTAAGAGCAAGAGCAAGATCAGACACGTTTATATGAGATAGTTTACACTTCTTTAAGGTCAGGATCAGGGGGCAGGTGTGTGATGGGCCGGGGCCCGAGCGCTTTACCCTTCATCAGCTGAGCTGCAGAAATGTGCTCCGTGCACCTTCTTTGTTTCCCCCAGCTGCAGGCTGACCCAGCTGCCATGAGATTTAAGCAACCGTGTTTTAACGCCTCCCCAAGTCAGAGCAGGCTGGTAGGGCGTGCACAGATGCTGAGATTAGTTGAGGCTTCGTGGCCACTGCGTGTTTTCGGGTTGCTCTAAGCTCGAAGCGAAATAGGCTCGTTGTTCTTCCACCGCGTAGGCAGCTTTCAGTTTTGTGAATTAGAAGTTTAAAAGGGAAAAAAACCCAACAACCAACCAACATAAAAACTGGTGTTCGAGCAAAAGTTAGTAATAACAAGCAGGAAATGATGATAATAATTTAATGCACATACACGTGCAGGTGTTTCAAATTTGGCCATTAGTCACAGAGCGTGGTGGTAGACGCCGACCGGAGTCCCCATTGCAGAAGCCCCCAGCAGCAAGCGAAGCCCCCGGCCCCGTGAGCAGGGAAGGGGTGGAGGAGAGGCTGGGAGTGTGTCCCAGTGCCTCCAGGAGCTATTGGTGGGTGCAGCAGAGAAGCAGAGGCTGAAGGTGAGGTGGTTGCGCTGGGTCTGCCTGGAAGACGACACGCACAAGCGTTTGCGCACGCGGCGGTTACAGTCGGCAGCACGGGAGGTGTGCAGAAATCAGGAGAGAGGTGTTTCAGGGGAGCCAGAGCTGCAGAAATCAGGAGAGAGGTGTTTCAGGGGAGCCAGAGCTGCTGTGACCTCAGAGAGGTTAAAGCAGTGGCAGCTCTTCCGTCTCGCAGGCTGCGCCATGTATCAGCGTGATGAAAATAGCCATTCCCTTTGGCTCCAAGTCATATCCTGCCTTAGCGAGCCCTTCTGAGCCCAGGCTACTCCCCCTTTACTCCTTCCTCCCAGCACATTTAAGCCCCCAAAACACAAAAAGTGCATTGGCCCTGCTGTGCATCTGAAGGAGAGGGGGATAAAACCATCTACACATTGGAACACAGAGCCAGGTTGCAGCTCCTTCACCTCAGCTGCACAAATCAATGATCAAAAAAATCACATCTAATGAACAGCACCGCTAGGAGGACTTGCTCAGAGGGAGGATGAGGATGTCCCATGCTCGGAATGCCACATGGAACCCTGACATGCTCCCGTGGGCTGAGATGAGTGATCGCTGCGCTGCTAATTGCTCAGGAATATGGACCTGAGCAGTGCAAAGCAGAGCTTTAGCACGGGGGGGGGGGTGAGTTAATGCTGGAAAACAGAAGATGTCTCTTGAAAACAGAGTAGTTCTTTGTGAAACACATTGTTTTTGACAAAACTTTTACAGGAAAGGAGTTGATCTCGACAAACCGGCTTTTTTTTTTTTTTTTTTTTTTTTTTTGGTCAAAAGAAAAAAATTGGCAACAATTTCCCACCAATTCTACAGCAAAGGAAATATGATCTCATCTTCCGTCAGAGCAGCTCCATCAGCTTCCAGGTGATAATTCATTCACCATTGTCAGGCTCTCATCAGCTTACGCTAATGGATCCGTGTGTTTGCATTGTTGGTACAACACAATAATCACAATATCTGCTATTAATACAAATATTTTTCCTCGTAACTTTTCCAGCTTAATCTCATTAAGATGATAGTCTGGTCCTTAGCTTTATATGGCTTTGAGAGAGCACACGTTTAGCTGATGTTATCAACTTTTATGCCTTCTGCAGCAGGGCTTCTAACGTCCATCTCCATTTCTACAGGCATCTCTGAGATGATGAGTTACTACATGGACACAACCATTGGCAACGCAGCCCCTTACCCTTTGGCTCGCCCTGGAGTGATGGTAAGAAAGGAGTTTAGGTTCTTTTTCTGTCCTTAGCAGTGGGTTTTCTCTTGGGTTGCTGTGACTTTGCCAGCCCATTCACTGCCACCCCTTGGTGCTGGCTGCTAAATGTTTATAGAATCGTAGAATCATAGAATGGTTAGGGTTGGAAGGGACCTCAGAGATCATCTAGTTCCAAGGAGGTTGGAAGGTTCCTTTCTGAGGTTTGAGCAACGCTGAGTGTTTACCCAGAGCTTATCTGAACCTCTCGAGCTCGCAAACCTCAACTGGAAATAGGATCGCTGCGTCGGATTTCCTGCGCTTGTGTTGGGAGGAGGATTGTTAGGGTAACCATTGTCCCAGTGCCTCCGCTCCCCGTGCTGACCTTCACCTGCTGGGATGAATGCAGTGGGATCAGCACAAAGCAGAGCAAAAAGTTTGGCTGGAGTTTTTGGACAACTTTGGTGCTCCCCCTCCCGAGGCAGCTCTTTTCTGCCCGTGCAGTTGATGGGTGGTTAAGTATCACATATGGCAAAGCATGATCCTGGGCATGCCCGTGCTGACTGCCAGCAGCTATGGGACAGGTTTGACACTGCTTAGACCCTCACTTAGAGAAATCAGACCCTTATTTAGAGAAATCAGACCCTTATTTAGAGAAATCACATTAATGTTCGCCCAAAGAAATGCTGGCTAGCGTTAAAGATCCTAGACGAGGTCAGATGAAAGCTGTAACTCCGAGCTGAGACACCAGGCTGCACATAAGACTTGCTAGAAAGGAAAATTTTCACCAAATTAGGAAGAAAAGACCACCCTGACACACGAAATATTTCTAACACAGCTCGGTATTTTTCCTTTAAATGGTTCCAAGCATGCATTTGACATTTAAATACTGATCAGAAACAAAGGAATACTATTTCCTTGCTGGGAAATAATAATAATAATAACAAAAAGAAAACATTCTAAATTTATTTATATATATGCATATGTTGTTATCCTTTTATACAGAGAGATACATGTATATGTACCATTATATGGTATAAATATACACATGCATATGTATATATGGTAAATATGTATGTGAGGTATATACATATATAAACACTATATAGAATCATACAATCACAGAATGGTTTGGGTTGGAAGGAACCTCAAAGATCATCCAGTTCCAACCCCCCTGCCATGGGCAGGGACACCCTCCACTACACCAGGTTGCCCAAAGCCTCATCCAACCTGGCCTAACACATATATTTATAGACATATATATAAAAAATAGGTATGTATAAAATAAAATTATACCCTGGGATTATCTCCATACACCTAAATACGCTTGTCGATCTAATGCATATATTTTCTTTATAAAGTGTAAAAAATAGCTTTATATATAATAAAAACTAACATGTGTAATATAGAATGACCATAATAACCCCAGATTACATACGTGTGGGTATATACATGCCTATATCACACCTGTAATCACTACATGCATATACATATATAATTTATTACGTGAAAGCATATAAAAATATAGTATATTATGTAATATACATGTAATAATACAGAAGTTTATATGTCTTTTGGGGTCCTGCTCCCCTGACACCTTTCCCTCTCCCTCTCCCAGAAGCAAGGTGCCGCCGGCCCCTGCGAGGTGACCTGTGGCTTTCAGTCTGCCTGCTGCCAGCCGAGGCCATGCTGCCCGCTCTGGGACGAGCCCGCCACGCAAGAGGTGCCCACGGGCCTGGAGCACTACGGCACGGGTAGGACACCATTTAGGGGGAGGTTTGCAAACTGGGATGGCGGCTCGGCGGCACGCTCTGGTGAAAAGACGAGCCTCCAAGACCTGCCATACTCTTGTTTGTTGTCCAGCGTGTCTCCTTCCTCTTGTATCTGCTTTCTGCCCCAGTCCTGACTTAATTTATGAGGGTGTCTCGCCCTTAATGGAGCTGTAGGGCATCACCAGGTGGGTACCAGCCTTGTCAAGGGTCTCCCTCAGTGGAGATGGGGCCAGAAAGCAGCTAAAAACCTTAAAGGTGCTTTCTTTACCCATTCCTCTCCTGGCAGAGCGATGAGGAAGAATGGGATCTTCCTTCTTCTCCACCATGGCGTGGGTGCCCAGCTGGGAGAACTTCTCTCCTCTTTCGGGTGGTTTTGATGTCCCGCGTGCACCTGCCTTGTATTTAGGGACTGCAGCCCTGGTCACTGCTTCCCAGGGTCTTGGCAGATATGGGGGTCTCCAGGAGGACACCGTAGGCAAAGTGGATCAGCCAACCTGCTCCATCTTCAGCATTCTCATGGCATTTGCAGGACTGATGTCCTCGCCAGCGGCTTTGGAAAGTGGCCTTCATGGAAGGTTGCAAGGAGCTGGAGAGTCCCAAGTTTTAATTCCACCATGGTAATAATTTTGGGTCTCTTGCTCTTGTAGCTCGTTGCCTTGCTCCTTGGGAGGGTGGTGGCACGGTCTTCAGGCAGCCACAACTGGAGAAGTATGGTCAGACTATGCTGTCAGGGTCTGGCTCGGGCTGGATGATCATCTTCTCTAATGCAGTCGTGATCTGAAAGTCGTTACAAAATCGCTGGTGACTAATTCTTGTCCCACATGTTGTTCAACCGGTGAATCTTCAAGCTGAGCTGACAGTTTGGGCAGCTTCTTGCCTAACGGACTGGCAGCACAGATGTTGGGCAGGCAGCTGGCCCTCCTGCCCACGGGGTGGGTGAGAGGCACCAGCAAAGAGCCCGGTTGTGCCATGGCAGAGGAAGGGGCTCAGGTACGCCGTGGCACGGGCCAACTGCAGGAACTGAGCCAAAGAGCTCGAGTTGCACGAATGTGACCCCTGCGAAGGGCCAGTATGAGGTTTATGTTTCACTTAAGTCCCACATAAGCCTATCATGAAGCACTTAAATCCCACGTAAGCTTTTGCATGGCATGTGCTGGTCTTCTGTGGCTTGTTCCCGGCTCGTTAGTTATGCACATTGGCCCCTTGGGAGGGGGAAAGCCCTGATGTTTAGAGACTTTTTGCAGCTAAAGAGTTCAGCAGAACCAGTAACTGTTGCGGTCAAATGTACAGTTTGAAATCTCTCCTTGGCAAATATTCAGGCATTTTGATTTTTTTTTTTCCCCTCCTTTGGTGAGCATTTGTGTGTGAGCAGGAGATGGATGCAGAGTGCTGGAGCAAGGCTCTGCTGTCTATTCCCAGCCGTTCTTATTTCAGCTATTTGCTCAACTCCTGTGGGTGACCTCTCTCAGCACGATGTCAACTCTGCTCTGATGAAATCTGCCCTTGCAGCATTTGGATTTACTCAAACATTTTGCAAATCTGTGCCTGGAAAGTTTTCTTTGTGTTTTTTTTTTTTTTTCCCTACCCTCTCCCCTTTTCTGTGAAAGTGCTCTCTCCAGGGACCAACATATCTGCAACCCAGATCTTCATTACCCCATGCTGGGTCTGTGAAATTTCTTACTGGAGCCTGGTTCAAACCTCAGTGAAGTCAGTTTAAAAAATCAAAAGCTGTCGTTGTCTTCAACAGGTTTTGATCAGATTTTCGGTACATTGGGATGGGTAGGAGGAGCCTCTGATTCTCTTGCAATATACCTGAGAATTACTTTTCAGTTCTTCCTCTTGCAATGCAAGGTACTCTTTCTCTGATTTTTTTTTTCTTTAATATACTGCTGTTTCTTCAGTCTAGAGCAGTTTCTAATTTTAAATGAGAGGAAACTCTCATTTGTATATACCGCTAGGAACGGTCTTTCATTTCTCCTTTGTGTTTCGGGTGCACATTAAAACCATTTGTCATCTATTTTTCTGGTGTACTAGAGGCTATTTTGGTTTTCATGGTCTTGATGTCGGTGAAAGAGACAAGTCAACAAGGAAAATGCAAGTGTGAACATATCCTCTACAATAGAAAACCACAAATTTTCTAAAAGTTTTAAAGCTCCTTGTGTTTAGAGAAGATATTTTGCCTTTGAAGCTTGGGTGCGTTTATTTACGTTGTGCTTGAAGTCTGATTAGATTATTCAGTGATATGGATAAAGGAAAGCCTGATGTGGATTTAGCTTGTTGATAAAGACAAGGAGTGGTGGTGTTTTTCAGCTGGTTTTTTTTTTTTTCTTAAAAACCAAAAATTTGGAAATTGTCTAGGATCAGTTTTATTAGTCAGCTTGCTACCCCAATCTGTGGCGCATATGTTGGGACTATTACTGTCCAGAAAAATCAACATAAACTGGGTCCACAGCAAGCAAAGGGCACGTCCCAGAGATGATAGAATAAAAAAACTGAGAGAAGGGAGCTGTTGCCTGTTTAGGAAAAGTAGCTTTGCTCCTTGGACAGGTGGGAATAGGAGTGTAAAGGCCATTGCATGTTGGCTGAACTGTCTGGCAGCCCAAAATTAAGGGTGCCACGCGTCTGCCTGAAGCAGCAGGATTGCTGAAAAGATGCTGAAAGCCACACTTAGCGCCCTGTGTCTAATTGGTAAGGTAATAGTATCCTAATATTACCTTCTGGAAATATTTTTTGGTTGATACAAGGTTAAGCATAAAACTGGAGTGGAGGAAAAGATTTGATAGCAGCATTCTAATTTCAGCACGGACATAGTTCTGGCTGCACTGCCCTTTTGAGCCAAGGCCACTTTGACAACCCCTTCCACTTCCAAGGGGTTTGTTTTCCTTAGTGATAGCGGAGATAAAACTGTTGTTAATGGCAAGTGAGAGATGAAACGAGTCTGGCTGAAGAAGTTTCTACGACTGCTGTGCTTGGACTGAAGGTGCTTCCAGCCTTCTGGACACTACAGGAGCATTTGGAGGAGTGATCCTGCTTTCCCTGAGGCAATCAGGATTGGCTTTGGGATTTGCAAGGCAAGAAATGAAATTAAAGCCTTTTCTAGAGGGGAAATTAGAGCTGCAGGTCTAGTGCCACCATGAAAGCAGTCCAGCTGATTACGGTCAGGCTTCCCGCACCAAGACACCGTCACGAATAAAAGGCATCATCTTAAAAGGTATCGTCATAGAATGATAGAATCATGGAATGGTTTGGGTTGGAAGGGACCTCAAAGATCACCCAGTTCCAACCCCCCTGCCATGGGCAGGAACACCCTCCACTACACCAGGTTGCTCAAAGCCTCATCCAACCTGGCCTTGAACACTTCCAGGGATGGGGCATCCCATCCCAACAACACCCAGTGCCATTCAGGGCGGTGTTGCAGGAGATCAGCCTTTCCCAGTCTGTTGCCGATGCTGTCTGGACATACTAGTTTAGTGCCACTTCTCAACCCACAACATTTTGGGTTTATTAACTTTGGGGGTGGCACATCCCTAATGCAGCAAACCTGCATCTGACCCCCTGGTGCTTCATGGATGTCGGGTCCCTGCAGCCGGGGCCGCAGTGGTGTTTTGCTGGATTTGGCAGGAAAGCAAAGCCCTTGCAGCTGGCACAACGCATTGCGGCGTGCCCGCGCTGCCCCACGCCCACGCAGACAAAATCGGGGTGCTCTCCCTTTGCCCCCCACCCTGCCAACTCGGGCTGTGATCTTCCTCCAAGCCCAGCTCTCAGCTCAGCCTGGACCTCAGGCAGGAGTCCCGTGGGGATCAGTCCGCATCCGTGGCGAACTCTCCCTGCTTTTCCCCACGTTGCCCCCTCCTTTGCCAAGAGATTTGCTCTTTCCCTGGTGGAGATCCCTGGAGGAAAGCTCATTCCACGAGTGGTTTCTGGGCCGTCTTCCAGGCCCACGCTCGAAGGAAGGGGGCTTGGGGAGGAGGAGAGAAGGGGGGAAGGTGAAAGCTGACCAGGCTCAGCCCGATGGCTTCTCCAGCTGCAGCACATTTTCCGAGCGAAGCTTTTTTTTAAAAAAAAAAAAAAAAAAAATCTTTTTTTTTTTTTTTCACGTCCTTTTATCCTATTTTTAACTGTGGCCTCCTTCCTTTTCTCAGCCTCCTCCAACACGTCCCCCCTCCCCTGTGCTGCTGCTGCCTCCCCCGCACGCTCTCCGCAGAGATGAATGGGCGTCTTTTCACAGGACACGCACATCTGCTCGCGGCTCCGAGACCTCGCAGGACTTCTCGGGCAGTTCTCCTGGACCAGCCGCTCTGTCCTCTCCCTCCTTAATAAATGAGTGGGAAAGGGAGGACGTGGAGGAAGGTGAAGGGAAACAGAACATGGGGAGGAAAAAAAGGAGCCGTGTCCCACCTACTATACTTGGGTGCTCTGGGTTTTTTGAAGGACATCTGTAATTTTTTCTATTAAGACCAACTTACGCCGATCGGTCAGCGGAAAGAAAAGATCCCTCTGTGCTTTGTGAATTAATTGTAGGGCTGTGGGCTGCCTGTGGCATCCCGAGTCTCTCCTGGCCCCTTTGCAAGGGCCCTGTGAAGGATGCTCTTACTGGTTTGCTCTTCAGGTGGGTGGGAGCTGGACTCAGTGCCTGATTTGGGTGGCTCCTTCTTTCACAGGTGAGGAAAACACAGGAAGGTGACCCTCTGGCACCTAGTGATGCTCCCTCTGCATCCTCCGCTGTAACCTGCTGCAACTCAGCACTTGGAGAGGTTTATTTGCAATAGAATGACAAAAATCCAGGCTTTCGCTTTTCCATTTGCTTCCTGCCTGACTCTGGAAAAATCCTTGTCTCGCCTCTCAAAGACAAAACCCAAGGGAGCTCCCTGCACGTTGGGTCATCACCAGAGAATGAGCGCTGAGCTCTTTTCCCACTTGAGCTGCAGACTGGTGTCAGCTGGGAATCAGCTGCTGTACAGGGAGGAATCGTGCTCGGAACAGTGTTGGTCTCCTGGGTGAGGCTGGGTGAAAGCTGGAAGGTTGTTGCATGGCTTTTGGGTGATGCCTGCACATTTGCTGAGGGCTTCCAGTATACCAGGGGGATGGGAGCTCAGTAAGAGGGAAAACCAAGTCAGACTGTTGCACCAGGACTGTAGCAAAAACAAGCAGAAGCACTAGCAGCTTCAGTATGTCATGGGGAAGGAATAACCTGACGTAGAGTTGAGGAAAAGGACTAGGCAACAGGGTAGCCAGGGTTTCCATGACGTCTTGAGGATGACTGCAGAAGATGTTTTGTTTTGAGATGATCTTGGAGTAGAATTGATTCCTTTGTATGGATGGAGTGGAGTGGATGTAGCTGGTTCTTTTTCTGGAGAAGGCGGCTATTCTGCCCCACCAAACACTTGCTTCGGACAGGCCACATGAAGCACAGCTGCTTTTTTTTTTTTGAGCTTTCCCAAACTCCTTCACCTACAGACCCATGAAAACTTGTCTCTGGGGTCTCTGGGCAGCAGAGCACCCTACCTAGAAGGTTTGGGTTGCACGTGGCCAGCCTTTCTTGTAGCAGCACCTAGGTGGGCTTTGCTGCGCTGGGATGGAGCCGGGAGGCCGGATACTATTTTTTCTTTGGATGGTCAGGACTGACTCGGTGATGCCAGGAGAACTATGTGCAGGGCAGGCAGAGGGGGACGTGGGGAGCATGGGGGGGCTGGGACCCTGAAAACAGCCTGTTTCCTTCAGCTCCTGGCAGCATGAAGCACCTCTCTCTCCTTCCAGATGTTCGCTGTGTTTATAGCTGCTGAAGCAAAAGACTGAACTCTCTCATTAATACGTTTCTCTCTCCCTTTCTCTCTCTCTTGCTCACATTGAAGCCAGAAGTCTCAGCTCGGAGGTTGCAGCTGGAAAGGAGCTGGGGGTGAGGGGTGGGAGAGAGCAGGGAGGTGTATGCGAGCCTCCCATCCCATTCAACTCCCCCTCTCCGCTTCCCTCCCCCCGAATCCTCCCAAAATACACATGCCCCGAAAAAAGAAAAACACGAGCAGATTTTTTATTTCAGAAAGTAAACACTTAGGCCATGGGGGTCTGGAGGTTATGGGAAAAGAGGAAACCATTGGGCTAATCAGGCCGGGACACACTTCCCCTACTGAAATAAACCAGAAATCATTGCATTACAGGGCGCCGCCGCGGTTAACCCTGGTGCTGCCAACACAGCGGAGTGCCGGGGAGCTGCGGAGAGCCCGTAGCCTGCCCACGTGTTTTCCCAGCTCCCTGGTTTTTCGCCGGGGCGAAGCGCCGGCGCGGCAGGGGAGCCAGCGCTCCGCAGCAGCCCTTTGGCATGGCGGCCCTTTGGGAACGAACCGTTGGGAATTTTTGAGTAGGAAATGAAGTCTTTTTTTTTTTTTTTCCTCTGGTTTATGAGCCATCCTATAGAATTTCATAGTTAATTCGTGCCTGAGAACTCTGCCTGACGGTTGCAAACCTCTGCGGGGAGGAGGAAAATCTTTCTCTGCTTGAATCAGCGAGATTCGGGGGTAATTTCTGCAGAGCTCTGCACCGTTTTCAGAAAGCTCTTTTTTTTCTCATCCCTGCTGGATTTGCATTAGGTGTATAAATAATCAGATGACTGCTTCTTTGGTTGCACGCCCTTCGAGGAAGAACCCTTCCTGCTGTCTTTTACTCCTGCATTTCTAGAGCACCCAGCATATGGGATCTGGCTGTAAGGTGGGGAACCCTTGATGTTCCTACAGGACAAAGCATAATTGTAGTCCAGGTGTGAGTGAGCTAACGGGCCCTTTGTACCAACTTTACAAAGAGATCTCGATTTACCCTCTCCAAGCCTCGCCTTGGACTTCCTCTGGCTTCTTTCACAGTCTGAGGTGTGTGCTGGAAGTGGATGCCCACTACCAGGTCTCACTTTGAGCCTGCTGAGGCTCTCTGTGTTTCAGAAAGGCTGGATTTCTAAGCAGGAATGTTTATCACGGCAGGGGGGTTGGAACTAGATGATCTTTGAGGTCCTTTCCAACCCAAACCATTCCATGATTCCATTCTATCACCGTAAATTAGTATTAGAGGTCGTCCGTTACCGTTTGATCACAACTCCTCGCTGTGATTGCTGACTCCCTTTACATCCTGCCAGGCTGAGATTTTCGGAGAAGCCCGGATGGATTTCGCACCCAGCTCCTTGTTCCATCCAGGCTGCTTTGGAAACCTCAAACCTCCTCACGATGCCCACACTGGTACAGTCTGTGATGCAGTTCAGGACACGGCACCCTGCGCCAGTACTCTCCCAGTAGCAATTATTGAGAGGGAATGCAACTGAAAGGAAAAGCCAGCATGGAGCACTTTTTAGCCAAGGGAAAGTGGTCTTTCCACTGATGCCACCGAAGAAGTTTTTACCTCATCTGTCACAGTGTAAGCGCTGGCGGTGAAAGGTGCCGTCACCGGTTCCTTGAGCCATCAGCCGGGCTCTTGCCACGTTCCCAGCAGAAGGCAAATCCCCAGATAGAGCAGGACAGGGGAGCTGCAGACTTGCTGAGTCCCACCCGCTATCTCAAGAATGCATTTGAACAGTAGCTGTTAATGCAGCCTCTGGAGGTGGAAGCTTCAGATGGAAATCAAACTCTAGGGAGATAGTCCCACAGGGCAAATTTCAGAATTTTTGGAGCCGGTGTTCAGCTCAGATAAGGCCTTGAGGGCTCAGATACTTTATCTGGACCTTATCTGAGCTATTTGCATCACTTCAGTCTGCAAGACCAGGCTGTCAGACACTTGGGGAGGGGGGCAAGTTGTATTAGGATGGTCTGTCTTCTTTTTAATTGTTATTTCTAACACAAAGACACCTCCAGGAGGACTGGCTGTCCTGTGCCCCATGCAGCTCAAGGAGCTTCTATGCAGGCTGGATAGATGAAGAGCAGGAAAGAGAAATACCATGCTCAGAGCCACACAAGAGTAAGGACAGGATTGGGACCAATATTCCTTGAAAGCTCCGTAAGGGATTGCATCTCTCAGCTCTCTTTCTAAAACCGAATAGAAATAAGCTCAAACTGTCCCTGTCATTAACTGTGGATGGAAATGATTCCTCCTTTTCAGAGCAGACCCAGCTCTGAACTTTCTCAAGGTGCTTTCTGCACCTTGTTTACTTGGCCCTGTTTTGTGCCTGTGAAGTTTCTCACCTTGTCTGGAGCTCCTGGGAGGAAATATGGGGTCTGTGCTGGCTTGCTGCTCTCCTAGCATTTCTCCTCTTCATCCCTGCTTTGCAGCAATCAACCGTTGGACTGAAAGGACCCTGCAGTGCCTGGTCTGCAGAATGCAACGTCCTCCTCCCAGACCACCGGGTGGTTTCATCCACCTGAGCTCTCAGTCCTCATGGTTCTTCCCCAGCATCTGTGGTCTTTCTATGGAGGAAAGGTTCTCAGGGACAAGAACAGCAGATTTAGGAGATCTGGCTGAGATTACGAGGTCTTACAGCTGGGATTTGGAAGACCTCGGCTACATCACTTAACAGAAAATCGTCAGGCATCTAAACCCCACTGACTTCCATTGGAGTGAGATGCCTAAATCATTCAAAAGGCTGCCTGTGAGCCACTGCCTAGCAGTTTCTCACGTTGGAGATGCAGATGATTAATTCATTGCACATTTTATTGCCATCCTTAATTCACTGAGGTCAGGCGAGTGGCTGGAAGTCCCTGGAGAACGGTGTTGTAGAAGTACTTGATACTGTAAAAAAATAAAAATAGATATCTTAAGCGATACCGAGCCCTTGAAGCCACTGAACACGTGCTGAAGTTTACCCAGCCCACCGGATGGACCTTCCCCTGCGGGGTTTTGTATCAATAGGCTTTGAAAAAGCTGCAGTGGGTCAATTGTTGGTGCTTCACAATAGATGAAATACAATTTCTCCCTTTGCAGCTGGTTCCTGGGAAGGGAGGTTGCCTCTCCGGCAGCAGGCAGGGCTATGGAGGGGTGTGTGTACGTTGGGAAGATGGTTTCTCTGCAGAAGAGCCATGGGAGGGTTGTAGCTGGTGGCTTGCCGGCCTTCAAATGACTCGACTGAGAAAAAGCATGGGATGGAGGGTGGAATTTGCATGGGGGCTTATTTTCAGCATTAGGCTTATGAAAGGAGATTCTCAGCCAGCGTGAGTGGTGCAGGCCCATCCTTTGGGAGCTGCCTTCGGAGACCTCTGATCCCCTTTTAGAGGCAGGGTTCCTCTTTCGGTGTTTTTTCTTCCCCTGCAACTCTGCAAGGGCAGGTTAGGATTCAAGGCCGGGGTCCAGCCTTTAAATTCCCAAAGTCAGCTGTAGTCCTCGGCGAGCCTACGGGAAAACAGGATTGGCTTCAACCTGCTCAGTGGGAACTCTGCCATTGATTTTAGTGATGGAAGGGGTGAGTGCACACACCAAAAAGCAATATAAGAAAGTTCAGGACAGGACTTCCCTCCCTGGAAATGGAAACAAGGCCACTGACATGGCATACGAAGACCTGTAATGCTTCAATCCGTGGGGCAGCATTGCACATCTTCATGCTTCCCACAGCACTAATGGATGGAGCAGAAGAAACTGGTCCACCAAAGCAGAGGTTCGATATCTAAGAAGAGCTGGTCCAAACTGCCTCTCCCTAAGTCATCAGCAACTATTTTTCAGGAGTCAGAAATGCCTTTCTCCCCTGGTTTGCGTGATTCACTCTCCACATCCTAAGTTCAAGGAGGGGGCAGAGGGCACTTGTTTTGGCCAGACTGATGTCAGCGTTGAGGTAGAATAGGAAAAAAAAAAGGAGATGCCCCAGGGGAGCCTGTTCATGGAAAATTTCTAATTTGGTCAGTTCCAGGCATCTCACAGAAGAGCCTGCACTTGGGAGATTTCAACCCAGTTTTGCAGGCTCAAGAGGCATGAATAATTCTGGAAGGTAGTGATGGAAATCAAGCTGGCATCTCCGTCCTGCCCTGGACCAGCTCTTTGCCACGCTGCAACCTTGGGGTATCTGCATGTCCTGAAACGTCTCCAGAGATGATC
Source organism: Tauraco erythrolophus (assembly GCF_009769465.1). NCBI lineage: Eukaryota > Metazoa > Chordata > Aves > Musophagiformes > Musophagidae > Tauraco > Tauraco erythrolophus. Next base: position 6,725,655 of record NC_141490.1, read on the forward strand.
AGACCTTCTCTTCCCCTACTTTGCATCTAGTTACTGCCTAACCCCAGGAGACCAGATGCTTCCTTTGTCTGGCAGCTTTGGTTGTGTTTCTATCCAGGCAAACGGCTACTACAGGAAAGTAGTAGCAGTTTCCCTTGCTTGACAGTAATCAAAACGACAGGATAACGAGGCAACCCAGTAGCCTGCTTTGCCTTTCCACTTGTGCTGGGTTCCAGGCTGGGTGTCAGCTCAGTCCCCTATCTAGAGGAAATACAGCTTTTTGACTTCTCTTCTCTTTGCTGCCAAAAATGTCGGATCGTTCTGCGGAAATCATCAATATTTTGTCAAAACGAAATCCAAACATTTCCAGCCAAAACTCAGCATTTTCTGGTGCGGGCTGTGTTGATGCAAAAACAAATCTCCGTGGGAAATGCCAACGTGGAAAGAAAACGGAGAAGTAGGTTGGACTATTCTGCGGAATACTTCTCCTGGATCTCTGATTCAGGGGCTGCAAGGCAAGAGGGTGGTTGAACCCGAGAGCTTAATCTGGATCACTCATCTGTTTATTTAGACCAGATTGGTGTAAACAGACGTGCTCTGTTGACATGTGCAGTTTGTGCTGCAAAGTATGCGTGCACAGTCAGGACCGACACTCGCTCCCTGCTTTCCAACACTGGGACGTGATGCTCCATCCCAGCTCCAGCTTCATGCTAAGGGAATCGATTTTTAAGGTTTCATCCATCTGCTCTTGCCTCCTTGCATGTCGCCCTGTCTTCCTCCCCTCCACGTTTGCACCTAGTAAGGCTGTCAGTCTGCCTCTGTGTTTAGCGCAGCAGATACTTCCATAACCATCCATCTTCCAAAATCCCTCCCCGGGGGCCTCGCAGCGGTGTAGCCAGCAGCCTACAGTGGCACCGGACAGCGGTGGGAGGACTTTCTGCTCCACACCCATCTGAAATGAAATGGTTTTATCGGGGCTCTCCCACGCCTGCCAAGTGCATCCCGATGCTCCCCTCCCCGTCGCTGCCGCTCCTCACTTCATTAGCGCCGGAGATGTTTATAAATGGAAGAGATAATATTTTGCGTTTCCAGTTTGGGTTTCCAGGGCAGCCACTTTCTAAAGCACTTAGGAAGTTTAGAGAAGACGAGGTTATATAAACGATTTTTCCCCCCCTGGGCTCTTATTAATCAAGTGGCTTGTGGAGCCATTCCCATAGCTTTGGGATCAAGGGCACGAGCTGGGTGAGGGGAGGCAGGCGGTTCATACAAGACATCTTTTTCTTGGCTCTCACCCTTTTTTTGGGAGGTTAGCGATGAATGGAGCAGTCAGACCTGGCTGGTGGGGTTTGAAAGCAGCCAGAGGGCTGGGTAGCATGCTCCTAGGTTCCATTCAAACCATGTTTTGGGCTTGACTCTTGTATTAGCCCCTTCTAGGCCTTCAAGTGAGTCATGTAGCACCTTTTAGTGATGATTTACCTGGCCCCGATGATATGTGCCTGTAAAATTTGTTCATTTAAGGTAAAACATTTGCTTTTCCTCAGCGTAGGGTAAATATGATTTCGATAGCAATGGGCAATGAGCTGATCCTTGTGCTTTTACAATAAAACCCTATGGACATGCATACACACACTCACTAATATATTTCCTGGCAAGCCCTGATGCATTTTTAAAGCTTCCCGGCATTTTCCCACCCAGGCTCCAACAGCGGCCGCTACCCAGGATGGCTGTGAGCAGCACGGGTGGCTCGTGGGTTTGGAAAACAGGAGCAAGCTTCATGCCAGCTTCTCCCTGCTCCCATCAGAACGAAACCGAGCCCTGCCTCCTCCTCCGTGTCCTTCCTCCCACTGCCTCCCCACCACGAGAGCTGAGGAACGGGGTCTTTCTGTTTTCCTCGGGCGGAAAAAGCTCCGGCTGTAGCGGCAGGTCCAGCTGTTTCAAGGCTGGAGCCAAAGGTCCACAGGAAATCAGCTCATTAGTCTGTTGACCCACCTTCCCAGCTTTCCAGCCATGCTCTCTCAGTGTGAAAATAATGATTTAAATAGCCAAGGGTGGAAAATAATGATTTAAAGAGGCTAAAGGGGATATTCGCAACTATTGCTGGCTGTAGACTTGGCAGAAGGAAACTCTATTTCTTCCGGGTCTTGGGAGCGTGTGAGAAAAGGTGGTGAACATCTGGAGCGATTTAGTGGTTTCGTGCTGTTGTGGCGTGGCTGTGCACTCACGGTGGTGCAAACCCAGCTCACTCCAAAGAACTGGGATGGGCTGATGGAGAGAAAAGCCGCTCACGGCGTTTGGCTTGAGCAGGTACACGTTGGCGCTGCCGAAGGGCCGTGTTGACCTCCTCCAGGGACAGATGATGGGTTGTGGTGGCCCCTGGATGTTGGTGTATCACCTGAATAAATTTTCTTGACTTAGCAGAACTGATTTTCAGGTTGGAAGGAAACTCCAAGTGTCAGAGATATATTTTGCTCCATCTCACGCGTGATGCTAAAACACCAATTGGGCTTCCCAGCTCAAAAGGTAAATCCATTTCAGCTCATCCCTCTCACAGAAACCTCCTTGAAGAGGTGAACTGGGTGAAAAGAGGGTTTGTTAACAGATTACTTTTAATTGACTATTTTTTTTTTCTCATCTTGAAATTTTTTCCCACTTTAAAAGTGCAAAAATAGAAAGTTTTTGCTGGGGTTGAATGACACACGATGATTTTCCTTATTTATTTTCTTTTCGCTGTTTCAGTCCGATGAGAAGTGTGTGAAAAAAAAACCCCAAACCGGTTTGCATCAACCCGGAACATATGTAGAAAAAATATTTACGTCTGCTTTTTTCCTCCGACTACAAGCAAAGACCCCAAAAATAACAAATAAACCAGTTATTTTCACAAGGTTTGCTGCAGGGGGTGGGGAAGCAGATAAGGAAGGAAACCAGTTTGTGTGCTGAACCCCCTCGTATCTCAAGACCTCCGTTCCACGCCTCGCCGAAGATAATTAATAAACCTACAATAACCGGTGAGGATGATGATGGCTGAAGATGGGTGACCATACTTCCATTGCCTTCGCAGGCCCCTGCCAACCAGCTGTCTCCTCCCCGTTTACACCAGCAAGGATTTAGGACCAGGGCGAGCTAATCAGGAGACCCTCATGGGGAGAGAGGCGTGTTATTTAATTAACTTTACAATGGACTGACTGGGAGGCACGTGGTGGCTCTAATGGAAGGAGATAGATGTCCTTTTAGCTGGGCTAATTGTTAGGAAATAGCAGAGTCTTTGTTCAGCCCCAGCATGTGGCCTGTGATCTCTTGGAGCCCAGGGGCTGCCCGCTTATAATTTTAGACAGATCTATTCAAGCCTGCTCTGCAGCGTGGGGCCGAACAAGACGGGTATTGTTGCAGAGCCAGGAGAGCCTTCCAAGAAAACCACCCCGAAAAACCCAAACACGTGTAGAGCGGAATATTTCCCTGGCGTTTATTCACTCGCCGGCCCGTTTGCCAAGCGGAGACAATTGGAAGCGAGGAGGTTTTCCAGGGTTTTTTTTTCCTCTTTGAAACCCACAGGCGGGTGAATCCTTCATCCCGGTGGGCTGAAGGGGTGTCTCCAGCAGCAGAGTCTATTTGGGGAGGGGGGCTTTAGGGTTTTAATCGATAGCGTGGCTCTCATCCTGAAATTCCTGTGCTGTGGGCATGGTGCACGTGGGGGATTTGTGCCCATCGCCGCATTATCTCCATAGACTGGCTGTGTGCACCTGTCATCTCATGATCGTGGTGGGACAGCGGTTTGGGCTGGAGGGATCTTGGCTATCTGTGCCTCCCAGGGTCCTGCGTGACAAGGGATATGAGTTCCAGTTCTCTTTCCTGAGCTTTCCCCTCAAATCTCTCACTGGTGAGACCCCATCCCTTGAGCTTTTCCTTCAGGGCTGCTCAGCTGATGCTCCCAACCCCCTGTGAAGCGAGAAAGCGTCGTTTCATTAAAGAAGGGGGATGGAGGCACAAAGGTTTGTAAGAGGTCCTGTGGAAATATTGACCAGGAGTTAAACTTCCCTCTGTCCTGGCCACAACATTAATCTGGAGATCATTTCACTCAAGTGTTTTGTTTCCCTGCACTGACAACTTCCAACTGGCTGTGGGCAAGCAAGTTTTTCTGGTGGCTGCCATTTCTTAGGCGGTGAATATGTACACTAGAGGTTGGTGCTGGACTGACCTTCCTTGGGAGGTGCTTGTGTGGCTCCTGGCACCTTCACAAAAGTGGAATGTGGCTGTTACTTGGAATTTCTTGAAGCAGTGAGTCTTTTTTTGTGGTTGTTGTTTTTTTTTTTAAAGATTGAAAGAGGAGGCAAGTGTTAGTGAATACTGTCTAGCTCTCCAGGAGATCTCCTTTATGAGCAATGATCCCATTGCCTCTCCTTTGTGATCCTTCCCCTGTTCCCCGGGGAAAGGGATCTCAAGGACCATCAGAAATCGGTTCAGTAATCTCTGTTGCCAGAGCTGGGTGAATGCCAAGTCGCAAGCAGAGATGTCTTGCTTCAGCCTGAGCTGGCTGCATTTGTTTCTGCTGTGGAGGAGGCTGTCCAAGAGATCTGAGCAAAGATGGGAGGTCCTACAGATGAGGTTTGATGCGTGTAACTGTGAATATCAAGAGTTAAACAGCAAAAACCCTCAGGTTATGTTTACCAAGAACTCAGTGCTGTTACTTGATGAGGAGAAGGAAAATGCACGGAGAGCAAACAGCGCTGCAGAACATCTTACGAGGATTTTCCATCCAGCCAGTTCTTCCAGCAGGGTAACAAGTGAGTGACAGCACCCCCCGCCAACGAAATTCAAGGCAGAATTACGTTGCTGGAGCCCAGATTAGCTAATCAAGTTAGGAATCAGCATGGGACCTCTGGGAAACCAATAGCAGGAGGCACTCGAAGATGCTCAAGCAGCTTGCGAGACGGTTGATTGAGGTACCTACGGCGCGTCGACCGGCCGGAGCTGTGGCTCCCTCGCGGCCACGCAGGGATGTGTGTGCGCCGGAGTCCTGATGCCTAGCTGGCCACAAAGATGCTTTTGTGAGCCATCTCCGCCGGGAAGTTAATGAGAGCAGGAGTCGGGGAGCCTCGGAGGCGGCTTCCTCTGCTCGTGCCCGGAGGGCAATCAGAGGATGGTATTGTGGCCGCGCTGTCCCGGGGCTGAGCCGGGAATGAAGAAGTCTGGATCTCGGCAGCGGGAACAGAAACTTGCTGTTAATGCGGACGGCGAGGAGGACGAGGATTTTCCGTGACTCCAGCTCCATAGTGCGGAGCAGCAAGGGGACCCCAGAGGGGTCACAGCCATTTGGGTCACGGAGGAGCCACCGCTTTTGTGATGGTTGTCACCTCCTGGCCACGAATACTGGATCTGAGAGCAGCCCGGGGGGCACACGCAGGACACGCTGACTAATGAGCTCGATTTCCATGCCAGCCAAAACGGGGAGGCTGCAGTCACCAAGACTCCTCATCCAGCCTCCTTTTACCAGCGTAAAACAACTCACTCAAATACTTCCCAGCTATTACGGCGCTTGAAAGAACTTCTCGTATCATTTTAAATTCCAGGAAAGGTATCTCCCTGGGGAACGGTCCCGGCAGCTGCTTGCTCTTTCCTCTCATTGCAGCGGGCCACCTCCACACCCAGAGCCACCTCCCTGCTCTTTCCTTTCTTGAAGTAGTGACTGCTGGTCTTTCCAACAATGTCCCCCTTACGATAAATCCTTTCATGTCTCCGTTTCTCCCTGGAATTACACGACACTTTTTTTCCCCCCCCTTCCCCTTTGCTCCTGATTTTTGACTCATGCCCTCTGGATATTGTTTACTTGAGAAAACATCAAATCGAAGCCCTGACCGCTCGCAGTCATTAAAAATCCCATGGCAGTTTTGGGGAAGGCTCCAATTTGGCTAATTACGTTCTGCCATAAATATCCCCCTGCAGTTTTAATTGGATATGGTGTTCTTCATTTCCTGTCCATAACAGCTGGGCGGTGTCGCTCCGCGTTATTACGTAGCCGTTGTACTTCACCCCAGAGATGGCCGTGTTGGTAGTAGCCGTGCTGGGAAAAGCTCCTTCTCCAGACTACCAGTAACACCTAATCCTGAGCCCGCTGTAAGGAGAATGGGTAAATCCGAGGGAAAGGAGAAGCTATCCCAGCTCCATAACATCTGGAGGGGAGCCAGCAGCTGCCCGTTTGCACAAGGGCCATGACAGGGGTGAATTTGGCTCTGCCAAAGGAAAAAAAGCCAGCCCTGGCTAGGAGGGAGGTCGTGGAAGAGCCAGTCCTGCCTGTGCTGCCTGTTGGGAAACCACGGCAAATGCTCTGGTCTTGTAATACCTTTCCTTGACGCTAAATGAATAATTATTATTATTCTGTTAAACCAAGGTTAGTCAGCGTCCCTGGGAACAATGTGGCATTACTGCCCGTCCTTTCTTTGTTCCAAACCGTTCGAAAACAGCCAGGCTGCATTGTGGAGGGAGGGCAGATGGTTATCTCCCATCCACGGCAAAATCTTCGGGCTATATCAATGGCAGGAGGGCTGCTCTCCGCAGCTCAGCATCCTCCCACGACAGGAGAGAGCCTGGATAGATATTAACGTGGAATAACGACAGAATGGAAAAGGAGGGTGAGACTTGGATGTGAAAGAGGAAAGATTTTTCTAAGCAGCAAATAAGAACCAGTTGCTGAGGCGAAGTCATGTTTGGCAGGTCTTGGACTCCAAATGGTCACATCCCAGCTGAAGAAACTAATCAATGGATTCCTTCCATGCCTTCTGCGAACACTGAGCCATTGAGTGGCTCAGCTGGAGCTCAGAGCCAGGGCTTTCATGTTGCAGGCTCTGAAGTGAACACAAATTAAAGCGGCTGCTAGGACGGAGTCGAGTTCGAAGGAGAGATCCAGCTGCCCTGGGAGGAAATCTCGATCCGCAGCCTCTCCGTTCTTTTCCTCCACTTTGGGGGTTTTTGCCTCGGTGCTACTTTTGGAAGCACTTCTAGTTTCCCCGCCCATAGGGGCTGCCATACATTGCATGAGGAAAATGAAACAGAAATTTGGGGGCGCATGGAGAGGGGAGCAAGGCAGGGGAAGGGAGGAGCTCAAAGCTGCGTCTCTTAGTGTCATCAGCTTTGCGGGATCAAACCTGGGCCGGGATGCCAACAAAAAACACACAAGCTGTGAGAAAGATCTTTATTGGAGCCTTTGTACCGGTCCAGAAGAGAAGAAGCCCCATTACAGGTGTGCTGGAGTTCAGCCAGTCCTTAAGACTGTAACGCTTGCAGGAGAGGCCGAGCCAAACGCATCGGCCCACGGGAGCAAGGCTACAGCACGGACACCGCAGGGGCAGCAGCTGCTTTATAACCCCACCAGCAGCTCCATCTGGGACCATCTCTGCTCACGAGAGCCTTCTCCTGCGTGGTGTCTACAGCCCGTCCCCTCGAGCGAGCCCCGGCAGCCTCGCCACGCACCTCCTCTTCTTCTTCATCCCGGGGATTGTGGTTTGCTGCAGGAGGCTGCGCTCGCTCCGAGCAGGGCGGATTATATCGAACGCCTCCGAATCGGAGCCGGGGGGTTGGGGGGGGGGGGAACACTGGGGTCATTTCAATACAGTCGGGACCGCAGGTGTTTTCTTGATGGCTTCATCGCCGCGGCCGAGAGCCCGCAGCCAGCTGCATCAACTGGTCCCCCCCCTGCACCGGCGCACGCGTTCTCCCACACTCGCCCCACTGCAGGATCGCAGCCCGCCGGCGCGCGCGCTCGCCCGGGGGTTTGCGGCGCGTTGAGCGAAATGTGGGAAGGGAAAGATTGTCAGGCTGCGATAACTGCGTCAGGTTTCTCTTCCCAAGCCTGCTCTGGGAGGGATCATACAAAAAAGCAGCTGTTTCTCCTGAATCCCCTTTTGGTTTTCAACTGGAAACGTTCCCCTAAACCTCCTCTCTATAGTTTCTTCCTTCAATCGCTGCTGTCCATCCTGTATGGAGAAGTGGGGAAAGAAACCCAAACTGAAGGGTAGGTGCAAGCCCATTATCCTGTACAGAGAGAGGCAATGGGGACCAAGTTTCATCCTTACAGCCATCCTCTTTTCACTTTCGGATTTCCAGGTTCATTCCTGTGGCAGGTTTCAAATCGAGGACCCACCACCCAAAAGTTTCAAACCTTGTGCCCTGCTTGAGCACAGCTCAGATTCTCCAAAGCACACGGGAATCAGTGGAAGGAGGTTGTATACTGGTCGCACAGCAAACCACTGGTCCTACTCCACTGCTGCAGGAACAGGTTGCCCTTAAGCGAGCTTGCAAGTGAATTGGGAGGATGATTGCCTGTAAACTGGAGATGTGAGGCACCCAAAAGATGAACTTTCAGCTGGAGCTAACTGGCTGCTCTGCTTTGCTAGCTCTCCAACTTCCTGCTGGCTGCGTCTCGAGCTATCTGCCTTGGTAAAACCGCCCGCTCGTGTGAGCCAGAATCAGGCTCTCAACTTCTGGCCCCGGCACCTCGCAGCTTCTTTTAGTTACAGGAACTTTCCTTCTATAAATATGCCTTAGGTGACTGAGAAAGGCAGCGCTGAAGAAGCTAGAAATAATCCTGAGCCGTAACGTTTGCATCTGCAGCTCGTCTTTCAGTGCGTTTGGGGGTTTCGGTGGTGTTCACCAGCAGGACCCTGGTTCATCCTATGGGTTAGCAGGTAGCCTTGAACCCCAGAGCCTGACTCATGTCTCTGCCCTCTTCCCCCCGTTACAGCCGGGATGTTCATTTGAGCCCATCTTTGATCAGAGCAGCCCGGTCTCTACCAGCATGTCAGGGACTGTTAAGACTTTCAGAGTGAGAGAACCACAAGAGCTGGTTGCTAATGACTTTTTTTTTTTTTAAAAAAAAAACACTTGTACCGGTAAATTGACATCTGTGAGTCATAATCTCCCTTCTGCTCTGCCGTTTGTGGTCTGAAGTTTGTGTTACTCAAACACAATAAAGCATATTTCACGTGAAAAACGATATTCTTCTGTTAACTTCATGCCATGCTGGCATGACACTCATCTTGCATCTTTAAGATGCTTTTTATCCTGTCAATTCCCAAAACTTTTTGGCCTCCCACCTGTTCAAAGAAGGCCCCTGGCCACACGACTTGAGCGTGCCTGTGCTCACACCCTGTGCCCTGACCATGCCACACATTCGGGTGCTCTCGTGGGTGGGAGCGGGTCAGTGATGCGAGCGTGAAGGGGTGATGCGAGCGTGAAGGCGGCGGTTCGTGTCGAGACAGGCCGGGTGAAGGCAACTGGCCCGGTTTCAAGAAACATCAGTTTTGGGCAGGCTGCCGCGGCTCCAGCCCCCGCCAGCAGCGTTTTCCCGTGCTAAACCCCCAATTCCCTTTTTTTCCCTCCGTGTTTTGGGGTTGGGACGTGAGCAGAGGTCGCGGCGGAGGTGCAGCAGTATCCAACTTTGTGCTGGCTGAGCTCAGACCCCCTCCATCACCCCGTATCCCCCATCACCCCGCACCGCCCCCATCACCCCGCATCCCTCATCCCCCTCCCCGGACTTCTCGCCTCCCCGGACCGCGCCGCTCCGCCGTACCCGGGGGGGCAGCGGCGGCTCCGCTCCCCGCGGCGCCGGAGCCGCCCTCCGGGGCGGGGGCAAACGGGTCCCTCCCCGCGCTGTCAGCGCTCGGGGCCGGCCCAGCGCCCTCCCCTCGGCTTCTCGGGCCGGGCCGGGGCGGCGGCGGGGGCCGGGCGAGGCGGAGCGGCGGCGAGAGAGCGCGGAAGGGGCGGCGGAGGAGCGGAGCGGAGCAGGACAGAGGAACGAGGGAGCGCGGAAGGAAGGAGAGAGGAGGAGGAAGAGAAGGAGAAGGAGGAAGAGGAGGAGGAGGCAGGCAGGCAGGCAGGCGCCCCGCCGCCGCTGCCCCGGGCGCCCCGCTCCGCGCACGGCGGGGCTCAGCAGCCGCCGCCGCCGCCGCCGCCGCCCCCCGGTCCCGGCGCGACGCCCCCGCGGCGCTGCCCCAGCCATGAAGGCGGCGGTGGACCTGACCATCATCAAGACGGAGAAGGTGGACCTCGAGCTCTTCCCGTCCCCCGGTAAGCGCCCTGCCCGCTCCTCCCCGTCCCCTCCTCGCCGGGGAGCCCTCGGGATCCCTTCTCCCCCTTTTTTCGCAGCGAGGGCGGTGGGGAAATATCTGCCTGGTGAGGGCTGGATTGGTTTTTTTTTTGGGGGGAGGGAGGGGAAGAGGGGTTGTCTTTGGGAAGGGGAGGTGGAACGCACCCGCCAAGTTGCAGCGGAGCGGCGCCGCCCTGGCTCTGCCGCCCGGCCCGGCGCTGCCCCGCAGGACGGCGGGGAAAAGGCGAACTTGCTTTCCCAGCACTTGGAAGATTTTCCACCTCCCCCTACTCCCCCCCAAACCCCCTTAAAAAACAGCCCGCCGCCCCCCCCCCCAGCCTCCTTTTCTCATGCTTCTGGCATCCTTGCGGGGATGTAGACAAGCACCTCCGGCTGGGAGGCAGGAGAGATGCGCTCGGATGGGATTTTTTGGTTGGTTTTTATGAGTTCCCCTGGACATCGCCACCTTTTCCCGAGTGGGTGAGCCACGCTGGGGCTGGCAGTTCTGCACAAGCTCCGTATCTGGGATGTACGGTCCCGTCACCGTCCCCCACGCCCCCCCCCCCCCCATCCCTCTCTAGAAATGTCTTGTGTGGTCCAAGCACTCCTGGTATTTGAGGAACAAAACTCCAGCGGTGCCTCCTCTGGATTTACCACGTTTAAACCAGGAAAGCCCGCTGCTTTGATTCCTCCCACCCCCGGAGCTGGAGAAGGGTGCAGGAGCTATCTATCAGGGAATATAGCAACGTTACTGAATCGAGGCATGCGGGTTTTTTGGTGGTTTGTGTGTTTGTTTTTTTTTTTTGTAGTGAAAAGTTTAGCTGCTGCTGGCTGTGGTTAACGCTAATAGTTGAGCCTTTACCATAATAAAGGCTGTTGTTCACGTCCTGTTGTCGTCTGACTGCCTGCTGACCCCAGACTCTCAAGTGACTTCTGCCTTGTTCAGTCGAGGTAGAGGATGGGGCTTCCAGGGCCTGAAGGGAAAAAAAACCTTCTCTTTTTGGGTACAAGAAAGGGTGCAATGAGTCCTGTTGCTTTGCCTCTCCCTGCTGTAATTCCCGCTGTGCTGAAGTGGAGGTTTGCTGGATTTTGTGCAGCGCCGGAATGCTGAAGAAAATCAAATTGGAGAGAGAGTTGTGCATTTCTTTGCCAGTTAGCAAGTTTCTAGGAAACCTAGAAAAGGGGCTCAGCTCCTGCCAGGCAATATGATTTCGGGCTGCATATGGGAAATAAAATGACAGCTGACTGCTGGAGTGCAAGGGGGGCCGGAGCAGCGCAGGGCTGGGTGCTCAGGTTTAAAAGAGATGCTGGTGTAGGATCAGCTTGTCTGCAGAGAGCTCCAGTAAGTCAGCACAAGCCTGGGGGATCTGCCACCCATGGGCTACGTGGTGTCCGATGCGGTGAGAGTGTCTTTTGCGTGATCCATCTCCACGCTCTACCTGCACCATGAGAGGACCCAGACTCTGGTTGTAGCTATTTCGGAGTTTAATTCCTCTGACACCAAGGCCGAGGCTGATTTTCCAAAGCACCTATGCAGATTGAACGAGAGGCTCTGGTGGAGCTGAGGACCTGTTGGTGCCTATTTCCTAAAGCTTTGGTTAAAAGAACATTTCCCGGAGACTCATTCCTGCGCTTCGTTCCCCTGCTTGCAGGGGAAGAAAACAGGATAGGAAAAAACACCTGGCCCATTGGGGCAGGGCTCGGAGGACGTGGGGTTTGTTTGTTTTCCAGTTCAGACCAAAGTGCTGTTTAAATTTACACCTCTGCCTGGCATGGGTGAGAGTCTGCGTTGTTTGGGTGTTTGAGCAGCGGCTCAGTGTAATTACCTTGTGCCAAAGAGAGGACTCGGTGTTTCACGCTGCCTCAAGTTCATTTTCTTCTCTCTGTGCGAGCTCTTTTGCAGCTTATGTCAGCAAGCAATTTTTAGAGTTGACCCAAAGTTTAAACTTTGGCAGGAAGGGCTCTGAAAAAAAAAAAAAAAAAAAAAAACCCAACAAAAAAACACAACCAAAAAGGTAAAAAAGAGCTGACTCCCTATCGACTTCAGCTGCACTCGCTTCTGTTTTGGTGGCTGCTCGAATGCTGTGAGCCAAAAAGGTCAATGTTGTCAATTAGCTGGCTTAACCTTGTTTCCCCTCTTAACTTTTTAGAGAATGCTGAAGCTTTCTTGCTTGGTCGGATTGACGTTGAGAGAAGGAGTAGGGATGCTGCTAGCTTATGTTTCTGGGATCCAGCAATACCCTGTGTAGGGGACATAACTTTTCTGTGCTCCTGCCTGGTTTGGACCTGTCTGAGGACTTCACTGCTCCCCAGTGGCTCGTTCAGCCCTTGGTCTCAGTTAATCTGCCACCAAATGTGCCTCGTTGCCCTTCTTTTCAAAATGGGCATCGGCCTCGCAGAGAAGGAGTCCACCCCCTTGTTCCTTTACGTGCCAGTAAGCAGCAAAGCAGATTCGCTTCACGGTATCCATAGGGTTAACCATATGCAAGGAGAGTCGTTACAGACAGAGGTTTTCAGTTGCACGAGATGTTTAATGTGCCAGGTGCTTGATGCCCCATAAAACTGCAGAGATGCATTGGCCACAGGGTACCGTCCCCCTCTCACTCCCCCGAAATAAAACCCGCTTCCAACCCACACGTGCAGGCAGCCTCTCCCTGTAAAAGTTAGATGGGATTTGTAGTGTGTCCAAAGGGTCTAAAAATAACCTGAAAGGGATGTGAAGTTGTACGAAGCTTCCAAAGCCAAATTTAACCCCCCCTCGCTGTTGCCAGCGAGAACGTGTGAGTGAGACGAGTAGGTCAGGAGCCAAAAAACCACGGTGGTGGGCTTCTCCTTTCGTATGCAAGTTGTACGCGTGCGGGTTTTCATGATAAAGATCTGATAGAGTAGATGGGAACGTCAGTTGTGATTGCAGATGTATGACTGATCCACCAGTGGGTTGGTGGGACTTAGTTTACCAGCTTTTTTTCAGGCAGTTAAAAACCCAAACCGTGCAAAAATCAACCCGAACGGGAACTTGACCTCGCGATGGGTAAACGCTGCCCTCTGCAAATCAATTCATTTCCTCCAGTTCTTCGAAGCTCTGTTTGCTCTCTGTGGTCAGAGTTAAAAGCAGCTCCCCAACCCTTGCTGGAAGCTGACAGTCTGTAACTGGGACTCCCAAGTACTGAGAGATAACGACATTTCTTGCTAATGAAGCTGCTGTCGCTGAAGCACACAAGGTACTGGAGAAGGGCTGGAGTGGCAGATGGTGATGCTGAGCATCCCAGGTGAGGCAGAGATGCTGAGCTCCCCGTCCTCCTGCATCCACTCCCTCTTTGCTTCCCTTCTCTGGAGGGATATTTCGGGTGCAGTGGTGGATTTTCTCCTGCCTGGCGTGGAAAGGGGAATCGGTCCGTGCACATGCAGCGTAGAAATCCTGCAATCCTGCCTGCCTTCCGTCCCCTGCGCGTTTCGGTGCTTCCCATGCGTACCCTAAGGACAGCTGGGAGACAGACGCGTTGTTTCCATTGGCCTGTGCGTGGGTGGCATCCCAGGGGTGTATTTTTATCTGGCAAGAGCTTTTCCCTCTGTTTAGCTTTTGAGACAACGGTGGGGTCAGGGCTGAAGCAAGATTTCTCCTGCTGTTGTTGCTGCAGGGGACAGGGAAGAGGACAGCTTGCTTCTACGCCTGCTTGGATGCAGGACCTGCCCGAATCAGGCCTCTTCCCCTTCCCATGGCCAGGGCAATCTTTCCTTTTTCTCCTTTGCTTTCACTTTCAACGCAGGCAAATAAGGGAGTTTTTAAGTTTTTAAACTCCCTTTTTAAAGCCAGTCTTCTGGCAAATGCACACCCTCCTCCGCAGGACCTCACCGCAGGGAAATGGCAAAGTGCTTTATGAGTCTGAATGCATCTTCATTACGGTCTTAGGGTGGGATCTGTCACCCTTCCCTCTGTCTTGTCTAGGGAGGGCAAGTTTCCAGCCACATCTTTGCTCCCAGGTCGTATGCGTCCAGGATAGATTCACAGCAGGATCAGCCTGTTCAATTTGCTGAGCCGGTTGGGGATAAGAGAGTGGCACACAGGGCCTTGGAACATCTCCTCTTCCAAAAAGGAAGGTTTGATCCTGCGTTGTATAGTGATGAGACAAGGGGTAATGGCTTTAAACTGAAAGAGGGGAGATTTCAATTAGATCTAAGGAAGAAATTTTTTACACTGAGGGTGGTGAGGCACTGGAACAGGTTGCCCAGAGAAGCTGTGGCTGCCCCATCCCTGGAAGTGTTCAAGGCCAGGCTGGATGAGGCTTTGAGCAACCTGGTGTAGTGGAGGGTGTCCCTGCCCATGGCAGTGGGGTTGGAACTAGAAGATCTTTGAGGTCCTTTCCAACCCACACCATTCTGTGGTTATCCTTGCACAGCACTCAGACTCCAGGTTGGTCCCTACAGCTGTCTCAGCCTCTGGGTGACTCAGTTTCCCTGCTGCTGTTAAGAGATCGATCTTGTTGGTGGCTTGTGTGGTCACAGTTTTGCATGGCAGGATGAAACACAGCAGTGGAACGCCAGCGTTTCCCTCTCAGCTTTGAGATGTCCCCTGTCCCTTCGTCTGCATCAGTTGTACTGGAAGAGCATCACCTGTCCTCACCGGGACGGGCAGCATGCCCACAAAATGCCCGAGCGTTTGCCTGGAAGCCCAACAAAGCCTGAGGAAAGGAAACAAGCACCGAAAGGTGATTTCAGGGATGTGGAGAATTGCATCCAGCATCTTTCTGAATGCTTTAGCTTCTGCCTGAACAGCAAAGGTGGGAAGAAGAGCTTGGCTTTGGCTGTGGGTTGCTCCATGTGGGCATGAATCATCGGCCAACAAGGGTGAGACTCTAATAAGTTGAGGGCTTGGGGCTCCTCTGGTGTTTTCGATGCTGATTGCCTGTGGAGGAGGTGAGAATTTGAGCTGAAAAAGAGCAATTATCTTCCTATGCACTTACAAAATGCCCATTACTGTGGTATCCAGTTAGGATTAGGGAATGATAGTTTCCCAGGAGGGAGGGGACTGTCTGTGTCTGGCTGCCACCAGCTCCAGCTTTTTTAGTGTCAACTTCTGTCTACCTAAAGGATAAAGCTGTGAAAAGAGTGAGGAAGAGGGCGACTCCATAGACCTTTCCTTCAGGGATACACCAACTAAAGTGCATCCCTGACTACAGCGATTTTAACCTGGGTACAGGGAGTGAGATTTCCAGGAAAAAGGACCAAAGCCCCATTCCTTCCACTTTTTTCACCATAAACTCCCCAAAGCATGTAACAACTGCGTAATTACAATGTTGTTACATGAAGTGGCCGCTAATTTGCCATGTAATTACAGCGTGCCATGCTTTGATAGGCCTTAGAAAATGAAGGGATAAGAGTCTCATGCTGGAATGCTGCACTCAAGCTCTCCAAAGCGAGCTGACGAGCGCGTTGTATGCCATCCCGCTCTCCCAAATCCATGGCAGATTGCTGGCAGGCAGCAAGTAGCTGGAAGCGTGTGGGAATGTCCAGCAGGACTGTGGCATGCCGAGTTTTAGCAGGAAAACCAGGCTTTTGAGTGAAAAAGCAGTGACTGCATCCCCCCTGAATGGATCCCGGCTGCGTGGCTGAGCTGGGGCGGGAGCAGGGACCGGATTTAGGGTGCAAAGGTTGTCCTGTGGCTGGACCTCGGGACCATAGTTTGGTGCTGGAGGCAAAAATGGTGGGTTGTTTGGTGTTCTTCACCAGAGGCTCTTTTGGTGAGGTTAAATACATCTCAGATACTCCGGGAAGAGTTAGGTGTGAGTAAGACCAGGCTTTTGTCTGAATACGGTTTAGGGATGTAAACTTGCAGATCTGTCATCCCACATGGATGTTTTCAGTTGTGGTAGCCGTATCAGCTGGGATTTTGGGGAAGAAAGGAACAAATCCAGATGGAGTTGTCCCAGACAAGGAAAGAGGGTCTTTTCCTCTTCACACTCTCAGCTGGTCCTCGCATGGGCACAAGGCGAGCAAATTACGTGGCTTAGGAGAGCAAGTGTCATTGCTGTCCCTGGAATGGGTCTAAAGGATGGAGTTGCTGGCATCTTCCAGGCTTACAAAATTTGCTCAGGGGAAGACCAGTGCTTGGTGGGATGGTGCCAGAGGACTGATCGAAGTGAAGAAGGAGATGATCTGCCTTACTTCAGCATTAAAATGCCCCTGGAACCATGGACTGACACTGTGAGGTTGGGGGGATCCTCACGGAAGCCAGGATCTTCCTTATGGGTGCAGGATTGTGCCTCCAGGTTGAGACCTGACTCCCCAGGTTTACTTCTTGGCTGTGAGTCACGGACCAGTTTGCAGCTTGTCCAAACCAGTGTAGCTCCACTGAAGCCAGGGATATGTGCTCTGATCCAGCGTAAAGCCTCATCGCTGCAGAAGCTGGTGGGACAAATTTGTAGCTGATACAAACTGTACAGTTGTCTCACTCTCACAGCCAAAAATCGGGCCTGTGTCCCCCCTTTTTTTTTTTAACCCACGACATAGTTATGCATCTCAACTCTTTTGTTCCTCTTCCGTGACTAAGCTGCTTGCTGCCTGTGTTTCTTTTTTTTTTTCTTTTTTCCCCTTCATTGTGTAGTTTATAATCTTCCAGCTAGATACAGAAAAAAATTTGTTTGCAGTGCTGGCCAAGAAGGCTCTGGTTTCCCTGGCATGGGGCCATGCTTACATCTCCAGTCAAAATACTGCTGGTTAAACAATAAATATTTATTGATTCTCTTACAAGCTCCTACATTTTTCCCAGGTGCAGTGGAATTTGAGGGGGGGAGCCCACTTGAGTCCTACTGATCACAAAATTGGGAGATGGTTCCAGAGATAACAGGTCTCTAAGTGGTCTGGGATGCGGAGGTGACCCTTGGAAAGCTGAGTTCAGTCCTGCTGTATGACTCTGCTCATCCAGCCTAGAGATCTGCTCTCTTCTGTCCATCTCAGTGTCTCCAGGTTTGAGGATTTGTGCCTGTGACTGCTGCAGGCTTTGGTGATAATTATGTGAAAATGTGTAAATTTACAAGTCGCTTTACCTGCCTGAACATCTTGAACACGGGAGGGACTCAGGTCCTGGGGTGGAGATACCCACTTCGATGTCTGGTCCAGAGAGGCTGGCAAATTAAAGAAAAAAACCCAACTAACCGAAAATCAGGGTGGTTTCAGTTTGTAATTTGGTTAGAAGGCTCAGCCTTCGCATCTAGATTGTAGACACCCGCCGGATCTGAAAGCGTGTAACGTTAACAGGCTGCAAATGTTTGCATGCAAAGCCTGAGCTTCTGCAAGGCTGCGTGTGTTGAGATGGAGGCGAAGCTCTTGGCGTCTTCAAAAGTGCTCTGGGTTCTTCTGGTCCCCTGTTGAGCACGGTGCAGGGCTCAGAACAGGGCTTATTTAGCCCTGGATGGGGGGGGCAAACCCAGAGTTCTCCACCGTTGCTCGCCTCTTTCTGACCTGTGAGATGAAACTGCACGTTTTTGTCTTGAGGTGTTGTTTTTTTTTTCCGCTCAACCGGCAAAAATCTGAGCCCTGGATTGCTCTTCTGTCCCGCGAACAGCATCAAGTCAGCGGGGCAATATCTGTACGTGCAGGACTGGGCAAGAGACACATTTTTATTTTTTTCCCCATCGTCTCCCCTGGTCTTGCTGCCCACGCACACCTTTTTGGGGTGCCTGGAATTGCTGTTGATGATGATGCCTAGCTCCCTTGGTCCAGCGCCCTGCTCCGTGCACCCGTTGTTTGCGAGAACCTGGGATGCCGTTCGGTCCCGCGTCTGGTTCCTGTAGCCAGGCAGCCTGTGGATAAATATAACCCGCCAGAAAAATATTACAAATACAAGGGAAGGAATAGCAACTTTCTTTCCCAGAGAGGAAAATCCCCTTGTTTCTGAGGTTCTGTCTGGTTTGGGAATGAGAGCTGAAGATCAGAGGTCGCCGTGAGCCCTCGGCTATTGGCAGCAGCCCCCGTTGTGGATTGGGATGTGCAAAGTCGCAGGGCTCTGTCTGGGGCTGTAATTCCCATCCTCATCATCTCCTGGCTGGTGCTGGCCACAGCAGCAATCCCCTACTTCAGCAATTCCTTGCTTTCTGGCTTTTTTTGCTCCCGTTAAACCTTTTCTGTGAAGCCAGAAGAGACAGATACCTCCAGCTCAGGTGGCTGATGTAGAAAACCCTAGTGGTACTCGGACTGGGACAAGTGTCTGGTGGACTGAGCCGTGCCTGCTCAGCATCCCCCAGCACCCTGGGTGGGTTTGCAGGGGGGAATTGCTTTCCTGGAGGATGTGGCTGTGCCCCAGGCAGGCGTAGGACCCCTTCCTTGCTGAAGACCATGTTGTTGGGGTGGCTGTGGAGCTGCAGGCCGGCTCCTAACCCCAGCGAAGTGTTCAGAGCTTGTTAATGAACGAAATGCATTTTCTTACACGGAGGGGATTTTAAATTGGCTCCACATGGATTATGTACGTTGTCGCACTTTCCCGGAGGGTGATGGCATGAGGAGGAATGTGGGTTTGATGAAAGAAGCCAGACACTGAGTCAAAAGCCGAGCGGTTCCCCCCGCGCTCCCCTCCCCGTGCCCCCTCTCCCCCCCCATCTCATTTCAAATATTTGACGTGATTCCAAGGCATTCTTCAGATGGCTGGTGGGGAGCACAGGAGAAGCCAGCCAGTGGGGCTTTGCTTTTTTTTTAAAATGCAGCATGCTTTTGGGGCCTCTGACCCTAAAAGATGTTGAAGAAAGGCTCCATGAGACCTGGTTTTAGGGGAAACTGAGGCACGGTGCCCCCATTACACTGCAGCAGGGACGTGGGAGCATGCCTAGCCGTGTGCTCCAGGTCTCCCTCTACTTGCAGTATTTGGGTTTTCTTATGATCTGCGTTAAGCCTCTGCACCTCTCTGGCTCCTCCACAGCACCAGGCTGGCCAGGACCCATCTGCCTCTCAAGATTTCCAGTTTGGATGCACTGATTGACTCTGATTTGGGCTGGGAGCTGGACTGGGGGGGGAAGGCGAACATCTCAGCCCTGCATCCCTCCAAGAACCAAGTGTCTTGCACAGCAGGATGAGGGTTGCGTGTCCTCGGGTTGACTGGAGTCTTGGCCTGGGATTTCCACTGGGATGCTGCCTCTCCTGGGATGTGCTTGGAGGTCTCTGGATGAAAAGTGCTGACTAAGAGAAAGCTGCCACTGATGTTGCAACCAGCAGACCCCAGAAACTGGAGCCAGACACTGAGAAGCTCTTTGGGGTTTGTTTTCTGTTGCTTCACCCCCCCACCTCGTCAGAACCATCTATCACAATAATCAAAATGTGGCTTTTTGACCCACATGAAAGTTTTTTTTTCGTAGGTGTCTGCATGTGTTTGTGCAAAACCACTTAATTTTGGTCAGTGTTCTGGAAGCAGCAAGGTGGTTTGTTTTTTTTTTTTTTACCTTTTCATTTTGAGAAATTGTTTACCGAAACCTGAACCGTCAGAAGAAACAACTTGCAAAAGCTGAGTATTCCTGGCTTTTTCCACTGGAAAATTAAAAAAAGATGTAGTGGAATACGTGAAATTTGGGTCTTTTTTTTTTTTTTTTTAGCACATTTTTGTTAGAAGCGGTTTTAAAACGCGAGGCCAAGTGCTTTCTCTTTTCAAATGCTCAAGGCGTGTTACCGAACACTCCATCCCTCCCAAACTGCTTCGTGAGGTCAGTAAATGCAATTCCTCCTTGTTTGCAGCCAGAAGTGAGGAAAAACTCATTTAATCAATCCCCAGCATCAGCCTCAGGCAGCAGATGAGTCCGGTGGGTCGGCAGCAACATCGTGGCTCCTCATCCCATACCCTGACCCCGTGACGTTTCCCAGACCCGTCTCCTTTCGAAGGGACACGAAGGAATTAATTTGGGCTTGATGTCAGAGGGCTGTCCCCGGTTCTGGGAAGCCTGGTGCCGCCGCGACGCTGGGAAAGTTTCACTTTCCAGCCTCAGCCGTGGGGTTTCGGAGCTGTCACGGTAGCCGTGGCCTGGCGGGGTGGTTAGTCACTGGGACCAGTTTCCATCCCTTTAAGCGGCTCCAGATTTGAAGCTGGCTCTAACGCTTGCGACTTGAAAGGCCCCGGCCGTGCGCCTGTTTTGCCTCCGAGCTGGATGACTCCTGCTTTCAAACAGCCGAGCCCCGAGCAGCCGGGGCCATATGGATCCTATAGAGTGACCTGGCTGCCCGTTGGACTGGCGTAACATCAACAGGACGAGGAGGGAGGAGGGGGTCCTGGGCTGGACCAGCCTTCTCGCTGCTAGCCCAAGCCATTTGGCATCTTCAGGCTATCATCAAGGGCCACCTCTTCCTTGGCATCCCCAGGAGTTTTGCTGGCTGTCGGTGCCAAGGACTCATTGAAAGCCGGAGTTTGGCTTTAAAAAAAAAAAAAAGGAAAATAAATTAGAAAAAAAAAAAAAAGGAAGAAGGAGGGGAGGAAAAAAGCCTAGAGAAAAAGAAGAAAAGCAAAGGGGAGGGATAATGTGCCTTTAAACAGCTGCGCGCCAGCGTGCGTAACTGCGCTTGCTAATCCGGTGACTAATTCCGTGCGTTGGGAAGCAGAAGCGAAGCCGGCTGCCAAGCCGGGCTGCACATCCGAAGGCTCCAGGAGTCATCGGATCCCCTCCCTCCTTTCATCCCGCGCCCCGCCGGGGCGCCAGCCCCCCCCCTTCCCTGAGCCACCCCACCACTCCCCGTGGCAATTTATTTACTCATCCGGAGGGCACAGCCCTGGCGGTCTCTTGACTCAGCAGTCCGGGACCGATGGGAGCCGCGGGAGCAAATTCCAGGCAAGAAATAATCTCATGACTTGTCTCGGAAAAGATTGCTCCGAAAAGATCCCCGTACGGTCACGGAGCAAGCACTCCGTGCCCGCCCCTCCGGCAGAGCCCTGACGAGGCTCCCGATTTCCCAACCTCGGGGATCCGGAGCAGCCAGCCAGGGGGAACTCATTGGACCTTTTTTCCTTGGAAAAAGAGGGATGGATTCAGGGATGGGGGTGATGTGGGGGCCCCGGAGCCGGTGCCTGTCAACCCTCAAGGCATAGGAGTGTGGGGAGCTGGCTTGCCAGGGCAGGGAGCCCAGAGCTTGGTGTTGTGTTCATTTTTGGGTCATTCCTCCTCTTGCTTCCCCCACTTCCCAGGGAGGGGTTTAAACCTTCCTTCACCCCCCGGCGATTCCAGTTCTCCTACCAGTGTTTTTGCTCAGACACCAGTGTTACCTTCAGCGGGGCTGGCACGGTGGATAACGTACAAATCATATTTACGCTTTTTTTTTTTGCCTGTTGGCTTTTTTCGTCCTACGTGTCTCCCTCACCCCAGCCTTTTTTCCTCACCTCCTCCGTATCCAGACTCACTTGAGTCCCATCCTCTTTTGAAGGCATTTTGGGAGGTCTGCTCCCATGCCCAGTGCTGGGGATGGGGTGGGATTAGACCAGGTTGGGAATTAAGGATCTTTGCAAACCTGCTTTTTTTCTGGGAGTGAAGCCTGGCCCCGTGGGTGGACAGGGCTGCTGAGCTGGTGACTCTTGTACCTCCTTCCTACCACTGGGATCAAGGCTCGGGAATGCACAGCTCCTGGGGCTGTGACCGCAGGGCCACGGGGCTCTGCGGGCATCCTGCCTCCCTGGAAGGATGCCCGTCCGCCGCGGTGGCCGTGCTGCCTTTTGGGATGAAGACGCCTGGGGAGAGGAACCAACCTGTGGCTCCTGCTTCCCCATACACTTACTGGTTTCACCCCGACCCCTACATAGCAGGAGCTGGGGGCAGAGCTGCCGAGGGGAGCAGGGAGGCTTGCACCCCCCCAGCCACCCATCCAGGGCCCTGCCAAAGCTTCTCCAAGCTTGTTACGGTCGATGGAGGATTCCTGGAGTTCCTGGCAAGGGCTCCCAGCTCCCGAGTGGCCAAATGACACCCCCTCCTCCATTTACATCTCCTCCTAATAGCCTCTTGGCCTGAGCAGCCGAATTCAATCAACCCTTTCACCATCTGCTCCCAGGCACTTCTGCTGGGGAAGGCTCGGGGCCAGAGAGGCTGTAATTCCTTAATAGCTTCCGGATGCTGCGCTCGGGGTGGATGCGAGGGCTGCGAGTGTCTCAGCCTCTCTCCCCCCAGCCTTCGCTGAGATTTCCAAGCTCAGGCTTCCTCTGGGCAAATCCAAGCACCTCCAGGCGCTCTGATTTATCCCTGCCCACCCTTTGCTCCCCAGTCTCTCCAGTCTGAGGCCAATAGGTGACATAATCCCCATCCTGGATGGCCCTTGGCTCTGGGATAGGGATGACTGAAGCTGATGGGGCAGCCCAGCTCGTCTTTGGCTGCCTTTCCCAGCTCACTCCCACCTTCTTCATCTTCCCAGGGCTTTGTTTGGCCCAATCGCTTCCTGGTGGGAAGTTTCCTAGAAATAGGAGCTGGAAAAGAAGACCTTCCTGGGGTTGATTGGGAAAACCCTTGCACTCATGCATGGGAGCACTGGATAAACTGGAGGTTGCACAGTGTAGCCCAAAAAGGGCAAAACCTGGGAAATCTGTGCTCACCCTTTTTTATTTTTTTTTTGGGAGAGCAGCGCTGCTCCCTGACCTGATGTCTGAAACACAACTCAGGCAGGAGAGGGATGGAGGAGACTTAATCTTTGCAGCTCTTTTAGTGCTTGGGGAAAATCTCTTTTTCTTTGCCTTTGTTTCCTTGTCTGCTTAAAAATAAATAATTCCAGGAGAATCATTCCTGGGAAGTAGTGAAACGAAATTGGTTTGGCACCAGTGTTTCTGAGACGCTTTCTCTGACCTGGGCTGGAGAGTTTTGGTTCCCAGGTTTCTCCCAGGGCCCTTTCTGGCCTCCATCACTGGAGGAACTGAGCAGCTTGGTTCACGCTCCAGGTACAGGAGGCAGGGAGGTGAAACAGTGTCAGGCTAGCAGGTGGCATCTGGGGATGGCTGTGTCCCTTGTCCCCTCCTGGCCCCACCAATACCTTCTCTGGCATGGCTTTCAGCCCAGCCAGCAAAATCGTCCCCCGTTTGTGGCTGCTGGGGTCATCTGCTGCTGTGCAAAACATGTCAGCCTCAGGGCTGGTGGGTGGAAACATTCAATGTGCAACGGGTGCAGAGCGCGTGGGACACGGATGGCGCTCACGGAGGTGTCGTTTGGTGGCATTAGTGGAGTCACAACCCTGAGAGGTGCCTGGGGAACCGAAGAGATGGAGCTGGCTCAGGCAGCAAAGCCAAGAGAGGAGCTCCTTTGCTTTGAGCATCTTTTGCCCTGTCTGTTTAGTTGCTTCTTTCTCCCCTCCTGTTAAATGATGCTGCGCTGAGGGATGCAGCTCGCCTAGGGAGGATGCTCGGAGCGTACAGTGAATATTGCGAGGTGCTCCAGGTTGGATTTCAGCTGCAGGGAGCTGTCGTGTGTACTTGTGAGGCACAGGGAGGGAGGAAGGATACCTTTGGAGAGGAGGTGTCAAGGTACTTGCAAGTGCAAGTCTTCATGGGCAGCAAATCCAGTGATGCAAAGAAGTAAATCCATACCTAGCGCAGGGGAATCAGAGGTATGTGGATCGTTACGCTACCTGCCATCTCTTGGCAGCTGCTGGTGGAGCTGCCTGTTTGCTCAAAAGAGTTATAAATAATTTTTTTGTCGATTAAAATGATTGATTATCCTGGGTCTAATATTATTTAGTCGGAGCAAACAGTGCTGAGATTTACCAGCCGCGCTCTGACCTCCCAACCCTGCTCTGTTTGCAAAAAGCCTGTGCAATTATTTGTTTGATTTCGCAGCTAAATACCCTAATCTCTCCTCTTCTCCTTCGGTAACTTAAAGACAGCTTGGCCTGATAAGGGAGGACAGACCTGGAGTCCTCGTGTGTGGTGGCAGGTCCCTGGGCAGAAAGGGCTGGGGTGGTGAGATGGGGGTCTGCTGGTCACCAGGTGAGGACAGGGGAAAGCTCTCGGGCTCCTTCTCCTCCTCCGCACGTACTCGCCTTACTCATCGAGCGCTGCCCGCGCTTCCTGGGCAGAGCCGAAACACTCCCTGCTGTATGGAAAAAAAAAAAAAAGATGCTATCAAAAAGCTGAGATTAGAAGAAGGGCTTTCTCCGGGTAAGGCAGCAGCGACAATCCCTCTGCAATCCGTGGAGGATGCGATACGCTGCAACTTGCACCCTCCCGTTGAGCAATCGGCCGTGGTTTATCGCCGGCTGGTTGGCGTTGCCCTGAAGGGAAGGGTTGGCCGGGGAGGCTGTGGAGGTGTGGGGGTGGGATGGGCGCTAGGAATCTGCAGCTGCAGAGCGATGTAGCAAGCTTCGCCCCCGTCCCACCGTACCCTGCTGCCCCGGGGCGGCGTGCGTGCTCGGGAGGTGACCCGGAGCTGCCGAGGCTCCCTTCTTCGTCATCGGCTCCGTCGCTGGTTTCGTGCTCTTTGCAACACGTGGAGATATCCTGGCTTGAGGAATCATGGAATCACAGAATGGTTTGGGTTGGAAGGGACCTCAAAGATCATCCGGTTCCAACCCCTCCTGCCATGGGCGGGGACACCTTCCACTACACCAGGTTGCCCAAAGCCTCATCCAACCTGGCCTTGAAATGCCGTAGGAGTATCCATGGGGCACCTTCCACTCGTGACTGACGGACACTTTTATTGTGTGGACACCACCAACGCGTCTCCGCAGCAGGTCCAGCTCTTCCAGCTTTGACAAACATTCTTGGCTTATGAATGAGAGAGCTGGTGAGCGGAGGAGAGTGGCTTTGATGTGGAGGGAGATATTTTGGGGGTTGAACATCATCCTAGCTCGAGGGCACTTCAGACTGTGTCCTGCCATGTGGTACCCTCGTGTCTGGCATGACGTGGCATTTATTCAGCCCGGGGGCAAGGGCTAAGGCTGGGACACAGAGAGATCAGTTCATGCAGGACTTGGGCTGAAAATCAAGTGAAGGTTGGGGAATTCCTTGGGACAGATGGAATGGAGGCATCTGGCTGAGCGTCTGCATGTCTAATCCCTTCCTGAGGCAAGGAAAATTGAGGCTCCTTTTTAGGACCAGTGGGCTCCCAGTGGCAGGGACATCTGTGGAGTCCATCTACATCAGGAGCGTGTCGTATCGTGGTGATGGGCAGCACAAATAATGGGCTTTTCATTCTGGGCACGGAGTCATTTCACATGGCTGTGGATACGCAGTGAAACCACCCCAAGCTCATGAGTAGCTGCTTCCAAAATGTGTTGGCACGGCGTGTTCCTCAGGTGTGTTTGAGCCGACTTAGAGGGACTGGGATCTCTTTGTGGGGTGATGAAAGAGCTCAACGTGGCTGAAGGTTGCTTGGCCCTTATCCTTGCTGCGAGGGGACAGCCCTGCCAAGAGGTCTCAGCCTTCCGTTTTCACACTTCCCATCCTGACAGCGTCTTCCTCGCACAATGTGCTGCTGATTAACCTCAACCCAGCCTTGCAAAATCTCTGCTCTCCCTTTTCTAGGAGACTATCACGTGTGGTTTGGCAGCCCCGTCCTCCCTGGAGCGAACAGCTGGAGGCATTGGAGATGAATCCCCGTTAAATGTGTGTCCATATCGCTGGATGATAAAGGAGAGGGAGGTTACTGTCTGGAGGAGAGAGCGAGGGCTTGTTTGGGTAGAGAAATGCTCAATCTGAACTACTCAGGTGTGATTAGAGTGGTACCTTGGTAGCATCCCATGCATGCTTTTGCACCCCAGAGTAAACCTATGGCAGGGCATCGGGGTGCATCCTCTCCCAGGGCCAAATCCTCTGGTTGCATCATTTCTTCATTGAAGATGCCAGAAATGGCATCATCAGCTAGAGATCCCAGGTGAGAACCGTAGAAGTCCTGCTTTTAACCTGGCTGGAAAGAAACGGATGCTCTCGCGGATGGTGGGAAGTGCTGGATGTGGACAACCTGGACCGCTGTCATCCTCCTCGGAGTGCTGGACCCCAGCTGTGGGTTTCCTCTGGGAGAGCTCAGGCCGTGCTCTTGTGGCTGTGGAAACCTCCAGGGCGGTGAAGCCGGCACGGCTGGCCTTGCAGGGCTCCCAGCCCAAAGAGAGCGAGGAATTTCAAGAGGCTTCTGGTCCCAGGCGTGAGCCATTCCAATACCTCAGGCACCATTCCAAGAAGCAAATGAGTATCTAGTTGTTTGTTCGGTGGGGATCGCTGGGGTTTTGCAGGGTTAGTTTGGTGTTTTGGGGTTTTTTTTCTACTTTTTCTCGTTGCTGTTGGGCAATTTGAGCTTCGCTGCTGGGACTCGGGGCGCGAGGAGCCGGGTTTTAGCCGTGTTTTTGCAAAGGAGCATCTCCCGGAGCTCGAGCATTGATGCAGGGCAGCTGCCACGGGCATGACCTAGACTTGCTGTTTACACTTGACCTCCTTTCAGTCGAGGCTGGGTGTCCATTACAGGCTTTGCTGAGCCCACCCCGTGCTCCCATTAGCACACGTGTGCCTCTGCACGGGGATTAGAGCTCTTTAGTGGTGCGGTTAGCGGGGATTAGAGCGAATTATCGCGGGGGAAGCGTGTCTCGTAGGTTTGCACGAGGCAGGGAGTGTCCTCCCAGCATTCCGAAGGAAGGATGGAAGGCAAACAAGCCTGAAAGCGAGATGCTAAGATGCTAATCCCATCTTCAGAAGGGGTGCCCTGGCTCACGTGGTGTTCCGTTGGGAAAGCGGGAAGGGCGATGCAAGAAAAGGCTTTGACTCCCAAGCAGGAGTGGTTTGGGCTGAGCATGGGGAAACTTCCCTGTAATTGTAGCCAGCCTTGACTCAAGCCCTGGGGTTTTGCTTAGCTTCGGGCCGGGGGTTTCTCTAGCACTTCTTTCCCTCCTCAAAAGCCGGGGAGGACCGAGCGAGCTGACCACCAGGCTGCTGTTCCCCTGCGAGCTCCTGGGACTGCAGGGGATGCCGCTTTCCCAGGATCTCCATCCAACACCCACATTATAAAGCCAGGAGAGGGAGAGAGGGAGTGGAAAGGAGCCTGGATGAGGACAGCAGGCAGGCTTGAGGGCGAAGCCTGTGACTTTGATAGCATCGGGATTGCAGGTGAAGCATCCTTTCACCTGCCGGTGCTGCTGCCTGGTTCCTCCAACATACCCAGAGCCAAAACAAACCCTCCTTCGCCTTTTGGTTGCTCTGTGTCCAGTTCTCCTCGTGGGCTCCACTGAGGATCCTCTTCTAGCAAGCTTGCACGCATGCAAAGGTGTCTGTTTTAGAGGGGTGAAGCAATTTACCCCAAAGCCCAAGGCCGAGCAGAGCATCCTGACATCTCACCCTCGTCTTCACCTTTCCCCTTCCTCGCTCCCTGTGCTGCTCTAAGTGCCCAAGACTCCAAACTTGGAAGAAATGCTTTCATCTGCATTTAGGGAAGACGGTTTTCAGGCCCTTTATTTAGGGGAAGAGCTCACCCCCCATGACACACTACATCTCCATAAGAAAGCTGCTGAATGCCGGAAGAAAGCCGGCTTTGTTGTGCTTTCTGCAGCGCTAAGCAGTGTGGGCTTTCGGTTTCCTCTCTTGTTTTTCTCTTGAAGCCCAGCTTTCATCTCAGAATATTTATTTTTCACTGCTTGAAGGACAGAAAAAAAAGACTTCTTTTTCTTCTTTTTCTTTTCTTTTTTTTTTTTTTTCCCAAAAGAAATATATTTATTTTAAATTAAAATAGCAAATGTCCGTGCCTTTTGTGCCGTTCCTTGCAGAGGAGAGCAGGGCTGGTCTCTGGCAAGTTGCTGCAGGAAAGGGAACCAAATCTCCCCTCCATACTGCCCAGTCTTCTGCCTCTTTCCCCCTGTCCTGTCCCCACATCCCCAACAAACACCTCTCCCAGTGCTCACCCCTTCTCCCCATCCATCCTTGCTTCCCGATTTTCCCTCTGTTCCCTTTTTTCCAGTTTTCTGCCCTGCTTTCCCTTTCCCCTCCCCTTGAATTTCGCTGCCCTTTCGGTCCGAGGAGCCCTAATTGGAACAGACCGGCTCCTCTCCAGCTTCCTGCGTGGGAGTGAGAGGCAACGCTTGTGAAAACAGTTCAAAAGTGCAGACAAATTTTTTGCCTAATCCTGCCTAAATAACAGGGGGGCTCAGCCAGGGTTATTTGCCCGGGTGTCCCTGCTCCCAGAAGCTGGGGGCACCTGGGAAAGGCAAAGCTGTCCCGGAGGGAACGGAGGTGCCTGGTGGTGGTGGAAACCTGAGATGGGGAGATGGTTCCTCCACGGTGCCCGGGCTGCTTCTTCGGGGAGCGTGGGAAGGGTCTCGGCTCCCGACCCCCCTCTCTCCAGCCTCCTCTTATCCTGAGAAAGGTTTCTCGGCTGCTGAACCCTGCCAGCTGCGGGATGTTGGGAAATCTGCTGTGTTTCAGCTTCCCCCATCGCTCACTCTGCCCTAGTTTTAGTCCTGGTGAAGGCTGGGATGGAGGGGGCTCGGTGCAGCAGGGGGACGAGCTCGGGCAGCGTTGGGCTGGGTGTGGGCTGGAGATGGCCACTCTTGGGGCTTGGTGGTCACGGGCTCACCACGGGCACGTGGGAAGAGGAGCAAACCCACGTCCCTCCTTGCAGAGCCTCTGAGAAACTCCTCCTGCTCCATCACAGACATCCAGTGGTGGAAGGATGTCCTGGACTGTGGACACCTCGAGGTGGGGCAGCACTGGCGGCTGTCATGCACGGGGGCTCAGAGGAGGACCTTGGCTAGCTTGAAGGCTCAAGGACTGAGGTCTTTTGAGGGAGACAGGCACAAATTCATGCAGCCTTTGGATGCATAGTCCCAGAGAGATGATTTTTCGTGACTCTCTGCAAATGATCTGATTTGAAACCAACGGGCATCTTCTCCCAAACTCGTCCCAGTGCCTCTTTCAAGCCACCAAAGGGCCTGAAATCCTCATGATATTAGCGTGCTGCAGGGTTAGTCTCAGGCCTGGGAAGAGGAGGACGAGGTGGCTGAGCAGGGAGGGGGCTTTTACCTGAGACAACAGAGCATTGGGTTCCTGACCTTGGTGTCCATCCATCAGAGCAAGGGCAGGAGGAGGCCGCCAGGTCAGCTGGCTCCACTCTGACCCGCCGGACATCCATTTACACGCAGGCTACTGGGGAAAATAGCGGGGACCAGACAAGGACACACTGGGGCTTTTGATGGGGAAAAAAGTGAGTGGCCGAGGGGAGCTTTAAAGAGGCATTGACCCCGAGTGGAAACTCGGGTGAAAAATGACTTTACTCCCATCCTCCTGCTCAGAGCATCTTTTTTCCCCTTTGCTGCTATTTCTTTCGCTTATGCAATCAGATGCTAATGCTTTGGCGTGCAACGGAGTCGCTTGCGTTTTAAGGTCAAAATCCCTAAAGTTTGTAAATTGTAGCCCTTTAAAAAGATCAGATGCGTAGAAATAGTTTATACATGCGGAGCCTGGTGAGAACAGAGTGGGAATTTGGCTGGGAGATGAACTCGGTGATCTTGGCCTCTTTCTCTCTTTGCTGCCTGGTTTTCTCCCAGGCTCCATGTATGCAACACCGAGCACAAGTCGGGTGGTGGGTTTTGGGCAGATCCCCCTTGGCATAAAATCCATATAGGGGTGCAGCGCTGGCTCTCGGCAATGTCAGAGTTGTTATTATCCTCTTGTCTTTCCAAAGTCCCCGTCTCCAGGAATGTCAGGGAGCTGGAAGAAAAATAAGGATCTGGTTTTGAGAAGCCTCCAGATCCCTCCTTGCTTTGGAAAGCTGCAGCCAGATGAATAGATGTCCCCCTCTGCCTTCCCACCGTGCAGGGCGAATTATCATCTACAGATGCTGGAGATGCTGGTGACATAATTTCCCAGAGCGGCTGCAAGTCCTGTTAGTATTTTCCAAATCAAACCAGAACACCCTGCCTGGTCTCCCAGGAGGAAAACCAAATGCAGCTCCCCGTGAGCGCAGCGGCGGCGAGAGGAGGACGTGGCATTTAGGCAGCAAAGTGCACGTGGCAGCCGTGTCAGTGAGGCTTTAACGCGTGTCAGAAAAAAAGGATGCAGCAAATGGGGTCTGGGATGCAACGCCGTGGTCCCCTGGCCCCTGCCACTGTGCTTGCTTTTTGGATTAAACCCCCAAAATTTCCAAATTGTTAGGTGTAACAGCTGGGTTTGGTGCTGGCTGATGCTCCTTCCCACGTGTTTCATCCGAGCCCGTGTGTGTGCGCACGTGCGTGTGTGTACTTTGGGGATGCAAAAGGAGCTGTTTTATTTGTGCAAGATTTGATTAAAATCTTGGAAACGGGTTTCAGATGGCAGTGAAAGCTGAAACCTGGGGGGGAGCTAAGCCCAGGCTGCTTTCGTCACCGAAATTCTGCTTGGCTCTGACCTTTCGGCATCCCAAACCGAAGGCGAAGGACTTGGCTGCGGGTGCTGGAGGACATCACCAGGGCTTGATTCTCCTCCCTGGGAAGTGACTCCCCTGCACCCAGTGAAGTTGCATCGGGCAGAGCCGGGTGAAGCCCACCGTGCTCCAAGAAAACGCAAGGATTAACAACAACAAAAAAAGATATTTAAGTCAATTCAGCCTCTCAAAACCAGAATTTAGATTCAAAACTGTCCATCCCCCCCGTCTCTCTCGGATCACACGACTGAGGCTTGTCCACAAACGCGTGTGCAGGGCTTTGCAAACACGTTTTGTTTTACACGTGCGAGCTTTTCTGGAGATGTGGGGCACTGCTGACTGAAGTAAGGCTTCTGCAAGCGTTAGCAGGTTTGGGGCTTTTTGGCTGTTTGGTCTTCTGAAGAAATTTGAACTAGTAGCTACGGTCTAACAGGGAAAAAAGAAGATGATGTTTCAATCCTCAATCTGCCGAGTACAAGGTATTTCGAAGTCGAAGCACGGAATGCACATTTGGGTTTGGTTTGGTGTTTAAATAGAAACTCTCTTCCAGCCCTTTGCTTTTTAATTTTTTTTTTTTTTTTTTTTTTTCCAAATTTGAAAATCGACTGTTTGCTTCGCCGCTGACCTCTCCCTGGGAATCACTTTTAAGTCTTCCCTGTTTTGACATGTTGTTTGTGCAGAGCTCAGCGTTCACCTTCCTAAACCGAAACCTTATCCCCCCGCTACCGAAAAATTGATTCGGTGGGTATGTGCAAACCCAACCCCGCGAATCCCGCGGGAGAAATCCAGAGGGGGGGATCACTGGTAGATACTCATATTTGCAGAGCTAAAAAGCCCATTTTGCACTCTCCTCACCCTGCCCTGCTGCTCTTGGTGGCTTTGCCTAAGGAGGTCATCTCTGCACAGGTTTTGGTGAGTGATTCAGTGTCAAAATTGGGGTTAGAAACGTTTTCTTAGCCCGAGTCTGACTCATCTTCCCATAGCGCCTGGGAGCAGCGAACGGCAGTTTAACCAGCCGGCGGAGGGGAGCGGATTCCTGGGTGGTCCCAGTAACCACAGAGCACAGAAAGCAAAGCATTCAAATGTAACATGAGGATGAAGGGAAAGGGGCACCCAACCACTTTCTCCCAGTGTTATCTCGAAGCAGCAGATGGAGAACAGAGATAGCGAAGGTGGCTGCTCGTTTTTTTCCGTGCCCTTTCCAGCCAAATCCAGTAAATAATGAAGTGTAATTTGCTAAATAGCCTTTGAATGTATTATTTGCTTTCGAAGGTCCTGATGCTTCCGCTGTGGCAGGGAATCCTTGATTTATTGGCGGGGGTTAGGGGGAGGAATTGGGTCTCGAGAGGCTCAGTGTCGGGGATTTTCCTAGTCCTACCTGAGCAAAGAGTCGTGCAAATCATGACTTGAGTGCCTTGGTGACTAAGGTTAGAGAGAGCTGCAAACGGAGGGGGGTGATTTTGTATGACATCTTTTGTTTGAGCACGATAAGGGGAAGGTGCAAACACGGAGATGGAAAAGTGGTTCTGTTTGGTTTGGCGGTGGGATTGCGTTTGGTCCATCCAGCTGATGGTTTGGAGATCATAGAATGGTTTGGGTTGGAAGGAACCTTCAGGATCACCTAGTTCCACCTCCTCTGCCATGGGCAGGGACACCCTCCACTACATCAGGTTGCTCAAAGCCTCATCCAACCTGGCCTTGAACACTGCCAGGCATGGGACATCCACAACTTCTCTGGGCAACTTCTTCCAGTGCCTCACCACCCTCAAAGTGAAGAATTTCTTCCTTAGATCTGACCCAAATCTACCTTCTTTCAGAGATGCTTTGCAGCATCAACCTCACCCTGTGCTGCAGAGCTGCACATGGGGACTTATCAACTCAACCCACACCTTCCCACTTGCAAAAAAGCCCCGATATTGTGTTGTTTGGACTTTAAATGATGCCTACGAGTTTGGCTGTGGAGGGCTTGAGTGGAGAAGGAACTCCAGACTGGGTCAGACTGGAAAGCAGCGTCGTTGCACTGGGCTGCTCGTGCTTGGTGGCTGCAGCACTGTCTCCAGCCCTGGCCACACCGTTGCATTAGGGATTCACTCAACGTTGCTTGGAACAAGCACTCCCAGCATTTTCCAGGTATAATGGCTTATTAAATCAGAGCTTAAATGAACCCAGAGTGGTGGTGGTAAGCCGAGATGGCTGGGATTTCCACAAAACAGGGAATTCTTTGACTTTTGATGTCTACATCCAGACATTCATGAAAACACCAAAAGCACTTGTGCATGGTGTCGTTTTTCCACCGAGAACGGTTTTCCTTGAAAAATTTCCAGTGGGCTACAGTGCTGAACCAGCCTCAGGTGGAAGATTGACATATAAAACCGATAAAGTTTGGTCGTTTGAGGCAGTGGTTGTATAAGGCTTCCCTTCTCTGCAAACGATGTTTTTCAGGAATGCTTAAAATATATGAAAAAGAGCCAAACCTTTATTCAGATGAAGGAGGTTTTTTTTTTTTTTTTTAACGGTTGCTTTTGTTTATGAAAGTCTTTGGCTACAAATATCCGCCTCCTTCCAAATAAATTAGAAAAATTAAAAAAAAAAGAAGAAAAAAGAAAGGAAGAGCTTTGCTTCTCATCAGGACTTACTCCAAGCTCTTGGCTTGGCCCCATGCTCTCCCGTGGGGGTGGCTGAGCGTTGTTCAGTGACTCACCCCGAATCGCGTCGCTCCGGGCTGCGCGTGATGTAACTCTTTGCTAACGTGGGATTTTCCAGCTCTGTGTTTTCCCTCCCTCCTCGAATGGGTTTTCTGCTGGTTCTTCATCCTGCCTCAGCCTGCTGTCAACTTACTTTTTCCAGGATTGCCCGTGATTCTTAATTAATTTTTTATCCTCTTGCTTTTCTTTGGACTGGGATGCCCAGAGGTGGAGCGGTAATTCAGAGATGCTTTTCTCCCTGCTTTCTCGTTCACGTTGGTGTAGGACTCTACCTTCATGGGCATCTGGAGCTGCTCAGCTATCTCCCAGGCTCCAGATGCCAGCTGGGGTGATGAAGCCCAGCAGGCTGATGTCTGTGGTGGTCTTTGATATCACTGTTGAATTTTCATGGTTGACTTGGAGGGAGACCATGTGGGCCACGTCACCTATCTTACCAGACATGGTGTGTCGATGCCCTTTAAGCACAAGCTTACTAGAAGCACATTTATTTTTCTCGTGTTTAAGAAGTCTGCTGATGGACTTGCAGGGTGTAGTTTTGTAGGGCTGGGTGTGAAAATTTCAGAAGAAAAAAGTGAAATGGGTCGCTGTTTCTCTGACAATTCACTGCCCGCTGTGTTACAAGGACTTCTGTCGTCATTCCCATTCCCATGTCCTTATGGCTGTTTTTCTCTCCTCCTTCTTTCAGATATGGAATGTGCAGATGTGCCTTTATTAACTCCCAGCAGCAAAGAAATGATGTCTCAGGCACTGAAAGCCACCTTCAGCGGCTTCGCAAAAGAGCAACAGCGGCTGGGAATTCCCAAAGGTAAGACACGGTTTCCCAGCGAGCAACCGTGGTGGCCACAGAGATTGTGTCCTCCTGCCAGGCTTCCTTTCTCCACATTTGCTATCCCTTTTGTTGATTCTCTTCAGGTAGCCTTGCCTTGTTTCTTGACATCTTCAGCTGGAAAAATCTGGGTGTAGAGGCAGAATCTTTCAGTATCACTTGCAAAATATACCTGTCTGACAGATTGTGCCTCTTTGTCCTGCTAAGCTCTGCTCTTGCAGCTTTGGGGACCTGCTCCTTTGGAGGCATCTCCAAGACTTCTGTTTGCATGTCATCTCCACTGTATGGAGAAGCAGTGAGAAGCTTTTACGAGAGGCTGATGACAGGGAGAAACTAAGCAAAATGGAGAAATGGGTGGGAGAAGGGGTCAGAAAGCTGGTGGGATTTTTAAAAGTCCCAAACAAATCCAAAGCTCATTCCTTGTATGAAATTTGTCTGTGAATGAGGCTCATCCAAACTAGATATGGTGTTCCCCCACCACGTTTTGCTCTGGATTGTCAGTGTCTATGGAATGCAGCTGTCCAAGTGCAGCACAGCTGTAGCACTGTTTGTGTCCTGTTTTCCTGGGGAAATGGCTTGTGGGTGCTCATTAACGGGTCTCTTCTACAACCCCTTGGTGCAGATCCCCAGCAGTGGACGGAGACGCACGTGCGGGACTGGGTGATGTGGGCAGTGAACGAGTTTAGCCTGAAGGAAGTGGATTTCCAAAAGTTCTGCATGAACGGAGCTGCCCTCTGCGCCCTGGGCAAGGAGTGCTTCCTGGAGCTGGCCCCTGACTTTGTGGGAGATATCCTTTGGGAACATCTGGAGATCTTGCAGAAAGGTGAGTCCTGGAGTCTCCAGGGTGAACGGCTCACGTTGTCCTGGCTCACCCAATTTTGGGTCTTTCCAAAGACCTTGGCTTGTGGTTTGCCTTTGCAACGTGGTGTTCACTCTTAGGCTTCAATCCCAATAAAAGCAGCTTTCAAAGGCCAACTTTCCAGTAGGATTTCAAACGGGCATCCCAACCGGGAGCAGGCAATGCAAATCCTGGCACTGCTTGAAAGAGGAAGGGTGTTTGCACCGGCTGCTTGGCAGGAACCCGCAGCAGGCAGGAACGCTCTGCCTGCCTGGAAACGACGGTGGGATTTTCCAAAGCATTCTTCCTCAGCTCGTTCAGCTCCTGGTGGGAATTTTACTACTTCCTCCGGTAGAACGGGGTGCAACAATACCACCAAAATCCCACCCTGATTTCCCAGTTGTGATTGGAAGCTGCTTTGTTTTGCTTCACGTCCCCAAAAGTGTAACAGCATTTTGTTAAGAGTGGCTGTGTCATAGAATCATAGAATGGTTAGGGCTGGAAGGGACCTTCAAAGGTCATCTAGTCCAACCCCCCTGCAAGGAACAGGGATATCTCCAACTAGAGGAGATACCCCTGTGTCCCCCAGAGGAGAAGCCACCTCTGCCCGTCCCTGTGTGCCAGCACTTAAGGGCATTAATTTTCATAGAATCATAGAATCATGGAATGGTTTGGGTTGGA
Source organism: Tauraco erythrolophus (assembly GCF_009769465.1). Lineage (NCBI taxonomy): Eukaryota > Metazoa > Chordata > Aves > Musophagiformes > Musophagidae > Tauraco > Tauraco erythrolophus. The sequence goes on from NC_141490.1 coordinate 6,761,065, forward strand.
AGGGACCTCAAAGATCATCCAGTTCCAACCCCCCTGCCATGGGCAGGGACACCCTCCACTACACCAGGTTGCCCAAAGCCTCATCCAACCTGGCCTTGAACACTTCCAGGGATGGGGCAGCCACAACTTCTCTGGGCAACCTCAATGGTGGTGAGGTACTGGAACACCAGTACCGCACCACTCTCAATTTTCATTGACTGGGGACACACACAGTGATTTTGGATGTCAGTTTTCATAGTGCCTGGATGTACAAGCAACACCTAACGCAGGATGGTTTCGTGAAAGTGAGTGCAGAGCTTTTAACTGAGCCACGAGCAGGAGCAAAAAGCAAATCTGGGCTGTCTCTAGCTCGTTTTTGTGCAGAGCTGTTTGCTTTCCTGGAATATCCCCTGCACTGTCATACTGGCCCTGCGTGCTCGTCAGCAGGCCCATACTGGTGGCAGGAAGGGGAGGGGGAGCAAAGTTATGCCTTCCAGGAAACCATCGACAAGTGGATGCTAATTGCTGATTACTAATTTTGCTGCTACCTGTGGTTTGCAAAAGGTAAACACGGCTCTTCCCAGGGTCTGTGTGCCACAGGCTGTTTTTCTGCTCTCTGACTCTGTTCTGTTCTGCTCGTTTTCCATAATTTTTATTAAGTGCTTCTATCAACAGCAGGCAGGTTAACCAAACAAAGCGAAACGCTGCGGTCAGTCCGATTTCTCCGTGCTTTAAGCCATCACTTGTAACTCAGCTCTGCCTCCCCACAGCCCTTCCACGTTTGTTTGGGCTGTAACCCACTGGAGAGGGGTGCCAAGTGCTGTGGGTGCTGCCTGGGGCACGAGAGCTGGGTTTGCAGCTCCTTCCCTGCAGACTCCCCAGGGTATGGAGGTGAACTCGGTGCTGAAGTTTCACAGGAAGGTAGGGATGATATTTCCTTGCAGGAATGACACGTGAGGATGTTCGGATGCTGCAATGATGAGGGTGCGAAAGGTCTGAGATAGAGAGGAGCTTTCACAAAGAAACTGGAAATCTTTGTGCCCGTTGTAGCTTTTCTTCTGAAAGGATGGAAAAGAATAAAGCTGAATTTCTTTGTTTCAACACTGTTGGCGTAGCCCTGGGAACCAAAAAGTCTCCGTTCTGTGTTTGCTTTTGCTGGTGACTTTGTCACTTCTTGCATAAGCAATCTGAGCCTTAGCTGCCATGGTGGGTTCTTAACACATTTCCCAGAAGGGCAATATCTGTGAAGCATTTGGAGAATAACTAAGAAGAGCTTCCAAGAAATAACCAGCCTCACCCCAAGGACTAATTTCTATTCCCTGTAAGTCATGGGACTCGTCTTACTGGTAGTACATCTCCAACCCCCTGACAAGATCTGGGTTTGTTGTGCCGGTGCTGTACAAACATAATGTGCAGCGTTGTCCCTGCCACATCTCTCCCACGCCAGGAGAGATGGTTGTCTCCACTTTGCTGCCAGAGATGTGAAGCTTGAAGAGATGAAGGTTTCCCCGGGCTCACCTGTGGAGTCAGGGTCCAGCTTGCCAGTCCCTGTCTCTTCCACTTTTCCCAGCCACCCACCGTCATCCCTTGGGGGTGTTGGCGCTGGGAACGGTGGTTAATCCCAAAATATTTGGCTTTACCTATAGCAGTGCGACCGCCAGCATCGGGTCATGCTGGGACAGGCTGTGACCTTGCTGTCCCACCAGCTAACATGCCTCCCTTGTGAGCAGAGAGTGACTCATGTACCGCAGGCTGCTCAGGGTTTAAAAATGGCAGCAGATGGGCGACTTTTCCCTCCATGGATTGGAGTACTTTCAGGCATATTTTTTCCAAAATTTCTTCCTAAAATAACCTCCTCAGTTACCAGCAGTCAGCAGTGCCCTCCTCTTGACTGTAAGCAGAGCTGAAGGTTGCTCTCTTTCTCTGTGGTCACCCACCCTGCCCCTTGGCAGACACCGTGGGGAGAGGGAAGGAGCGTTTCTCATTAGGTCTCTCTGTTTGCACAAAACCTCCTTTTGTTAGGGAATATTTTCCACCCTGCAATCCCCAGGAGAGAGGGCCAAAATTAGGCTCCTTGCAAGCGAACGTGCGTTATCTTCGGTTCGCTTCTCTTTAGCCTCAGCAGAAATAAACATAACCCTGGAGTTGTCAGTAGGTTTTTTGATTTCGCTTACCCTCTGCAAAGAAAATAAAATCTCCCATGCTGGTATCTCTGCCCACATACCGTGCTGGAACGAGGAAGGTGTTAATGGAAAAACTGGCCAGGGTAGGAGCAATGTGGCTTTTACATGGGAAAGCAAATTCAGTGCCAAGCCTGGGAGTACCAAAGTGCTTGGAAAAAGCAATGGAAAGTGGAGGATCTATGCTTTGATGTGATCCATGCTCTTTCTCAGTGAATTATGCCTGTAGAAAGGCTACAATTTTGCATGCTGCCCACACATACACCCCGGAGTCTGTGTCAGGAGTTGGGTGGTGGACAGTGTGACGAAGCTCTTCCGAGCACGGGGTCCTCTACCTGCATCAGGTGTAGAGTCAAAGGTGCTGTGCAGGCTGGGAATTAGCGTTAGTTTGTGGTTGTAGGGGCTGGTTTCGGGCTGTGTTACCCACTTCACTTGCACACACCTACTCCTGGTCTAAAAATAGGGGCTTTTTCAGGAAAACAACTTTGTACCACGTTGTTTTTTTTTTTTCGTGAGCTCATACATGTAAGCGTGATAAGCGATCCTCAAGAGAATGAAAGATGACAAAAACGAAGGCGAGCAAGGAAATTATGCAACGGGTATTTCAGAACCACCTGGAGCCACTGATTGAGAAAGTTGTCTCTGTTCTGTTTTGGTTTGTTTTGTTTAAATTTGAGCATGCCTGCAGGAAGGATTCCCAAAGGAGCTCAAGCGCATCAGGCACTTGCTTCAGTGGGATTTCAGCTCCTAACTCATTTCTGTTCCTTTGAACGTCCCAGTTTAACCCGGAGAGGAGCGTTTTAGGAAGTTCAGACCTTTCTACGTTCCACCAAGTCATGATATGCCTGTGGACATGTGACATTTCCTTCCTTTTCTCTTTGCAGAAGAGGTAAAACCGTACCCAGCCAACGGAGCGAATACAACATATCCAGAATCCCGCTATACTTCAGACTACTTCATTAGTAAGTCTCAATTACCAGTATCATTCTGGTGCTTCCAGGCACGAAAGTGCCACCCCTTAGAGGTTTGTCTGCATCACAGGGGGACTGCAGAGAATGGAAAGTGTGTAATTTTGTCTTTCTTAGTGGTTTGGGTTGATTTAGAAGCCATCTGGGTTTTTTTGGTGACTGCCTTGAGATGCCATGGTCTGCCTTTGCAAGCACTATCTGTTGGAAGCTGTAGCTCAAAGCTACCTGAAAAGTGGCCTCAACACCCCAGAACGTCAGAAATTAAAAAAAAAAATATTAAAAAAGGGGGGAATGTTGGGGGAAGAAGGCTTAATTCTGCATTGCTAAGTAGGTGCCTAGCAAGGAAAGAGAAGAGTCATCAATCTGGATTCCCACACTTCCCTTTGCCATTTGTTTGGAGATGTTCTTTAAGGGAAAAGCATTTGAGATCTGTCATGTATTTCATGAACCAGCAAACATGAACCCAAACTCACCTGAACTGGGATTCCAGTGAGGAGAGGTGACTGTGGAAGTGATTCGTCTATTATAACCATCAGTGACACTTCTTCACCCTATATGGCCTTTGCAGAGACTATGCTCCTCATGATTTTCCAGCTTTTTCCCGCTAGCAGCTTGCTTGAGAGGAGTTTGGTGGAATGCACAGTGATGGCAGTTGAGGATGTCTTCTGTTTTTGAATCACTGCAATTGTAAGACACCATCTCTCTGTGGCTTTTAGAAATCATTCTCCAAATTACTGCCCAGTTGTGCCAGGTATTTTATATCCAAAGGCAATCTCCTGTTGCACTGCAGACCCCAGATCTCACTGTGCTGGGGGAGACTGGAAGGGGAGCGAGCAACACTGGTTTCTTCGAGCTGTTTGTGTTTGGGTTCTTCCTGACACTCCCGTTCTGCTGGCAGGTTATGGCATCGAGCACGCACAGTGCGTGCCTCCCTCTGAGTTCTCCGAGCCCAGCTTCATCACGGAGTCCTACCAGACCCTCCATCCCATCAGCTCGGAAGAGCTTCTGTCCCTCAAGTACGAGAACGACTATCCCTCGGTCATCCTGCGTGACCCGGTGCAGACGGACTCCCTGCAGACAGACTACTTCACCATCAAGCAAGAAGTAGTAACGCCAGACAACATGTGCATGGGACGTGCCAGTCGAGGTAAAGTTGGGCATCTCCCAGGATTTGCTTGGGTTCTTCCCACCTGTGTCTGTACCATCTTCTCCTCTGTAGGAGATGTACTTTGGGGGAATCAAGGCACCGTGCGATGCCACTAATAAAGCCACGCATCTTATGTAAGAGGTTGAACTCCCAGATGGATTCCCTGAAGGCTTTGAGCCCTCCCTGCCTTTCTGTCTGGGCAAAACGTGGACAAGGTCTTTCTTCTCTCTACTCTGCTGCCTGTTTTTACAACATCTGCAAAAATGTAGCATTTCTGGCTCTGTGCTTTGATGTCTAACTTGAGTGAAGTTGAAATAGGCTTTAAGGTTATTAAGGAGGACAGACTGCTGTGTGGTTGTATAAATCTCATTTTCCTAGGAGACCAGGCAAAACCCCACAAATCCTTCACAAGTTCTCATCAGGAGTTACCGTCCAGGGCTCTGAAGGGTTTTACACTTCATGATCCAAAGTCTTTATCCATTATCTGCATTGATTTTGATGGCTGTTTGCTTGAACTGATAATCTGTTCCGATGAACCCGAGCCCTGTGCTTTGTTGGGAGATGGAGATGTCATGGGCTGAATCAGCGACAGAGCCAAAGGACCCCCCAAATCCTTGTGCTACAACCCTACATCTCCAAAGAGTTATAGGTACATGATTCCTGTTCGAGATGATGGGATTTAAACACCTAAACACTTTTGAGGGGCTGAGCCCAAATGCCTTTTCAGTTAATATTATTAAATTCTGAACACATGGGGCCCAGATGCCCGACTGCTTGGTAGTGACACCGCTCAATGCAGAGCTGAGGATCTGGCTCACAGTATCTATTCAAAGCAAAAGTTTAATCCATAGAGCTCAAAGTCACTTACAAAGGGGTATCATTATCTCCTGATTCCAGGTAGGGAACCTGAGGCATGGGGAAGAGATCTGACCTGCCTGTGATCACTCCCTGAATAGAATCCAGGTGTGCCCATGCCTAAAATTCGTTATTGTAACGTGTTGCTGTGAGCCAGGTTTGATGTCGAACGTTTAAACCTATTCATCCAGCTAGGAGAGCTGAAGATGTGCTGGCTCCCTGTGAAAGCTGGAGCCCCTTTGCAGGTCTGCGTTGCATATGTGCTGCTCAGTGGAGCTTGTTTTAAGTTTCTCATTCTTTTTCCAAGCTGGGAGAGCTAATGACAGGAAAGTTCTTATTTATTTTATTACCTCTGCTTCTGCTGCTGGCTGAGTGTTAATATGTGAGAGGTGACTTGGACGATATGGCGAGCCAAAAGGGCAGCAGTGTTATAATTTTAGGTAAGCTCCTCTTTTGGGGCTTGTTTTTCTGGCTATCTTTCATCAGTGTCTTTCCCTTTTCTTGACTTTTCTTTAACATAGGTGATTTCATCATCATTCTCATCGGAAAAACAATGATTCAGGCATGCTTTTGCAGTTGTACCTTGAGCCTGTTCTCACTGGCAAGCCTAAAAAGGCTCCAGGGGACGGGGCCAAGGGCCCCTGGTGTTAGCAAACACTTGCCCATACTGCTTGCAGTTGAAGAAATGCAACAGGCTACGGCTGTGCTCGCTCTAACGCTACGTTTCAGCCGTGTAGAAGGGCCTTTGGGTGGCATCGATCCTCCCAGAGTGGTATAAAGAAGCCTTAATATAAAGCAGACCCCAGCTTATTTATATTTACATACATCTTTACTTCCCACTGTCTTAAAAGATTAGCCTGTCTCCAAGTCAAGCGCTTCGGCAGTGGGAAATTCAGGATGAAGGTTTTCCAGACAGTCGCCGTTTTGTCTCTCTTTGTAGGGGCTTTAGGAGTTAATTTTTGCTGTCCCAAGGGAGTTGTTTCCCTCTGCCTTATCAGTGAGGACGTCTGGTTGGAAAGTGTAGCTGCCAAACTCTTTTAACGTGTTTCTCAGGAGTAGGTGCAAGGCGTGATTTTTTTTTCCGAAGGTTCACGTTTAGGTCAAATTTAGGTGAATTTTCAGTGAAACGGCCCAAGTCACGTCTCTGATGCTGCGGTCGTTCATCTGGCAGGTTTATAATTCCTTTTCTAAACGAGCTTGTGCCGCAGGACTTCTCAGGGAAGTGGTTATGCCAATTGATGAACACGCACAAAGCGGCGTTCTTTGCCCCTTAGCAGGCTTCAGGAAGCGATTGAAGTGTATTCTGTGAAAGTCTCAAAAAACTAGAGGAAAAAAAAAAAAACCAAAAATGAGTTGGAAGCATGGGTATTGCCAGCAGAATCAAGCCAATGGATCCAAACTTCAAAGGATTTGGGGCCAGCAACCAGGGCAGAGCCCACGGCAGTTGAGTCTTTTCGCAGCAAGTGCTCTTGAAACTAAAACACAACAAATATTTGGGGGAGTGTGCCAGTGTCCTTCCACGTTCCCGTTCCCCTGGGATTTACTATCCAGGCCCAAGCTGCTGGTAGCTCTGCCAATGGAAATTTCTCCAGGAGCTCTTGCACAATCCCAGCAGCTGTTTTTAGCCCTCTTTGGGAAATTAGTGAACTTGAATGATCCTGTTACGCTTAGTTTGTCAGTAAAGATGTTGAGCAATCGGCAGCGTATGGGAGATCAGAGAAAGAACAATTTCAGTTTGTTCTTCGGATCCTTTTTTAGCTCTCAAAGTACAGAGGGTATACTTACACTGTCTCTAGTGGGTGTAAATCAGCATGGCACCGCTGAGGATCTGGCCTCTTGTGTTCTGATCTGTACTAAAAATACCCCAGAGAGTAGCCTTGATACAACCCAGCTGTGCTCACCTTACCAGAACTGGAAAAATAGCTGATTGAGCTCTCAGCCTTTTGCTCTCCTCCTCCATCAAATCTGCTGCTGTTTGGAGATTTGAGGGTGGAAGCTGGTTGTAACATATGGCAATAAAAGGCTGCTGTATAGTTCTGCAGGAAACATCAAAAGTAAAGCAGCTGGGTGTCCGGTGCCCTCGAATATGCCTGAGCAGTGTTTATATAGGGCTGACAGGTATAATGTGGGACTTATAGGACACCCATATCTTTCAGCAGCAAGAACAAGAGGTCCTGGAGTGAGCGTATTTAGGCACCTGAACTGAGCCTTGAATATCTGGGATAATATCAGGGATAATATATTATCCCTGGAGACATTCAAGGCCAGGTTGGACGAGGCCCTGAGCAACCTGATCTAGTTGGAGATATCCCTGTTCCTTGCAGGGGGGTTGGACTAGATGACCTTTGAAGGGCCCTTCCAGCCCTGACCATTCTATGATTCTATGATCTGTCTAAAGTGGATTATTTCTCTGCCATTGCCTTTGTGAAAGAGGGTGGTTTCCAGTTAGCCCCGGGCATCAGTCTTGGGTAGAGAGTCAGAACTTGGGGTTCTCTCCGCCTTGTTCTGCTGCTTGAACATCTCCAGGGCTCAGATATCCCTGCTCTGAATTAGGAATGTAACAAAAATATCCCAGTTTCAGGCCGTACTTTTGAGTTTGTTTGGAGATGAGGCGTAGTGGGACAACATGGTTCACCTGGTTGCCTTGAAGGCCTCCTCCTGGCCGCGGCATGCTAGAGCTTCCCCACGCTGGCCAGGCACATCTCACGTGCCCTTCCTTCTCGCCAGGTAAACTGGGTGGCCAGGACTCTTTCGAGAGCATCGAGAGCTACGACAGCTGCGACCGCCTGACACAGTCCTGGAGCAGCCAGTCCTCCTTCCAGAGCCTCCAGCGCGTTCCCTCCTACGACAGCTTCGACTCGGAGGACTACCCCGCCGCCCTGCCCAACCACAAGCCCAAGGGCACCTTCAAGGACTATGTTCGAGATCGGGCCGACATGAACAAGGACAAGCCTGTCATTCCTGCTGCTGCGCTTGCTGGCTACACAGGTAGGGTCATGCTCCTCAGGAAACCACCTCTTTGCTGTCTTGGGTAGAGCTTCTCCATCGCTGGAGACACTTGCACATCCTCCGACACTTTTTGTGCAACGTGCTGACCGCTTGCCTGTGGTTTCCCACCTGGGGCAGGAGTTGGCTGTGTTTCTGGCATTGCTGCGTGTGATGTGAAATGATCTTCTCCCCTTTTGGCTTGGAGGAAGCCCCTTGGTTTTTTGCTCTTTACTCTGGTGCGAGCAGACCCAAACATTTTCCATTCCCTGCACTGGAAGAGATGAAAAAGTGATAGGCCATGGAAACTCCAACTTTTTGTACGACAACCCTCCAGCAATCTCTCATCTCCATGGAGAGAAACCTGGTGGGATGGGGTTTCCAGCTAAAATTGAGATAATCCTTTCCAATCCGTCTGTGCCATGTCTTTCCCCTGTGCTAGAAGTAAAATTTGCAGGGTAGCCTCCTGCCAGTTCCCTTTTCCCTCCTACATACTGATCGCTCCTGTCCCAACTGGTAGCAGCTGTGGCCCGGAGGAGCCAAGTGGTGGAAGTCGTTTGTGCAGATAAAGATCAGCAAAAGGTTCAGAGCAGATCCTGAGGTGCGACTGTCCCTGAAATCTCCTCCCACGCACGGCTCATCTTCGGGCTGATATCGAGTTTTTTTGTCAAGGGGGGGAGAGTTGCAGAGGGGAGGAGAGGTGGAGAGATAATTTTAGGAGCTATGTGTAAAAAAGGAAGTGGTTTGTTGCTATAGCTTTAGTTAGAAAGAAAGCTCAGCCCTGCCTGCTGAATGAGCCTGTTTCAACTAAGCCTATGCAAAATAAAAGTGTGCTCTGCTATTCCTGAATGGTTTTTGGCTGGGGGATGTGGTGGGGAGAGGCACGAGTGGTAGGAGGGGCCGTGCCACGAGAGTTGACTTTCCTAAGAAAAGAGACCAGTGAGCACAACTCGTTATTTCTCTTCTTATTTTCTCCTAATAACACCTTTCACTGTGGCCCATATAAGCGTTTTGAGTACCCAGTGCCTGGGCAGGAGCGCTGGTTGCATTTTAACAGCCAGGGAAACTGAGGCACGGAGGCACTGGCACAAGGAGCTTGATTTTCCAAGCAGGATATCTCCCTCCACGTTTGCTGTAGCTCATGGAAAAGAGCTGCCCCTGTAGTGAGACAACATTCCCAGCTCCCTCTACGAGCGAGGAGCCGAAGGCTGGACCCTGTGTTTTGCCAAGAAGTATTTGCACCCTAAAGGGTGTCCTTGGAAGGGGAGGCTTTGGTGAAGGTGATGCCAGAGCACACTTCCAAGCGCTTTATGCCACGTAACATTTTCCTTTGCCTCCTTTCAAACCCCGTTTTGAGCTGAGAAGATAATCCCTTGGCCCAGGCGATGCGGGGTGATCAATAAGTGGGAGCACCTGAGTTTTATTTTTGCATTTCTTCGCCTGAGAAACTTGAAATAAGGAGAGGAAAATCAGAGGTTTCCAGAATCAGTCACTTGGAAATCCTTGAGCTGGTGTGGAAGCAATAATTCAGTACTCGGACTGCCACAGCCTGCATTTACCATCGGGAAAGATCTTTGAACAGATGAATTTTGCAGGTAGGGGACTCCAGAGATGTCCTCTGTCTCTTTTTGAAGCCTCCTGAGCTGTCAGCACCTTAGGTTTTCTGCTCGAGGGGAGCCCAGCATGGGTGCAAAGCGAAGCCAGGCTGCTGTGCAAGCAGGTCACAGCGAGAGCGAGTGAGAACATGTTGCATTACAAACCAGAGGAGAGCTGTGACCTCTGAAAATTGCTTCATATTTGTGTATTTTTGCAAAAAAAATCACCTACCAAGGCTGGCTACTGAGAAGTGCTGGACCCACCTGTTGGGCCAGCTGAGCAGGGAGCGTGGTGACTCTCAGGCAGAACTCGTAGGTGCTTTTTTTTTTTTTTTTTGCTTTGCTTTACACTACTTTTACTTTACTCGGGGGAGGAAGTGCTCTCTAGCAGCTCGAGCAGAGGAACTTGAAGTCTGGGCTCTGTTTGCAGCTCTGGTGAGGAGGTGGAGCCTCCAAACGAGCAGAGCAGGAGATTACCCAAAGCACTGAGACCCCCGCCTTCCCTGTCTCACTCAGATGATGCCTCAAGCACAGGTCCAACACCAGTCACCAACCAGTGGAGCACCCAGCAGACACCCTACACTGTCCATCTTTTAAGGCTGGCAGGGCGAAGCTTGGGAGATCGCATCCTTCATCTCCAGGGCTCTCTGGGTTGAGTTTAAGAGCTCGACAATATTGTTCAGGTTTTGTTACCAGGGTGGACCAGGGAGGTGGCACAGTGCTTTATCGCAGCCGCGGCAGATCTCTGATGGTATCTGCCTCGGGAGGCGCATGCTTTGGTGAGAAGGTGCATTTTGGCGGAAGCTCCGTTTGCGTTTGATGTGTTCTTCACCCAGCTCGCGAGCAGCTTTTCAAAGCTGCGTTATCTGCCCCCACATCTTGACCTAATTTAACGAGTTGCCATGGTTGCTCAGATAGAGGTTGATGCAATTTTCTTATCTTTTTCTTGAAGGAGAACCGTAACTGCTCAGGAGTTGGTGAACTTCAGTTTCCATAGCTGCAGGGAGGGCTGTCTCTGGACACCTCTGGTTTTGGGGCCAACTCTCTCAAAGCTTGGCCAGCTCGAGTCTTACATCAAGACAGATTTTATTTCTTTTGACATGACCTAGGAAGCGGAGGCAGAATGCATCTATTAAAATCAGGCAGGCGGCGCGTCAGAATGTGTCTTCTCCGCAGGCAGATGTGCTAAACCTCACGTTGGCTTAGCTGAGCACAGTTTAAGCTCCCTCAGTCCTGCAGCAGCTCACTGGTGTGGACGTGCAGCTCGTGCTAGGTGCACAAATCCCTCTGGACCTGAGCCCACCTGGGCTAAATCGAGCTCGGCTTTGCCTCTGTGCCACCTGCAGCCCTGCCTGGGGCTGTGCCATAGCTGGATGCTCCCACGCCGCTGGCTCTGATGGGTACCAGGGCCACCCGCATCCTTCGTGAGACCCGACGTCACGTGGATAAACATGGGTGGTCGGTAGCAGAGAAGCGTGCAGTCTGTGCAGAGGGTGGGTGGTGTGGTTCTGACCGCATCAATCTTTGGCCTTTCTGCCCTATATTCATTTTTCCACTCCGCTGACCTGCTTGTGCTGCTGCTTTCTTGGTGAGGCAGGTCCAGTGGAGGTTCAGACCCTCCCTCTGCCCCTGTGGCTGGGGATAGACACTCAGAGCTGAATCGTTTTTGGCTTTTCTTGAGCTCCCTGCAGCACCTGCATGGGTTTATAGCCAAGACGTGGTGTTTGTTTGCTTTGTGGACCTCAGCATCGTCTGTGCAGGCTGGGGCTTTCCATCTCGCGGTGTCGTCTGCGTTGCCACAACACCGGAGCCGTGCTGTGCCGAGCTGCTGCTCCGCAGAGCTGAACAGACAGTGCAGAGCGGTTCCCCTCATGTTTGAGAGGCAAAGAGAGGAAAAAGGGACAAGAAAGGTGAAGTGAGGGCACACCAAACCTTGGTCCCTCATCTGCAAGGCTGGTTTTGCAGTTGTGATGCTGTCCTTTGTAACGGACCTGGTTAGGACGTTGCTGGTGCCTTTACAGACAACCTCAGCACCTAAAGAGTTAATGCCCCCTTCCCAGCTAACGTCACGCATGACCTGAGTGTCTCTCTTAGATTGATGCTATCTTCATTATCGTGCTGCCCTTAAAGAAGCCAGAAAGTCGTGCGGGGAATAGCTGACCTCTCGCAGATGCTATCTCACCCGAGCACCCAGGAGCGCTTCTGTCTACCGAAGGGTTTTGCCCAGGCCAGATCCAGCCCTGATCCTCACTATCAGCATTCACAGTTCCATGGTGATAGGGCCCAAATTTGCCTACCAAACCCATCTACCCTGGCCGAATGGGTCTGCGGTGCAGAGCCTGAAGTCTTCGACAAGGCTCCGTTTCTGAGCGATGCTTATCTGTGACACAGAAGTGAAAGCATGCAGCTGCTGTTTTGCAAGAAAGTCAAGTTGGTGCCAAAGAAAGTGAGGCTCTTTCAAGAGAGCTTGTGTGCTGCTTCCCCTGTTCTTCATGTTGCTGACACTGCTGGCCTGAAGCTTCAACCAGTGAGCTCCCCGAATGTGCTGTGGTTGTCGGCATCCAAAGATTCGCCAGCAGCTGCCTTCCCAACCCCTCTCCCACCATGGTCCGGTGATCCAGCTGTCCTTGACATCCAGAGTCTGTGCAGTAGCTTTGCTAGAAACATCAGCATCCTTCCTGCCTGCTTGCCTGCACTTCTAGAGAAGTGTGCCTGGATGGGCATCCGGAGCCACTTGTGTGCTGGGTTAGGGGACTTTGGAGGTGCAGTCAGCTGCCCCAGCACTAGAAGCAGCACAGCAGCACCTCTGGCCCCTGTGTGATGCAGGAGATGTTGTTAGCTCGCTCGTTTTGGGTCGTACCCTTTGCCTACCCTTGCAGACTGACTTCAAGTGTGACCAGCCAGCAGCTCCTGCCCACTTTCTGCCTCCGGTGCAGCGCCAACGTGGGCTCAACAGCCCTTCGCAAGGTGGGGAGCTCAAGGGTGGGGCTCAGGGCTGGTTCAGTGGCTCCTGCTCCACCTGCCAGACATGTGCAAATGACAGTGAAATCAGCCCCACGCAACGCTGCCCAACCGTGACAGCAGCTCAGCTCCCACCAGAGCTGCTGCAGCCACCAGCAGCAGCTTCTCAGCAGCCCGGAGGTGATGGCAAAGCAGCAAGTGTGGCTTTGTCTCTCCTTTCGAGCAACGAGCTGGAGCATCACACGGCAGCTCTTGGCCTGCAGGACCACTTTCAGGGGGAGATGTGAAGCTCAAGAAACTCCGTGTGCTTTGCCAGCTGCTTCTAGAGTGAGACTGGTCCTCCCAACATGTTCTTCCTCAAAACAGAGGAGATGCACTAGGAAAGCACAACTGGTCTCCTGTCTATCAGCATGGTCAAAAGCATGTGGCTCCCCAAGGAAGGTGCTTTCTGGGTCCTTCCCTGCTTTCTTCATGACCATTCTTTGGAGATATTTCCATCCGAGCTCCAGGGCTGTGCTCCCACCCATGCGAAGCCGGCGCATCGCAGTGGCACAAAAACCTGCACCAGTCTGGGCAAGAGCTGGCGAGGAGGCGGTTGGGTTTGGTCTAACCAGGGAGCGATGAGGATGAGCTTTGCCTTCCTCCAACGTGGTGGGGGAAATTGGGGACCTTCGGTGCCTCAGTGCCATCGGAGGGGGCTTGGGCAGGGCAGGCACGATCGAGGTGAAGGCTGTTTTGGAGCCGTTGCTATGCCAAATTTTTTGTTGGGTTGGAACCACAAACCACAGAGCGAAAAGCATAGATGTACTGGGTTGTTTTGGGTTTTTTTTTTCAGTAGGGTTGGTTTTTTTTTTTCTTCTTTTCGTGTTGTTTGAAAGAAGGAAAACAAAACAGGCCGTTGAGAGGGGTGGGGGTGTGAAACTGTCTCGAGAGAGAGCGTGGGGATGACGTGTTTTGGGCTGTGCCTTCCTGGGTACGGCGCGGATGCCCGTCTGCCCCGGCTGGGTGGTACCACCATCACCAGTGAAAGTGGCCATCTTGCATATTTTGGTTTCAAACGCCTCCAGAGACACTGAGCAGGGAGGTGGGAGGGAATCTCTGATCCTGACCAAGGGCGGATGGCACGGGGCTGGCGTGGCACCAACCCCTTTGCTCTCGGGACACCCATGGGTGCTGGTGGAGGACCTCGGCACCACTCAGCCAGCGGTTCCCGCTGGAGCAGCCGGCTGTCATCTGACTTAAGAGGCATATTTTCCCCCTGACGTGGAAGAATTCCTGCGGTGTGACACTCCCCGCTGAAGGACCCTGTTCAGTGCCACCGAGGCCAGACAGGGCCCCCATTGTGGCCCCTCCGGCGGGCACTATTCTTAGCAGCCTCTGCGGGTGCCGGAGGTCGTGACGGGGCGGGAGGACATCCCACCACCCTCTGAGTCCTCGCCTTGTCTTTTGGGGAGCGGGGGCTGCCCTTGTTCCTGTTCCCCGGGCTCGTTCTGGGAAGCTCCTCTAGCAGGACCAGCGCCATCAAAGATAGCCTGTGTCCCTCCACCCCATGCTTGGGGCTACATCCAAAAAAAGGCTGCAGGAACACTCCAGTGGTGGTTGTTTTTGGAGATAACCAAGGCAACAGGTCGCGTGGTGGGGCACGCCGGCCTCGGGGCAGTCGGGGCGACTGTGTGTGCTTGTACCGTGAAGTGATGGTTGGACTCGATGATCTCTAAGGTCTCTTCCAACCTAGAAATCTATGGATCTATGAAATCTATGATGTGGACTGGGCACCACGGTGGGGATTCCCAGTCCCAGCTGGGGATGAGCGGAAGGGTTGAAGCAGAAGGGATGGAAAACGGGTGCCACTCCCAGCTCCTGCGGGGACGGAGGTTTGGGGTGCAGAGACAAGCCCGGCGGCTTCACGATACCTTTGGGGATGTGATGTGGTGGGGGTGGCACCTCTGCATGAGCCAAAGGTCACCTCGAAATCCTTTTAGGTGCTGGGAAAATGACTCCCTGCTCCTTGCTGATGTGCACAGCAAGGAAAAGAAGCTCATTTCTGAAAAGAGCCCTCCCAGGACTAATTACAGCCATACCAGCCCACCGGACAACGCATGGACCTCCAGCAACCCCTGATCATGTTGTCTTCCTACCCTGTGGTGTCCCGGAGCTGTTTCCAGGCATGCAGGCTCGGGCTTGTGCCAGGCTTTGGTTCCTGCCACCTCGGGCATCGCCCGCCTCGCTGACGTTTCGGAGCGGAGCGGCGGCGGCACATCTGCAGGGCTTCGGCTGCCTTCCCCTCTGGCAGGGCGTGTGTTTGTAGGAGCTGAGACATGCCTGCGAGCCCTGCAGTAAACACATTCTTGCCATAATTGCTTGTCCAACGCAGAGGAATTTGGGGTTTTACTCACGTCCCGCAGGCAGCTCGGAATAGACCTTGGGAATCCCTGTTCCGAGGGTGATGCCACTTCCTTCAAAATCCCGAAATAAAAAAAAAAAAATAAAATAAAGCCTTGTTCTTTGGTTGGGCAGGAGAGAAATCAGTGCGAAGTGACCAACCTGGTCTTGCTTTGATCTCCTCTCCTAGGACTGTCTCTGTTAATCCGATTTGGGCTGCTCTCTCTATGAGTGTAGGGAATTGGTGTAAAGTCCGATGGGCCAAGAGAAACCGGTGAATTCACCTGCAATTCCCTGTGGAGGACCTCAGGCAGCAGAAATAACCTTTTTGCCTGGGTTTTTTTTTAAAGCTTGCTGCTATAAATAGGTCTAAGCTTTGAGATGTGGTGGCATTTCAGGACAGGGTTTTGGCTCTTCCCTTTCAGCTGAAAGGAGAAGGCGTCATCTGAATTTCCTCCCTCGTTTTGGCGTGGATAACCCAACTCCATCCCTACCGGAGAGCGCGGTTGCGGAGTCGATGTCTTGGCAAGCCCCTGCCGAGGATGACGAGCTGGAGCCTTTCCCTGCCGAGTGTCGTTTGCCCATTTAGAAGCAGGGAGATGCTGTGAGCTCCCTGCTCTGCCCTGCCCAGGGCTGTGCCATAACCCCCGGGACTTGGCGCAGGACCCGGTGCCTGCAAAACCCTGGAGCGGTTCCGTAGGGATAACAGAAGTGAAACAATTTGGGGAGGGTTGGACGGGGCCGCAGCGATTCCCCTGGTGCCGGAGCCAACTCTCTCATTTCCTCCTCCCCAGCAGCTTGTCTGCTTTTGAGTCATTGTAAAACTTGTGGAAAAGGGGGAACAGCTCTCCCCTTCCCTCCACGGGTTATCCCACAGCCACTGCTCTGACAGCCTTCATTGTCATTCGTGGAAATGGGCTGTTCTCCATCCCTTTTTCTGAGCATATAATTTTATTTTTATTTTTTTTCCCCCCCCTGCTTGAATCTTATGCTCACTGCTGTCAGCAGGAGGGTTTACCCTAATCCCAGCCTGTGCAATTCTTTTGGTGATAAATCATTTCCTCTAACCTCTGGCTGTGTTTATTGTGATTATTGTTGTGCTTCTTAGTGATATGTTCTACGCTGCCTTTTAAAACATGGCAAAACCTCTCCCGAAACACGTCGCCCAGAGCTAAGTGCAATATTTTGGGTGCGGCTGCGTTTGGGAGTTGCTCATCAAAGAGATTTTGGCTCCTCTACCTTTGATTGGGACACAAGTGCAAAGGAGAGATAAGGGTTTCGAAATCGCTCCGTGTGCACCATTAATCCAGCCAAAACCAGCCTGCGGAGCCGCACTGGTACCAGCAGGTTAGATGTGTCAGGTTCAGGACCCCGCAGCTAATTGCTGTTGGCCAAAATTAGCACCCAGGGGGGGAGATGGAGACCACAGTGTTGGAAGGAGAGGCTGAACCTACGTGGCCCGGGATGCTGCGTGCTGCCTCGTGCCTCTCCACCTGGATTTGGAGCCAGGGGAGAGGTTTGCTGATGACTTTGCTACCACCGTGCCAAGACCGTGATGGGGAGATCCACCAGTCCTGAGCTGGTGAGATCCGTCTGCCGAGCCAGCCAGCCCCTGCCTTCCCCACACTGAGCTCCGTGAGCCGGCGTAGCCCATTCCTGCAGCAACATGCCCTGGAAAGAGACCAAATAATTTTCATACCTGGGTGTCCCCCCGACTTATCACGGTGAGCAGCGACGGAACCAAGACTCGAGGTCGGGAAGCGAGAGTCTGCCGGGGTTCATGCGGTGGCCAGGAGGTTTTTGGCACGGAGGAAATGGTGGTGTTCTTGTGCCAAAACAATGACTCCTCGCTGTTTGGATGCCAGAAAAATAATCCTATTTATGTAACTCGAAGCGAAGCATTCCACTGCATGAATATTCAGCTTTTCCTCCAAAGAGGAAGCTCTTTTACCTGCAGGATTTAACTCTCAAGCTGTCATCTCAGCCCAGATCTTGCCCTGTGGCCGCTGATTCTTTTTCTTTGATAGTAGAAGGTTTTATTTTTTTCATGTTTTGCTTGCATGTGATTTTTTTTTTTTTTTTTTTTTTTTTGCTCCTCCTCTGGGATAGAAGGGACCGTGGTTTTCCTGGCATTAATGTCTCGTGTTCCCTTTGTCTTCCTAGGCAGTGGACCCATCCAACTGTGGCAATTCCTGCTGGAACTGCTCACTGACAAGTCCTGTCAGTCCTTCATCAGCTGGACAGGCGATGGCTGGGAATTCAAGCTTTCCGACCCAGACGAGGTAGAGTGCCCTGAAATGAAGCGCACAGCCTAAATCCCTCTGAAATATTGGCGTGGATAACCCTCCCCTCCTCCCTTCAGGGCTGAGATTTGGGCAGTCACGTTGTTCTGGTCTTGGCTACGTGTAGGGGAAAACAATGATTTAGAGCCCAGATGAAAACTGGTTAAAAATTAGGGCTGCAGCAATACCTCGGAAGTGGTAATTTGTGCCCAAAGTTGGTGGGAAGTAGCTGAAACACCGTAAGAGAAGCGTAGTGCCAGAGCTCTTCAAATAAGATGTGTATAGGTGAGAGGAGAGGAACAAGTGGGACATTTACTGGCACAGGTTGCCAGAGAAGTTGTGGCTGCCCCATCCCTGGAGGTGTTCAAGACCAGGTTGGATGAGGCTTTGGGCAACCTGGTGTAGTGGAGGGTGTCCCTGCCCATGGCAGGGGGGTTGGAACTAGATGATCTTTGAGGTCCCTTCCAACTCAAACCGTTCTGTGATTCTATGATTCTATGATTTATTCCCTTCCCTGACTTACATATCCTCATAGAGTCCTCTGCAATGTTCTGCCATTGCGTGGAGGTTGGTTTTCCCTAACATCAATGCTCGTAACCCATCCATGTCCATCTTAAAGACAAGGAAAATCCTCTCCCTTCCCTTGTGTCCGACACTGCCACTTACCTACGGCTGCCCAACCAAGCCAGACTGACTTTTCCTTCCCATCCCTGCGCCGTTCATCCCCTCTTGCCTCTCCCTCCCCCCCTCTCCCAGGTGGCCAGGCGATGGGGCAAGAGGAAAAACAAACCCAAGATGAACTACGAGAAGCTGAGCCGCGGCTTACGCTACTACTACGACAAGAACATCATCCACAAGACGGCTGGGAAACGCTACGTCTACCGTTTCGTCTGCGACCTGCAGAGCCTGCTGGGCTACACGCCCGAGGAGCTCCATGCCATGCTGGACGTCAAGCCGGACACCGATGAGTGAAGACGGATGGATGGGGGCAGAGGGTCACCCCGTGTCATTTTTGGCGAGTCGATGGGACTTTTGCTGTTGATTTTTTTTTTTTTTTTTTTTTGCTATTATTTTTTGTTGTTGTTGTTTTTTGAATGAGCAACTCAGATTTGATGCTTTGAGGATGTTGGGAGAGAGGGTGGTGGAAGAGGCAAACTTTTGGCTGAAACCTGAAAAGTTTGGTTCAGAGAAGGATGGGCTTTTTTTTTTTTTTTACCTGAAAGCTCCAGGACAGGCTTTTTTTTTTTTTTTGCGGGGTGAAATTCTGAGTTTTAAGAAAGCCAGACCAATGTAGCTCACTTAAAAAAAACAAAACAGAAAAAAAGAAAACCACCCTCCCCATCCCTTGCTGTTTAGAAAAAAGTATTATCGAACAGATCCCTTTGGTTTTTGTGTTATCCACACACAAACTGACGGTTCAGGAAATGACAGTATTCCTGAGGAGTTGAGGATTTTAAACTTTTTTTTGAGGACAGGGAGGGAAAACCAAAGTGGGTGAATATTCCTGCTTCGGAGAGGGACAATATAGGAAAAAAACCAAGAACTATTTGTCGTTCTTGTTACATCACCTTTCTGTCGGTTGTCATCTTTTCTACGAAAGACAGAATTTTTACTAGGAGAGATCAAGACTCTTTTTTTTTTTTTTTTTTTAAATTTGTTAAAGTTTTATTTTATTAAATTTTGTGCCAGTATTTTTTTTTTTTTTAAATAGTCTTAAGCTCTAAGATGGTCTCAGTATTGCAATATTGTGTGTGTTTGTTTCTGTTATGCCAGCGGAGAGTTTTATCACAGTGAGGAAAAAGAAAAAAAGGACCAAAAAAAAAAAAGAAAGAAAAGAATTTGTTTATGTAGACCCCACTGGAGAAGTGTAGAGCTACGACTCAGCATCTCCAAATTGTATGTGAAGGAAAATTAACTCCAAACTGGCTCCCAGTGATGCTGGCTGGGTGTGCCCCTCCTGTTTCCAGTCCCAAATGCTTTTCTCTGCCGTTTGCTGATAAAGCTGGTTGAAATTTCTGCTTTTTTTTTTTGTTGTTGTTAAAAAGGGGCTTTGCTGTACGGCCACGTTTTGTGCACAAAACCTCTGAAGATCTGCAGGCAAGACATCTTTTTGCGTTTTCCCAATCACTTGTTTTGCTCAAGGAACACTTTGGTGCTTTCAGAAAATTGAGATTTTCTTTTTTTTTTCTTTGTGGAGAGAAAAAGGGAGAAAGTCCCGTGTTTTCGATGTGGCAAACGCAAAACGTAGAAGTTGATTGAGGCGGGGGGAAAAAAAAAAAAAAATCAGGAAAAAGTTGAAAAACCAAAGGGAAATGTTTTTTCCTTCCTGTTTCGACCAGCTCTATCTTGATTGCTGTACATCTGAACCAGCCTGGGCACACGCAGAAAGGAAATTGTCTTTGCAAATGGATTCTTTACTGCTCTTTGTAACCCTGATCCTGCAAACCCTGATCCTGCAAACCCCGATCCTGCAAACCCTGATCCTCCAAACCCTGATCCTGCAAACCCTGATCCTGCAAACCCTGATCCTCCAAACCCTGATCCTGCAAACCCTGATCCTGCAAACCCCATCAGGGTGTGATTAACATGAAGCACACGACCAGTGTCACCAGGGTAAATGAGGTCTCACGTGCTCGCCCGAGCTGGTGGTGGGATCGGTCCTCCAGACCGTCGATCCTCCAAACCTTTTGCAACTGGTCAGAGGGGTAAATCCCGCTGCACCGAGCGCTTCCCGGGGTGCTCTGAGCACAGCAAGGCTGGTGACCACCTTCGGGGGGGGAGCTGGGTGTGAGGTAGAGGATCAGGCTGTGAGTGTTTCCCTATCCAGATACGACCCCGAAGCCGGATTCGTGCGGATCCGGCTGCCAAACGGGGTCTTTCTCCCCTGAGAGCCACTGGGCATTTGCTTTTTAAAGACAGTATTACGTGTTTGAACCAAAAGTACCTTTTTTGTGTTGTCTGTCTGTCTGTCTGTGTGTTTTAGGTAGCCACGTTCGTTACAGAGGCACTGGGAGATGGTAGTGGGGGGAGAAGCTTTCCAGAGGTGCTCCCTGGGCAATCCCTGCCTGATCCAGGCTGATATTTGGGATCAGCAGGACAGGGCTCCGTGTGGAAAGAGCCGAAATATTCAGGCACGGAGCCCCTGTGCACAGGGACAGTGTTGAACAGGGAGCTCGACCCCAGAGCGAGGTGATGCTCAGAGGTTCTGGGCTCTCCTCTGCTTCCTGGTGGGAGATCCTGCACCTCTGTATCCCCAGTTGGTCGTTTTGGGACAAGTCAGCCCCAAAACTGCTGCGTGCTTCAAAAAAGATGATGATGGAAGGGAAAGGATTGGGCCCAGAGGGAGCTCCAGCCAAGGGGGATGGAAGCAGATGGTGGTTTAGGTAAGGGAGGTTATGAGTTATGCCGTTAGCTCACGGGGCTGCGCATCGTCCCGCCGAGCATACGGAAAGAAAAGGATGGGATGGACGGAAAGGAAGGAAAAAGGGATGGAAGGAAAAGAAAGGAGGAAAGGGATGCTGCCCACTGGGAAGTTAAACTTGAGCTCATGTCCTCAGGCAGATAGGGAGGATGGGAGAAAGCAGCTGGGCCAAACCAGAGAGAGGAAAGGGAAAACATCAGTATCATGGATGAGGCACTGGGACAGAGCTCTACCACCGAGGCAGGGCTGGCCACAGCCACCGAGCTGCAAAGGGAGTCCAGCAAGATGTGACAGCACAGAAGCACCCAGGGGAGGAATAGTTAAGGAGCAATTGGATGGGGTTTTTTTTAGGCTTTCGGGGTTGGTGTCTTTCTTGCAGCTGCCAAGTGCCCTTAGCTTACCCTTCCCGGGCCACTTCTAGCAGTGCTTTGAAAAACCTCCCTTGAACCCTTGGAAAGGGTGCTGCCAGGAGGCCAGGCGCCCCGTCTCCTGCCCTTGGCACCACGCCGGGTCCCAGGACACATCTGCTTTGCTCAGATGCTCCACCGAAGCTTGAAGTGCCTTTTTTGAGCAGAAAACAGGGATAACATTTCCCTCCGATGGAAGGAACCGCAGGTCCAGGTACCAACCCCATCCTTCTGCCGGGCTAAATCCCTCATCCACTCCGCTGGGCTGATTTTTTCCAGATTTCCAAGCCAAACCTGTGTGTTCGCAGTGATTTTGGGAAGATGGTTGAAAGATTAGGATGGGTGAGTCGTGGAAAGCAGCTCGTTTTTTTTGGAAGTAGCCTCTGGCTGGAGCTTCTCCATCATTTCTCCCAGCCTTTTGCCATCCCAGCTCCCAGCCCACGTGCAAGTACAGTCCTGGGGACGTGGGGTTCATCATTTCCTATTTTCCTCTATTTTTTTATTCCCAATCTAGAGACCATCTTGGAGAGAGCTGTGTGCTGTTTATACACTGGAAATGTGCAGATTTGTTTTTGTTTAATTTTTTTTTTTTTTTTGCTTTTGAATTGCATGGTGACTTTTGGCGAGGGATGTGCTGCATCCCAAACCCTCTGACCTCCTGTTTTTTCGAGGCCGTGAAAATTTGGTTAACTTCCACACACACGTGCTGGAGCAGAAGGATTTAAGAAGGACAATAGAAATCTGCAACAGGGCAAGAAATAGAAGATAACGTCAGATTTTAACCTTCTCACGTCTTTCCGAACCACCACCTCCTCCCCCAAAAAACCAGTCCCAATAAGCATGGATAAATTTAGATGCTGTGGGAAATGTCTCTGTCTTCTAATTCCTGCTCTTTCCAAGGGTTTTCCACGAGGCTTTAGGGCTCAGGTGCTCGTTCCTCGTTAATGTTGCAAAATTTGGATGCTCTTGGCGTGCTCTGCTCTCTGGTAGGGTCTATATAA
Source organism: Tauraco erythrolophus (assembly GCF_009769465.1). Taxonomy (NCBI): domain Eukaryota; kingdom Metazoa; phylum Chordata; class Aves; order Musophagiformes; family Musophagidae; genus Tauraco; species Tauraco erythrolophus. The sequence goes on from NC_141490.1 coordinate 6,783,228, forward strand.
CATCCGTGAGCTGTTGTCTACATTCCAAAGAGGTTTAAATAAATGATAAATTTATGTATACATATATGTTATAATGGAATATCTCCAGGAATTAACTGCCTCAGTTAAAAAAAAAAAAAAAAGTCTTTTTTATTTTGGGCTGGTTTTTGTTTTTACACACGGGATTTTTTTTTTTTTTAAGCTGATAAAACATAGAAGAAGAGAGAAAAAAAAAAGAGAGATTGTTATATTGTGCTGTTCGACTATTTTCCAACTTGTATTTTCATATAATTTATATTTTTTAAAAGTGGAAAAAAAATTTTAAAAGCGAGATTGAAAAAAAAAAAAACCACAAAAAAAAGGAAAAAGCAGGTGCTTTTTTTTTTAAAAAAAAAAAAACTGAGCTGAGGTAGCTTAGAGATGTAGCGATGTGTGTGTGTGTCCGTGTGTTGTGTTGTGTTTCGTTTTGTTTTGGTTTGTTATTTTTAAAGGATACAAAAAAAAAAAAAAAAAAAGTCCCTCCTGCATTGAATCCTTAAAGAAGGAGGGGATTGGTTTTGTTTTAATTGCTGATGCTGGCACATCATTTTGCTGGAGAGTTTTTTATATACTGTAGCCTTATTTCATATCGTATTTTAAACCATGTGAAATTAAAAGAAGAATAATTCATAACCCTCGGTGTCGGTGTGCTTATTAAATTCGGGGAAAAACGATGCAAAAACTTCGAAATCCCAGCAACTTCTGTATTTTTTTTTCATTTTAAGCATAATTGCCTGGTTGTAGGAAATCAGAGGCTGCGGTGCCAACCAGGATCGTGTCTCGGGGGGGGGATGGAGAAGGGAAACGCTGCGCCCCACCGGCTCCCCGCTCGCTTTGGGAGCACGGATTGTCCTCTCCGGCTCTCCTTGCTGTCCCAAGGGCAATTCCAGGGTTTCAAAACGTCTTTTCATCTTGACTCATCGCTGGGAGCTTGGGATATCTGTGGTTTACCACCCCGGCTGACTCGGACAGGGGTGGGTTTTTTTCGGCAGGCTCTTGTGAAATGGGGGTAGGCGACTCGCAAAGCCCCGCAGCCTTCGCCGCGGCGTGAAGATGCTGCTGAGCATCTGCTTTCCTACCCGAGACCTCGGATCGTGGTCCATCAAGGAGAGAAAACCTGCCACTGGGCTTCTAATGGATCAAATCAGACCGTTGTGCTTCAGATCTTTGAAAAAATCTTATAGCAGCTTTCCAGTACCTAAAGGGGGCCTACAGGAAAGCTGGAGAGGGGCTTTTTGCAAGGGTGGGTAGTGATAGGACAAGGGGCAATGGATTTAAACTGAAAGAGGGGAGATTTAGGTTAGATATAAGAAAGAAATTCTTTACTTTGAGGGTAGTGAGGTACTGGAACGGGTTGCCCAGAGAAGCTGTGGCTGCCCCATCCCTGGCAGTGCTCAAGGCCAGGTTGGATGAGGCTTTGGGCAACCTGGTGTAGTGGAGGGTGTCCCTGCCCATGGCAGGGGGGTTGGAACTGGATGATCTTTGAGGTCCCTTCCAACCCAAACCATTCTATGATTCTATGATTCTATGATACATTGTGTTGTCCCCAGTGGGTTTTATGCTGGTTCGGGTATCTCCTCCTCATCATCAAGCCAGGAGGGAATCTGTCTGGTGCTTACTTGGGCAATGGTTTGATCGGAGCCCGTTAGCATGTAGGTCTGGAAGTGCTGATTAATGAGGCCAGCATCTTGGAGAGGTTCATGATCTGGGAGCCGATGCTTATTCATAGGGCTGGTGCGTTTGCGTGCTGGGAAATTCCCAGAGGACAATAGCGTTGACGCTTGTTTGCTTGAGTCAGCATGAAGTGGATTGGACAAAAACGTTCAGAAATGCGCCCTTCGGATCTGCTGAATGCTCAGAAGGGTGAACAGGTCATCGGCGTGAAGAGGATGCGACAGATGAATCCGGGATCCGGGATATCGAAGATGATAAGATGGGCTGGAGCACCTTTCCTATGAGGACAGGCTGAAAGAGTTGGGGCTGTTCAGCCTGGAGAAGAGGAGGCTCCGGGGTGACCTTATAGCGGTCTTCCAGTACCTCAAGGGGGCCTACAGGAAAGATGGGGAGAGGCTGTTCAGGAGGGCCAGTTGTGATAGGACAAGGGGTAATGGTTTTAAAATAGAGGGAGGTAGATTCAGGTTGGATATTAGGAAAAAATTTTTTACCATGAGAGTTGTAGAACACTGGAACAGGTTGCCCAGAGAGGTGGTGGATGCTCCATCCCTGGAGACGTTCAAGGCCAGGTTGGACGAGGCCCTGAGCAACCTGATCTAGTTGGAGATATCCCTGTTCCTTGCAGGGGGGTTGGACTAGATGACCTTTGAAGGTCCCTTCCAGCCCTAACCATTCTATGATTCTATGATTCTATGATATTTGTAACAACTCCGTTTGTACTTATAGTAACTCGGCTCGTAGCCAGGCAGGAAGCAAGAAGTTCTGGAGAAGGACTGAAGGACGAGAGGTGGAGAGCCACGATGGTCCTCATCACAGCCATGGGGGGATCCTGGGGCCACCAGCTTGGTGAGCACCCAGCCAGCTCCATCCTCGGCTCGGAGACACGGCGCTCCGAGCAGGAGCGGAGCTCGCTTACACCACCAGCCCTTGATCTTCCCGTAGCTCCTTTCATCCCAGCTGGAGCTGCTGGACTGGGCAGCACGGCCTCGTGCTCGGCAGCCCCGGGTAAATAAACAGCGAGCGCGGCTCTGTTCCCCATCCGCCGCTTTCAAGTCTCCGTGCAGCCGCTCCGTGCCGGAGGCCTCCGGGATAAAATCCGAAGGGGTGCCCGTGGCTCAGCTCTTCCAGGGGGTTTTGCCCCCGAGGGCTGTGTGAGCTGGGGAGCGCGCGGAGCTCTGCGAACCTCGGCCAAACCAGAGGATGCTTCTGGTCCTGGCGAATGGGAGGGAAGGAGAAGTGGAGCAGCGAGCAGCCAGTGTTCCTCATCATCCTCCCCCCAAGCCATCGCAGATGATGGCTTTAATGCTTATGCTAAAAACACCATCTGGGGGAAGCCCCCGTGCACCTGGAGCACCCTCTATGGAAATGATGGTCAGCGGTTAACGGCCCCGTGGCCGAGCACCCACCTCCCCGCTCCCCCGTAGGAATCACCGGAGGCGGCAGATGAAGTTTCCAGTGCAGAGACTCTCCGTGCCAGCACCAGTTGCCATAACCTGCTGGGGAGGTTTGGGATGGGGGAAACAGGATTTGGGGAGGGAGCCGGAGCTCTTCCCGCGGGAAAAGCATCACGGCTGCAGCTCTGCGCCCCTAAAAGCGATCCCTGGCTGGTGCCAGCAAGGTGTTAAGAAAGGAATATTGAAATGGAGCTTAATGGGAAGGGGTTTGCTGGCAGGGATGAGCTCCCCAGCAGGAAAATCCCACCCGTGCAGGGAATTGCACCTTTAGGAGGATTTTGCACGGCTTATTGATCCCAGGTGCTGCTGTGCCGCTGCTTGGGCGCGTGATTTAAACAAAGCAGGAGCAGCAAGCAGGGTTTTTCCAGGCCCTAGCATATATGTGCCCAGGGATGTATGTATCCAGCAGTGGAGCAGGAGGAGCTGGAGCCTGTGGGGTGGGAGGGGGTTTTGCACGCTCGAAAGCAGCCGCACGCGCCGAGAGCTGCTGCTCTAAATAGAAGCTGGGGAGCAAACGGGTTTTTTTTTTTTCGGGTCGGAGTCTTGAAATGAGACATTTAAACCGGCGCTTGAGGGAAATAGAGAGAGGTCGGAACAGGAACTGAGATTGTTGAAGACTGAGCTAAGGGACGGGCTCTCTAGAAATCTCTGAGATAGAAGGAGAGAGGGGGAAGGAGGCAGCGAGAGGAGGAACGTGAATACAGGGGGAAGGAGCAGGATGGAGAGGGAGAGGTGCGAGGAGGCGGAACAGGGTGCTGCAGCAGCGAAGCCGTGAGCTTTGCTCCTTCCTTTGGTGATGCCGGGTGTGCACACGCGTGCAGATGCATGTACATGGGTGCAAATCCATGCAGATGCATGCACGTGCATGCACACGTGTGCACCCATGCACACACATGTACACCCATGCACGTACACCCATGCACACACTTACATCCATGCAGGTGCATGCACACCCATCCACATCCATGTACACCCATGCAGATGCATGCACACCCATGCACACCCTTATATTCCCATGCACACCCTTATACACCCATGCACACCCATGCAAACCCGTGCAGGTGCATGCAGCCCTTGCACACCCATGCACACCCATGCACACCCTTATACACCCATGCACACCCATGCAAACCCATGTACACCCGTGCAGATGCATGCACACCCATGTACACCCATCCACATCCATGTACACCCATGCAGATGCAGGCACAACCACGCACACCCATGTACACCCATGCACACCCATGCACACCCACATACACCCATGCAGATGCAGGCACACCCATGCACACCAATGCAGACCCATGCACACCCATGTAGACCCATGCACACTCATGCAAACCCATGCACACCCATGTAGACCCATGCAAACCCATGTACACCCATGCAGGTGCGTGCACACCCTTGCACACCCATGCAGGTGCATGCACACCCATGCACACCCTTATACACCCATGCACACCCATGCAAACCCATGTACACCCATGCAGATGCATGCACACCCATGTACACCCATCCACATCCATGTACACCTATGCAGATGCAGGCACACCCATGCACACCCATGCACACCCATATACACCCATGCAGATGCATGCACACCCATGCACACCCATGCACACCCATGCACACCCATATACACCCATGCAGATGCATGCACACCCATGCACACCAGTGTACATCCATCCACATCCATGTACACCCATGCAGATGCAGGCACAACCATGCACACCCATGTACACCCATGCACACCCATGTAGACCCATGCACACTCATGCAAACCCATGTACACCCATGCAGGTGCGTGCACACCCTTGCACACCCATGTGCACCCGTGCAGATGCATGCACACCCATGCAGGTGCGTGCACACCCTTGCACACCCATGCACACCCGTGCAGGTGCATGCACACCCATGTACACCCGTGCAGGTGCATGCACACCCATGTACACCCATGCAGGTGCATGCACACCCATGCAGGTGCGTGCACACCCTTGCACACCCATGCACACCCATGCAGGTGCATGCTCACCCTTGCACACCCACGCACACCCATGCTCAGCAGTGCACGGCCGAGTGCTCACTGGGGCCAGCAAGGCCCTTGCAGCAGAGTAACTGGAGATTTAGGGCTGCTGGATGGTGTTCAGACACTTGGGCCCTATTTACCCACCCGGGGCTCACCGTACCCGGGCCGGTACTGCGGCGGGTGGTACCGGGGGTGCCAGGGCTGCCTTTCGGAGTCAGCACTTTCCGCTCCGTGAGCTGTTTGCTTTCCATGGCCGCCTCCTTCCCGCTGCGCCGAGGCCTCTGAACACCATCCAACAGCAACTTTCCGGCTCCTCCGGCGGCCTTTTCCCCCCGCGCCGGCGAGCGCTGCGGTTCCCTGGCCTGGCTTGAAAGCTGCCCCCACAATGAGCCATTGTGCCAGGCTGCTCCGGAGGGGAGACAGCCACTGGGGCCAAAACCCCGCTGCTGGGGGGGGTGCTGGGTGCCTGCCAGCACCCAGCTGCCTCCTGGGGAGCCCGGGGCCGGGGATGCTCCCCCAAAATCCCACAGCCTTGGGGTGGGGAGATGCTGCATCCCCCTCTTGTCTGCAGCATCGCTGTGGGGCTGGGGTGGGAAGGGGGCCCTTGCAGCCTGAGCTTTATATTTATTTTTATTTTGCACGGGATAAAACTGGGATGTCCTAATTTCACCCCCCCTCCGGCTTAAATTGCCCTTGATGGACCCGGAGTGATGAGACTCGCTGCCTCCTCCTCCTCCTCCTCACCCCAGCCCAGCTCTGTGCTGTTTCCCAGCTGCCTTCCTCCACCCCCTCCTTCTCCCTCCCACCCCCTTCCCCCCTCCCAGCATCCCAAACCCACCATCTCCCACCACCCCTCGTGCCCAGGGACATCCCCGCTCCCCAACCTGACCCCATCTCCTCCCGCTCCAGCTCTGGCCCCGTGGAAAAGGCCCCGTGGGAACGTTGCCAGATACATTTTATGTTTCTTCCCACCCCCATCCCACTCTCTCCTGCAAAAATCCCGGCCGTGGCTTTGTGCCCGTGATGGCATCACTGCCACCACACCAGGGGCTCCGCTCGAGGGGGGTGAACCCTTTGCTAAATGGGCTCCAGGAACCAGGCAGGGGCCGTTGGCAGCGGGAGAGGCGTTTGCTGCCCGTCGGAAAGGGCAGGAGCGGGTGGTTTAGGAGACAGAAGCTGCGACTCGCTGAGCTATTCAGACCTTTGGCCTCTTTCACTCTCCGTGCCTCAGTTTCCCCAAGTGCAAATCTGCTTCCCAAGCATTCCCTGCCTGGCTTAGCGGGACCACACGAGTGCCAAGGGTCCCTGTTTGGGAGCAGGATGGGATGGCTGCTCCTGCCAGCCCCACCACTGCTGTGTGGTTTTGCCAAACCCTTTTTCCACTTACCCGTGTACCCGGCCAGAACAAACCCCATGCTGCAGAATAAACCCATGCCCGTGCCTCTGGCAGCTTTTCCCCATCTCTACCCGGAATATCTGGCATGCAGGTGGGATGGGGGCAGCTGAGGGTGTTATCTGAGGTTTCCCTGGGGCCACGGAGCCCAAACCCCAGTGGCTGGGACCCTCTGCACGGGGCTGCAGGGCATCACCGGGGGCTCGTTTTTCATCTCGAAGACACCAAAAAAAATTAAACTAAAATCGGAAGCGGGGGAAATATCACCTTTGGCACAAAACTGGCACAACTTTGGTTCAGCTTTTCCCCCCTCTGTGAGAACCAGCCCCCAGCCCAGCTGCCTGCCACGGGCTGATATACATCTTTATTTTTTTCCCTTTCTGGGGTCGTGGCGATGCTCCCGTGAGGTCCCACGTGGCGGCTTTCGCGGCGGATCCGATTCCCGCTGCTAAAAATGGGAGCTGGGGGCTTCGTGCCAGCAAAGGGAAGGGCAGAAAGAAGGGGAAAGAAACACAAAATAGATAAATAAAGGGAAATGAGTGGATCTGAGGAGCTGCTGGCTGCTGTGGATATTAATAGAGGGGGTGATCTTAAACGGTGGGATTTTGCCAGGAGAAAACCCCTTTGCTGGCGCGACGCGATGGATCGGCGCCGATTCCTGCCCCGATTTCTGCCCTGAAGTGTAAATCTCAAACCTCCAGCCCGTTTCCCAGTGGAATTTGGAAACCTCTCTCGCTGCTGACCTATTTAAAGGCAGCGCCAAGCCCTTCGGCTGGGATGTGCCAGGGGGTTCAGATCCCACGCTGTCAAATCCCTTCTGGTTTCTGCGGGATGCCAGCAGCTCCCGCCGGGATTTCAGCTCACCCAGCACCTACTCGAGCTCCTCTGGGACCCCCAGCACCCATGGGTGCCTTTGCAAAGGGCATCTGTGGGTGCTCTGTGCTGGCTGGGTGATTCCAAGCGGTTTCGGCATCCAAGGAAGCGCGACCCAAGTGATAATCTCAGATGTTACAGAAATTATGATTTTTTTCTTGGAAGATTTTGCTCGTGGCTTTGCTGTACAAGATTTTGATAGGTGCTGCCAGGTTTTGGTAGCATCTACCCTAAATTTTAACGTTCATTCATCCTTGTCCAAAGTAAGATAAGGATAAAAACCAAAGACAGGTGGTGGGTCTAATGGCTCTGCCAATATATTAATCTGATTTTGGGGTGAATAAGGGGAGAATATGATCTAGGAGCAGCGAGGTGTGACAGCTTTTGAGCTCCGGCAGCACCAATATTTACAGCTGGAGTGGGGGAAGCTGCAAAATTGGCCTCAATTCAGGGCAGAGCAAGGAAAAAGGTTGGAATGAGGCTCTGGGAACTTCATTTCTTTCCCTACGGGTAGGAAAGGGCTTATCCGGCTCCCTCCCTCTGCAGGGAAGAGAAATTTGGCAGCAGAGGGCTGAGGGATCGGGAGGGAAAAACCAGGGGATGAACAAATTGAAAGTGGAAATGAGGAAGATGTGTGCAGCGACGTGGTTCGTTCACCGCTGGAAGGGCTCGCTCATGGCTGCTGAGGCTTACACAGAGCCTGGGGGGTTGGTTTTGCTTCTTCTCCCACCCAATATTTTCACCAGCTCAAAGAAATGCATCCATGTCTTGTAGCAGAGGGCACAGCAGGTCCTTGCGGAGATCCCATCTCCTGGGATTTTCATAGGATCATAGAACCACAGAATGGTTTGGGTTGGAAGAGACCTTCAAGATCATCTAGTTCCAACCCCCCTGCCATGGGCAGGGACACCCTCCGCTACACCAGGTTGCCCAAAGCCTCATCCAACCTGGCCTTGAACACTTCCAGGGATGCGGCAGCCACAGCTACTCTGGGCAACCTCTTCCAGTACCTCACCACCCTCAGTGTAAAAAATTTCTTCCTTATACCTAAGGAATCATACGAGTTTTAGGAGAGTTTTCACAACCAAATCTTATTTTGAGCTGGAAATGTGCCCCGGCGCCAACGGGAAGCCCATCCCTGGCTAACCTTGACCTTGCGATGTCATAGCAATAACAAAAGAGGATTTTTGCATCTTTTCCTTCCCAACCACCCTCGGCTGCAACGACCCAACACAAAGCTGGTGCCCATCCCTGAAACATCACAACCTGATGTCTTCGCCTGGTCACGGTGAGTCAGCAGCAACCTCAAGACCGGCGAGACCGTGCCAACTGCTTGCTCACTCGTCAACGAAGAGGAAAAAAAAAAAAACCAAGATGAGCCCAAAAACTCAACGAAAAGCCATTCAAAGTCTTCTCAGGAGGAGCCACCCAGTGCACACACGCCGCGTTGGCAGGAAAACGCGATGCAGTTTCCGTACGAGCGTTCCTGACGGCAGCCTGGGGATCTGCGCAATCCTAAAATTAGCAGCAAGGAATGTGCAATTCCTACCGGGATGGCTTATGGAAATGATAAACAGAACCAGAACAAATAAAGTTTTATGGGTGGATTTAGAAATCTCGGCGGCAGCTGGAGCGGTCGATTCCCCCGCCGTGAGCATCGGGATTGTAGGAGAGGGGAGGGGGGAAAATGGAGCGCAGGCTGCTTCCAGAAGTTGCACATTTTAGCTAAATTAGTTTAATAAACAATTTGGTTTGTGATTCAAACTTGCTTAACCACGCAAGCAAAACTGATACACATCAGCCGTAGGCTGGTATGCATTCTCGGGTTTGCACGGATCTGCGAGCCGGTCCTCACTCCTCGTGTGCACGCGTGGACGTGACCCATCACGGGTAAGGACTGGATTAGTTTGGGAAAGTGGATAAAAGAAGGATTTGAAGAATTTAACCCCAAATCTTCCCTTGAGCTTGACCAAAATGAGATGGCACAGGAGGAGCACCAGCACAGGGCAGGTGATGGTCCTCCAGCCTGGCATGGCATGAGGACCTGCATCCTTTTCTCTTTGCTGAGAACATCCCCCTTGTACCCGGACAGTCTTTCAGGCTCGTTGACAATTTTCTCAGACATTCTTTTGAAGCTGTGGAGATCCTCGTTTTGGGTTGCCTTAGCTACAGAAATCAACACAGAAGTTTCTGGTGGTGGAAAAAAAATGACTTGTGGTTTTCGACTGACCAACTTCTGTGCACTCAGCTTCCAGATGCTTCGAAGAGGACAGCTTTTCAGAGAACGCTGACGATGTCATCTGGGAAAAGTAGGGTTGTTCAAAGCTGTTCAAAGTGAGGTCCCAAAATTCAGGGCACGATAGTAGGAGTAGGAGCTGATGGAGCTACGGAGAGGGGGGTCTAGGCTTAGCAATGTGCATGAAGGTGCAAAAGGGAAAAGTGCTGGTGCCTTCCCATGTGCACTTCTCTTGAATGATGAAGGTGGTCTGCAAGGGTTGATTTGTTCAAAAAGCACCTAGTAGATATCATTCACATCATAGCAGATATTAGAAGTGCTGACAAATGGAGCTCAGTTCTTACCTTCTCTGTTTTCCTCCCAAAACACTGACAGTCGTTGGAGAACTACCCAGACTCAGTTGCCCATTTGCTTTTCTTGTCATGCTCTGGTGGCATGGAGACCTCCAAGCCACGCACATCCATATTTCTGCTGGACAAACCCTCTCTGTGAGCTTCATCTCACCTAACTGAAGTCACCAAAACTGCTGATGTGGTCCCTGACTTGTTCTTGAAGCCCCAACACAAGGATGTGATGGACAGTAAAAGCAAAGTCTTGGGGGACTTCAGCTCTGCATATCCTGGTGAGAAGTCCCATGGTGTCCTCCTGCGGATGAAATCCCAGCCACCAGCAGATGTGGTTTTGGGACCATCGCTTGGAAAACCAGCCAGGGAGGAGGCCAATAGATCTCCTTTGGGAAAAGCAAAGCCTGTAGCAGAAAAGCTGGTGGTAAATGAATGAGAGTCCAGCAAAGGAACTCGGAGCTGTGAAGATCTCAGCCCGCTAGCGGGGCTGCCTAACCTAAACCAGATTTGTGTAGGAAATAACTCCAGGACATTTCCACCGCAAACTATGCACTGCTGCTGCTTGGATAAGTCTGTACGCTGTCATCCCAGTCTATTTTTTCCCCATCTTCCCTTCCAAGCATTGTTCCAAGCCCGAAGACACTGCCGCAGCCGGCTGGGTGCCCTGGGAAATAACTTTCCCACCACTTTCTCTCTCCCCATGAAGGACACGGAGGGAAGCAGACAAGAGGTCTCGCCGAAGTCAGCGGGAAGTATGTGGTTGTGTGTGTGTGTGTTATTATTTAGGAGGAGGCGATGGAAGATCTTCATCCCCATCACCAGCGGAGCAAAGCTGGGGCTGAGTTGGTTGCTCTGACTCCAGGCAGGAGAGCATGGGGTGGGCTGGGAAGCAAGAAGCCTGGCTTGAAAGTGGGGATGGAGAAGACAATATCCATCTGCTTTCCAGGAATGGAGGATGAACACAAGGGACCATGACCTCAAACAGAGTTGAACGGGCCAACGCAGCCTCAGCTTGGTCTCCTCTTCCGCGCCGGATGCTCAGAGGAGCGGGACACGTTTGCCCCGCAGCCCCACGGCTCTGCCAGCTCCTTGGTTGCTTGAATTGCTGAATGAAAGGAAAGCCTGCAAAGGGCATAACTCGCATTCCTGGAAAAGGCAACAATCCCTCAAGACAATTTTCTAGGTGAAGAATGGGATTTCTGATAAATTGGTAGTTTTTTTAAAGAGATGTCTGCTTTCCATGGAAATTCTGGGATTGACATTACAAAAGAGGAGAAGGAATCAAAACAGACTTGTACAGAAATACTGCGTGGGCAGAGTTTGACTTTCAGTTGAAAAATAACAATTTTCTGGGGGTGTGGAGGAATCAAATTAAATCAAAACATGTTTTGACCAGTTCTCAAAAAAAAATCCCAGTATCTTCCTCTCCCAAAGGCTCCCAGATACTGGATTCTGTAACCCAAGTAGCTTTCCCAGCATGGCACAGGGGTTCACTCTTCCATCCTTTCCACATCTTGTAGCCTTTTCTTGCCTACAAAAGCAAGCCTTGATCTAGCTTTGAGAACCATAACCCTCCAATAAGATGTCTTCAAAAGCTTAGAAATTGCTGACCATGGGCAGATATAAAGAGTTGTATCTTCTGAGATGGAGCTGACAATGCAACATCGATAAGATTGAGGTGAGAGAGAAGTTACCTATCACCGGTGGCAGAGGGATAAGCAGGTAAAGCATTTAAATGTTGACTGTGAAAGTAAGTCAGATGTGATTTGGTTGCTGACACCTCCCCCAGGTCTGTGAGCAACGTTGTGCCAATATTTTGGGTGGCAGAAATCTCTATCTCCAAAGAGAGCCCAGCTCTGATGACTAAAGGTTTTGAAAAGAGCAGGACATAGGGGCAAAAATGGAAAATATTCAGAAAAAAGTCACAGTTGATGGGATTTCTAAAGTCTTTGCAACCCAGTGCAGTGGCAGAGGGAGGTCAGTGCTGATGGCAGGAGTTTTTGGTGACCATCCAAGGCTTTGGAAGCAACCGAGAGGAATGGTTAACTCCATCTGTCTGGACAGAGACAGGTGGCCCAACCAACCTGGTGAGATCTTGCTGGTGCATGGTAGTACCACCGTTGCACCTCGAATAATCCATGCACCTCTGAGACCACCTTGTTTTTCTCCTGTGAGCATGGATTCCCAATGGGCATTGTTCCCAGGAGATGGGCAGCCTCATGGAGTCTCAAGGCACTTGGGGTTTTTCCCCCCATAGGTCCAGGCTGGCTGGTGCAAAGGTAGGAGGAATTAACTCTCCAAGCAGCTATTGGACCCTCAACAGCAGCTGCCTTGGCCTGAAGCCCAGGAAAGGATTTATGCCATTAAGAGCAAAAGGATAAACTCCACCTCTGCGTCGCTGACAGCTGAAGCTACCTGGAAGAGGAAATGTCATTTTTTTAATGCAGCGTTATTTGGACATCTGTTGGAGAAGGAGTTTGGAGAGTCTGGGCATTTCCTCTCGGGGCTAATCCAATTAACCCAGCGTGGGGAAAGCTTCATGAGGACAACTGGGATCGTCATGGTGCTGGGACCGTGAGTCCGTTTGAGCAAAGGGAATGGGGATTTTAGTCCTCCCAGGGGACATGTGGCTTCATCTCTGAAGATCAACTGCAGGAGCATGCGGGCTTGTGACCCTGAGCTTGGTGTGCAAGGACTGGACAGTGTTGCTTTCATCCCATGAAGATCTTCCCAGCTTTCCTGGTTCCTCCTAAAATGCCTCTATCATCTAGGATTTGGGAGTAGCCAGCTCCGGTCTTTGCAATTTGAACTAAGTTAAGCAAATAAAAATATAAGAAATAAAATAAAATTGAATTTAGTGATCCTTTTGGTAGAGAAGGGATTGGAGTTAACTGAAAATTGCTGGAGGTGAAGAAGATGCTGGTCCTGGAGGTGGCTTTCTGGATGTCCCCAGGACTTTATCGACAGCCCATGGGACTGAGGGTCCCCAGAACACTCTCTACCCTTCTTCATGCAACATCGGGGATGAAACCGGAGAGGACAGTCTCTGCCTAAAGGCACCGCTGCAGAATTGGGGCATCTCCTAGGAAAAAGGAGGATTGCCCATTCCTCCTGGTATTGCACCACTGGGCTTCCCGTGGAAGAAACCAGGAAAGGAATACAAAGAAATCCTCGACAGAGAACAGGGAAAGCGGGGGGGTCCCCAGCAGCCGCCAGGACTCGGGGTGTCCTGGTCACCACCCTGCTCCCACCCTCCCGGGGAGCCGACTTCAAAACGCCGGCCGGTAACGTGAACTTGGTTGCCCAGTAGGAATGAAGGGTTTTACCACAGCTGGTACCAAAAACTCCCCGAGCAGCGTGTAAGCCCTGGGAGTCTAAACACGTTCCCTGGCATTAATCACGGGTAATGGAAACCAGAGCTGGCTCTTGGCCTCGCTGAGTCAATGCAACCCTTGACAACGCGTTGGGAAATACGCACGCAGGCTGAGAACGGGGCATGAAAGAAATTCCAGGCAGGGCTTTTTTTTTTTTTTTGAAGTGGAATTTTGAAATTGGAAAAACATAAAGGGAATAGAAATAGAAACAACAGCAGCAGAAACCTCAGCGATCTGCTGAGCCTGAACCTCCCTTTTCTACCTCCCTCCTCTACCTCCCTCCTCTACCTCCCTCCTCTACCTCCCTGACTGTCTCTTCCCACTCCCTACACAAAGTTTAGCTGGGCTGGGGGAGCAGGTAGGACCTTGGGGCAGAGAAAAGTCTCCTGTGGTCCTGTTGGCGGGTGGTTTCATGGCACCCTGGAGCAAAGGTTAGCGAGGTGGCATCAGAGCCACATCATTCTGTGAGACCTTTGTGAGTCCCACTGCGATTTCAGGTGCTACTACTTGGTGTTAAAGCATAATTGGATCAAGAACAGCCCTGAGGAGAAGGACTTAGGGGTGTTGGGTGATGAGAAGCTCACCATGAGCCAGCAATGTGCGCTGGCAGCCCAGAAAGCCAACCGGGTCCTGGGCTGCATCCAAAGCAGCGTGGGCCGCAGGGCGATGGAGGAGATTCTGCCCCTCTGCTCTGCCCTCATGAGAACCTCTGCAGTTCCGCATTCAGCTTGGGGTCCCCAACACAAGAAGGACATGGAGCTGCTGGAGACGGTCCAGAGGAGGCCACAAAGATGATGTGAGGGCTGGAACACCTCTGCTATGGAGACAGGCTGAGAGAGTTGGGGCTGTTCAGCCTGGAGAAGAGAAGGCTCTGGGGAGACCTTCCAGCACCTTCCAGTACCTAAAGGGGCTCCATGAAAGCTGGAGAGGGGCTTTGGACAAGGGTGTGCAGTGACAGGACAAGGGGCAATGGCTTTAAACTAGAAGAGGGGAGATTTCGATTAGATCTAAGGCAGAGATTTTTTGTACTGAGGGTGGTGAGGCACTGGAACAGGTTGCCCAGCGAAGCTGTGGCTGCCCCATCCCTGGAAGTGTTCAAGGCCAGGTTGGATGAGGCTTTGAGCAACCTGGTGTAGTGGAGGGTGTCCCTGCCCATGGCAGAGGGGTTGAAACTAGATGGTCTTTGAGGTCCCTTCCAACCCAAACCATTCTATGATTCTATCTCATCCCATGCATTTCATCATGAGAAGCAGAGGTATCACCCAGGGCATCGGGTCTAAATCCTTGCTCCTAACCCTTCTCCATCCCTGGGCATCTCTTGTTTGGATCTTTCCCCCTTCTCCAGCTGTGTTAGATGCGATGAGCTCAACAAAAGCTCTTTGGGAGACTAATTGCAGTTGCAGGAACCGTGCAAGCACTTAGGAGAGATGGACTCTCGAAAATCTTAATGAGGCTTCATGGAAATGGCAGCTAAATGATCTCCCCTCCCTAGTGTTTAGGAAGTGATTGATAGAGGCTCCTGACGAGGAGATAAATCTCTGCAGGACTTTATCAGATGGTGTCAAAAAGCGAAAGGATTATTTTCGAGTCGGTCTCCGTAACCGTCTGGAGTCTCTGAGATGTTCTGGAGCCACAAGGCTCCGTGTCCATACAAATAAAATTGCAATCAGGAGAAAAAAACCACCCACCCCAGACCCCCTGAACAACTGCCCTCCCTGGCTGCAGATTTTCCCATCTTAAGAAAACCTGGACGTTCCATAGGAATGTTAAAAAGGTGATGACAATCCCAGCACCCTCCCCAGTCCCTCGTCTTGTAGGAGTTATCCCTCCAGAAGAGATTTCGGTGCATAGTGGGAGCATTTTCTTTTTCTCTTTAAATTCCTGCTGGTTTCATGCTGGGCCAACAGAGGGAATGTGGATATGGTACTTCAAACATCAGGATTTTTTGCAAAACTCACCTAAGTACGATTTTTTAGCATGTCCCTAAGATAAGCAGGGAAACTGAGGCACGCAGCCAGCCATAGGAGATGACAGCAAGGACCTGTATCCCCTCAATGATGCTCCTGGGGAAAAAGGGCAGCTGAGATTGCTCTTTCCTTTTTATCTTCAACATCTTCCCCAAAAATAAGAAGAAAAAAGAACGAAAATCAGTTCTTTCAGACAAACTCCTTTCTTAAAGGCTCCACCGAAAGCGCCGTAAGAATAGGCGCCTGATTCTATAGATAGAATTATTCTATATAATAAAATCAATTATTCTATAGAATAAAAATAAGATATTATTTTTTATATCATAATATATAAAAATTATTCTATATAATAATATCTATTCTATAGATAGAATTATTCTATACAATAAAAGCACCTGATTCTCGCAGGCTCGCCCCTATCTACAACCCATTGGAAGGGCTGGCAGTTGCCCACTTACTGTGGCACTTTGAAATAAATTCTTTTTTTTTTTCTCTGATTATACTCCCTGGATAAAAAAAAAAACCCACAAGTTTTTCCAAGGAAAGCACCACAGGGAAGCTCCTCACTGGCGACCGGTCGCTGGTGGCTGTGAGAACTTGGGCTTTTTAGGAGGGATTTTGGTGACTTGGGTTTGTTTGGTTTATTTATTTTCCTGCTGGCAGAGAGAAAGGGGATGCAAAATGATTCGGGCAGGGTGGCATTGCGCCAGGTGGAGGGTATCGCACGTGTCCATGGGGAACTGGGAAACAGCTTTCATTTTGGCCAGGATTGCATGAAAACTTATATGAAATGCCCCATCTAATCCCTGGAATATGAAGGAGAAGGCAACTCTTGTCCTTACTCTGTGCCTCAGTTTCCCCATCTTAAAAACACCCTTGAAAATCACTGTTTGGGGTTATTTTTTTTTGGCAGAAGGGATCTCCAGCCTCTGCATTTTAGATCCAGGGCACGGAGCTGAAGAGCACCAGTGGAAAAGATGGAGGATCAGGAAAAGAAACCCCAGAAGCGGGGGAAATTCTTATTTCCATCACCATGCAAATTGCACAGCGACTTCCCGATGGCACCGTTTTTTGCAGGGACAGGAGGAGCCAGTTCTTCTGCTTCCCAGTATTTTTAGCAGCTGCCACCCCCGGGCAGGTCGACCGAATGCGTTCGCCGCCATGTCGTGTTAAGAAATTTCGGTGACAACGCATCTTACGCGGGGTCATTTCCTGCGGGGCAGGCTCCTGCTGACCACAGCCACACTGCCAGCTTCTGTTCAACATCTGGTCCTACTTCTCCCGTGGCCTTTTGGGTCACTGGCTCTGCCCAATGCGTCTCCCCTTTCACCCTGGCTGGCTCGGTGGGGATGGGGAGAGGGAGCATCGCGCCCTCCCACCTCCTCTTGTTGCCTCCAACGCTCCAGTGATGAGGTTTTGGCATCTGGATGTGCTCCTCGCCCCCGCATGAGGTCATCCATGTGGGTCACGTTTGGTGGCACTGGCCTTTGACCCGTTGCTCTCAAAGAAAGCAGCTTTCCCCAGCAGATAATTCTGTCCATTTTGGCTGGACATCATCTCTCCAGAGCATCGCTGAGCCTGGTGTTGTACGAGCATGCTATCTGCTTGGCATCCACCTTTCCACCCAGAATTGGGGCTCCAGCAACCAAATTTATCATGAGCATAGAGGTGCTGGGCTGCAGCGCAAGCTCAACCCCTTATTAGACATCAGAGAATCTCCGCTGCAGCTTCCATGAGGCTGTTGGAAACTCCGTGGTTCGTGCCTGGTAAAACAAAGGGTTTGGTTCCCTGCTAAAAGTGATCAGTTTTCTGCTTTCCAATAAAATTGACTTTGGTAATGACACGAGGGAATACGGTCCTCAGAGGAGCCGCGGAGATGGAGGTCCAGCAGCAAAGTTTATGGTCCTGGAGTCTGTTTTTTTAACATGAAACCCCACCAAAACATCAATAAAACTTCTTCCCCGCTAGTTTTATGTGGCAGTGTCTCACCTGGGCAAAACATCACCCTTGCTGGTGCGTGGACTTTGCCTCCTGACTTATTTGGGTATCACCAAGTTGGGACAGGAAGGTCCCCACGGCCACCTCCGCGCTTGGGCAGGAGGACAGGGCATCCCTGGGAAATTGAGCACGTGGTTTTAATTTTCCTCTCAATCCGTAGAGAAAAGGAAAGGCAGATTTATGGCCTCCCTTCTCCTCCTCCAGGTTTATAAATAGAGTTTATCAGGTGCTGGGCACATGGTGGCTTTTGGGGGAGCGACGGAGAGGGATCAAAAGCAACGTTGGGTCCCTCCTCCTCTCCCCTTTCAACATGTCTAATCCCTGCTCCCATCTATAAATGGCCACATGAACCTCCCCAGTTCAAACTGGAGGTTCACTGGGGGGGATTTCACTGCCTGAAACCCCGGCTTCTGTGCACCAGCCCCGATCTCTCGCAGCTTTGATGTTTGCTCCTGCGTGCCCTGGGAAGCTCAGGTTATCAGGGAGAAGGTCCGGGGGTCCACACGAGGGGACCCCACTTCCATGGGTGCTTTGTGGTGCTCACACCATTAAAAGGGTCCTTGGGGTGAAGGAAGGCAGGTCAGGGAAAAAAAAACCAACCCCCAAAAATAAAACCGAGAAGGATGGTTGCATGTTGTTGCACAGGAGTGGGTCAGTGAGTGGGCTGTCCATAAATTTATTTTTTATCATTATTTTTCACTTAAAATGATTTATTTTTTTTACTGTGTCATTTTCCTAGAACTGTTTGTTGTTTTTTTTTTTTAAGTTTGAAATTTTTTACCTCTACAAGACAAATTTAGTTTGAAAATGAGAGGTGAACCGCACTCACAGCCAACCACTCCACAAAAGGAGAAGAAACGGATGAAAAAGGCAGAGGTGGCAGAGAAGGGAACGGGGTTTCAAAAAAAGAGAGGGAAATAATTTCTATGTTTTTTCCTCTTTTGCCTGAATTTCTGGAAGCGTGTCCTTAATGAAGGCAGCCAGCCTCCTCGGGATGCTGGAAGGGTGACACTTGGCTTTACCAAAGAGTTATTAATCTGAATTATCAGGAAAGGGAAAAACAGTTTTTTGATACCAAGACATTGGAGTCTCTAAGGACACTTTATGGAAAGAAAATAACAGTATTAAAACCTACAGAGCTCAGTTTCTAAACCACCCTTCCAGCTAGAGCTCCAGGTTTGAAAGAACCCCGTGTTTCATCCGAAACGCTCAGGGTCACCACGCTGAACCCAACGGAGATGCCACCACTTGTTGAAGCCATCACCGCACGCCGCGTCACACCTCCCTTAAAACCACAACTCCGTGATGAGGAGAAAGTACCCAAAAAATCCTCAGCGGGAGAAGTCATGGGCTGCTCAAGAAAAACACCCAGCCATGGTTTTTCCATCAACCTTTTTAGTGCTTTTGAGGGAAAAAAGGGAGTTTTTCCCCACCCGACGTCAGCGTGAGGCTGGAGCCACACGAGCGTTTCTCTTTCCCTGCTCCCAGGCAATTATCACGGGATCATTATCTCCCACCATTAAAAGGAGTTATGGTGCAAACACCTCATCCTTCTCTGCAGCAGAGCACCCAGGGCCACCCCAGCCCAACCCAAGATAATGAACCCAACCCAAGATAAGATTTTCCGATGGGGATAGGGCTTCCAGAAGGGCTGATGGTAAAGTTGTGCGGGGATTAACCTTTTCAGACCCCTCTCTGGGTTTGGAAAGTGGTTGGTTGTTTTTTTTTTGGTGTGTTTTGGAGATGTCAGGTCTAGGAACAAATAGATGAGAAAAGTTTTCCAGCACACGATGATTCAAATCTCCTTCCTCTTCCACTTACAAAGGGATTTTTTTGGGTGGTTGGTTTTTTGTTGTTTTTTTTTTTGCAGATGCCTTTGCTGATTTCAGCGTAACTTTGCATCAGAGGAGCTGTAAATGGAGGATTAAAAATCTTCAATAAACAATGCTGCTCGACACACATTTGGAGCAGATTTCCAGGTGATAGAACTCCATGAACGTCAGCAGGAATGGATGGGAGGTTGGAAAATCATTGTCAACAGAATTGCAAAACGACCAGCTGCCGGCTTAAAGTTGCTCTCTTAAAGCAAAATGATGAAACAGTGGCTTTTTAACCGATTACTGTGCTTTAAACATGCTTTTAAAATGCTTTTTTTTTTTTTTGCCCGAGAGTGTCTGACCCATCTTGGCAGCCCTCCCTTGCTTGCCCCATGCTCTTGGCCAACACGCAGTGTTGATTTTGATGGGCACGGGGCATCTTTGGGGCTCGCAAATAAACGAATCCCAGACTTTCCACTGCTGCTGAATGCCTGCCCAGGGAAAACAGGCTTCGTACACCCACCAAGGAGCAGGACTTTCCAACCCCTCTCAGAGATGACCTTCTGGCCAGCTGGATTTAAGGGATTTGAGCCCATTTGCATGACTCTCCCCAGCTCCCGTGGCCTTTGCGTCTGCTGTTTTGCACAGCGTCTTCCGTATTTAGTTTAGACGTTTTCCAGACTGACGTTATCTCCTGGGGCTGACCATTCCCACCATTATGGGTGCCCTTGTCCAGCCGGGGCAGCTCCGCGTTCCTGCGGTGGAAGCAGTAGCTGAACCCTGCTACCAAACCCATCCATCCAGAGCAGAGGGGAAGAGCTCAGCCATGTGGTTGACATCACCTCAGTGGTCGACATGAGCCAACAGATGCCGAATAAAAACTCCAGTGAGCCGTTTCAATCCTGTCCATCTGTCCACGAGGTCCAAGGCATCCTTGCCAACAGCTTTGGACTGTTCAATCTCAGACCATCGCCCCCAACAAGCTCCTTTGAACTCCAACCTTCTGGGCCACGGTGGCCACGAGCGAGTGTTGTTTGAACATGGTTTTAATCTGGTTGGATATATTTAATGCACCGACATGTCTTAAACTGGAGGAGATCTAAGCCTCGCCTGGCAGATGTGACGGAAAGCAGATGCCGTCTCGTTGGCTCTCTGGCTTTGGAGGTTCTGGCGGGAAAAGGATGATCAGAAGCACTTGCCCAGACGTTTTGTGGAGTGTGAGCATCCCCAAAAGCTGAGTGAGGCGAGGGGGGGAAGAGAAAAAAACACAGAAAGTGGAAAGGAAGCAAAGGAAGGTAAAAAAAAAGGACACAGGAAGACGAGACAATGGGGACAAGGCTCCAGAAGAAGACACCAGCTTCTCAACAAGGGTGGTGGAGCTGGCACTTGCCTGCTGACTTCTTGTTGAGAGCAAATGTTGACAAAAGAAATTGGTATTTTCTTGCTCTTCCCTATTTCTCTTCAAAAACTGACTCACTTCCAGCAAAACCCAAAGCCCAACTCCTTTCCCACGCAGGGTGTATTGGGAGCAGTGCAATTTTAAGGATAAATCTTATTTAACCTGAGCACCCTCAGTTTTTTAAGTCAAAAAGTAATCTTGCAGAAATGTGTGGTTCAGCTAAATGGAAAACACCACGGAAAAGGTTGGATATTCTGCAAAATTTGCTCTGTTGCCAGTTTTTGTTGCCTTCCAGAATAGACTACGGAGCTGGGGGGCTAATCCTCATTTCTACTCTCCTGACTTTCTCCAATCCCAATGAATTAGAACTGATTTATCTCGGCAGGAGACCCAGATTGTGGCCTGGAAATGAGGGAAGGAGAAGGTCTGGCTCCTGCAAAGGTGAGCAAGGAAAATCTCAGCTCCTTTTCTGGCACTCCCACAGCTGCAGTTGTCTCTGTGCAAAGTCCGTGTGATCTATTAAACATCTCGAATAAGGATTTAATTTAGTTTTAATAAGACAGTTTGGGAGATGTTAATTAAATTGAGTTATTAAAAACACATGGGCTGGACTTGACTAATACATTTCCTTTTTTTATTAAGTCCATTAAAAACCAAGAGAAGATAGAAGGGGAGGGAAAAATAAAAAGCTGTCCTTTAGATGCAGAAATTCAAAAGGCTTCTTTTTCCTTTGCTGAATTAAATATGTCTCAAACATATACCAGGAGATGAACAAATCCCCCCAAAAAAACAGCCAAGTGAACTGGAATCCTCCCAAGCTCAGCAAGACTTGGCTTAAGGATGAAGCCAAACTGATGAACCCCCTCGAACCTAAGGGTCTGATGAGTCTTTGCATTGGCAAATCCAGAATTTTCTTTCACCTCCACCCCCGCTGCCGCACGCCGCTGGATTATTGATGGGAGCGATGCTGGAGTGATGCAGCCACTTCCCATCCACTGTCTTATGCTCCTTCTGGGAAAACTGCAGGAACGCACCTTTTTAGCCTCTCACCTAATCCGATTTTTCCTACCTCTGGCAAAAATGCTGCTGGGAATCTCTCCAGCTGAAGGGGTTGGCAGGGGTGATTTGGTTAAGCCGAAGAAAAACTCCCACGTGCTTTAAAAATGACAAATATTTTATTGGCTGGAAGTGTAATCAGCCATAATTAGCTTAGCAGTCCTGAGTTAATAGATTTATAAGCTTATAGAGGATACGAGGAGCTGGGGAGACAGCCTGAATTGCCCTGTGTAGGAAAATTTTCCCATACTTCCCAAATTAACCAATTTTTTATGTCAGGGCTGTGCATATACAGCTCCTGCAGCGGCACGTGGTCCTGTCCCAAGGGCAGCAGACGATGGGGAACCCACCAAAGCTTTATCCCAACTCTCTCCAACCGGTGGGGCAAACCAGGGCATTGCATTATCCTGCTTAATTTCTCTGGAATTTCTTCTTTTTCCGAAGCACCTTTTGCTGTTATTAATGATATATCAATATTGACAGGTCACGTCTCCCAGCTGCAGGTGAGGCTTGGCAGACACGTGGCCCTTCTACACCTTTTTCTGCTCAGCGTGTGGATGCAAAGGGGTTAACATCATCGGGGAAAAATCTTATGGACCTGGTTATATTCACCAAAGCTTTGAAGTGCACTGGAAAACTAAAGAAAACATTGGAAAACAAAACAAGACAACCTTCCCTCCATGCCCGGGCCCCACAAAGAGCTTGGCGACGGATTTCTAGCAGCTCAGGGTGCAAAGACACCGTCTGCTGGCTCCGTTGTTATGAAGGTGAAGGTGTTAAATGCCAGAATGGCATTAAAAAAATTTATTTATTATATGCATCCCTTGTGCCATGCGGGAATTCACTGAGCCAGGGTGGAAAAGATCATGAATCCTGACTGAATTGCTGGGGAAACTGAGGCAGGAATGGAGCAAGGGATCAGGGCTTGGGAAGGTTTCTGGAAGGACCGGTGGGGAAGTGGCTTTTATTTTCGTGGAGTGGGGAGAGGGATGTTGTGGCACAAAATGATGCAGGAGGTTTTGGGGAATCCGAGGTGAGGCAGGGATCTGATTTTCATGGAAATCTCGTAAATTTTCAGGGAACTTGTTCCCTTTCCCAGCAGGAGCAATGGTTAAATAAGAAGAAAAAATAAAAATAAATTTTCAGCTTTTTGGCTAAAAATGTGAATTTCTTCCCAAAATTCCCCCATTGCAAGGCTGAACAGCTCTGCAAAGCTTCCCCATCCCATGCCAGCCAGCATCACAGACCGTTTTCCCTCCTCCAACATTCCTTACTCTTCCTCCCCCATCCCGGGCACAGGGAGCTGCAGCCACCTCCATTTGGGAGTGGGGAAAAAAAAAAAGGGTGGGTGTCTGATTTGGCATATCCACCGATTTTCCAGCTTCTAAACATCCACAAATGTTCCTGCAAATCCCCGTCATTGGCTTCTTCCCATCTTCGCTGCCAAGATCTCCAGTTTGTCCTCAGCCCATGTGCCCAGAGCTCTCCTGCTCCTCCGAATCCCTTCTCCCATCAGATCCCTGCAATGTTCATGTTGACCTTGGAGCTTCATCCTGGGCTTGAAGGTCAGCAGAGCTGGGTTCAGGCTCTCTTTAGAGGAAGGAGAACCCATCCTATATACAATCCCTCTTCTACAATAGTTAAAATAAATCACCCCCCAGGCAACTTTGGATTGCCCTGGGGAAGCTGAGCCTGGAAACGCTCCATGGAGCCATCCTGAATCATCTGCCAGGGGTTCCTCTGATGTTTCTTGCCATATCCATGCTGAAGCCACCTCTTCCCTGGAGAAGAAAAGCCACCTTTGAGAGTGCTGCAGCACTACCTTGAGCCTCTATAATGTTATATTAAAAATAAATATATGATCTTATGTAGCAGATATCTCAGGGCCAAGGCCAGGGGAGGATGAGGACGGACGGACGTGCCCGCAAAGCCTTTGCTCTCTGCAACTCCACGGTGAAGACCACAGAGCCAGCAGCCTCTCAGCAGTGTGAATGAGAGCACAGTGTGGTTAGGCATGAGCCAAATTGCTTTGAAAGCCTACCTATATTCGGAAAACCCCACCCCAACCAGCCTGTCTCTGGTGAAAGCCACCAACCTGGACCAGATACACAGAATTAAGGTGGCTTTCTAAAATAAATTTGGAAGATTAAGCAGGTTTTTCAGGCCACTGAGTCTCGCTATTTCCCTTGTAACACCTTGCCTCAGTTTCCCCATCTGTAAAATGGATGGGTTTACATGGTGGGTTTCACATTGTGTGGACTCCAGAAATCCAGCTGTGGCTTGGGGATGTTTTTTAGGTCTCATGCCACCTCCTTCCTTCCAGCCTGCCTGCACAACAAAGCAGCCTGTGTCCTCTCCCCCCCTACCCCGCGCTGGGGCCCGAGCTCTGATAAAAGCTGCTGAGTTTACAAACAGGGAGGCTCTGGTTTCCTGAGTCACAGCAGCGAGGCCAGGGGAGCGCGTGGGAGGCTGCGACGTGACTTTGTGCAGACTCCAGCTTGGGATGTGCAGCAAGATGGGCCTGGGAGATGTGACAGCTCCAAGGGTTTTGGGTGATCCAAGAGGAACTGAACCCCATGGGTGTTACGGCCATAGAGCTGTGATTTATTTCTCCTGTGTCTCAGGAAAGGCTGGGGGAAAATGAAACCTCAGCGTGGTGAGGACGTGGCATGTGGGACCACCTCCACCCACCAGTCTCGGCGGTTGCAAAGCGTTTTGAAACTACTCCAGTAGTTTCAGGCCACTGATTTTGGAGCCGTGTCCCCATGGGATCCAGGGCATATGAGCTCTGCAGAGATGTCTCAATGCAAGGTGACCTGCACCAAACAAGATGGACCTTAGCAAACAAGCACGAGTGTGCACCTCACCAAGTGCTTGTCCACCCCTTCATCTAGATGACCAGGAGATAAAGAAACCCACAACTCTGAATATTTCTTTCTAACGACCTAAATATAAATAAAGGGAAATTCCACTTCCCATCACTACCACTAACCAGCCAGTAAAAGAAAGAACTTTTCCTTTCCCATCACTTCATTTCAGATCTTTTTAGATGTTCAGTATGAACCCAGCTGGGCTTGATGACCCATGGTGTATGAAGACTTTGGAAAGTGTCCTCTGGACATGGATGAACTGTGGAGTTTTTTCTTACTACATCATCAGTGTGTGACCCTGTTCTCTCTCTCTGTTCTTCTCCTCATTAATTAGAGATGGAGTTTGTCTCCCCTGACTGTAGGCTTCAGATTTAGGAACTATATTTTTCTTCCAAATGAGGAAAAGAGTACAAAGTAATGGGGGCATCTCCAAAGACCTCATCAATAGCACGAGGACCATCGATGCAGCTGAGGACTTGTGTAGGGACTCAACCAGGAAAGTCCAATGGAAGAATTAACGCAGAGAGAAAATACTCGGTGTTAAATCCATGGCAGGATCTCACAGCTCTTTCAGAAGCATCCTGGCTTCCATCTGGAAGGAAGGTGGCTCTCCAAGCTCAACTCCTTCACCTGTGATTTCCCTGCTCATTTGAGGTGGGTGACAAGCACCTTCTTTTCTTTTTGTTCTGAAAAAAATATCAGAATTTACATCTCCCAGCTGTAAATTCTCATATCACACAAATCCCATGATCCCTGATGCACAATTTCTTTCACCAAAAAGTGCCACCCTGCTTGCAAGGAAGGGCTTTCCTTCCCCAGCTGCTGCTTGTTTGCAGGAGGGGTTCCAGAGGGATGAAGGATGGAATTTACACAGGCAAAGGGATGCAGGGTGCTAAGGCAAAGCTCATTTTGCACTGGCTGGAGCAGGTCTAGCAGATGAGTAAATAGTCACAGCATCGAGGAACCGCAGCCTATGCTGGCAGCAGGACCTTCCTCCTGCCAGGACGTGGGTGGGATGCTTTGGATCTGGTTCTATAGCTCCACCTCAGAGATGGTGACACCCAGGGGCAGGCTTTCCATGGAAAATGCACACACTATTTTGCTTTAGAATTAAAATAAAATTCAAAATGAAGACTAAAGTCTGTTTTGTTTTTTTTTTAATTTTTCTCATGAGATCTCGTTTTGCCCAAACCAACACATTCAATATCATACCAGGAGATGCTTTGGTCCCTTCCCTACCAGCGATGGATGAAACCTATGGAATGTGTGTGTAAGCCTTCAGTTGAATTTCCATTACGTTTCCATCACATTTCCAGCGAAGGAAATTCGGTTTCCTCACAAAGGCCAGCTCTGATGAACGCTGTCGTGATGCTGTGACTGACTCCCTTATGGAGGATTATTCTTGTTATTCATCCCTCTCCTCTTCCCCAACCCCCACAAACAGTGATATCAATGACCTAATAAATAAGAAAGCACATGAGATTTTATTTTGATATTAAAAATCAATCCATAGAAGCTCCGTGGATTTCTTTTTTTTTTGCTTTTTTCTGTTTTTTTTTTTTGTGAAAAAAAATCAGCATTTACAGTCAGCTGCTTCCTCTCGCCCACCAGAATGGGCAGCCCAGGACTGAAAAACCCAAAAACCTTGGGCTGGACTCCGGGGTAGGAAACATCTGGAAATATATTTGCCTCTCCTGTCCTAGCCAGATAAAGAATAAGTGTTAAGTGACAGCTGGGGGGGTCTGCACATCTGCCAGCCCAGCCGGGGCTCCAGGTGGGATTTTGGGGTGTAATTCTCCATCTGCAGGTCAGGACCAGGATAAAAAACCACACAAATATTGGAACTCCATGAGTAATGGTGGTGGGACCGGGGGCTGACGCAAGGCTATTGTTCAGATGTCGGTGTTTGCACATTGGAGGGGGAAAAAAAAACGACTCGTGTTCCTCCAGCGATGAGTAGACGCGGGGATTGACGTCCCCACCTGGACCCAGAGGTTGAAGGCTGGGGAACCAGCAGCAGAGATAATTATTTATACAGCGTTTAACTAATGAATGGCTTTGAGTGGGGGTTTCCTGGAGCGCTCGCTCCACCCAGCTTTTGCAGGGGTTAGATTAATGCTGGGAGGGTTCTTGTTTGGCTTTGTTTAATTCCCGCTGGTGGGACCGCACGGAGGGGTTTTGGGAGGCAGGAGGCGGCCGTCCTAGAGAGGCTGTTGGATGGGGGACGGAGTTTGGCTCTGTGGGTGACCTTTGCAAACGATGGGCTTGGCAACATCTTCATTTAAGCAAAGAAAAGTGGCAAAAAATGGAGATAAATCATCCTCCCATGCAGCCCAGAGAGGATGATGGGGTGGGAATGGGCCACATTTCTGCCCAACCTGCTGATCGCAACCTATTTGGAGGAAACCCAGGGGTTGGTTTTCCTCCTTTTTGGAATTCTACCTTCTTTTTGGCATGAGGAAAATGCCTTTTCCCTATGCCTCGGCTCTCCCTCCACTAGGACGGGCAGGGAACCCTCGCGTTCATCCACCCAGCCAAGGGAAAGCAACTGAATTCAGGATCAGGGGCTCACGTTTTCTTGACACACTTTTTCTCATTAAACATCAAGTTATTTTTTTTCAGCCTGAAATGTATCCCTTCAGCAGAGAGAAGCCTGAACTCCATCCTGTTTTGGCCCAAGCTCTGTCGCAGAGGTCACTGGCAGGGGGGTGGAAATGCTGGTGAGGTCTCGGCAACGCCCCAGCGATGGTCCTTTGCCAGATTTGTTAATTTACCTCCATGAACAATAAAAGGTATTTGGGCAAAAGGTCTCTTTTGGCTGTAATAAACTGTTTTGCACATGATCCCAGGGCAGAGTGTAGATTTTTTGTTTTTCCTTTCCTAATACGCCACACATACGAGACTTGCCCACATCAAGGCATGGCCATGGATCACTGGGCTACCACCCTCTACCTGCTCTAGGAGAGAAGAAAAAAGCCTATTTTGGGGCCCAGATCTGAGCCTGGATATTGTTTTGGGGTTACACAGCATTTCAGGGAGGTAAAGGGACTCAAGATAGCCCAGATCTGATTGCTTGGTGCAAAACACGCCCGTCCTGGAGGAAGTGATGAACACAGAGAGGGTTTGATCCAACGGACAGACAAATGACGAGGGAGCTGGTCTCCCACCCATTTTTCCTCTGCAATGAGTGATCAGTCTTGGGACAAACCCATCAGAGTTTGCAAACTGATGGCGAGCATGACCCGTTTCCAATAGCGATAGGACGTCTTACGGCGCGACCCATCTTTTCCCAAATTTCGGGGGCTTGATGGGTTGGCCGGACCCATCCCAAGCTGCTGCCCTTCTCTTCTCTGGAGGGATAACTAGGAGTTCACAGAGGTCTCTGAGGAGTGGCCTGGACTGGCTCCTCCCGAGCCCTGTAAACAGGAAAGTGAGGAAATGAGGAGTCGAGCCCCGGCTCATCCAGGACGCGGGGTGCGCGCCGGGGCCGCCGGCACACAATGCCGTGCCGGAAAGGGGGGTTATAAATACCCAGGGTCAGGGCCAGACTCCGGCAAACAATAGGGAGTGGGAGGATGGAAAAGGCTGGTGAGAATGAATTGCTCACGCCGCGGGGCCAAGGCTGCCTTGCCGGGCGGTAAGGCAGCGATGCAGCTCAGCTCCAGGGGGGGTTGGGGGGTGCAACTGGTCTCTGAAGTGTGGTAGGGGTTTTGGGGTGTTGGGTCTTCCCCAAATGGCGTGGTGACCCCCCCGTCAGCAGAGCCGTGGTGTTTTCTTTGCAGGGAGGGGGAGTTTGGTGTGGGCTGGACTGTGGGGGTTTCGGTTTGGCAGGTGGAGCCCCCCTATTACCGGCTCTGGGGTTTCCCAAAAAGGGGTGCATGTACCTCCATGGATGCCAGTTTGCTGTGGCGGGGGATGGCGGGGGAGACAGCACCTGCTTGATGTTGGATTGTGGGTGATTGGACCACATCTTCCCTCTGAGAGTGGTGAAACACTGGAACAGGTTGCCCAGAGAAGCTGTGGCTGCCCCATCCCTGGCAGTGTTCAAGGCCAGGTTGGATGGGGCTTTGGGCAACCTGGTGTAGTGGAGGGTGTCCCTGCCCATGGCAGGGGGGTTGGAACTGGATGATCTTTGAGGTCCCTTCCAACCTAAACCATTCTATGGTTCCACGATTTAGGATACCACCATGGTTTCACGCTGAACATCCCAACAGCCTGGAGAGGAGAGGTCACACCTCCTGTTCCCCACCAAGGCTTGCAAGACTTTGCAATGACACCCCAAATCTAGCCAGGACCTTACACCAATGCACTTTTAAATAGCAGTGTTTGGTAGCAAGAGAGCTGCTCATGAATGATGTGGGCATCTCTGGTTGCTCTTCCAGAGCTGGCTGGAGGCAGGAAGGCTTTTCCACCCAACTCCAGCATCTCATGGGGTTATCTGCGCACATTGCTGTGATTCTTGAGGACACAGGAGGCTGCGATGCTCCTCAGCTGTATAATCCATCCCACAAAGCCACCTCTGCTCCATGATAATCTAAAGACGTCAAAGGAAGCAAGAGCCATGGACAGATAAACTGGGATAAAGGGGGATGCTGCAGCCCAGCTCGGCTTCAGTGGGGAAGGTCAGTGATAGCCAGCTGCTGCGGGTGCCGAGCGTCAGGACGATAATGAAAGCCAGGTCAGGGCCAGCAAGAATTGCAGGAAACATCTTGGCCGCTCATGACCGAGAGCATCGGGACGGCGCTGGAGGGGAGCCCGGCCCCTTCCTGCGCTCCAGACGTGACGTGGTCCTCCGGAGCAGGGATGCTCAGGGACCTGCTCCACTGGGAGATGCCTCTGGGACAACAGCCCGTGGTTCAGATACCTTTGTATACATCGATTTTCCATTCTGGCCCTTCGGAGGGGCACGCCGGGCATCAAAATGCCTCCTGGGACTTGTTCTCCTCCCTGAAAGGGCTTTTTGATCCCGTGCGTGATTGAAGTGTTTGAGCATCGCTGCCGGCAGCACGGAGAACTTCATGACTTTGGTCCTGGAAATCCCTTAATTTCAGGGTCAGAAGCTGGGTTGGGGTGATCGCTCTGGGTTCTGGACTTTGCACCATGAGAATCACAGAATGGTTTGGGTTGGAAGAGATCTTAAAGATGATCCAGTTCAAAACCCCTGCCATGGGCGGGGACACCCTCCACTACACCAGGTTGCTCAAAGCCTCATCCAACTTGGCCTTGAACTCTTCCAGGGATGGGGCAGCCACAGCTCCTCCGGGCAACCTGTGCCAGTGCCTCACCACCCTCAATGTAAAAAATTTCTTGCTTAGATCTCATCGAAATCTCCCCTCTTTCAGTTTAAAGCCATTGCCCCATGTCCTGACACTGCACACCCTTGTCCAAAACCCCTCTCCAGCTTTCTTGTAGCCCCTTCAGGTACTGGAAGGTGCTGGAAGGTCTCCCCGGAGCCTTTTCCAGGCTGAACAGCCCCAACTCTCTCAGCCTGTCTCCATAGCAGAGGTGCTGTAGACCTCGTATCATCTTCATGGCCTCCTCTGGACCCGCTCCAGCAGCTCAATGTCAAATCCCACCAGGTCCATTCCTATGGGGTCTTCATTTCTATTTTTTTGTAAGTTGCAAACCATCGCCTATTCTTTAGGAGCCAAATATCTCAAGAGAAGAATGCCAGGAAAAGCTCTTCCCTTTTTCACTTTATCAAAGAACGTGGAAAAGGAGTTTCAAAACCCCAGGAGAAATAATTATCCATTTTCAGCCTCAGCTGCCTGGAGCTGGTGAGGTCCTGCAGCCCATGGGCATTAGCCATGGCAGGAGGGTCAGAGTGGGGCTCCTCCAGCCCAGGAGCTGAGTTCTGTCCCCTGAAAACTGGAATTACATCCCTGCGAGTTGTATTGATACGAAACAACTTGTTATAGGCACAAATATACCCAAAATACAGATTATAAGTACATATAAGTACACAAGTAGTGGCAAATGGGGTTTAAAATACGTGAGATAATGATGTTGCAGGAGACTTGGGGGAGTCTCTTTAGCAAAATCCTTCCAAATAATAGCTGGTACTATTTTTTTTTTTTTTAACTGTCATTTATTTTATATGTGTTATTATATTATTTTATTTTGTCATTTTTTAAGGCAGCGCATATGGAAAAACACCTCTAGGAAGGCACCAGCATCACTCGAAACACCTTTTGGTCCCTCTAGTGGTGTTGGCTGTGCCGAGGGTCAGCTCTGAATCAAAAAAAAAAAAAAAACCCACCTCAAACCCCTCCAATTTTAATATTTTACATATTATTTTTTCCTTAAACGAGGAAAAAAAAACCCAAATCCTTTATTTTTGGGGTGTTTTATCTTCTTTTCTTAAAGCAAAAAGCCATGCATCCGACCACTTGAGACCTTCCTTCTCTCCACCTTTTGAGCCGACCAACGGGGAGCGAAGAGTCATTTCAAAACTGAAAAAAAAAAATAAAAAAGAAAAAACCCTTTTGAAAAGCTAAAGGAGGAATGATGCAGCCAGAGGAGAAACAGAGTTATGTGGGGACCAGGTTCTTTTTCCAACCTTTACTTTTCCCCCTCTCCATTTCAAAAGAAAATGATGTTACAGCATCTTTGAGAACATTGAGGGATGGTGGATTCATGAAGAGCATACGTGTTTTTTTCTGAGCCCTGTTTTCTAAAATAAATAGATGATTATTTTGCTAGCAAAGAGAAAAAAAAGAAAAATTGGAATTTTATTTCCTGCCTGGATGCCATAACTGTTTTAACAAAGGGGAGAAGGGAAAAAAGGTGACTTGAAAAGCATCCTCCTTGTATATTTTGGGTTTGTTTATTGAATAAACCATAAATAATAAAATAATCCCCAAATTCACTCTCTCCGTGCTACCCAATCCCAGTTTTTCATAGGAAATGTGCAGCATTATGTTCTCCCTATACATTAAGCACCCCCCCACACTGATATTTATGCTGCTGGAGCTTTGTGCATTAGGGGGGTGATTTTTTTTTTAGCCAGAAATAGCAGTTTCTTGGACTTGCAGTGGGTGTAGGCAGAGGCAGGATTTTTAACGTGGGCTGCGAAGGGTTTTGGGGTGGATTTTTGCTGTCTGCTACCCAGACATCCACCCTACTGGCAGAGCAGCTTGGTCAGGAGGTTGAAAAAAAAAAAAAAAAAAGGATGCAGGGGGCATTTGGGTGGATACCCAGGGGGAATAATTCCCATGGAGCCCCATAGCTTGTGCTCGGAGCAGCTTTTTGAAAAATATCTTGTGTTATATTGAATTATCAGCTGAAAAAATAACTCTCCCATCCCTTTCCCATCCCCTCTGATGTGAAGGGTGGTGCGTGATATGAGGTGGGTCGGTCCTCAGCAGCTTGGCAGCTTCTATGGATGTTTTCTTGATGCTAAAAGCCCCCGTTTCCTAAAATAAATACAGGATGCAAAGAGTTCAAGACATCACCTAAAGCCTGGTCGGGCTGGGGCATGGCTTTGTACAGATATCAGACCATGGGGACGGTGGGAGCAGAGGTGAAGGGGATGGGGACAGGGCTGGTGGGGGACATGATACCCTCAGGTTGGTCAAGCTTTCCGAAGTCGAAGTTGTTCTTGGGTTGTTTTGAGGAGATATCTAAGCTGCAGCGTTGACTGATTTGGGTGACTTTGGGTTCAAAATCATAGAATCACAGAATGGTTTGGGTTGGAAGGGACCTCAAATATCATCCGATTCCAACTCCCCTGCCATTATAAAAAAAATAATTAGGAAAATTGCTGTTGTAAGTGCATATAATCCGCTTTGTGCGGGAGTACAGCAGCGTTTTGCTGGATTCATCGTTGCCAGGTGAATTATCAGCATCTGCCTGCACATCTGGCCATGACTCAGGCTCTGTGTTGTTGGACACAGGGTTATATAAAAGCAAACAAGAGCTTCTGCTTTTTTTTTTTTCCCCTCCTTTTTTTCGCAAGGACAATGCTGCCTGATTCTGGTTCCCGTTCCCCAGGGTGAATCCGTAGGGATGCACGTCTGGCCCAGCATCTCCCCTGAAGCACAGCCTTTGTTTTGGGGAAAAAAAACCCAGATCCAGATGTTGCCAAGATCTCTATGGGGAAAAAGCTGCTTACGACTCTCCCGCTCCATTTTTTTAATAACTGAGAGTCTCTTCAAGTACATAACACTCAGGAATGGCACCTTTGGGATAAATATAGAAATAAATATCTAAATCTTCCACTCAAATGTGTGCAATGCTGGTCCCACACCACGAGGAGGGCGTTTTGGGGCAGGGTTTTACTGTCCATCTCCGTTTCTCCATCTCTCCGACCGCGCTGTTATTTTTGGATTGCGTTACACGTCTTCTCCCCAGATGGAAAACCTCACTCCCCGGTGCAGGCAATAAAACGGATTAAAAAAAAGAAAGAAAAAAGAAAAAAGAAAGGTCCTGACCCCCTCAGTAAAATAGTAACTGCGTTTCTTGGGGAGAAAATCCTTTTACGAGGCGGGGAAGAGGAAATTTGGGGCTGGGAGGGGATGGAGCTGGAGGGAAATTGGGGATCGAATGCACCAAGTCCATTCATTTAGGGACTGTTGAAGGTTACAGTAGTGTGAGGAGGGGATATAATTACACCAGGCTTCGTTAATAAACCACTTTTCAACGGGCAGAAGGGATGAAGGCAAAGTCCTCAGTCCCCAGGATGCTCCAAGCCTTCACCATTTGGAAAAAGAAGCTGAGAAAGGTGGAGGCTCGTTGGTTTTTTATGGGTATTTGGGTTGAATCGAGCCCAAATCACCCCTTTTTTACTGAGGTCTTGACAATATTTTCTCGTGGAGGGGAAGGTCTCGTGGCTGATGGGGCTAGGACGCGTATATACATTTTTTATTGAACATATTCTGTATTATTTATTTATTCAGCCTTTATTGGGATGCTTGAAGAGGCAAAGCAGCTCCCTTTACAACAGGCAAAATACAGCTTCACGTGGGAAAATATCAGCTGCCTTCAGAAAAGGGGGATTTAATCAAAATACGCAACTGTTTGCATTTTTGGACATGAACTTGACCTTCTCAGCACCAGTTCCTCCCCTGACTTATTGTCAGGCAAAGTTTCCCTGGACACGAGGCTATTTTCTTACCAGACCCTGATTTACTTCACCAAAATTGTAAAAATGAGCTCCAAAATCCTCCAATAAACACGAAATATTGTAGCCGGCCCTGATTTGTCCCATCCATGCAAGCAAGTTACGTCCCCATGCCGTGCCTCAGTTTCCCCGTTCCCACAAATGGGGAGTTTTCTCACTCCTTCCAAAGCGCATCGTGGCTTTGCCACCCTCCTGTGAAAAATGGCACAAATCAAGGCAGATTGATTAAAATCCCCTCAAATAAAGCTTATTACAGATCCTGAGCCAGGAACTCTTGTGTTTTCATCTCCGACCTCAAGCCCTTTCAATAGATTTGCATGGATCTGCACGTTTTTCCAGGGAAAACGCTCCATCTCTATTTGCAAATATAATCTGGAGGAAGGATTTGAAGCCCATAAAGCCATTTTTTTACCCTGGAGCGTGGCATTTGAATCATCCCCCAGGTTCCTCCACCGTACAACTGCTGAGGAGCCTCAACCCAACCACCTCTCGGTATCGATTCTTGCGGTTCCCAGCTCGCTGCACCTCCGAATTTTGTTTTGCCTGTCTCCAGGTCCTCCGTGGCTAGTCAGCCCTTGATCTTGCTCGCCTAGTGCTTCGCTCGCCTTCTGGGTGAAGCATCTGCAAAACAAAACAAAACACACACACACAAAAAAATAACACGAAAAAGAAAAGAAAAACCAAACACCTTCTTGCCTTTGAAAAAAGGAGCTGTTACCAACCCGGCCCGCTGGCAGAAATGAGATGGGGAGCTCTTTTCACATCTACCCTATGTGAAACTGATATCACACATACCTCTGAGTCACCACGCTATTTGCCTCGGGTTTTCTTTTTTTTTTTTTTTTTTGGGGTGTACATGGTAACACTCAAGACCTCAGCACGAGAGGACCCACAGAAATGTCTTTGCTGCACCTACAACATTTGCTTTTCGGTGAGACGCAACGTAAAAGAGATGTTGAAAACAAGCGACGTGTCTCGTTGCACGGAGAGCATCCTAGCCCAAAACCTCCTCTACCTCACCGCTGAGCATCACCGATGATGTGGCCCAACGTGGTAAGAAATGCAGGTCCCTCCTTGACTCCTCGAGATGCAGATTTACGAGCCCAGCCTGAGCTGCCTCCTTTCAAAAAGTGCCAGTTTGCAATGATAGAAAACATGGTTTTAACCAGATTTTGGCTATTCAAAGTTTACTCCAACGCTGGACCCAAAAGTAATCCCGGATGCTCCATCACCAGCTCAAGCTCAGCACCTTCATGCAGCTGAGCCCTTCTTTTTCTCTCTTTCTCCCTCTCTTTTCCAATTTTTTCTCCTCTTTTTCTTTTTTTTTTCCCTATTAGCAAACTACCTGCACGGTGGTTTCGGAGCGGCTGAGCCCGTGTCCGTGAGTCAGGCACGGGAAGATCAGCTTTCAGTCCGTGGGCAGCCAACTGCTCTTTGGGTGTGGGGTTTTTGGAGGCATCACCGAAAGTCACTTGGACTTGGGCAACAAACTGTTGCTTCCACCTCTGCAACCCTCCCACGGCACCCGTGGGCAGGATTTTTTTAGGAGATCTTCATTGCCTGTGGAGCACAGGTTCCACTCAACGTCATCTGAGGGAGGTTCAAGCTCCGAAATCATCTGGAAACCTCAATGCTTTGGACAATATGGTCTTCGTGATAGCTATGATTCATTGAGGAGTTTTATTTTTCATGGTGGATAAGTCCCATTTTTTAGTTTATCCTCCACCTATTTTGCAAATATCTACCCAGGGCTGTAGATGTGCCCATGGGAGGGCAGAAGGTGCTGGAGAATAACATGGGAAAAGGGAATGCAAGCAAGAGAGCTTGAGTTTTGGTCCTCACTTGCATGATTTTTGGCTTCTCCAGCCTTTTCCCACCCTAAGCAGCAAAATAAACCCACATATTAGTAAGAACTATCCTCAATTAATAAGAACTATCCTCAATTAATAAGAAATATCCTCAATTAATAAGAAACATCCTCAATGACATGGTCCAACGCAGGGGAAGATGGTGAGAAGAGGCTACAATGCTCCTGATATTTGCCCCGTGGGCTGCTGTGAACCTTCCTAATGGGATCTGATGGGATCTTCTCCTGTGGGATCTTGCGTTAACCCTTTCCCTGCTGCTACTTGGGATCACAAATGCCGCAGCAGAGAGTTAGAGCCTGATTCCCACCGGGATGCTCTCAAAATCCTCTTTGCATCAGGAGATGCAGAAAAGCCTTTGTAAAACCGCGCGTAAGGAGCCAACCCTGAGCATCAGCCTTGACTTTCCCTCCACACCTGAGTTTATTTTAAGATATTTTTGCACATCCTGCCTACAAACAGCCATGGAGCTGTGCTGGGAATATGCACTGGGAAACAATACTTGGCTGAAGGCTGCCACCGGGCAACGCCGTTGGCCAAAAATGTTAATTATGGGGGAAAACCAACAATTCCTCCTTACACCTTATTTTAAAAGCTTAGATCAAGCTGCAAGGGGTAAAAAGCAACTCTGGCCGCATCATACTGCTGCTGTGCTGTATTTCCAAGGGGATTTACATGTCCTGGCTGGCTGGGAATGGATGGTGAACATCTCGGAGCCAGGGTCTGGAGGACCAAACCTGCAAACCAGCGGGTAAATCCCAACCACGTCACTCCAGCCGCTGCGGGGAGGCTGCGGTGGGGCTGGGGGTCTTGTTTATTGGCAGGGTCCTGACCTCCCCCCGCCCCATTTATGACCCCCCTGGGACCTCTGCATGGAAAGAGGATTTGTAACGTAACACTAACAATAACACGGCGCAGACAGCCGTGACAGGGTCGTTTTCTCCTACACGCCGCAGCTGGTTCTCCAGGATGGAGACATGTGGGCGAAGGGGTGAGGAGGGAGATGCTCGGCCCATGGTTTATTAATAGAGAAGGTTTTCTCCCTGGATTTTAGCTTCAAGCTTGATCTGCTCCTTTTTTTTCTTAGGTTTTAAAAGAGGAAAAGCTGTTGGATGCTGGGGATGGGAACGTGGGAGCATGGCATGGCCGAGCCGTGGTGGGTGGTTGCTCTGTGCTAAGCTATGTACAAACCCAAGTGACAAAAAAGAGCTTCCCCAGAGGATTTTGACTTGGCTTGGTGAGCAAGTTCAAGTGACACGTTGCTCTTTCCCCCTGTAGATTGCAGGATAAAGGAGGGAAAAATGAGAAGAAACTACCAATTTCTGGGAATGCTGTGGATGGAGAGCCCAGCCCAGCATTGTTGTTGCATCGGTTTTCCAGCTTGGATGATACAGGATGAAGAAAGCAAATCCCAGGACTTTGAGAAGGGAGGGAGAGGGGTGAAAGGGAACCTGGAGACACATCCCCGTGCCATGTACCAGCTTTCCAGCTCTGTTGACTGGCTGCAGGCAAGTCCTGAGAAATGCCCATGCTGCAGGTAAATCTTTTTCTTGCCAGTTAGGAAGACAACACATGGGAAAAGGATGCTCGGGCACCTTTACATCCAGTCACCAGCTGTGCTGCAGATTTCCAGTACAGCCAAATCCTTCTGTGCCTCAGTTTCCCCAAGAAAATGCCATACATGGCAGCATGGATCCCATCGTTTTATCTCAGTGTCCACCACAGCATTATTCCTTGATCTTCATTATTCCATGAGAGATGCTGAACCATGGGAAACCCAATACTTTGGCTTTTTTTCTGCCCTTTTTGGCTCTTTTCCTACTCCAGTTTAAATGGAAGCCTTCACATGTGCAATGAGTTTGGCTCATCAAGCCTGGCTGGCTGTGACAAAGCTTTTTTCACGGCAAATACAAACAGCATTGTGAATCCTCCCTCCTCCCCTCCTCGGCGTGGAGAGGACCTCAAAGTTCATGAGCTCTTTTTATAGATCCTCTGGGAACGGGCAAGGATTTTCTGAGCCTCTGAGGTAGCCTGAGGTCACGTTTTTGAGATGGAATCAGGTCTAGAAACCTCCACAATTAAAAAGAAAAGAAAGTGGAGGCTCATCTGTAACAATGGGATTCCGGGAACTGGGGCTTTTAGGAGAAATATAAAGAGTGTGAGACCCAAAACCAACCCAGGCGACCTGGCACGGATGGGCAAATTCAGCAGGCTGACAGATACAGAGAACTTCATTTGGCTTTTGTAGGTTTTTTTTTTCAAGCTTCAAACTTTCGTCGAAACGAAGCCGAGTGAGGTTTGCTTTTGATCTCGAAACGCAGCCGAGAGATGCTCCCCAAATCTTGCACCCCGGATTTGCAAGAAGGCTGCAATATCTGCAGGTCCACCCGCTGCACCCACGTCTCCCACACCCCAGCAGTATTTCCAACCATGCTTTCTCCTGCAGCAGGAGCCTACGAGGAGATTGTTATCAGTAATCTCAGCGTGGTGAACCCACATCCATGTCTCTGGCTCTTGGTTCAGCTGAAGCATGAGCTCCATGGTTGTACTTTATCAGGTTCCTTGCAGAGGAGTTGGACTAGATGACCTTTGAAGGTCCCTTCCAGCCCTAACCATTCTATGATTCTATGATTCTCTGAAAGGTCCCCTGGAGCTGCAGATGCATCAGGGTTCTGCAGAGCTTGGGCTTTGATTGTGAGTGTGGACAAGCTAGACATCAAGAAACGACACTTAGAGGATGGAGCAACAACTTGAGGAAAGGCAGGAGCTGGTTTCACAGGAGCTGTGAGGTTTTTTTCCCAGTAAGTCATGGGTAAAATAGAAATGGGAGGAGAGCGGGAAGTGCAAGAAGGTTGGGGCAGGCTGTCAAAGAGGACTGCTGGCTGCAAGAGAGGAGTAAAGGAGATGATATAACAGTTTGGCTTCAAAAGCAAAGGGATCTGCAAATGAAAGATTGGCTGATGACACCTTATGATCCACCCGGCTCTTTCAGGTTTCCAAATTATGTGCCAGTGGAAATGGCAAGTTTACAGCTGTGGGGAGTTACACTGTTGGGTGCCCAGCTAGCAGGAGAGAATGTCCCTACAGTGCAGGGAGCACTTCATTTCCTTGGGCATCTCCATAGATAAGTGAGCCAGGACCCATCTCACCACAGTTACAAGTTTCCACCGTGATGGCAGAGGTGTCTCCCTCTTTTCATGTATCGTATCTTCACTGGTTGAGGAAACCAGGGTCATCTGATGGGGACAGAGACAGGAGGAGTGGAGAAAGCATCCTTGGTGTGAGCACAACCACATGGAGTGAAACCAGCCTGCAAACCCAGTATAAACCAACCAAGGGCTTTCCCACTATACCTGCATCACCTGCCACAGCCATTGGATAGGTCCTAAATGCTCCACAGCCACCACCTTCCTATGGACATAGTCTGGAAGGTCTTTAGCTGCAAACTGTTCGTTTTTCAGCGTGAGGCTCAGCTCCACGGTTTGCAGTCGGTGTGTTGAGGCTCAGATTTGGGAACGATGCTCAACATCCCTCATCCCCAGGGGATTTTTGGTGATATGGGTACCCCTCCTTCCTCCCACCCTGTTTCTCCCACACTCTTTCTCTTGGCACCATCTAGTGGCTATAGGGACGGAAATGCCTCCTCTGCTTTTGGGTTGGGGTGAGAAGGTCACCTCCTCCTCTTCCTCCTCCTTTCAGACCAGCTTCACTCCTTTGGGATGCTTTGGGACTCCTTTGGGATGCTTTGGGACTCCTTTGGGATGCTGGAAGCGTGAAACCCGAACCCTAAAAGATGAAAAGTCTTAGAGAAAAGGAAGAACCCAACAATTCCAGCTTGAAGGGTCTTCAGGAGCTATTTCCAGCTGACCTGAGTGGTTAAATTTCAATGCATGCTTAAGCTGGTGTGAAACACTTCTTTCCAAGAGGGAAACATCTCTCTTGCTCTCCCTCTTCACCAGCCCATAAACAAATTCTGCAGAAATAAAGTTTCTGCTTGAATAACCTTCTAAAATTGCGTGGGGGCTGAGTTTTCCTGCTGTGGATGTATGTCTGGGGTTTCACATCCAGATCACTGTGTGATGTCTTCAATAGCCTCACAGTCCATTCAAGGCCTCATGGACCAGTTTTACGGCACCTTAAGCAGCCAAAAAAGCTGTTTGCTTTGGAGGAAATATGGAATTCCAGTACTGAATTCTGTCTTTCCAGGGTTGTTTTCTACTAAACTAAAAGAAAAATGCTCACCTTCTTGTGAAGATGTATTTCTTAGATCCAACAAGGATCTAAGCTGGATTATTTAGTTACATCCAGCAAATGCTGCTGATTTAGGAGCCTTAGGAATAAGGTTGCAGCTCTTAGAAGAGTTTACATGGAAAGATGCTGCTTGCATTATTTATTTTTTTTTTTTATGACACCTTCAAAATCTTCCAGCAAAAAGGTTTTCCTTCAAAATACAGAAATTAAGAGATCAATTATAGTTTCTCAGCCCATGACTATGGGTTTCTGTGCTCCTCTCAGGAAATTCCAGCCAAAGGAACGTATTTCATTCAGGGAAGAAAAGCCAGCAGGCAGGAGAAACCTGCTAGAAAATTTTCACTTAGCTCAAGGGCTTTGAAACCCGTTCTGTCTCTATTTCTCATAATCC
Organism: Tauraco erythrolophus; assembly: GCF_009769465.1. Classification (NCBI taxonomy): domain Eukaryota; kingdom Metazoa; phylum Chordata; class Aves; order Musophagiformes; family Musophagidae; genus Tauraco; species Tauraco erythrolophus. The sequence continues at coordinate 6,823,355 of NC_141490.1, forward strand.
TAGCAAAGGACTTCCACTTATCCCCAAACCAGAAGCGCTGCTGAGAAGGTCTAGGGCCACGTTTCCATTCCCCGTTGACATCCTCCAGACACAGAGCATCTTCTCTCTGCTGCTTACATTCAGTGCAAGCAGTAGCTCCGTAGCACCCAAACCCCCCTGATGAACATGAAATAGAGATGGGTGGTGGGAATGTTTGCAAGGAAGGGATTTTTTAAATGGAAAATGTGATTTCTGCCAAAATCCAAGCAGTGCTGGCTGGGGTTTAGGCGGGGGGAGGAAGAGGGATTTAGCTCTGTGTCTGCAAGGCATCAGGAGGATGCGGGTAGAGAAGGCTCCTGCAGGTGATGGATTGCCTACAGGGGCTGGATCCAGGGTGATGGATGGAGGTGACCAAGGGTGTCTGCAGGCAGGCTGTGAAAGCTTCACGAGTGTTTTCATCCCAATGCTTGCACTCTACATAACCCAAAAGTGAGCTCCCACTCCCCCTCCGGATGGGGAGATTCAAGCAGGGAAGTATCTGGGCGAGGGGAGATGGGAGCTGCAACCCCCCCTCTGAACTAACAGGGTGGAGAAGACCCTTCGTTTAGGTCTCAAACCAGGGTAGAGCAGTTAATCCCTCTGGCCATCACCTTACCAGACCTTCTTCCCATCTCCTCCAGGCTATTTTAATTGGTCACGAAAATGTGGAAGAAAAACCCCGATTCCGTCATTTCCTATTATTCAAAAATAAAAAACAAATGTTGGGCCATCCAGCCCAGAGTTCAGATCAGGGGAAAATCCACAAATCTCTTGGCCGTCTGGGATCTTTTGTTTATCGCTGCGCTTAATCCCATTTTTGGGTCTCCCAGGCTCAGGCTCGAAAGAAAGATAAATGAGGTGTGTCAGAAGCTCACCTGATTAACTTGGCTAATTCAATAATTTTCTTCTTTTCCAAGGCTGGTTTGGAAAGGGAGAGGGAAGAATTTGTGCATGTAGAGTCCCAGACTCATGAAGGCAAAAGAAAAGGGCTATTTTTGGTATTTTTTTTTTGCATAGGACAGTCTGCAGGGAGGATGTCAGCAAAAAAAACACTGGGTAAAGAGTGGATTTTCATTGCAATTTGGATTTGGCCGGAGCCAGCACATCGTCCTGCCGTCCCTGGCACCACGCAGCGCCCCAAAATCAGTGGCTTTTCCCACAGATGCCCATGAAATCTGTGTTGCAGGTGGAGACGGGCCATTGAGATGACATATCTGCCCTATTTCCTCTGCTTTTTCTGAACTATAAGGTAAAAAGAGGAAATTTCACCGTGTTTTCTCAAGGTTTTTTTTTTTTTCTGTAAGCGGCAGCCAGCGTCTTGCACGGCGATACAACACTCCTGCCAACCCCAAAATCCTCCCAAACAGAGGCACGGGGTTCACATGGGTGCTGTCTCTCCCATCTCAGCTGAAAAACTCCCAAAATTTTCCCCAGGACTGAGGGAACCAGGACTTCTTATATTTTTTTACCCGTGTGAAATGCAAGCCCTGCCGCATTCACGGCTCGCTCCCACTGCAGGATCTGGGTGAAGGATGGGGAGAAAATGTGATGGTAGACCTGGGGACTGTCAAACCTGCCATCAGTTGGGTCTTGGAAAGAAGGACGGATTAACTCTGCCTCCTAGGATGGAAAAAAACCAAACCCTGACTGTCCAGATGCTTGATGTACATTCATGCTTTTAGGGATCCCTGCAAGGGAGATGCAGCAAAAAACCCATCGCTGGAGGCTTTATCCCAAATTTTATTCTCCATCCCCGGAGCACCTCAGCTGTCTCACTGCGGATGATCTATTCGAATCACTTTGTCTCACTAGCTCCTCATTCCCTCCCCCCAAAAAAGCCCTCCCCTTTCCATCTGGTTTAGGTTTGGAGCCCGTCTGCCGAGCGCATGGCCGGGGGGGCGGCGAGTTCAGCCCCACCTCGAGCAACGGGAGCCCGGGGTTGAAGATGGGGGCTCGACCCCAACCGCTTGCACCCCTCGCTGTGCCCCGTCCAACAAACTGCTGCCTCCAACATCTGCTTCCAATTCCTTCTTCATCCGACCAACGCTGGGAAAAACCAAGTTTTTTCTGTGGTATGGGGTCTTAAAGGCACCGTGGGTGGACAAAACCCACCCTCTGCGACTGCTCTGGAGCCAGCCAGGTTAAAAAAACCCACTCCAGCAGGTTTTTCCCTTTATTTAATTGCAAATTAAGGATTTTTTATTCCTGGTAAATAAGACAGATTTGAGATTTTTCTAAAAAATACAACTTTTCTCTAGGAGTGCTTCAGCACTGGTGCACCAGTGCATCAGGGTGCTGGTCCTGGGGCTTGACAACGGACAAATGATGCATGTGCCCAGGCAGGATTTGTGCCTTTGCAATTCCTTAGGGACAATCCTGCATGGGAATTCAGATCTTTGAGCTGCCATTAATTCTTGCCTGATGTCATGACAGCCCCTTGGTGCTCAACCCATGGAGCTGAGACCTGATGTGGTGGAAGGAGCATCCCACCTCCTCGCAACAATCCAGCTGGAAACCTTTTCCAAGCCAGTCACAAGAGGGAGACAAAAAGCCAACAGCAGCCACAGATTTGGGCTAAAGACTTGTTTTTTTGGGGAAAAAATGGAAAATACTGTGTTTCTGTGATGAGAAGCCTGTTTCAGTTCTTCTTGTATTTGGAGTTGAGTGGGGAAATGGCATGGACGCAAACAGCCCCTGGAATTCAATCTTAATGTTCCACTGATGGATTGAACTGGAATTTTTTTATCTTGGTGAATTAAATCCCTGATCTGAGCAATCCATGAGCCTGACCCAAACATCAGAACTGCAAGGACAGAGACAGAAGCCTTTTTTTTTTTCCACCCACAAAATACACTCACCCTCCTTCTCTGGTGAGGAGAGCGGTACCCAGCACGGATCCCGTTTCACGGTGCAGAACTGGTGCATCCGAAACCATCACAGCCCCGTCTCCCTCGAGCTTTAAAAGCTGGAGAGAGCATAAAAGAGCTGTCTTTAAAAGCCTCAAGATGTACTCGAAGCGTGGCTCCAACGAGCTGTGAAATCTCAGGGCAGCGCCAGGGCTGGGAAAAAGAAGGGGAAAATCTCTTCCAGAGGTTCAGAAGGCCCAAAACTTGCATTTTCATGGAAAAAAAAAAAAAAGCAGCGAGTGACTTCACAGCAGGAAAACTCTTCCTTTTCCCCGTCTTGAGTGGGATTAAGCCCTGGAGAAACCTTGTGGTTGCTAAAATTAGCCTGGAGAAAGCTTGGGAGATGGGAGAGTGAGAAAACATCTAAGCTGCTGGAGGAGGCTAAGCCAACCGTGGGCTTTGTGTGTGGGACCCGAGAGGGGCTTGAGACATTGGGGTTGGCAAATTTTGCTTTATTTGTCCCAAAATTGGAACACCAGCAGACGAGTGGTCCTACCTGCTGCCCGCCTGCCTATCCAGCGGGGAGAATTACCACTGATATGAATAGCTGCCCTTGATTTCAACTTGCTGACACCATGAAGATGGTTTTAATTAAAACTCGTTAGCAGCAACCTGTTCCTGAAAATTAGCGTAGCTAACCCGATTACGGAGCTGGTTCCTTGATGATGCTGCTCTTCCCAGAAACCCGACCTGGGCACATATGCAAATCCTCACCCCGCTCCTATTCCCAACGCTAAGCAGGGTGCAAATCCCAAAACCAAAGCTGAAAATTTGGGGTGCTGTGGGGGGCTTGGGGTGCTGGAGTGTAGAGAGGGATGATGCTGTCACATCCAGAGGACAACCATCCCCATGGGACCAGCCCTCCTTGGAGATCTGTGGTCTGCACAGAGCAGTGATTTGAGATCTGCAGGCAGTTTGGGGTGTGGAATGGCTATTTTGGGTAAAAATTTGAGCTTATCTCCTGGGGATGACCTTGAGACTGGGCTGGGAAGCTCGGCTCTGGTGCTAGATGGTATCCCCTCCGCACAAAGCTTTCCTCTGAGCTGGGACAGCGGGATGCTGTCAGGAGCCAACATCAGAGCCAAAACCTACTTGGCAGAATGGGAAATCCCATCGAGCCGGAAAAATTGACCCCAGCACACGTGTTGGCTGCATCCACAGGTGAGCAGGTCCCAGGAGTTGGCTTTGGGAGGGTCCGAGCATCCTCAGCATTCCCACTGCCAGCCTTTTTGGGCCCCTCCTCCCTACCCCTGCCTCATGCTGGAGCCTTGGGCAAGGAGCAAAAAATTATGAATGATTCTTTCTCCCCTCCCCGCTCCGCCGCCAGCCCCTTTCACTCCTGCTTTGCCATCCCCCACGAGCAGCTGTTTCTTATTACCATAAAAGCTGACAAGGTGCAGGGCTGGAGCGGAGCCTCCTTTGGCAGGTAATTTTGACGAGAGGCAGAGGGTCAGGGCCGGGTGTCTCTGATGGGTTTCCGGGGCTGTTATCAGCCTGGCGTGACCCCCCCCTCCCATCTGCAGACCCTCTCGCCGTGCCAAGGGGGAAACCACAGCGGCTCAGCACATTTCCTTGCTTGGGAATGGGGATGGGACATCCCCAAGGAGCAGCACAAGCGTGTGGGATATCTCCAACCACTGTTGCTTTTTGGTTCGATCCCTGCCAGTGAGTGTTTCACCTGTTTTCAGGGAAATATTTACAACCTTTTATCTCCCGGCAGCAGAAATAACACAGCTGTGTGCTGGAGAGGGATGATCTGCTCAGATGGGTGTTTCTTGCTTGGCCAAGGAATGGTACCCTGCCCTTCACCCCTTGGCCATGCACAGCATCCTCACCCACGCCCAGGGATGCAGACAAGCGGGCACTGCCATGGTTCGGTGGGATGCTTTTCCCCGACAGAGCATCTCTTCATGCAGGATGAAGGATTTAATCTTAAGGATTAAATATATTTATTAAATAAATCAAATAAACAGATACCGTGTCTTCTGGGTGCCTGTTGATTGGCTTCCTCAGACCTGGAGGAAAGCAGCACCACCCCTTGCATCGCGACCCCCGTGCCCCCAGACGGATTAATAACCTCCTTCCCAGTCAGACACATTAAAAACCATTTTGTAGCTCTGCCCAGGGACTAGGAGACATGATTGAAGTCACAGCAGCTGGAAAACACACCATGCCGCGGGGGAGAAGGACTTGCTGGTGGGGTACAGGGGCAGCAAACGCAATTTGTCTTCACCCTCGCAGGCTTTGAGAAGTTGTTGCCTTGTGGTAACTGAGTTTAGGGTACGGGAGCCTGTGTGCACAAAAAGTCATAGAATCACAGAATGGTTAGGGCTGGAAGGGACCTTCAAAGGTCATCTAGTCCAACCCCTCTGCAAGGAACAGGGATAAAGTCATGGCAAACAGCTTCAATTTGGCTTGAAGTTGGAGATCCTGACTCAGAAAAGACATTGTCTTCCCCGGCTTGGCTTGGCAGGGATCTGCATCCCCCCTTTCTCCTCCTCAGCTGAGATCAGGACAATCTGGTCTCCCTAGAAACTCCGTGGTCAGCCTCATTTGTGTTTTCCAAGCACGGCTTATCCATTTCAATTGCCCTTCATTAGCCCCTAATCATATAATTACCTTCTCTTTAACTTCAGCTTCGGCTGCGCAGGCAGCTCCTTGATGCGCTGCACATTCCCCATCTCCAGCCTCGTTAGCAGGGAGATGCCATCCTTCTCTAATGAACTTTCCAGCTCCAACCACCCTGCCTGGACCCTGCTCCCTCTTCCAGCACCCAACCAGCAAAGCCCAGGTTAGGCAAGGACAGATTTTGGCTTGCAGAGGGGTTGACCAGCTCCCCCAGCCACACACACTCAACTCTTGGTTGCAATCTTGTTTGTATTTTGCTAATAAAACCCACCGGTCCCCGTCCTGCTTAACATCAGCCAGACCCCATTTCCACGTGCCTGACAGCTTCCAGGGCTGGGCACTACCCGGGTGTCCGGAGGAGGGAGGAGAGCTCCTACAACAAGTCCCAGGCTCGTTTTTTTTTCCAGATTTTCTTATTTTTTCCTGGCAATCCTGCCTCTAATTGCAAGGATGCTTCTCCAGAGCCTGCTTGGAAACGTGATGCTCCAGACCATCTGCCTTCATCAGCAGCACGAACTGGGTCTTGCTGGACCCAAAAGTATCTTCTCTCACCTCTCACCCTCCCCGGGCAAATACATCCTTGCAGTCCAGCATTGAGAACGAGGATTTTGGGGCCAGTCACCTCTTCGGGGCAATTTTAAGGAAAACAACAGATTAAAATCTCTCTGAGTTGGAAGAATCAAGTCCAAGTGCAACATCTGAGCGAGGAGCTTTTGCACTGAACCCTCTTTGTGCAGCTGCCGTGACATGACACCACACTGGAGGTTTTTCATGCTGATGTTCATCAAGTTTCGGGTTTAATTATGGGGACAGGGGTGTTTTTGTGATCCAAGGAGTTATTTAATTCTCAGTAAACAGCACTACAGGGAGAGCTACTCTACAAAACCCCACAAAAATGGAGTGAGTTTCTCCATCTCGCCTATATAGGGGTGGAAAGAGAAGTTGAAGTCCTTGGGATCTGGCCAAGGGCACACAGATGGAAACGCCAAACAAGCTCAAGTCAATCTGTCCTCGGGAGATGCCATGAGAAAGGCTGTGCTGCCCTTGTCCCTGCATCCCTGTCCCGGGGCAGACTGATGGCTTGGGACCTCTTTCACCACTAAAACTGCTCCCAAAACCTGGAAAGCAGCTAGACCAAAAGTGGCTCCAAAGGTAGAGGTGTGTAGGAATCAACTCCAGGAAGGTGGTTGTCCTGCTTTGGATATTACTAACAGAAACACTCTACCAGCCCACGCTCCAGCAGAGTATTACAGAGCCAAATCCGATGCCCTCTCTGTACATTTTGGACATTTTTTTCCAAAGGCACCACTTTTTCCAAAAACAGGACCACCCAACCTCTTTGCAGTAGCGTTGTCATAGAATCATAGAATCATAGAATGGTTAGGGCTGGAAGGGACCTTCAAAGGTCATCTAGTCCAACCCCCCTGCAAGGAACAGGGATATCTCCAACTAGATCAGGTTGCTCAGGGCCTTGTCCAACCTGGCCTTGAACGTCTCCAGGGATGGAGCATCCACCACCTCTCTGGGCAACCTGTTCCAGTGTTCTACCACTCTCATAGTAAAAAATTTTTTCCTAATATCCAACCTGAACCTACCTCCCTCTATTTTAAAACCATTACCCCCTAGCTACATCCTCATGGATGTGCAACGTGCTGAGCTCTCACCAATTTTAAGGGAATGGAGGATGCTTGGGGGTCCCAGGATGATGTAGGATATGGTCCTTAAGGAAAAACCCCACTGTCCTACAAGAAGTTTGACTCCAGTGGTGGTCTTGGCTTTGAGAAGCACTTCAGGATGAAAGGAATGATAGAAGAGTCAAATATTATGCTAAATAGCTCTGCGAGAACTCCTGGATGTTTCAGGAGTGCTGCCAGGTGGTGAGCTGAATAAAGCCAAACTGTCCCAGCGTATTTATTTTTTGAAGGCTTAACGTTGTTTAAACAGAAGGGTCAGGAGCAGATAACAAGGCTGAGAGGACAAGTCCCCGGTTCTCATCCTCTGTGATACTCCCCACGGAGCGGTGCAAAGCTGGCACCCCCCCAAAGCAGGGCAGCAGTAGAAAATTTGGGATCTATCCAACGTATCGTTGTGTAATCTATGGCACATAAGCACAGTAGGTTTTGTGTTGCCCATAACCTACAAGCTGCAGCCCCGTGGTCCTGAGATGCTCCTGTGCTCCCTGGGTGGCCCAGAAGCCCCCAGCTTGCTCCTGCTACCTCGGGCCACCTCATCCCCTGGCAGTGGGGTACAGAGAGGTAGCTCAGGGGACCCAGAGGACACGGAAGCAGCCGAGTCGGGCTGAGGTCGTGCTTGCAAATCTCTCTCCTGTCATTTACTGATCCTAATCAGGCTGCAATAAAACCTGTGATTGCACATCTCATAAGCGAGATCACAGGGAGAACAGGAAATGAGCTAAGTTAATCAAATTAGATGAAAGACAAGGAAAAAGGAGTCTGAAAATCCCATCTGGGGAACAATTTTATTAGTGCTTTGCACTCCTGTAGAACATTTTTGATGGGGAGCACTGGAGCATTAATTCGTTCAGGCACTGCCACTCAGCAACCGTACTGTCCAAGGCGAGCGGATGAAGGTGACCGTCGTGTCCACCACCACCAGGGTCCTGCTGCTTCGAGCTGTAGGAGAGAAAATCAAGACAGATTTCTCGTTGCAATGTTCTCCCTTTGCTAAAATTCAAATAAACCTGCACTTCTCTTCCTTTGTAAATTAAAGGAGTTTCTTGTGTCTCCCATCAGAGTCCTTGTCCTGCTCTTGGTCTTTGCTTGTCCTGCTGTATTCAGCATGATGGTGAGGAGTCAGACCTTTCCTCTCCCTGCTCTGGGTTACAGAAAGGCAAATGAAACAAGCAGGACACATCTTCCTGTCTTGATCTCACATTTGGTTCCTTCTTCCTGCCTTTCGCTGAATTTCCTTAACAGAAGGAACGAATATTTCATTACATTCCTTCTGACATTGACTTCTCTTGCAAGTCACCACAAAAGCCTGGCAAAAATAGAGAAGATGAAGGTGAAGTATTGTGTATGCATCATATTAATCCCATAAATTTCAGACCACCCAACAATGCAGAAAAAAGGCTTGGCACTCGATGGTGATTCTACCTTTCCCACTTCTATCCATTTTGAGGTCCTGCTGCTCCGTAGAGGCTCATTTATGGTCAATGAGCTTCGATGAAGCTGGGATCTCACGGAGGTGTCCCATAGCTTTGCAGATGCTATGCCCAGGCTGTATTTAGCAGCCTCTGGAGCAGACATCTCAATGAAGCATCTGCTTTTTTGGCATTTGGAAAGCTAAGTGCTCATCCTCTTGAGGACCAGATGAGAGCCAAGTAAGGTGGTGATGGTTTGAAGCCAGACCAGGATGCGCTGGTCCCATCTCTAATAAAATAAAAGACTAATGTCTTGGAATACATATGCTCGTGTGTGAAACAGGTTATTTTTCCCATTCCTGTATCACAAGGGATTCAGAGCTGGTTGTGGGAGTCAGAGTCAGGTTAAGAAAGGAGGAGACTTCTTTGGAAATGCTTCCCATCTGCAGCTTCATTAACGCATCCAGGTTAATACCTTAAGATCCAGGGCTCCAGAGCCCCTGGTCAACCTTCTGGCATCATTTTCGGTAGTGATAGGGCTTGGATTTCATCCTGTTGCAATCCCTTCTGGAGCTCACGTTACATCATCGGCAGGGCAGAGGAAGAGGAGTCAACACTTAGGTGGTCTGTGCAGAATCCAGGCCAACAAACATTGCAATGCAGCCTTGACCTCCTCGCAGCCCCAAACAAGAGCTCCTATGCTTCAGCCCACCACAAACCCATCCTGACTGGTCTTTCAGTCCCCTTGATCTGCCTTAGCCCCATTTCCTTCCACGTGCAAAGCGGTGGAAAGAGTTTGACTTGCAAATATCGTTTCGGTTCCTCGTCGAGAATTGAGCATTTTGAGCAGCGCCACGTTTCTACGGGGCTTCTCCACCATCCACCACCTCCTCCATTCCCTCCTGCATCACACTTGCACTCAGAGGTGCCACCTGCCTGGTTTTGGGGATGCAGCGGAGATGTCTAGGTTGCAGTATACGTCATGGATACATTCACTTCAATTCCTTGCCATGACCTTGGTCTCCAAATATCGATGTCAGACATCCCCATCCCCACCACCCAGTTGCCAGGATACTTCAATCTTGACATATTACCCATTTATGACCTTTTTAGGAGCAGAAATCCACACCCATCTTCACTATCGAGTAACCCGGTAGAGGATTTTTAAAATTTTTTAAATTATTTTTGTGTGCAGCTTTTTTTTTTTTTTTTTAAAAAAAAGTCCCCAAACTTTGTCAGAAAGTGCTGGTTCTGACACGACTGAAACCGTTTGCAGGAAAAGGCTTTCAAACGAGCTTCCTGTTTCAAAAAGAGAAAAAACAAAGGTTTTAGAATATCCTGAAATTGTCAAAAACATCCTGTTTTGACATTCAAAGAAAATTTGTCTTTTGGTTGGCAGCGAGTCTGTTAAAAAATAATAATTTTTAGAATGAGTGGAAAAAAAAACCCTCTACCACCCCACCCCAAACTAAAGTATGCTTCAAAGATCTGGGTGAGCCCAATTCAAAGGTCTGGGCTTTTTGATTTATGGGTGTTGAGATGGAGCCTGTTCGCTTTAGGAAGTGGCAAGGTGTTTGGTGTCTCACTCTACAGAAAAAAATTCCATCGTGGTTGGGTCACGTGCGTGGTTGACTCATCTGATACCGCTGGGATCCAGGTTTAGGGAGGAAATATCCCGTAATAACAACATCTGTTACCTGCAGGTCCTGGTTAGCAATGGGATAGTCCTTTATTCTTGGAAATAAGCACAATTCTGCTTTTTAGGAAATAGAAGAGACTTGGGAAGAGCAGGTTTTGGGAGCTTAAATATGGATCTGCTCTATCAAATGCTGCCAATGCTTTTAATCCTGGAAGATACTTGTCACCTGAAAGCATCTTTGGGACCTTCAAGACCAAGAGTGCTTTTAGATCGGCATGAATCTGCCAGATTTTCACACCCACCTTAAATCTGGGGTGCTCATGACACCCGTTTCAGAGCCTGGGTATCGGAGATGTGGTCCCAAGGCTGCTGAGCCCGAGGTGTTTGCATCCACGAGATGTGGACGAAACCTCAGGAGAGAAAGCATCAGCAAGGAGCCAAGCAAAGTTCAGGTCAGGTCAAAGCAAACAAAACTGGAGTTCTGTGCCAAATTAATTTCTCTTCCGAAGTTAGGAAATGGTTCTTTTGACTTTCAAAAGGAGTTTTTTGGTCAAGGAGTAAACCCTGTTGTGCTGGCTCCATTTTTAAGACCAAATATCCTTGAAAACTAAAAAAACAAACAAACAAACAAAAAAAAAACCCACCACAACACCCAAACATCCTTTTGGGAAATAGCAAGAGGGAGAATGCCTTGTCTGGACTTTTATTTTTTTGCCAGATTTTATCAAAATTTTAAGTTCAGTCTGAGCTGCTGAACAGTTTCCTTCCTGCACCCCCCCAGCCTCCTCAAAATCTGCTATATTTTAGCAAATTTGAGCACCCTAAAACCACAGAAAACCTTAGAGATGAGAGCTTCTTCCCTGCAGCACCGCCCCTGCTGAGTTTTAAATACCTTTATGGCACTTTGAGACTTTTGGTGCCAAAATGGGATGCTAACAGTTAATGACTTTAATGATTTATAAGCCCTGACACATCAAATTCATTAAGCAAGAGTGGACAAAATGCAAATCCAGGACCAGGGAAGGAGAACACGTTGCTAACCGGATTTCAGATGATGAATATCTGAGTTCGCATGTGATGAAAAAGCAAAGCTATGAAAGGTGTCTGCAGTCACAAAACAAAGTCTATTAAGCCTACTTGTTCTGGATAGTATTGAACAAAGCTCGGGAGAAAAATTGGATAAAATAAATGCTTTTGATTTTCTAATGTGTTTTGAGCTAAGGCCAAGGGCTCAGATGGTTTTCCTAAGAATTATGCTGGGTTGTTTGCAGGGAAATAGCTCTTTACACTAGAACGATCTCTGGAGCTGGTGAAATGCATCCCAGCTGTGGGCTGTTGAATTCAGATGTCACTTTGGGCTTAGCAAAACCTTCCTCCTTCCCAAATGCAAATGGGTTGAGTCTTTAGAGTGCTTCATATTAAGCAACAGCCCTAAAAAGAACGGGTTAGGTGCTGCATGAAGCCCTCAGTCCTCTCTGTCTTGGAGATGTTGCTATAACTTGTCGGGGCTGTGCAACCTGTGAGTAGGAGCAATAGGGGACAACCAAGAGGATGCTGTGAAGCAACCCCCAGCAGAAATGCAAAGCTACTGTCAGAAAATGGGGCAAAACCTGCTGGGTTTGGGTGCCCTGGGGACATGAACACAGGTATCTGTGCCCTTTAAGGGTGCCAGCTTTGATGCCGTGGGCTCAGCTTGCACCCCCAAGCCTCATCTTTTCCACATTCTCCTTTTGAAGCTTTGTTCTTCCCTCTCATTTCTTCTTCTGATTTTTTTTTTTTTTCCTTTCTCTCGGGCCAAACCCTTTTGCCAACATGTTTCCTGCTTGTAAGTGAGAGCAAAAAGGAGGTTTGGGGGAGAGGAGCGATCATATGGACATTTCTGGGCCTCTGATAAAGGGATGGGGGGTGCTGGCAGCTCTGTCAAACCGCGGCTGATGGTTTTGTGATGTGGGTTGTGTAACGTCCCATCTGGGAGAGAGCCGAGTCCAAACTCACCCACTCACATATTTTCCAGAGACGTGTTACTGCACATATGTTCAGAGGACAGGAGAAACCTGTTAAAGAGATAACCTCGCCGCATCCCTACGCCATCCTCCTCCGGGGTCTGCTCCGCTAGCGCGATCCTTCTGCTGCTCTCAGCCCTGCGGCCAGGAAGACGGACAAGCCTTGCCAGAAAAAGAGAAAGGAAAGATCTCGCTGGCGTCTGGCCCATGTTAACACCATGTTGAAGCCCTGAAACTGCTCAAGATCGGCCGTGTGGGGAGAGCAGTGGGGTGGCATGAAGGCTCCGTGTTGGGTGCAGCAAGAGGGTCCCTGCAGCAGGTTGCTAAGGGGGTGGCAATGCCATCCCATAGGTGTTTGTGCTCTTGCTCTTGGCATTGATGGTCAGATCCTACCCTCTTATATGGTATTTGAAGGTTTTATACCCCTATCCTTGAGAAAATGGCATATGGGAAAGAAGAAAGGCTGTCAGGGAATGAAGGGCTCACCACAATACACCAGCTCCATTTCACATGGGGAAAATGGTCTGTGGATGGGCTCAGCCCAACGCAATGAGGCTGAATAACAAACAGACTATTATTAATTATCTGTCAGAGCAACATCTCTCAGGTCTGGACTAAAACCTCCTTTCCATAAATGTTATCCAAGCAGAGCAAGAAACAACACGTGTTCCCCCAAAGCCTTGGAAAAACTCTCCATTTTCTTGAGATCTTCAGCCGAGATTGATAAATCTCGATTTCCAGCAGCCTTTTGCTCCTACATTCCTCCAGTTCGGCAACGTAACGACTACCTCAGGACATGACAACAGCCTGAAAATATTTAAGAGATGTAAACAAGAGGAGGGAAAGTATCAGAGCTTTGCTGAGAGCAAGTTCTGCTGAACGTATGGAGGATCAGAGGAGCCCCTTGGGAGCAATTGGTATGGCAGGGCTGACAGCTCAGGTTATTGTGCTGAAGAGCTGCCATGGATATTTTCCTCCTTGCACATGGATATTTTACCATGGATATTTTCGTCCTTGCACGTTAAGACCTTTGTATGCTCTTCTGCAATCCTTTGGTGACCCAGATGGTCTCTTCTGTCAGACATTTCATCAACTCTATGAGTTTAAGAGTGTTAGATTCACACCTAAAGCCTTCAGTAGACCCAAATTTTTCTTTTCAGAAAATCTGAGTGTCCAGAGAGGCAGGAAAGATGCAGTGAATGTTTCAGCACATGGATCACACAAGGTGCTTTAACCTGCTTCCATCCCAGGCTACGGGTAGTTGAGGCGGTGGCACCTGCCATGGTCCCATCCCATCACCCAGCAGTACGTGGGAATGGCTTGGAAACGGCCCTTGCATGGTCTTGTAGGGGATGCAAGTGTTTGCTGCTAGATAGTCCAGATGGAGCTGGGAAACGAGGGCTTGGCAAGCGATTTTATCACCTCTACTCATCTCAGGGGCCGGCTGCCAGACTGCTCGAAGGTCAGAGAATTAGCAATGGATGTTCGAGGAGTATCGTTTGCATCCCTCGCTCTGTTATTGTGGAAAAATGTTCTTGTTCATCCATTTCATTTTACACCAGGGTGTAGTCTGGCTAGCCTGAAGTTGGCAGTGACCTCTTGTCGAAACGCCAAGACTCTACTGCGCACATGCAGTAAAATAAATCACTCCAGCAAAGTCACATCAAGACTTATTCTCTCTCCCGCCTCGGCACCAGGAGGCTGGAGCCAAAAAGCCACCGTGATGGGATTGTCCAACTGTGAGCTGTGGGCCATGCACTGGTTTTGTGCCTCCAAGGCTACCGATTTTATAGCCTCTTTGCTACAAATCATTAGGAGCCCTCCTGTGCTTTTTCCTTGCTCTTAATTGACTTTAAATCATCCTGAGCTGATCTTTGCAAACAGAGGATCCGTGTAAGACACAGGTAACATAAAAAGTGGGAGGTTGCTTAGGCAAGAGGCTTGGATAACATGGTTAGGACTAAGCACCAAGCTACCAGCTTTAGGGATGTATTTGCATTCCAGGCCAAGCTTAAAGAAGAGAATATCGGGCACACACCAAGCCCTGGCTGCTTCCTTCTGCAATGAGCATCCATCAGGGAGCTGTTCTGAAGTACTTGATCAAAATTTGCCCATGGGAATCCAAACAAGAGCCTTTGCAGGGTTAAAAAAAAACAGGGTTCGTTGATGGGGATGAGCAGAGAGGTTTGCCAAGCAACCCTGGTGCTAGGTGATACTCTTTCACCTGTCTTCATAGCAGAGATGCTCCAGCCCTCAGATCATCTTCGTGGCCTCCTCTAAACTCACTCCAACAGCTCCATGTCCTTCTGATGTTGGGGGCCCCAGAGCTGAACTCAGTATCTTGGCAGTGATGCTCAATGCTGCCCAGAGAAGGACCAGGGCTCCACAAACCCCAACTCGGGGAGTTAAACTGTGCTGATCACCGGTGCCAGATCGTATCTATCCTCAGGAGATGTTGTAATGATTTTAATCGACGAGCAGAGGAGCAAATTCCATGTCACTGGCAACGCAGCTAGGACCCTGAAGGGCTCACAGGCACTTGGATGCCCTGGCTTAGGTAAATTCTGACATTATGTGGCTGTAATAGAACATAACACCTAGTTTTCCTGAAAGCATTCTTTTTGATCATGACACCTTCAAGGATACAATAATACAGAAGAGGAGGCGATGTGCTGGGGCACCGAGTCCCATCCTTGCTATTGCGAGCAAACCCACTACGTAATAAATTTGTCATGGTCCACGCAGGGCTTTTCTATACAGCCAGTACTTAAAGCTCATGATTTCCCATATCAGGGCCAGATACTTCCCCTTTTTTCCACAACAGCACATTTGAGCTGCTGTGGGAACAACTTTCCCTTCCTGTACCACTCATAAGCTCCCCAACCCACCCCTGCATTCATCACCACCCCGTCCACCTCTGCGCTACCACCCGAAATGCCCCCAGTTAACTCCTTTGCAAATCCATCAATTTATACTTTTTGGAGCATCATTCCAAACATCCAGCCTCAGATATTTCTGGCTTGCTGGAAGAGGAGCAAGAGCACCCGTTAATAGAACGGTTTCAATGTTTTATCAACAGCATCAGTACGCGTTAGCAGAACATTTTCACATCTTGCGCTGCAGCGAGCAGGGGCTTTCTGCAGAGGAAGGCAGCGTCCTTGGCTGTGCAGATGTTCTAGTGCTCTCTGCTATGCTAATAGTGCATGAAAGCAGCTTATTAGCATGCAGTGGGGAACTGCAAATCTGGGATTTGTTCGCTTAGCCGCCTCTTCAGTACGCAGCTCTCTGGTTTGGGAGTTTGCATTCGCATCCTTTGCACGCGCCGTGACTGCGTGCAGAAACGCGCTCGTGCGGGCTTTGATGTCCGTGATATTTAACATCGTCTGTGTTCAGATCAGCTCTGTCTTCTGAGCTCAGGATCTCGTTCAGGGATACTTCTGCCCGGTGCCTACGTTTCTTCCGACTTTGCACAACATCTGGGGAGTTTAACACATGCTCGGGAGGGCAGCACGCTATTAATTGGACACTAAGTGGTGGGCCATGTCTGAGGCTGTTGCACATTGTATTAATTACTGAGTGGCTAATAACAACCTTCTGCCCCTGGTATTTATAGAATAATAAAATCTGTCCATGACACTAGCCTCACATCTGGTGAAACTGGTGAACACATTTTCATTTACCTCCCTTTCTCGAGCGTGCTAATAGCTTTCAGATTTCCAGGGGGACAAATGGAGATCTTAGAGTCTTATGGACACATTGCTAATGGCCCCAGAGTGAAGGGTGAGCTGAGATTTACACTTCAAACAGGACCAAACCGCTCTATTCTTCCCCCTTACCCAACGTGGCATCGTGGCTCTGGGGTAAAAAGCTGGGATTTTGGTGTGCTTCACTGAACAAGGTGTTTGCAAACACCGCAGCTCTGGTTTGGAAACTTTTCCCTGAGTTGTTACACAAAATCCCCTTAAAGCAACTGCTGAGACTCTTCTCCCATGCTCAGTATGCTACTTTCCTCCTATTTTGTTTTTTTAAAAGCTTTTAACAAGTCCTAGAGAAGCAGACATCTCTGTGCTAGTGTCAGACTTGGGAAAATTGCTCCAGGGATGCTTAGGTGGTATCTTTAACCCAAATGAGTAGGGACCACTCATGGGAAGGCAGGCACAGGGATAACAATGTTATCAAGTCAAATACTATAAACTGTGTGGACCAATTTTGTCCTGAGGTTGATGCTATTATGGAGAAAACCCCAGGGAAATGAAGGTCCATGAGGCAGAGCATCGTTTGCTGCAGTTTTCTGTTATAGTTGCGTTCCTCCAGAACAGTCTTGCTGGTTGAGAGAGCCTGAGCTGCTGATCTCCAGGCCCAGGCTCCCAAATGAAAGCCATGGCATTGGAGGACAGCGGTGCAATTACAGGAAATTTGCCTGTACCTTTGCAAGGACTTAGTTGGCCAAAGGGGTGCTCTTCTCTAAAGCTTTTGGGAAAACCTACAGTGAGATTTGGTTTTGTACTTGTAGGGGCAGCGGGTAATACGTTAAGGATGGGAAGTTCATAAAGAGGCAGCAAAATTCCTGATTACCCAGGAGATGGCTAATAACGTCCTATCTCTCCAAGCTGCTCCAGCTGGGAGGATGCATTCTGCTGTCTTCTCCCCTCTCCTCCCTCAAACAACCACCATTCTCCAAGATAGAGCCCCAGTTTGTCTCCGTTACAGCTCCACATGAGCCTCACTTGCCTGGAGGAAGTTATATCATCCTCCAGGAATTGCTCAGCCAATGTGACGCGCTGAAGGTACGTGCCGCTCGTAATCGTTTTTGGCCGTGGGCCAGAGACCCCCCCCTCTCCACGCTATCAAAGACTCTCTGTCTTATCGCCAGTCGGGAGGGCATGATGTCATTCAGCCACCAAAGCAGGAGCCACGGGAAAATCCAACGTTTCTATAATCCCCTCGTCTCTGAGGCGAAATCCGGCGGTTCCTGGCAAAAGGCTTCCCATGGCCATTCATAGGGTCTTATTATGGGAGCAGTGGTTAGAAATAGCCTCTCTGTTGCTGCTTCTAAGCACAAAGGTTGCTGAGATGGGGAAGGGAAATGGCTCCCAACGAGAGCTGGCAGCCCTGAGTTTCCCTGGGACATCATGTGTGACATCAGTCTTTGGTTTTCCTTGAAACCTTGAGTGATCGCCTGGAAGAAGTGGTGAAAAGCTTTATGTTGCGAAGAAAAGTGTTCAAATAAAGTAAAAAAGCCTTCTGAAAAATGTAGCACAGTCCATCCAATGGTACCAGAAGGCTCCTCCTTTACGCCTTGGCCTGAAAAGAACTTTATTTTGGGTCAGAGGAAGCTCATGAGCTTAAAGCCCACCGAGGTACATTGTAAAAGGTGACCAACTTCTTGACCACTGGAATGGTCAATGAATGGCTTTTTGGGGAAAGTGAAACATCTTATGGCCACCTCCGAACATGTCGCACGTTTGTGGCCCATACCCCGGTGAGCAGCAGGACAAGGTTCCCATGGGGCATCAGGGAGCACTTTACATCAACATTGGTCCTTTGAGGCTTCCTGTCTGAAATCTTCTTTCATCTGATCCCCTCCCTGATGCTTCTCCCCCCACACACACACTTGTCACCACTTCTTCTCCCAGCTCTGGAGACATCTGCTTTGCCCATGTCCTCTAGAAATGCCGAGGGGAGGGTGAGCTCGTTGGGAGAAATGTCATAGTTCTCACTGTCTTTAAACAATAACTTCTGAAAACATCTGAAACAGACATAATTCTCCTTTTCAAGAGCCCTATCTGAGCAGCTCCCCAAATGCTTGGCTCTGGCTTCAAAGTTGGCGTTTAGCTATAAATAAATAGCATTTCATTTAAAAAAAAAAAAAAAAAAAAAAAAAAAAGGGAGAGAAATTAGCCAAAAAAACTTCTACAAGCAGAAGCTTAACCAATGCCAGATAACGGGGCAATATGGATTTTTATTTTTATCCACATGGGTCCATGTGCTCTTTCTCTCCCACTGTAATTTATCCTTAGAAATTAGGTTCATGATATTAAAATAACATTAGAGCCTCTACCTACCACAGAGAAAGGCAACGGTGTTTCATCAAGCACTTTGAGATCCTTAGATGAAAGGGACAATGACCTTGACCAAACTGCCTATTGCTAATAGTTTAATGCATGCAAGCCCTTTGCTGAGTAGGGAGAATGTATTTAAAAATGAACCTTAATTGGGCCTTAATTGGCAGATTTGTACCTATTAGGCTGGTGCTGGGTAAGGAGAGTCTACAGTTACTGCTAACATCTGTCCTGAAGCTGAGTTTTAGCATCCCTTCCAGATATGGTCAACCTTAGCATCTGATGGCATGGTCTCTTTTTCTCCCCGTGCCTTCCCGGTGTGGCACCTTTGCCCAGCGACGTTCCTGGAAGCTTATTCCCACCCCCAGGGCTCCCAAGGGTTGTCCAAGCTGTGTAAACCTTTCTCCATCTTCTCTTGTATCACCTTTTCTCTTGTATTGTTGAAATGATGCCCATCCAAGATCCTTAATCACTATGATGTCATGGAAGGAGTTATCTTAAGCTACCTGCCATCCCTCAATGATTATCCAAACTCCTTCATTGGGAATTGTTCTCCTCACCCATATGGGTCACAGCCCCAGGAGATGAGGCAAGCCTCCTGCACAAGTTGGTCTGGTCTTCCAGGGAGAAATTTCACTTTTTTTTTTAAGCAAAAATATCTCTTGGAGTTGGACCAGGATACACAGAAGCCAACGTTGCTGGGTCAGGGAAAAGCACGGAGGTTGCAAAGTCAAACCCTCAAAGCTACAAATGGCCACCAAACCTGACTCTGTCACTTGATTTTTCCCCTCCCCATGGCTTTTCTGGGAGCTTCGGGCTGCGTTTCCCTCCTGTTTGAGGGGTTTCTTGACTCACTGTCTGCTTTTGTGGATGTGACACCAGCAGCATTTGGGTTTTTTTGATCCACACACAAACTGACTTTGCCACTGCTTTCTCCAAGCCTGAATCTCCTCCAACTTTAACATTCCCCAAGATCTTTGGTGCAAAGAAATACTTGTTGCCAACTGTTTACGACACAGACACGTCAATCTGGGGTTTTCCCTTCTCAATCATCTTTCTGATGTCTTTGTCTCAGATGCATCTTTAACTTTTACCCATCGACGGTGAGAACTGAGACTCAAATATGAAATGGATGTTTTGCTGATGGATTTGCTGCTTGACCCTATTGATTTCAACCAGGGAGCTGCAGACCTTTTGCTGGAAATACTCACACCCTCTTGAGACAGTTGAATCTTTTCCATGATGATGTACAACCCAAGGAGGCAGGAGATAGCCGGTGTATTGCTGCACGGTGCCATGTGAGCCTCCTGTTTCCAGCTCAGCCTGTGATCTCTTCCAAACCTGGAGAAGCCCTGAGGATTTTAACCCCGTCCAGATGCCCACATGAAACACACCCACCGCTTTCTCCCATGTTGGCTCCTGAAGAAAGATGTAAGTAGTTCCTGACTGCAAACACAACTTGGGCTATTAATGGCCAAACCACGGAGATGCGAGTGATGTTCTCTAGAAGATAGACTCTTTGCAAACCTGCCCATCAGCAGTACATGCTCTTACTGCCTAAAATAGGTGCCCTCTTTACCTTTCTTCCTCTTATTCCCCGAACTTTAGTGCATTGTGGTACCAGAAAGACTAAACGTGGACTCTGCGGTGTGATGCTCAAAGTAGCATCAAACGGTGCTTGAAAGAAACGCCCCAAGGAAGAGCATCGCTAGACAGTGGGGATTTCCAGTGACTCATCTCTAGTACCAGAAATGCTTTAAGATGTTGAGGAACAGGGAGACGAAGTACACTGAGCTGGTTTTTACCTGCAGCCACCTGCTTATCAGACATGCCTTGCTAAATCTTTGGTTTTTCTCTGTAAAAAAGCGCTTTTTCTTTGAATGCATGGCAGAGGTGGCCATGAAACCCCCGGGAGCTGCATAACATGCCTGGCCAAAGTGACTCATAGAATCATAGAATCACAGAATGGTTTGGGTTGGAAGGGACCTCAAAGATCATCCAGTTCCAACCTCCCTGCCATGGGCAGGGAAACCCTCCACTACACCAGGTTGCTCAATGCCTCCTGATGTCAAAGGCTTGCTCAGAGCTTCACCCCTCTGTAAGACTCTGCCTCCTGCAGTGCCCTCAAGGAGAAACAAAAAATGGGTCAAGATGGGGAAGGAAATAGTCTGCATTGCCTCCTCTGCACAGCCAGCATTTTTCACCCTCTCTTAACCCCCCTGAGCCTCCCGTTCAGCAAAGTAGTCGTGTTTTCTTTACCAGAAAAATACGGTTCCTTCCATTTAATTTAATTAGAGCTGCTTTTGACCGTGGCCTTCAGCCTTGGAAGACGAGTGCCACATGCTGTGTGTTGCTCCTAACCCCAGCAGCTCCCCTGCCTCCTCGGGGACTCCGTGCAGGACAGACATGAGATTAGTGCCTGAGAATGCCTCCTCCAGCCTGAGCGCACGGAGATAAGAGATAAAAACACGTCTGCCTTGGGTAGGTGCCAGCTTTCCTCTGCTGCCGGAGCTAATAATCTGATTTTTTGGCTGGACAGCAGTCTGTCAGCGCCACCTCTTGGTCTCTGGCCCACTGGCCGTGGCCATCTCTGACCCACCACCATGGCCATCTCCATCCCACCACCAAAAGCATCCCTATCCCGCTGCTGTGGGCATCCTACCACCGCACGGATGCTTCCCACCTCCCTCCTCCATGTGGTTTCCCTGGAGGGTTCAGGCTCAGGGTATGATAATATACCTGAGGTCTGCAAAACATTAAAGCAAGGCTATTGTCAGATGTATGAGCTCATCAGGGAAGCAGGCCAGACACATTTCTTACTGGGAGAGAAACTACTTCTTGCCCTGACCCACTTCTAACTTGCTTTGTCTTTATTGTTATCTATCAGCACCTTCATTACTCGTTTGGAATAGTTGCTTAATTCCTTCCTTGACCACCTTCTCCTCTGTATCCTCAGCAGCTGCTGTAGGACCTGGCATGTCAGGGAGAAAGGGAAATTTTTCTCAAAGGAGTCTGTTCTCTCTTGATTCCACAACGTTAAGAAATAAGAGTGATTTCCAGGCAAATTAATTCACCTTGTCATCGGTGGAGGTTTTGGCAAAAACTGAAGATATCTCTGTTTTTTCTTGTTTCTTTGAAGGAAAATACTCGATGAAAAACGAGGCCAGGCTGCTGTAGGAAACCAGAAAGGGCTCGGCACTGAGGGTCTGCCAGGCATCATTGGTAGAGCTATTTTCCTGGAAGGACTGAGCAAAAGACCTCAAAATACACTTGGGTTTCATCTCCTACTGACATCCAATCCATGAGCTTGTGAAACTTCTCCTCACCAGATTGTTGCTCCCAGTGGATGCTCTGTTGACTCCCTGTAGACTTTGGGAGAGGAAGAAAAGTTTGGATCCCCCCAAAATGTTTGGAAAGTAAGTGAGATGCTTGCAGCTCTTGGACTTCAGCGATGTCCAGAGGTAGGGGAAGGATGCAAACCCCTTCAAGTGACAGAGTTTGATGCCTGGGCAGATATGAAGAAAGATAACAAGAAAGCAAAAGCATGGAAAAAAAAAACGGCGAACCATGCTGAAGCACAGAAACTTCTCAATTTAACCCCGAATGTAGCATTATCTCCTTGAGCAGGGTAAGAAACCTCCCCAGGTCCATGGGTCATAACTGATGGAAAAAATCACCATTTTCATCCATGAAATCGAGGAAATGCACTCAGATAACAAGAGACATCAGCAAGGACTCAGGGATACAAAAAGATCACGAAGATGGCAATGGGAATGGATTAATTGCTCCGATTTTAAGTCACCCTTGTCTTTTTGGAGATTTCCTTTCTTCTTTACGCTTTTTCCTTCCTTCGTTCCTGCCTTCTGCATTTTTTTTTTTCTAATTTTAACGGGAACTGGGCATGGCAAAGGGAGGAAAGGGGTGAGGCAGAAAGCTGGTGGGGGTGCAGAGGTTAATTTTCTAAAGAATTTGGCTAATGGGAAATTCGCCTTGGAGAAGATCGCTCGATGGTAATTTAAAGACAATTTCAAAAGCCAATTAAAGCATTTTCCAACTCTTTCACCCATGACTCTTTTAAAAGCTTTTCTGAACTGTGCTTGCTTGAGTTTGGCTTTCAAGCCAGGAAAATAGACTCAAATCAGAGAGAGAGCCCAGAAAGTGAGGCCATGCCCATGGATGCAACATGTATTTTGGCATAGTTTCTTCCAGCAAATCATCTCCCACCTGGGGCCTTGCCAAAATAACCAAATAAATAAAATGTGCAGAAAATAGTAATAAAGAACAAAGGAGAAGCCCCATCTCACTTCATAACCATCTCTACCTCTCCTTGGTGAGATCCAAAGGGTAGGATTATCCCATTTCAGCAGAACTGGAGGTGTTGGCATGTCCTGGAGGATGCACAAGGCGGGGAAGAAGAAATCAGTGGGCTTGTGACTCTTCACCTTTGCTAAGATGACACTAAATTGGCTTTCAACAGACTTGGTGACCTCACAGAGTGTGTGGAGGAATGTGGTGAAAAGGCTTTCCCTGCATGCATTTGGGATCAGCAACTGAGCCTTTGGTGGTTTTGTCTCCTGAGCTGAGGTCATGACTCCTCCAGCTTCAGTCACTTCATGTCGTGGTTCAAAAAGTTACCAAACTCTCAAAAATGGGGCTCTGATGTTTGAAATATCCAAAATGCCTGTTGGATGGGGGTTTTGAGGACTTCTGCTTTAGTTTTTGGGCTAGGAAGGCTGGAAAATGAGCCATAAAACACACCCACGTGTGTGCACACCATGAATTCATTAAGTGATAAATATATGTTTGGAGAAAGATAGATCTATCTCTCTCTCACACACATCTGTGTGTGGAACTCCTGTTTCCTGGTGTTATAACTGCACCTGAAGAGAGATGCTACTTACCAGCATCCTCAAAAATAGACCACATCTTTGCACGCCGGAGAAAATGAGAAGGAAAAGGGCTTTGAGATGCAAGGACGGATGCCAGAGCCATCTGCCTGCAGCCTGTGATGGTGCAGCGGCGAAGCAAGGCTAGATCTGAACAAGCTTAGCAACCAAAGCTGCCTCCTGAGATCCTAAACAGCTCCACCGGTGCCACAAATCCACCTATGAGGGCAGATTCTTGCCTGTCCATGCACCCTGAGCATCGCTGTGGGCTGTGCTGATGTCCTGTCTCTATGTTCTGCTGGTGGCTTACAGGCTTCAAAGGGAGGTTGTGGCTTTACATGACCATCTGTGCATTTAGTTTAATGGTTATCTGACCTCCAGGTGGGAATCAGCATGCTCTGCGATAGAAAGAGTAAGAGCTTTCCTGGGATTTTAACTATTTTTTAAAAAAGTAATACTTGCCAAAATGATTCTCTGGCAGCTAACGAACTCCTGTGCAAAGCACGTGTTTGGTGCTGAAGTATTTTTGGCAAATCGGGGTGGATTTGAAAGCCCATGCACTGCTTCGTTCTTTCCTCTTGGAAAGAGGAACAGGTCCAAACCCCAAGCAATTGAGCAACTGCCTTTAGCAGTTATGACAGTTCATGTTTTTGACAGGGTGAAGCCATCTGGGTTAAATACAAAGAACCTGCAGACAGAAATGAAGGGAAAAGAGTCCAGAGTAGAGACCTGGGCTTGTATAAAGCAATACCTGAGGTCAGCAGTGAGATCACGCAGGGCTGAAATGCTCTGAGCCAGCTCCCAGGAGATGTTAACATTAAACATTAAAAACATAAGGCGATCAACAAAGTGCGGAAGGCTGAGGAGCAGAGGGAGCATCCCATGAGGAATAAAGCACAAGTTAAAAGTGAAAAGGGAGGGTTCATTTCAGGATGTCCATAAAGCAACACGTCCGTTTTTGCATTCCCAAACCTGCAGGATTTTGCAAGCCAGGACCTGGGAATATCATTCTTTTTTTTTTGATGATTTTGTAGGCTCGAGCCCAGGAGCTGTCTCCCGACGGCACCTCGTGGTTTGGTGGGCTGAGACGCAGAGCGCTCTGCTTCCCCGTGATCTCAGCTGCGTCCTTCATAACTGGGAGAATCCTCTCGAATATAGACTAGCAAAAAATTCTAATTAATTAGAAGATAAATGAGCGAGTTGTTTTGAACCAACTGGAGACACCATCCCTTGTGCTACAAAGTCAGCACTTTCCTCCAAGCTTCTACTTTAGGCTATTTTTAATTTGCGATGGCACATATCAGTGTTTTTTGTTGTTTTCCAGCCACAAAGACAATGTGTATGGATGGGGTCAGGTTCAAAAAGTGGGTAAGAGATTGTGGAAGGGAAAAAAAAAACACAAGAAGAGAGGAGAACCTCCAGGAACTGAACTCAGCACTGACCTGGAGCACGTAGCTAACCCTTTCTTTGCTTAATTTAGATCAAGCGTAGGTGTATTCCGGGGGAATATTTGGCTCCCTAATTACACATAATGATGTAAAAGGAAGTGCAAGCATAGCGAAAACGGATCAGAAAAGAATTAATTGACTAATACAGGTGTTCAGAGAACAGACTTTAAGCTATTTCTGCTTCTTCTTGAGCTGGGGTGAAGGCAGGGTAACTCAATGGGCAGGGAGAAGATGACCCCATTGCATCGTACGCACTCCCAGTGCCAAAGCCACCGGGCTGATCTCATTCCCAGGTCATTTTCCCACGTGGATTCAGTTCAACCTCTAGTCCTCAAACCCTCCAGCTAGCACTAGTAGGAAAAAAACGTGAACTTCCTATAGAAAACCATGACTTTGTCCTCAAGAAAGGTGGAAAGTCCAAGTTTGAGATGATTCAGCAGCCCCAAGCCAGGGTACATCGGCGGGGTGCCAGGGGTGTCACGCAGGAATAAGTACTGGAGAATCACTGCTCCTAAAACGATCCTTTATTTGTTGGCTGCTCATCGCAGCCGCTGACCTCAGAGCTCTAATAATCCTGAAGGACTCTGGAGGTTTTTCAGCATGTGCGTTTCAACGCAATAAGCTTTGGCATCTAAAATGTTGTGGGTTTTTTTTTTTTTTTCCCCTTTTGGCTTCTCCTTTGGGCTCGAAAACAACAGGGTCAGATCAGTCTTCGAGTAGAAGGATGAAGACAATCCTCGCTTTAATGCGCAGAATTATATCATCAGCGGCCAGGGGTCACATCCTGCTGTCTTCTTAAAGATAACTCCAGCCCCCTCTCTATTTCCCTGGTCTCTTATAAACCTGGCTCAACCCATACCCCGTAGCAGTGAGACTACACAGCCCAACATCTTGGATTAGTTACGAGCTTTTCAGATGAGCTCCAACTCATATTTCATATCATTCCCCGCTCCCCCCCCCCCAAGCCATAAGATTGGAGTTTGTCACATTTACTGGAGACTAAAGTACAAACATGTTTTATTCATTATCTGTCCTCTTCTCCGCAACAAACACCTGCAAAACATTTCGGCTCTAGACCGCATCAACAAGGCTTCATTAGGCATGACACTTTCTCCTTGGCTTGGATGACAAAGCTACATTTTATCCCTGCCCTTCCAGGCTGTAAAATTGCCTGGAGATCATCACCTTGGAAGAAGACGGACTCCCAAGACCTCGCGACTGAGGTGGGGAAAAAGGGATCGGGGTAATTAGGCAGCCCGGATCGATGCGAGATGGGGGGCGTTGAGTTATTTTAGCCTTGTAACATCCAGAAGAAAACACTGTCCTGCTTTATCAGCAGAGGAACGGAGGAGCACGGGTTTTTGCAGCCTCATTTAGGGAGTTTGTGAGCTATTAGGAGCAGACAGCTTCTATCATTACTTTTATTTTGACCAGTAGTTGATGCTGGAGCAGCGGTTCAAAGCTCCTCGCCCGCTGCAGCCTGAGCCTTGCCTTCTCGCTGACTCCTGTCTCTCGGCCGATGAATATTTATCAGATGCAAAACAGAAAAGCTTCACCAGGAGAGGCAGAGAAGCTGTTTTCCCTGCGAAATTCAGCAGCTCGGGGCGAGCCTTGGAAATAAGGGAGAAGCAAGTCCCTCCTCTGCATCAGGCACAGTTGAGGTTTAAGTGCTTCTCATCGAGCTTAAATAATTAAGAAAAGTATTTGGGATGACCAAGTCCCACAAAGTCTTGGTCAGAGTGTGCTCCTTGGACCACGAGCATCACATCTCTGCCTTTTGGCTATTTTTTTGGCTGCTGTTTAGCTTGCCTAGACCCCACATCTGTCCCTATCAGCCTTCCCAAATACTCTCCCAAGTCATGTCCTTTACACAGACCGCGTTGGAGATGAGATGAGATGCCTATTGCTGTGTAATTAAAAGATGCTGCCAAGAAAGGAAGGTATAGTGATGAGCCAATGCCCTACTGCTATCTGAGAGGGGCCAGGGAGATGCAAAATCTGATTTCCAAAGCTCTTTATATTTAAAGTTGCAACAGTTACCCAAAGCCATCAAACAAGACAGCAGGTAAAGACATCCCTGTGTCACGGTGGTTGGTGCCAAAGCAGTGGCTTATATTTATTCAGTGCTAAATACTGATGTGAGCTCTGAAATATTGAAATGTCACCTTTTGTTTTTTGGGTAAAAGCATGAAATAATCCCAAGAACTGCTACATTTCATAGCCAAAGGCCTTTAGCTGTGCAATGGGATGTAGAAGGGATGCAAGGGCCAGGCTGTACCGATGCCTTCGGTATCTGCGACGTTCCCATCTCAAGGGCTTCCACAGCTTTTTTGGTGAACGATCATTTCTTTTTCCATTTTCAGCCCTCTGCCTGCTGATTTTTTCAAATGGTTCCCCATCCTTGCAGTGGTGAAGACACAGATTAAAGGGGAGAAAACTCTTGAATAATCTCTTTGAAAAACACTGCAAGATTTGTTGCATCAATTATTCAGCACCTGGGCGCAACCAGCTCTGGATGGAAGATGCTGCTGATGCAAAATACCCTTTTCTGTGTCGTTTCAGAGCAGAAAAATCTCGTTCCAGGGGAAAAAAAACAACGCTTTGGCATTGTCCAAAAGCACCTTTATCTTAAGGCTGCCAGGAAAAATCGTTGGTCAGACCCTGGCTGAGGAATGAGGGGCAGAGATTTATCCATGTACCAAGCCCAATGGATTGGGCAGCCAAAAGCTACCAAAATTCCCCTCCACTTTGGGCACCATCATCCTGATTTCCAAATACGATGGGCAGAAAAGGACCATGGAAGGAGCTGGACCTTGAGATAGGGTAGCACAACGTGCATTTTGCTGGAAATAGGGGAATTTTCAAACCTGCGAGGAGGGGAAACAGCCTTTCATCCTTTCGCCTGCCTTCCTCCTCACTACCCTGCCCGTGAGCAACCAGCTGTCTCCTTGTGCAGCTCCACGTGGTGTTTTGCCAGGTTAAATATCAGCCAGACCTCTGATTAGACGTGTCCCTGGGGGCATCGCTGAATTTTGCTTTTTAACCCCTCGTTACTCCCTGCCCTTCCCTCCGCATCCCCCGGCGAGGCCTCCCTACCCTTTCCTGTTATTGTCCTGCCTGCCTCTGATAAGATTAAATACGTGCCCTTCAAAAAAAAAAGGCCTTTTTGTTATTTTTTTTTTTTTCCCTCCCCGTACCTTATTGTTCTTCAAAGAGATGGGGAAGACAAGATCCTGCTCCTAACTCCCACTAAGAAAAGCCCGTGATCTATGAGGCTGAATAAATAACCCCGAATCCCCGCGGCGCGTGAGAGCAGCGTTCACCTCGGTAATTGAAACGTGTTAACGGAGAGACCTTGGGTTTTGCTTTTCTGATTCAACATCAGGGTTCTGAGGGACCTTTCTTTCTTTCTATTTTTCTCGTTCTTTTTTTTCCTGTCTATTTTTTTCCCATTTTTCTTTCTATTTTTTCTATAATTTTTTCTATCTATTGCTTATTTTTCTTTTTATTCTTTCTTTTTTCTATTTTTTTCTATTTTTCCATTCTATTTTTTCTTTCTTTTTCTCCCTCTTCTTTTCTATTTTTTCCCCTTCTCCTTTTTTTTTTTCCCTTGAGCCTTTTTTTTCCCCCCTATGAAAAACGTACTGACACTCCACGAGCTGCCTGCGAACTATTTGCCCTGCAAAAGCCCTTTGATTCTGACGATGCTGAAGGTTTATGATGACTCGAGGGGAGTGGGTTATTTATGCATTCTACTTTTTGCTCCAAGCTGTATCTGGAAAACACATACCTACAGCAAAAATATGGAGATGCTTTGCATTTTCACTAAAACATCCCTGACAGTCCTGGCTGGCAAAAAGACTAGAAAAGAAAACCTTGAATGAGCCCCAGGTGACCCAAAGGGATGAGAATTCACTTTAGTTTAATATAAGGTTGATGGTAAAATATGATTTTGCTTGGCAGGGCTTTGGGATCACTGTAGGGAAAGGGACCACTTGGGTGGAGGTACAAGTTTATTTATAGGGCTGTTTCCTACCGGCTTCGGTTGAGATGATGACATGGCTGTGCCAAGTAAAGTAAGCACATTTACATAGATATCTCTATTTTTAAAAAACAAGGTTTTCACCCTAAAAAGAGGAGGCAGGTGCATGTTGGGGTCTCGTAAATGTGATCTTCCCCATTCTGCGGTGGGAAAGCCCAAAGCACGGTGAGCTGCTCGCCTTGGGCCAGCGCTGGATCTCGTGATTCCCGCTGCAATCCTGGGAGCTGGGTCTCTCCCCCAAGAGATGATAGAAAACAACCCCCAGATTTAACACTGGCACATCACAGGACTCCCTAAATCCATTTTATGGACTTTTTTCCTTTTTTGTGATACCCATCCGCATGAGCAGGGAGTGGTGCTGGAAACTTTTCAGCCGTTCCTGTTCCCGAAGCTTGGAGTTGGGGTGTGGAGCGGAAAAATATCCTGATGCCAAGGGTTTGGCGTGCCAAGAGCCAGATCTGTCCCCGGTGTCAACTGGCATCATCACCATCAGAACGGGCGGCCTCGAGGAAAGGGTTGAGGGTGTCATCCTGCTGATCACCCCCCAAATCGCTCCCACAAAATGCCTGGTCTCCCCATGGATGGCAATGGGAGTAGTTTCCTCCTCAGCTTGGACCAGTTAATTAGGGTGGAAAAATAATCCTCCATTATGTTATCATTGAGCTGATGAGCTAAAAAACTCCTTTTCTTTCCTGTTTTTTGTCTTGCCATCGACTCCAGCCGCTGGAAGGACAACGAAGCCGCTTTGGCCTCATCTTGCCTCTGCGTTTGGGCAGTATCCAAAATCTCTCAGCTGAGGCTTGACGGTGCTTCCAGCCCTCGGTGGGTCCCACCGGTCTCCTCAGGGGTCTTTGAGCATCTCCACCTCTTTTCCCCTCAGACAGCAGGTAATAATTTATCCTGAAAAGTGCCGTGCAGAATAAATCCGGACGCGTCTCTCTCCGAAGAGGCAGCCCATGCTGTAAACCAGTTTGGAAATTACAATTACTGCCCCATAGGAAAGCCCAGCATTTGTTACAGTCCTGCATTGAGGAAGGGGGAAAAAGACCTAAACCAACAAAGCTGCGTTTTGTGAATCAAAATGCCATTTTTTTTTTTCTTTAAAATCACCAAACCCTTTCAAATGGCATTAATATTTATAGCTGCTCTTGCTGGCGTCCCATAAGCAGAAGAAGTGCCGTATGGAAAACATCTCCCAGGAGGTATTGCATCTGCTACCCTCCAAATCTTCCTTTCCCAAGGCTGGAAAAGTTTTTGCCTTCTCCAATACATGCCCAACTCACCGTGAATTTTACAACAAGGGAAATTTCCTTTCTCATAAGACAAAGGGTGCAACCTCCTCCTCTTGCCGCCACGTTAAAATATCCCCTTCCCCAGTTAACCCGTCTCTCTCTCCCAGCCTGTAGGTAAAAAACCCAACATCTAATAGTCCCCTGAGCATGTCCACGGCTTGACAGCCTTCAATAGGTTAATTTTTCAAAGCGGTAAGCTGATATTTCTGCATAAAACGCACATCTGCAGGGTAAACGCTATTAAGTGTCGGTGAATTATGGTCCCAGAGTACAGATCACTTGAGCCTTAATGCTACAAGCACCTTAATGTTTTTTTGAATGAAGTTGCTGCTAATTGCTTCCATATGATTTCTTTTTATTTATTTATTTACTTTTTTTTTTTTTAATCCTTAAGTTCTTTTTGTCCTATCATGTACGATGCAACAAATAAGGAGCTGGGAAATGACACTTGATTTAAGCTGGGATTAATGCCCACTGATGGGTGGGTTTCTGCTCTGGGTGCTTGGCATGGAGTTGTCCTCACAATGTCGCTCACAGCCCTAAGCCAAAAGAGTGAAATATGGAAATATGGAAAAATGAAGAGCTTTTCCCCACAAATCAAGGGACTGAAGTCCCACCTTGATGCCCTGCACTGTTCCTTAGGCAGAAGCCTATCTTTAACTTTTTTTGGTGTCTTCTAGCTCAGTTTTTCTCAATGCAGGACTCAAAGGGGGCTTTTATCCCTCAAGTTAACTTCATGCTCTCCATCTACATTTGCAACCTCATCTGGGTTGTTTCTTCCTCCAAGCATATCGCATGTAGTCAAGGCAGGAGGAAAACCTCCCCTGCGAGGAAATGAGAATTAAAAAAAGGACTTTTGGGAAGCAAAGCTTGCAGGTCTGATGTAGGAAAAAGGGAGATGCTGATCTCTGGAGGATTTGCAGCAGTTTCTGGTCCATAGAGATGCCTCCAAACGTGCAGCAACGGCCGAATGGGTGACGGCGGGAGCAGGGTACTGAGCATTTCCCCTCTCATCTGGATCCAACCACTTGCTGCATCGGATCTGAGAAAAAACCCTGGGAAATCATACCTGGCCATCTCACCCTGCACCTTGGAGGCCCTAAAACCATTTGAACATCAACCCAAGTCCCACCAAAGAGATACTTTTGCATCCAAGGTTTCATCTGTGCAAAGATGTTGGTCTCAGGAGAGCCTTGATTCCAACATTCTGCCTTTTCAAACGGCGTAAAATGAGCCAAACTTCCCCAAAAAAAACCTTCCTGAACGGCTCCTGAAAGGAGTGGTGCAGACCTTTACAGCTTTCCCCTAAAAACACAGAAGTTAAGTTCTGCACTGGGGTTTGCTTTTGGGAAATTCATGCGCTGCCCACTTAGAGAGGGTTGTAACACGAGGATATCGCCTTGCAGAAATTAAAAAAGAAGGACTTTTTAGGAAAACCACGGCTTATTAAGATTTCTGGAGCTGGAAAGGTCTGAGTTCCAACCCCCTGTGTGGCTCTGGTGGAAAGCAGGAGGGCAACGTGCTGCAAAGCTGAGCTTTGAAATAAAGCAGAAGGTGCTGGGTGCTTGGACTCCTGATTTACAGCCTCTCTTTTTTACAGCCAGGTCTCGGAGGCTTACAGTAGAGCCCAAAGCAGCAAAATTAATTAGTATTACGAGAAGCCCACAGGCTGCTGGAGGCTGTTGCTATGCATCACCCCTTAATTAAAGCCTAAATCCCTTATTCTGGTCACGCCTAGGTGCACCTCCGCTGTCTGTGATATGATTAACCTCTATACCAATGTAAAAGAGAACCAAATATACCCCAAGGGATGTGGATAAGAAGATTTTTAGCTCTTGCTGGAGTTCAGTTCAGGTCAGGCTGGTGGTAGGGACTGTGCTGGGTCTAATATTTACTCCCCTCTCCAAGCAGAGCCAGAAGAAGTAAAAGGATTTGACTCCTGGGCATGGAGAAGACACACAGAGATGGTGGGACAACTGAGCACCTGTGATGTTGCAAGGACTGGAAAGAGACCTGGGTTTAGCTGCAAAATGGGGGAGGTTGATCCCAAAAGAGACAAAATCTGGATGGAAAGCTTTAACAGCCTCGAAGCACCTTCTCCTGGGTGGGAGGGTAGTGGTGGATCCCATGGAAATGCTGACTTTGGGGTTTTTTGGGACCCAAAGAGTGACTCTGCATGAATGTGTGTGTATAAATATAAACATAAACATAAACATAAACATAAACATAAACATAAACATAAACATAAATATAAATATAAATATAAATATAAATATAAATATGTGTATATAAATATATGTATATAAATATATATAAATATATGTATATAAATATATATATCTAAGTATGTGCCTGAGCATATATATGCATGTGACTATATTTGTGTATATTTCAGTCTTAATAGTGATGCAAAATACTTGAATTTAAAAGGATGGAAAACATCCATGAAGAGTTAAGTCCTTTCTATACAGGAAACTTATTTGAATGAAGAGAAGGAGCTAATTGAAAGCAGAATTGTTCTCCCTGATGAACTCCCCGCACGGATGTTCCCCACCTGAACTGGGAGTGCTGGATTCATGGACTGGGACCTGGATGGAGGCTGGCAAGAGCTGCCTTTGGCTTAGGCCAGGTTTATTTGCTGGAATAAACACGGCCACGTAGAAGGCTGCATTGCATGAATTAATTTGACTTCAGTAATTAGCCAGAAGGAAGTTTATCCCAATCAGTAAACCTTAGCAGAGAGGGAATTCATTAAACATCTCTGCTTTGCCAAGCACAGGGCTGATTTTGCAAGTCAAAGAAGTGGGGTTTTTTTTCTAAAATCGTATTTTCTTTGGTGGTTTTGCCAGGAAAAACATCCTCCATGTCATTTCCAAGCTCCAGCAGCCCAACGCAACTGAGACGGGCGCTCGGCTTCCCCAGATTTCGCTTCTTGGCTTTCAATTCAAGAGATTTATTGACTCACACGTGATATTACAACTTTCAAGGCGAGGAATGGGGAACTTGAGGCTGGTGCTGAGCATTTTTCACAGCTGGGGTTTCATAAAGAAAGGCAGAACTCTCTGCTTTCGAAGCGGAGAACAGAAAGTGCTACATTAGGGACCATTTCTTTGGCTTTCTCCTTGTCCTTCACATGGTTTTCAGATCCCTTTTTGTGCATGGCGCAGGTGAAAGTCTCTCCAGCCATCAGGGCCAGCTGGCTGAAAGACCTGAGCTTTCATTTCCCAGTGCAAACCAGCAGCATCCTCCTCCTGGTGATGGTTGCTCACCTGCTCACCAGCCTCATCCCAAACCATGTACCAAGAGTTGACTTCATTCCCAACTAGATGTCAGAAGCTGACTTCATCCCAAAACATGTACCAGGAGCTGGCTTCATCCCAAAACATGTACTAGGAGCTGGATCTGGATCTGTCCCCTCCTTTCTTCTTTCCGTAGCATCCTGGCTATTTCCAGCCAGCTCTGCCTGAATTCCCATTGTGGATGAACAAAACAAACCTCTCCATCATCATCCTCGCAGACTGAGCATGGGCAGCTGAGGGGCTGCAGACAGAGGTGGAAATTTGGAGGATCGGCAGGCTTAGCATGGGGACTCCCTCAAATCCTGTCCTCTGGGAGGCTGGTGGGCTGACCTCGGTGGAGAGGTTGTTTTCCACCACCCCTCCACCACTTTTGAGAAGCACTGTGGGGGGAATAAATATCTTGCTTGACAGGAGGTCGAGGCAGGTCACCCTCGGGGACCTTTAGGGATGTGTTTGCCTGGGCAGCTTCAACTGGAGCCAAGCCAAAGGCAACAGCAGGACCCCATCCCATTTCCCCAAATGCAGGTGATTTTAGAGCACAAAAGTGGTTCCTATGAGCTTGAGATCACACTGGTGGACTTCTACATCTGAGGTCTGAAAAAAAAAGCCACCATGGTGCTGGTCCCTCGTGCTTGATGACTGATGAAGAAGAAGGTTTCTCTCCTTTGGGTTATGAACTTCTTCTTTGGAGTCATCACTCTGCTCTTGCAGCCTGGTGTTAGAGGGAATCCCTTTGCAAACATCTCAAAATCCCAGTTTCTTTCCATTCTTGGGGAGAAAAGTGGCTGAGCCTTCCCACTTTGTCGTATTTTCATACAGGGAAGGAAAAGAGATTACATCAAGTGTCAGTCCTGAAGGGAGCTGCAGACAGGTTGTGGCTGGAAGCACCAGGGCTGGGTTTCTCGCAGCGTAAACCAACCCAAAACCTCTGCAGGGAGGCCAGCAGCAAAAAAAGACAACTTCTTATATTTTCTTAACCCTTTTCCCCTCTGCTTTTTTCTTGGGGAAAAAGAAAAAAAGATGCATTAATGCCCAGGGTGAGCCCCAAGCCCTCCAGCCCTGAAGCAGTGAGAGCTCAGCCTTCTCTAAGTGGCCCCAAATGGGATTTTTTTTTTTTTTAATAATGATTTTATTTTGCAGGAAATCTGCCCTGAGGATTCAGTGTGCCTCTGCAGGAGTTTATCACGTTACTCGTCATTACCAACCCTTGTTTTCCAGGTGGGGAAACTGAGGCACCAAGCTCAAGCTATTCCCAGGTCAACACAAAGGTCTGGCTGCACCGCCAGTCTGATGGGGTTTCTCGTGTTCTAGTGATGAAGATGTGCATTAATTCAGGGATTTAGGAATTTAGGGTTTTGGGGATTATGGGTTGCTAGCCTGGGTGGCAAGTGCTCCTCTTTATCCATCCCAGTTGCCCCAGGAAAGTCCATTATAGGTCTCAATATCAACATCCCATTGGCTACTCTACCCTATGGCTCTGGAAATACTCTCACGGAGGGAAATAACTCCCACCTGCTCACGAGTAGGCTGGAAAGTTTCAAATCTGGAATAAAAATGGAAAATTATCCCCTGGAGAATATCGATGCCAACCCATCTCGCCGTGCGGCAAAAAAGACGGGACAAAAACCCACAGTTTTATTTGATGGGCTTGAAATGTGTCCGTTTGGACAAGAATTCACATTAAAAATGTGGGTATAAGGTTTAATTCCTCCTGACAACACGCTCCTGCACTCCAGGGTTTTCCAAGGGGGATGAGGGGAGGGCTCAGATATGCCTTTAAAGTCTGGGAACTCAGAAAATTCAGCTTTGTGGCAGAGAAATAATTAAAAAAAAAAAGGAGCTAAAATCCATTAAAAAAAAAAAGAAATAAATCAAAAACTTGGCCGAATCACTACCCAGGATTAAAAAAACCCACAAAAAAAACCCAACAAAATTTTCGTTTCTAGAGCCACAGAAGGATGGGGGGGGAAAAAAAAAAAAAAAGCTTAAGAGGAGAACAAGATGTTGACCATGGGGGCTTAGTCCTGGTATCTCCTAGGAGAGGGGTTTGGGATGGAGGTTCTTCATCTGAAGGGCTGCACTGCCATCTCCAGGTCTGCCTGCACAGCCCGAGAGAGACAGTTCCAAGCTCAGCCATCGTCCCCCGGTAATTCTGCAGTGGCTTTGCAAAGAAAAGCATTAAAAATATTTTTATTGGACTTTTATCTTTAACTCAAGGCCCTCTTTGCTTTTCTTTTTTTTTCTTTAAAAAAAAAATCTAACCTGGGTTTTTTACTTCAGCCCGTGCAACGCGTGGATGCTCACAGCGACGGGATGCAGTGATGCGCTGGCAGACTGCTCCCATCCCTTCCTGGGTCCTCCAAATCTTGGGGAAAATCAGCCATTTCCACAAGAAATTGTGATTTTTTTAGGATTTTCCTTTTTTTTTCTGGGTGCGGAAATGACTGGCATGACTGCGTGCTGCTTCTCCTCTGGTGCCACCACCCTCAAGTAGAGGTGTCCCCTAAACTGTCACAAATACCTGCTCTGCTCCAGACAGGTACTTCTGCTGCAAGAGGGTCTGGATGAAGCCTGAAAGCATCCATCCATCCGTCCATCCATCCATCCATCCGTCCATCCATCCATCCATCCATCCATCCATCCGTCCATGCCCGGTGCAGGGCTGCAGCATCCCAGCGTACCCATGAGATGGCACTGGAACTGCAGCGTTGGTGCCAGCCCCGGGCAAGTGCTTCAGATTGGATTTAGTGGGCAAAGCTGTCTCTTTTTTGGGCAAAAACCCCTCCGTATTAAGTGTTAGGTCCTCAAAATTTCTTACGCTTGCATATCTGACCTGAA
This sequence comes from Tauraco erythrolophus, assembly GCF_009769465.1. Lineage (NCBI taxonomy): Eukaryota > Metazoa > Chordata > Aves > Musophagiformes > Musophagidae > Tauraco > Tauraco erythrolophus. The sequence continues at coordinate 6,859,519 of NC_141490.1, forward strand.
AATAGGTCTCTCGCTTCGTAATCTCATCCTGTTTCAGAGCCTTTCTCTTCCCAGCAGGTGTCTACGCATTTATTTCTGCCCGTTACACTCACAAACCTCCTGCAGGGCTTTCCCTGCTGCCCAGGCATGTTGAGATGTGCCCACGGATGTCCCAAAATGATGTGCATCCCTGCCAGCACCTCCGAAATCTCCTGAGCCTTTTTGGCTGGGCTGGAGCGATTTCTGCTGCTGGAGCAGGATCTGAAATGGTGTCATCATTCAATGACTTTGTGGTGTGAACCCTGCTGTCCCTCAGGGTGGTTTTGGGTGGTTTGCTTGCACAGTTCGGGTCCTGCTTGAAGGCAGCTCCTTCCAGACAAAGTGATTGGACCATCTTATCTGATGTTAGGTGAGTGCAGGTGCTTCCAGGTCCTGCCCCTGTTTTGAGTAGGAGTGATGGGCAGGTCAGGATGGACACCTTGAAGAGTGGCTGTTTGCAAATTTTCACCAAAGAAATCATTTAACTCTCTCCTGTCCTTCCAAACCATAGGCTGGTGCTGAAGGCCATGGCGAGGTGACACAGGTGTCCGAGTGTCACGACATGTTGCCTTTAGCCATGCTCCACAGTTGCATTTGTGCTTCTCACATCTATGGGGTTATTATTTCTCCCCTCAAAACACACCACGGGGACTTGGCTTTCTAACAGAGACTTGGTACCCAGCAGGCAGCAGAATTGAGCTAACACACCCTGTGATCCACTGCAACACACGTTTTCATGTTGCATCAGCTCCTCATCTCTAAAACGAAGATCATTGCTCATGGGGGATGGTGGACTCCAGCCATTGAGGTTGAGAAGAGACATTCCCTGGAGTTTAGGAGCACTAAGTGCACGGACCACCAAGAAAAGCCTCCCCACTCCATGACAGGGGGGTTGGAACAAGATGGTCTTGAAGGTCCTTCCCAGCCCAAACCATTCTGTGATTCTGTAATTCTACGATATCACCTTTGGAGACAAATGATATGAGATGTTGCTTGCCCAGAGCTTTGCTCACCGTTCAACAGCTCCGAGGTCTATCACGTGCTGCCATACATCCACGGGAAAACTCATGGAATTCTGTCCAGGCAACTTCTCTATCCCCTTTCTGTATGTCAATGCAAAGCAGGTGAAATAAAGACATTTGATGCAAGCAATACACATCGATTATTTTATTTTTTTTTCCCCTTCAAATCCTCCTTTCATCCCTGTGTTTGACTCCTGGAATTTTTCTGGGAGGCCAGTTCAGACTGGGGCGACAAGGGCACGTCTGGGGTACAAACATTGAAGTTTCATCACTTAATACTATGTGTGTATATATATATACACATCTAGACATCCTGCAAAGGGAAAATCAGCAAGCTACATCTTGCAGATAATTATTTGGTTTATTATTATTGTTTAGCAAGCTCAGGGAAAACAATTAAAACTTCTCCTAAAAAAAAAAACAAAAAAAGAAAAGAAAAAATTGCGAGAAATCAGAGCCCACATTTAATCTGCAGTCTTCAAAAGTTTCTTGGAAAGCTTAATTAAATGGTAATTCATCTGTGCATTGGCTCTGTCTTGTAAAGCCTGATAATGCCGGAGTCTTAATTAAAAAAAACGAATGCAGCTTTTAGTTTTTATTCTGCTAGTTCAAGGGGAAAAATCACCAGCCAGCGCTGTCAATAGAGCTGAAAGATGCCTCAGCATCGCATTGATTTTATTCCATTTGAATTCCCAGTGTCAGGTCAGGTAATCATATTAAAAGTTATTCCAAATTCATTTATTTATTTGCTCTTACAAGCAAGATGAAGGAGCACCGGAGGATTTTTAGGGCCTGGAAATATTTCACCCCAAAGCTGTGACCCCAGGGTTGAGCATCGCCCATGGTGAAGGACATTTTTCATCTGCACCTCTCAGATCATTTTTGTGCCTCTGTTTGGAATATCCTTTAAAAACAACCCTGGGATGGGACTCGGCTCCTTTTCCTTCAAATGAGGTGGTTTTCTAGCAGAAAATTGGAGGGTTAGCTTCATCTGACCCATTTTAGATGTTCCTGTTGGGTTGAAAGGGACTTTTTCCACCACCTTCCCACCAGCACCATTTACCACCACTTCTGTCATCCCCAAATTTTACCAGTGCCGACAAAACCCTGACAGCCCTGGACACCACTCCAGGACTTCCCACCCCATTCCTCTCCAAAACCTCCAGCTTAGCCCTTTTTCTAACCCATTCTCAGGGCATTTTGCCTTTTTTTTTCAGCAGCTTGCCAGGCAGCCAGGAGTAAAATTCCCACCCAAAGTCAAAGAAGCTTCTTTCAGGGCATCTCCTAGGAGGTCACCTGGAGAAAAGAGTCCTCGTGGCAATAGTTCTGCTGCCAAAAAATCCTGCAAAAGGGCTGATCTTGCTAAAGATCTTACTTCTGCTCCAGCCCCTGAGGAAGTTATGGAGATTCTTAAGTGGATTTACCAGCTTTGGTGGGTTTAGGTAACATCATGCTAACAACATCAGGGCTTTGGTGGCTTTAATCTCTTAAAAGGAAGAAAAATGTTGGTGGGAAGATAGTGAACCATCTCCCGGAGATATTTCCCATCTGTGGATATCTGTTGGGATGCTACGTTGCTGCTGAGAAATGGCTTTTTTTTTGGGAAAAGCCTCATCTGGATGTTTTTCTTCCACCCTTGTGTTGTAACTCTGAGAGGGAACATGGAAAAGTTTCTCTGACTTTGCTGCTGGATTCGCTCTCCTTGCAGCTCCAGACAGTGATATAAGGACCTCTTTAATGCTAATTAATGCAATGACACAATGAATTAATACTGTATTAGGCAAAACTGTTAATTATACCCCAATAAAACAAAAGAAAAAAGGGAATCAAAGCGGGGAGAAGTGACAGCCGGTACTTGGCTTCCCTCTCAACATCCTTCCCAAACATCCTGTTCTGGCTCAACCGAGGGGAAAACCAACCTCAGGAGCATTTTCCTGGCAGCTCTGAGGGGTGCAGGTTTAATTTGGAAGGAGAAGGAAATCTTCCATGCCCTCTGAAGGAGCTCCAGGTGCTTGGTCAAGGGTGAACGGCTTCATCCTCGTTTTATAGATAGGGAATATGGGGGCAGCGGGGCTTTCCCAGGGAGATTTGTCTTCTCCCAAGGAGGAGACGGGATTCAGGCTCGGATCAGCAAACTCATCATCAGGAAACACAACTGCAAAGCCATAAAAAAATAGTTTAGAGGCTTGAAATTCTCATTGCTTTGAAATTCCCTTTGCGTTGAAATTCCCATTGCAAAAGGGAACCCACCAAAGAGGGACAAAAAGCAGAGTCTAATTCCCTCTCCGTGCCTCAGTTTCCCCATACGATGCAATGCCATCACATCCCCATGCTGCCTCTTTAGCTTCCCAAAACATTGATTAAAGAAGCATTAAAGAAGCTTCTGTGTCTGGCATCCTCCCGACATGAGCGTGGTCAGTGATTCATTCTTCCAGAATGGAAGGAGAAAGGTTTAGAAAAGAGAAGAACCTTTTTTCTTAAACTCTGCTCATTCCTTTATTTCCACTCTTGATATTAATTCAGGAATAATATGAAAAAGGAGAAGTTAAAGGTGAATTTCACCCCACACCCCTCCTCCTTCTTCCCTCTGAGGGTGGTGAGGCACTGGCACAGGTTGCCCAGAGAAGCTGTGGCTGCCCCATCCCTGGCAGTGTTCAAGGTCAGGTTGGATGAGGCTTTGGGCAACCTGGTGTAGTGGAGGGTGTCCCTGCCCATGGCAGGGGGGTTGGAACTAGATGATCTTTGAGGTCCCTTCCAACCCAAACAGTTCTATGATTAAATTTTGGGCTGTGCCTCTCCCTTGTACGTCTTTCTTGCATTGCCTGATGCCAGGAGGTGGCAAAGGAAGCACTATGCCTTTGACATCGCTGTATTGGGGTGTTTTTTAAGCAAAACTGCATTATAATCCTGCCTAGATCTACCTAGAAGGCACAGAGCTGCCCTGAGGCTCATTCTGCCACCTGGCAGCCCAAATTAATGTGTCCAGAGGGATTTTTTAGGGTTCCACTTATGGCCGAGGAGCAGATTGCTGCCGTCTCCCATCCACATCCCGGACCTTAAAGGGAGATGGGGGAGAACCACCAGCCAAAACCAAATAAATAAGTAGAGATGGGCCAGTTTAATACTGCCAGTGGAGATGCCATGGTCTGCTGGGGCAGCTGGGTTCATCCAGCAGTGGCTTAACCCCCCCATGCCTTGTCAAAATCTGCTAATAGGAGGGATGCAAGGGGCTTGTAGCAGGTCAGCTCAGTGCATATGCTTCTCCAGGCTGTGTTTTCCCTCCTCTCCTCTTCTTTCCAGCATCTATTGCTAGAGATTATAGCCCTTTAATAGTGTCCTTCCCCCTTCTATTTACTGCAGGAGCTGGGATGAACCTCGCTGTCTCTTTACCCCTTTCAATGCCATTAAGTACATCCCTCACCAGCTTTTCTCACATAAAGGAACATGGGTTTTTTTTTTGGAGAAACCATCTCGATGGCTTATTTCTCTTAACTCGTTTGTGCTCCTCCTCTGTCCGCCTCTTGCCCCGCGAGGTCGGCTGGAAAATGAAATCCTGCTCTGCTTTCAGGGAGGAAATTTGGGGGGGTTTGGGTGTTGCTTCAAGCCTAAGCTGGCAGCTGCTGAGGTCAAGAGGATTTGGATGTAGAGCAGAAATGGGCTACAGTATCTCAGTTGGGATAAGCAGCTTTTGTGCATCTTAAAGGAGGAAAAATGAAATGGGCACAAGCTGCTGGACTAGGTATTATATAGGGGTTAGCAGGGAGATGAAGGCAAAGGGAAAAATAATACGCCTAATGCTGGCTGGGTGTGGATAAGGGCATAAATAAAACCCCTTTTGCTAAAAACATGCCACATAATTGTACATAATACATCAGCAAGGAGCTGGACAGGAGAATCCAACAATCACGCTGCCTGTTTTGTACCCCTTCTTGTTCCTACATCTCTTCAACACCCCCCAAAAAAAATGAACAGGCTTGAAAGGGTTAAAGAGCACGCTTGCCAAATTGGAATTAAACTGTGCTAATATCGGCTAAGTGACTAATAGCAGGAGAGAAAAACTTATGTGGCGTGTATTTATAAATAATAAAGTATAATTTGTTAATAATCTGGAATTGAACAAAGAGCCTATGAAGCTTAATTAATTATTACTTGTAAAGAGCTGTTGAGATTGTTGGATAAAAACTGCTACAGAAGTGAAAGGTATTGCAAGAAAAACGTGTCAGAGTCCTACACGACCTGTCCCACGCGACGGCGACCCCAAGACGTGGAAGGACAGACCTGTGTGATGCTTCTAAGTCCATGGACAAAAGTTTTTTTGCTGTGGAGCTAAAATGATGTTTCTCTGCAGCATCATCTAGTCGTGCGTGGGGCCAGCAGATGCCGTGTCACCCCGTCCCCATGGCAGGGTGGCTGGTGGGGAGGACCTGGACCCTCTCGGTGGGATGATGTGAGGTCCAGGGCCTGATCCTGCAGGCAAAGGGATGGGTGTTTGTGTTCATGCTTCAGCATTAAAGCTGGTAAGAAATTGCAACAGCTCTGAAATTAATCATTTTTTCAGTGAAATGAGGCAAAATTGAAAAATGAGCTGTTCCCAGCACCCCGCCCTCCTGCCCCCATTTTTAATTGCTCTTAAAAGGAAAAAGAGGGAGAGAAAACCTGTCTGAAGACTCAAAACCTGGGGAGGTTTTGAGGTGGGGAACAAGTAATTCCCACTTTTTTCTCTGTGAAACAACACACCCAGCGCTGGTCTCCCTGTCTGGGGCTGAATCCTGGTGAAAACCAGCTCTGACAGCACAAAAATCTTGCCCTGCTCCAATTAGCTCGTTCTTACGGCTCCAATTTGCTTTCTGCCTGGAAGAAAAAACAACCCTGGCTGATTAAAAGCACATTAAATCCAGTTCATCAAGCTTTGAGTGAGTTCATCTCATTAAATGCCCCTTGCAAAGAAGCTCATGCATGATACCCGGCCAACCCTACCTGACCAAAAGCCCATGAGATCTCGTCTTTCATCACCCACCTACGGGTTTTGGATGAGCCCTGGTCCCTGAGTTATCCTGGGATGGAGAGGGCATGAACATCTCATCCCTCTGCACCTATAGCTTCGATAATTGCTGCTTGCAATGAGGCTGGCCTGCTTTGAAAATTCTTTTTGAGTTTTATTTAAGCCCATGGACTTGAAGCACAGTCTAGTTATCATAGAATCGCCTGGTTGGAAGAGATCTTCTTCAAGATCATCTCTGACCTTCAAGATCATCGAGTCCAACCATTCACCCTGCACTGTCAGGGTCCCTAAACCATGTTGCTGGGTTGCTGCTGTTGCTGGCTGGCAGACAACTTATTGGACCCTGCTTGAAAGAGTTGTGGGCTGTGGGGAAACCGAGTAGGAGAGTCAAAACTTTAGTTATCCCAAAGTGAACCTATGGATCATCTCTAGTAGGTGGGGGGGGAAACAGAAATCAGGGGACACACCAGATTGGGGGCTAGAGGTGGTTTCTGCTGCAAATACCTTCTGTGGTGAGGTTGGACGTGAGCTGGCTGCTCTTCCCCCTAAAATCAGTCTGTCTTTCCACTATCACCCCTAGCATTGCCAAATAGCTTCCAAATAGAGGGAACGGAGCTCGCTGTCTCATCTACCTCACTCTAATCCCCACCAGCATCTTCCAGGAGGTGACTTCTCCCCTCCCAAGTACCATTACCCAGCTCCAGGATGGAAGGTAGCACCTGGCCCATGCCTAGTGATCCTGCCCATTTAGTCTGCGCTTGCTCATCACCCTCCCTCCTGCCTTGTTACGCATCCTCCGTTTCTATTTTTATTAAAAATTTAATGTGTCACCCATTTGCCCTCTCGCCAGCACCAATGGCAGCAGCAGCCACCGTGAAGTATCCTCCCAAGATATAAAAGGAGGCATCACTGGCTGATGTGCAAGCAACAATTATTATCTGGGTTATGTCTTTTAAAGCATGTATAGCTTAAAAGGGAAAGCTTGGTGGAGCTGGGAAGGAGGAAAGAGATCTCTGCTTACTGGGAGAAGATTTGATCAGTGGCAGGGAAGGTTTCTCTAAGCCCCTTGCTGCTCCGAGCAAGGAGGGAGAGAGGGGATGCTCTGAAACCTCCTGAAATTTAAGGTACTTTACCTACATAAGCTCCTAGTTCATGGTCATTGACCAAAACATTGTGGTTTTATACCAGAAATTCCCAGTTGGAGCTGCTTCAGCCAAAGAAGAGTTGGTTGTCGATCATCGTCTCTGATCCACGCTATTTTTCTGCTTTTGGTGTCCGTTGGAGAAAGAGCCATTGATGGGCTCTGTCTTCTTGCAAACCTTGATTTCTGGAGGAAAATAAGGCTGTGCTCTACAATAATCATAGTTTTAAAAAAGCAAGTAAATCTGTCTGAGTTAATGAAGGCCACACCATCAGCCTGCCGGCATAAATCACGTTATTTTGTAGAAGACGTTGACAAATGACGCCCAAAAGTGTCGAAGGGAGGAAAACAAACACCCCCCACCCACCCCCCCGACATTTCTGGGAGGAATGTGGCATTTGGCAAATGCATCAAATTTCCATCTCGTACCGTTACGGTTTTCCCAGATAATGAGCCAGATTAAAAAATAAAAACAAGTGACTGTTGAAAAAAAGGGGTTTGCAACTGATTTAATGCCAGCATCAATTTAAATGTGAAATATCCAGGTTGGGATTTGTCTCCTTTTAAAAAATGCTGCTTAAACTCATGGATCTTCCTTGTATTTCCTCATCTCCCAAAAGCACATCAATGGCTCCACAACTTCTTCAGCTCGAACCGTCCTGAAACGAGACCTTTCTGTAGCAGTGAGAATCACTGTGGTCTTTGGCTTTTTTTTTTTTTTTTTTTCCCCTCTTTTAAATGCTTTTTAAAGTGCCACTGTGTTCTTTTGGAGTCGTATTAACCATGCAATAAATTTGCATAATGTGGATCCATAATGTTTAATCAAAGCCTCTCTGGAAAGCTGTTATTGTCCATGAGCTCTCATAAATTCTCACTATCACCTCCATGTTAAATACTAAAGCTGCCCGGGGTATATTGTGCACTAATCACCTGCAACATTGAGTTTGAAAGAAATTATCTTTTTTCTTTCCCTTCCCTTTCTGCATGAGCAATCTAAACCTCCAAAAACCCTGTGCAGAAGCACTTTTAGGAAGAAACGCTGCTGGAGGGGTGCGAGTCACCCCTAGATTTTTAAGTCTTTTTGGGTGTATGTGCATTAACCTTGAGTTCCCTCCAAATTTCTTTGCCAGCGCCCAGAAGTTGGGTTACCCATCCCCACCATGACGAGCGAGTCGAGGACGAGCACTCCTGTGTCTGCACGCTAGAAAGAGATGGAGAGCTGAGTGTCAAAGTCGTTTGCACTTGGAAAATTATAAGACTCAATTAACTCCTGGGTTCCTTTTTTTTCAAGTTTTTAATTTCCTTTAAATGACTTAGGCAACAAGGCATGACGGGGTGGGGGGGTGGGGAGTCTGAAGAGCTGCAATCATATCTTTGAGGTGAGCTGCAAGAGCTGAACTGAACACTTCTCCACAAGAGTTGCCCATAAAAACCGCTCCCAGCAGCAGGATCAGGCCCTTTAGAGCAATACCCGATGAGCAGAGGGAGGAATTGCCCCATGGACATCATCTGCGTGGTGTCCTCCTGCCCTTGTCCTAGGCAGTTGGACTAGATGATCATTGCAGGTCCCTTCCAACTGAAATTTATTCTATTCTATTCTATTCTATTCTATTCTATTCTATTCTATTCTATTCCATTCCATTCCATTCCTTTCCATTCTACTCTACTCTACTCTACTCTACTCTACTCTACTCTACTCTACTCTACTCTATTGTCAGCAGCATGTTTAGCTACAAGTGCTGGTATCAGCCATCAAGTTAACCTGAGGGTGTCCACCAGCTCCACACTGGTGTCCTCTTTGAGACCCATCTGCTTCAGTGAGCATCATCAAGCTGGAATAAAATTAAAAAAGTCCCTTGGCTGCCAACACAGGGAGAAAGGACTTGAGGTGGTGGAGAGGAAAGAGGATTACATTGGAAAGTGGGTTTTTTGGATGCCTCCAAAACTAAAACGGGAGTGAAATGGAAATAAAAGACAAAACTGGTGCTGGGGCACAGTGTTTTTTTGCCTGCCTTTCAATAATTTGAAAAGTTAGGCCTGGAAGACAAGAATAAAAGAGGATGAGAAAACCCAACCCATATGATTTCCTAATTTCGGTGGGTTACCCGATGATGAGATGATCTGGCCCAGTCCTTGTGAGTGTGTTCACCATACAAAGAGGGCTACAAATAATAGCAACTTACGGGAGGTGACATCTCCAAGCCTCTTAGGAGGCTAATTCTGTAACATTAATTCAACGTAATGCGTTCATGAATAGAGATCGGGCTAATGCAGGTTTTGAAAGTTAGGCGGCTTATTCTTGCCCATCTTAATTTAAGTGAGTGCCTGGTCTTGAAAGGCATCGTGGTTCCAGCTTATTTCAGCACTTTCCTTGGGAGAAAAAAATCCCTTTTCCTTTGGTGCTTGCTCCCCTCTTGCTGCTGAAGTTAACTCCCCAGCTTAAACCAGCCCAACTTTTTATTCTGTAACTTCCAGTGCCAAACTTGCACAAGTAGCAAACCCAGGGTAACGTCTGTGGATCTAAGAGGCTCAAAAACTTGTAAGAAATGGGAAAGGAGCAGAGTATGCTCTTCTTGCAGCCAAAAAAATAAAGGTGGGGGAGAAAATAGCCCACCTTACCCACAGCTGTAACACAAGCAAGAAGGATTTGAGCTTGGAGAGGGTCATGCAGCAAATAGCAAAACCAGGTGCCCCTGGGGTTGCTGCAGCTCCAGACACCAAAAGTAGCTAATTTGGGGTCATGATTTGACAAGACCAGCTCTCCTCTCCTTAAAATGACCTTTTGAGGGGACGTGGTGTGATCATCCCATCCTTCTCCTTTGGTACCAACAACCAGGCTTGGAAGAAGCCATGAGTGGTTGGTGCACGTCATGAGTTCATCAGGCAGCAGCTCTCCTCTGGGCGAGTCGCAGACCTTGCTGCCAAAATCCTTCAGTCCATAGGAGCACGTTTCCATTCCCCATTTCCAGCAAGCGGGTGGATGGGCCCCCCTGCTTGAGAATCCCCAGGAAAGCATTTCAGCTGAGGAGCCACTACCAGGCAAGGCGGGGTCAAAAGACCTCAAAAATGGGACTAAATAAAAAATCAAGCTAATTTTGCTGCCCTCCTCTTTCCCTTTGGTACTTAGGAGCCTCTAAAAAAAAAAAAAATCAAAATAAATTCTCTAGGCTGAGGATAATAATCCTCAAAATATACATGTACTTATTTTGCTTTCATTTTTTAGAGGTTGGAAACACTTCTTTTTTCACTGCCCACCCATCAGAGACACATCTGGACCATGAGTTCCTCAGGCAGCTGGTAGCAACACAAACCTGGGAGATTAAATAAATAAACAAAAAGAAAAACAACTGACCAGCAATAGAAACATTTATTTCTTGTGAGAAAACAAGAACACCTTCTTTCACCCCAGCCTACAGGTTTTGTTTGGCTTGGCTGCTTCCCTTTTTAATTATTTGTGCTTAATTATAGGCAGGGTCTCAAACCCGACCTTTGGAAACCAGAAGTGCAACACTCCTGGATGCTCACCCATTTTTTCCCCCTCCTTATAAACTGTTCACCACCTGCCAGCCGGGTCAGTGGGTAAGTCCAGCCAACATGAGGTCGGGCTGAGCATCCACTCGCCTGCAAGATGCTGCTCTGCCCCCCTGAGGAATCGTTCTTCAAAGCTGCTTTCCTCCACCAAAGGGAAGAGCTACCACTTCTCATCTTCCCGTTCTCTCCCTTTTGGCTTCAAAACTGGGTTTTTTCCCCTGCAATTTCCTTTAAACTGTTGGATTTAATCCCCCATTAACATACATTTTTGCCCCAAAACCATCTAGCATCTTGGGTTGGGTCAACCCAACCTCCCAGAGCCTGCACGGAGACAGGGATGGGACAACCACCTAAAGCAGATTTACATGCCATTCGTGGCATCCTCTGCAGCTGGAGGTATTTCAAGGTTCCATACATGCAAGCACAAGCATATTTTAGCACATAGTTTCTAGGCGACTGATGACGCCGCCTTAATTACAAAAGCAGGGAAATAATTCCGACTTCGGAGACAGGAGCTGGAGAAGATGAACAAGCAGCGATAAGGCCCTACCTCAAACACAGATAACTTAAAAGATTAGCCAGGCAGACAGGCCCTGGTGCTCACCGCTGAATTGAAGTCAAATAGATGGCTTAATGCTGGCATCGAATTAAAAAAAAATGTTATTTAAGGATTTAAATCTTGAAAGACCTCATTTCCCAGCTGGCCTCCTAATGGAATTCATGTTGGTTTGGGGACCAGATCCTGCGGGCAGCAAAACGCATCCATCACAAGAGCATTAATATAAAGCTGCTGTAATGCATCAAGACCCTTTGTATAATGTGCCTGAGATGGAATAATCAAGAGAAGGGCCAATTTCTTTTAATATACAGAAGCTTTTTAGAAGATGGAAAGCAATGGTCTCTCCTACCACTCTCTTGACCCTTGAGGTCTTTCTTCTTCTCCCTCTCCAGCAAACATCGCTGCTCCAGATCCTCATTAACAACCTCAGGACCTGTGTCCATCTCTCTGGAAGCCACTGCATTTCCTTTTTTTATCTCTAAAAAATCATTTGGGCAGGTTTTTGGTGACTCTTAAGGCTTGGACTGTGTTTTCCCACAACGAGAGCTGTCGATCTCCCAGGGAAGAGTCCAAAATCCTTTTGGGTTTTTGGACACTGAGAAACTGCTGGAAATCTGCATCTTGCTCTCAAGAAAGAAAAATGTCTTTTTTTTTTTTTTTTCCCCCCGAAATTGGCATTCAAAAATATAGTTCCTGGAAGCAGGGTTTACAAACCCATCCGGAATTGACCATCTGACCATCCCCTGTGCCTCTGGCCTGCGCCTGATTACGAGGCAACGATTCGATTTAATAATGTCTAATTTTTATGGCAATGTCAATAAGGGAAACTGCCAGTCAGCTGAGTGGTTCAGAGTGTGTTCCTGCATTAGTCTCTTCCGAGTGAGAGCATCCCTAATGCTCGGCGATGGAGAAGCAAGTGGGTGCTAACAACATCAGCTTTGACATCGTGTTAGAGCAGAGCCCACGGCTAGCTCAGGGCATCCAAAATGTTGCTGGGGTGTAACGTCTTTAAGCAAATCTGACTCAGAAATACCTTGTCTTGAAGGTAAGTCTCAACTGGTATTTCTGAGTGGGGTCTAAAACTGGCAGATCTTTCCAAACTCATCAGTTTTGCAGTGAAGACCTGAGCTTCACGTTCTGCTCTCTCCTCGATCCACCTCGGCATCCCTCTTCTTCTAAATCTGAGCTGAGGGAGCTTGGCCAAGATTAGGGGTGAGGTTTATTGGTTCAGTTTTGGGAGGCATCACCTTTCTCTCGTTGACCAAATCCCCTTGCTCAGCTGCCTTGCACCAAGAGAGGAATGGAACTCCACAAGCTTGGACTTAAGTAAGGTTTCCTCCATACCTTATCCATCATCCCAGAGTGATTTAAGGGATTTAAAGGTACCTGAGTTATGACTGATCAATGGACTTGGATGAAGAGACCCTCTTCATCTCAAGCGTAAGCAATCGGATATTCCCAGAGGCGAGAGGCTTTCTGAGCTTGATAGATCTAGTTGGATCTGGTGGAGCAAATCCCAGGAGCCTAAAGGTTTAAATGCCTTAAAAGTTTAAATATTAAAAAGCACAGATTTATTACACAGAGTGACCTTTAAAACTTGTCTCATTAAACTACATCTTCTGGCCCTTCTGGGCCTTGGTGCCTCTGAAGACGAGACTGGGAAGTTCAAAGCAATGAGCAAAAATGGTTAAAAATGTCACAATTTTATAGACTTTTCTGTAAAATTGAAACTTGAAAAAGGAAAAAAAAACTGTCTTACTATCCCTCTGGGCTTCTCCATCCCCTGGAATAATATTTTCTGTCTCTGTTATTGTTTTTCATTTGAGGAACATCCCCAACAAGGAAGACCTGCTTCTGCCCCTGCTTCACCAGCGTGCAACACAACTTGCTCCATGTTGTGCAAAAAACATGGATAATTTTGTACTGCTCATGTCCCTGGAGAAGTCCACCTCCAGAGAGATTTAGGGGCACAGGGGAATAAAGCATCCCTCTAAGGTCTGTCTAAATCCCTGCCTGCCATTGCGTTAATCACAAAAAAACCCAACCCAAAAACACACTAAAATGCTCAAATTTCTTCTACATCTGGCTACGGAGAGTCATGTGTAGACGATGGAGGCTGAATTATGAATCTCCCGGGCATTCTGTGTGCATCCCTAATGCAACATGAAGGGTGTGATCGAATTAGGGGCAAGCCGAGAGATGGGGTCGCATCACCCACGCGGAGGAACGGAGAGGACAGCATTGATCCTGCCCCTTCCCAGCGCATCCAGCCCCAAATTCAGCTGAATTATGCATGCTGTCTGCTCGGATTAGCCCTACATCGAGGACCCTCAGCGAGGGGATTTGTAAGAGGAGAGAGCGGCTACGGTGATGGAGGATGGCAGGAGGGAGCTGTGAGAAGAGCCTTGGGAGACAAAAACCTCCCAAATCGTTTTAAGAGAGAGTTTTGCAGCACGTTTCACTTTCCCTGATGAGATCCCAAACCCTTTGACTTTTAAAAGAGCTCTTAAAATGAGGAGTGTTTATCCAAGGTCCCAGCCCAACCATGCTCCAAGTACGTGAGGGACAGTTAAGAAATACAACGGTCGATGCTGGCTCTCCTCCGTGCTGACATGAGCTGCCTTGACTTATTTCAACTCATTTTCTTATTATTTATACGACTTTTTTCTCCAGGACCAAAGGCTCTATCCTGGCCGTTGAGATGGGACCCAGCGCTCAGGATGGTGATGTGCCAAGTTGGCTGGAGCACCAATTTTTGTGCCAATTTTGGCACAAATTTATAGCGATGGGGCCATTTGGGCACTTTGCGAGTGAAAGACAGCTTTGACTTTCTCATTCCGCTCTGATAACATCAAAAAAAAGGGGAATTTTAGCAATCTTCGGATGTTCCATTAACTGCAGGATTGAGTTATGCTGTTTGATATTAATACACATTTTTAACACCCCGTGTCATGTAGCTGCCAGTTTCTAAATTGAAGCTTTTGGGAGTTTCATGAAACTCCAATTTCACTCTTTCTCATCCTGATTTGGAGCAAAACCACAGTTTGAGAGGCTGGGAATTTCAGCATTATAGATGGTCTTGTTTGTGACTAATTTTAAATAATAGTTTGCAATGCAGATTGAGTAAGGATTGGAAGGGGGAGGTTGTTTACTTGCTCTCCAGCTCAGTCTCAGGTATGTCTGTCACTCGGAATAATTAATCTATAATTAAAAAAAGAGTTTGCACCAAGTTTGCTGGGTGCGTCTTCATTTTTATTTTCTGAGCTGTATCAAAAAAAAAAATTAAAATATCAAGAGTGTAATAAAATAACATGATAACTTCCCAAACACAATCTGCCCCTCTTGCCCATAAAATCAATCTCATTATAGACACACGTGTTAAATGAATGTCACAATCATCGTGGAGGCACCTGAGCCTCAATATTTTGAAGCAGATACAGGAAAGTGGGACCTTTTCTGCAGGCAGGGCTAGGGACCAGTCTCAGCCTGCTTTTGTGACATGTAATTGTGTGCCTCTCAAGTCCTAGAAAAATGGGATTTAAGCCCTGACCTTGTATCCTGAGTATGTTGAAATGAATTTGTGTTGGTGATTCTGAGCAAAAACCTGATGGCTGGAAAGTTTCGGTCCTTTTTGCAGTGAGACTTGTGGCTGGATGACTGAGAAGAGCAGAATTTGATGAGTTTGGAAGAAAAGCTGGAGAAAGGGGGATAAAAACCAAGCCCCAAACCTCTGGCTTTCAGTGAAACTGAAGCAGACATTTTGTTCAATCTGAGGGATTTTTTTTGTATTTCCTTGAGGCACAGGACGTGCTGTTCAGGGGGAACTGGAGGGAGACATGTAACCTGTTGCTGATTTTCAGGAGATATTCGTTCAACCACCCACACGAAATATTTTCAACAGGTTTATCCGGAGGGAGCAGCGAGAGCCTCACGACACCCGTAGGAAATTATTTAGGATTTCAGCCAGCTCCCTGGTGAAGCGTGAAGATGAGAGCAGCTCGGCTAAATGCCAGACCAACACTTTTTTTAGGGGATTTTTGTTATTTTATTTTTTGGTCACTCCGCACCGATTGATCTGAACCTACACAAAAGACTCTGACCAAAAATATTTGGGAGGTTGGAGCAAAGCTGGGTAGGAAAGTCGTCTGGCCCCTCACCAGCTGGTACATCTGGTCTTTCTTTTTTTTTTTTTAAGCCATTTAACCTTCGTGCTGGTCACGATGAGGATGTTTCCTGCAGAACATCTCATCCTGGCACAGGCAGAGCCTGTTGGGTTTCACACTCTTAAATTCATTCAGTGTTTTTCTGGGGCTCTGATAGAAAGAAATCCCCTCCTTGTTTGTGGAAAGAGTTACAGGAGGGATGCCCAGACCTGGATTTTATTTGAACTCCCTTTCAGACTTTACTAAGCAAATGAATTGCAGGGAGAGAAGAGGGAAGTTAATTGGGGAGCACGTCTGCCTGCAAGGACACAGGCGCCGGCTGGCATGTACCTGCTCTGAAGAAGACCTTGACACCTGAGAAACAGAGTGATTTATGAACCTTTTGAAGCTATCACTGCACATAATAAACCCCATACGACCCCAGCTTGAACTTTATTTTGCTGCGTTTTAGCAACTCGCTGGCGTTCAGAGCAACATAAAGTGTCTAATTTTCTGGGTAAGAACTCATGGGAGCCAGTCCTTCAAGTTTCCTCCTGTTCTAGGTAGAGATATGTCAAGTCAGGACTTATTTTTCCAGGTTGAATTGCTCCTAAAAAGTCAGTCCGTGGAGGTGGTGTGGCAAGGGTTAAGATTTGCTGGAGCCTAAATGGCATTCACCACCCTTAGCACACCTTACACCCAACCTGCTGGGGGATTTCTCAGGGGCTGAGAGCAAACAGCCAGTGATGCTGTGGTCCTGATGGAGAGATGCAACAGGTCCTGCATAAGCAGATCCTGCATAAACCCAAAAACTTGCCTGCGGGTTCAGCATTCCCATCATCTCCCATTACATACCCATCTCATCTCCCAGCTAAAATCTCAGCAGGCCTCTCTGCGGTACCCTTGGACACAGGTAACACTTTTTTCCCCCCTTTTTTTCCCCAAGACAGCATGTGATGGAGACCATGCTTACATTTGTAGCTATGGAAACCATTGATTGCTGCTAATGAAGCCTCCTAATCCTCCTGGACCGTTTGGCTGCGTGCAAGGGGTACGTGTAGGACACGGTGGGATGTTTTCCAGCAGGATCTCACCGCTCCCGTGCGGGAGGTGAATTTTGCAGTGAGGGCTCTTGTGCAGCCTCCAGCTCTGGATGCCCAGGGCTCTCCAGCATCCTCCTATTTACCAAGACGTTCGCCAAGATGACAGAAAACAGGTTGATTTCCACCAAAGTCTTCATGCATTTGGTAGAAGCTTGCTTTCTGCAAGGATTGGGGCAAATTCGGACTGTTTTGGGCACTCTATGCCTGACAAATTGATGCACTTCAACAAATACTCACTTAGGGATCAATTAATCCTCAGGATCAGCCCACTTTGACTTGTTGGTGATGGTGGGCATCTCCATCTCAGCTCCCCCAGCTGATATTTCTACCTCTCTGGTCTTACATAAATGCTCCTTCCAAACCTTAGCTCCTTCCTCCCATCTCCCCCCAGCCTAACCTCCACCAGCCACTCCAGTCTGCAGCTGCTTGTTTGGTTTTTAATCATTCTTCGTTATATTTAAGGCAATTTTGCCAAAAAAAAAAAAAGAAAAAAAGTTTATGGCAATTTACTGTGCTTTGTAATTAGAGCTGGTGATTAGAAAATCTTTTGCTTCGTGATGGAGTCTTCCTTTAAAGAGGGGGGGAAAAAAAAAAGAAAAAATCAGAAAAGAGGAATAGAAAAAGGCCGCCAAAAGAGCTCAAAGACTAGAATTAAACAGATTATATCTCATTGCTTCCAAATGGAAGGCAAAGTTACAGCTTATTAGAGCAGTTGCATCTGCAGCTGGGCAGGAAGGGAAGCAAATTCCCCCCACGGTAGCAGGCTTGGGATTGCCATTGGGGTTTTTTGGGGGGAATGATATTTTTCCAAGTCTTCTGCTCTTGGTAGGAAATAGATGACTTTTTTAATAGGTTTATGTTTCTTTTGTTCTGCGGGCCGACTGTGCAGATAAATGCCACCATCTCAGCCCATTTAAAGGCCAAAGCTAATTAAATAATGTATCCTACACCCCTCCCCGGTGTTATTTCTGGATGATATTCCTCTACAGCTGTTGGGGAGGGGGATCCTGATAAAAGAAAGGAAAAAAGGTTGAATTTGAGAATCTTAAAATGAGTCGTTTAGCTGCCCTAGGGTGCGTTGTGATCCCAGTTGCAAAATCGGAGAAATTTGGGTAAAAATGTTCAGGTAAAGTGTCTGTTCAGGCACCCAGTGCGTGTCGGCGTGGATTCTGGGGCTGCTTGGCACCCTGCCCTCCCCGCTGTCCCTCCCCTGTAATCAGGGAAGACTCTCAGGAGATTTATCTTGAGGAAAAAAGGAGTTTGGTTGAGGGAAGGAGCAGAAGAGTTCTCTCCTTGGAGGGGAACCCATGCAGCAGAGGCCCAGCACAATCATTACACACATGGACTATGCATCGTGGCTTCCCCAGCTGGGAAATCACGCAGAGGCTTCCTTATCTCCAGGTTTTAGGGAGTCTTTGGCATGAAATTTTCTTTTGGGGATGAAATCTGAGCTCTTTTCTTTGCCTTTCTGGGTCCCAAAAGCATCGGGAGGGGAGCTGGGCAGGCACATGTGGAGCTCTCTCCTCCCCAAACCAAGGCTTGATATCTCGGCGTCCTCTGGGTCTTGCTGGTCCTTGGAGAGCGGATGATGCTGAAGTCTTGGCGTGATGCACAGCTCTTACCCAGCCGGCTGCTGACCTTAACAGAGCAAGTCAGAGCTGGAGACAAACACAGGCAGACAACGAAACTCGCTTAATTGGAGCTCAGAATTGCTATTGGCGCCATCCTCTCTTTTTTTTTTTTTCCCCTCCTTCCCAAGGAATTTTTTCATTAGCGAATAACAAAAATTATTTAGGCGCTTGTGACATCTCCAGAGCGGTTGTGGATTTGCAGCGTGCATTAGCTGGAAAGTTTATCCCAACCCTTAATAGGCTCGAAGAGGGATGGCTGCATTTTGACTAAACCAGGGGAGCTGATTGCTACCTAAATAACTAATTCGTCTTCATAGCAGACACCCGTCAACGGCGAGTAGAAGAGGAGTTACACCCAAGGTCGTGCCAATTAGCTGTAGAGGAGAGCTGTGGAGTAGGGTACGTGGAGATGCAAAGAGCTCAGGATGCACGTAGATGCTTGGAGCTGGAGTACCTGGCTTGGGAGGGATTTTGGCTTTTCCACGTAGGTGGATGCGGCTGAGCTCCTGTTAGGGATGCTCCAGGTCAGCCCGTGATTCTGTTGCAACCTCTTTCAGCTATTTTTAGTGTTGGAGAAAGAGAGGGCGAAAGGTTTTTTGAGAAGCGGAGGAGAGGGTTACTTGGGGCTGCCTTGGAAACACTTGAACGAGATGAGATGCAAAAGCTCCACTTTTAAAGGTGTGACAGATGGGAGAGGAAATGAAACTGCGTGAGGATCTAAATGGGTCATGGCAAAAAAGCTTTTCAATAGTTTTTAGTGTCATAAGGGATCCATCGAGCCTCCTGCCCGCCTGTATAACTCAGCCCATTGAACTCCACCGGAGCGAGGGTGAGACTTTGGCTGCTTCCGAATCTCTTCTATAAAGAGGGAAAACAACCCAAGTCGGGATTCAAAGGTCCTAAAACCCCAGCACTGCCTTTGCAGTCGCATTTTCTCCTTCCCTGGGGATGTTGCAACGAGGCAGGTGAGGAAAACCGCATGTCCAGATCACAGCTTCAGGCAGGAGGTCACAACAAGTCCCAGATCTGTCCCACCATCCCCTTGCACCCCAAACCCATCCCACTGTCCCTGCACACTCTCTCCAGAAGAGAATTTTCCCAGCAATAAGTGTGAGCCGTCACCGTAACAGCCTCCCGCGGCTCGTGCCGCTTTGTGATTGAAGCTTCCATTAACTTGCATTTCCCTTTTATTTTTTTTTTCCTATTTTTTTCTCTTTTTTTTCGCTCGAAGCTTTGCTTGCCTTAATTTGATTTTTGTTGTTGTTGTGTTTTTTGTTTTTTTTTTCCTTAAGCACTGTCGCCACCGCTCTCATTTAATAAGTAGTTAATCAATTCTGCGGAGTTGCCGCAGCCCCACTGCTCCCAGCCACGCGAAAATGGGATGCTCTGATTAATTTTTCCCCCCTTCAGTTTGTTCCCATAACTCCCCCCTGGTAACTTGGGGGTACACGAATTCTGATGTTCTGCCCTGTGGCTGCCGATCAGCTCTGGAAATGAGACATTTCCCGGGTGAGGCTGGGGGTGATTTGGGGTGGAAACACGCTCGGTGGAGCGCGGAAGGTTGGCTGCAACTTGTCTTGCCTGCAAGAGTTATCTAACAACAACAACAACAAAACTCAAAGAAAATAAAATCCTATTCCTCCTTTTTAAGGGGATTTTTGGGCTTAGCTCTTGGGCTGTCCAAAATGGGGATAAGTGATCTTCAATTTTTGCCCACTCTTTGTTCTGTGTGTGTTTTCCCTTTGCTTTCTTGCTGGGGTCACTCTACTGCTCACAGGACTCTGCTCCTCACTTTCTGCTCTTGCAAAGCCCCTTTGTGCAGGCGGGAATATTATTCTGGAATGGCAACGGCCAGAGACAATGGTTAAAGGATGATATATGCTCGAAAAGAAGGCAAAACTGGGCTTGCTGTTAGAGCCTGTATGCAAAACTTGCAGCTGTGATCCAATAGATCCCATTGGGCAGTGCCTTTGCAGCAAGAACAAGCTTCACATCTGGAAAAGAAACTAAACCTGTCCTGCCTTCTTATAGGAAAAGGTGAAATTGGTCAATTGAGCGAGTTACGATCTATTATCCAGGATAACTTGGAAAGCATTGCAATTTTTTTTGAGGGAGGAATTATCTTCTGGATAGCACTGGAGTAGTTAATTTTCTACAACCCCCCTGAAAGCCCATCTTCTAAAGATAATAAAACTTGATCGGTTCACCTGGGTTTCCATTTTAATTCGCTCTGAAAGAGCACTTCAGCCTCCCTCCCTCTTTGTGAAGACACCTACTCACCACGCTCGTAGCATGCCAGATAATAGACCCAAGAGTTATAACTCGGTGATAAAAAGAATGCATAGATAATGGAATAATTACCAAGTGCTTCCTTCATGAATGCGAATCGGGTGTTCCCTGTGTACTGGTTTTCCCCCACGTACACTCAGGCTTTTGACCAAGCTGAGACGTTGCATGGAAAGGGAACGAAGCAATTAACGGGCTTTGATAAGGCTGAATCTCCAGCTGGACCACGTGGAGGTAGCCACGTGGCATGTAAGAGCTCTCTTTCATCAACGTGACTTTGCTGGGGAGACAGAAGCTGATTTTTTTTGACACAAAGCCAGGGAGAACCCATCCATGCGAGTCTACTTAGTTTACCAGAGTGCTAAGAGCAAAACCCAACAACCCAAGATCAAAGCAACCCTCAGTTGGGCTCCACCATCCAGCCCTGTCTTCTCAACTGAACATCACCCTTTCTGCCAGCTTTCCTCCCTTCTCTGCTCCAAAAAATAGCTCAGGGTCATGAGGAAGGATTCAAAACCTTCACAGTTGTCTTGAAGCTTGGCTGAGGCTGCAGATGTATCTCTTGCTTCCATCTTAAAGCATCGATCTTCTTCCCTCTGCATCAGTTACAGAAAAAAATGCGGAGTTGTTTTCAGAGCCTAGGGACACGCAATGGTATTCCTAAAGATCTGTGATCTGGTGTTTTCTTTTCTGGGTGATTTCTAGCTATTTGGGACCCCCTGGGAATGCATCTCTGTGTTTTAAAGGGTAATGCTTTTAATATAAAGAGTGATATTTAGGGGTTATGAGTATACCGTACAGAAGAGTGTTGTTACAGTCATTTTTAATAAAGTCTTTATTCTAATAGCAACAGCACTTATAAAACTTAAATGAATCCGCAGAGCTGGTGGGAAAAGGGACAGGTTATTTGCCAATTATTTTTCTTCAAAAATACTTCAAAGATTAAAAAAAAAAAAGAAAGAAGAATCAACCCACTCCATTCATTTATTTATGAATTAATAAAAGCAAGAGAGAAATAAGCAGTTAACATGCATAGATTTCGAAATCCGGGAGGATTTGGGGGATAATGTAGTCTGACCTTCTGCCTCCCAGCAGCAGGTTTCAGGCAGGAACATCTCCAACCATCACTGCCGAGCTCGGAGGCTGCAGCCCAGCCACTCTCCAAAGGGCTTGTCTACACACATGGGCCTGAAAACCCACATGTGGGCACTTTTCAGTCCAAAAAACCCTCCTTTTTGGCTTTTCCTCCCCTATATTTCTTTTGTTTGTTTTGTTTTACCTAAACTAGAACTCAGGAGAATGACAAATTTGTTGTGTTCGTTTTTTTTTTTCCTGCAAAAATTCTTCTGCAATTTTGTTCCGGAAAAGCTCATGTGCTTTAAATTCTTGAATATTTATTAAACCTCCTTGTTCAGACAATAAAAAAAAATCCCTGCATACTGATGTGCAAAGCAGCAGATGAAGGTTTCCCAATGTGCCTGGAACGTCTCCTGCAGCATCCCTTTCTCGGTGGGAGTCTCAGAGGAAATTGGTTCTATCCGTATTGCGAGCAGGACACGAGGGGTTTTGACCTGTATTAAGTTCTCCTTCCCATGTTTGTTCCTTACAGCCAGACTTTGCAGTTCAAAGGTAATTCATAAACCTCTTTTCAAATTATTTTACAGTGCTGGGAGTCGCCCTGAAACACGAGAAAACACTGCAAATAGGCAGCATGTTTGCACTTAGTTTATCTCGTAAAATAAATCAGATCTAGACTTTGCTGAGCTCCATCCATCTGTGGGACTCACTGCTGCTGGGTGAAGTAAAAAAATTAGCAAGAATCAGGTTTTTTTAAAATAAAAAAAACCCAATTAAATTAAAAATCAGACAGGTATAAAGGATAAACCCCAGATTCTGCAGGTTTTAAGTGCTGGAGAGGAGGAGAAATAAAATATATATGTGATAAGATCTTTTAGGCCAGGATCATATCTCCACTATATGAGATGATGGAGTTGTTTGTATTTGCTCTGAAGCACATGTGGACGCTCTTTGCACGGGATGCTTTTCTGGTCTGGCCTTGGAAATGCCTTCATGTGCATCCCTCACCTCTGCATGGAGCCTGAGGACCTGATACTTCTCCAAATTAGGATCAGAAAGCCTCAAATGAGATGCTTACAATGAGGTCAGCTTGGAAACCACAGCTACAAATCCTTTCCATGGTCATCAAGGCTCAGAGTTAATTTAGAATTAATTCTACTGTGATGGTAGTGCACCAGAGCCCCCAACGTACCTCGAAGGTGAGCTCAGCGTCTTGGGCCACTCCTTTGCATTTAATTTCGAAGCAGAGGGAGAAATTTTAATGAAAGGGGAGGATGAGAGGTGGCATTGCTACCTGGACCTGAATCTGTTGTGTCTCCAACAGGAGATTTTGCAGAGATTCGACCCATCCGTTGATAAGTCTCCCTCTTCTTAATGGCTTTATTCTCTTCCATGCTGCTGTAGATAACTGATTCCCACCAAAACCCTCCTTTTTCTTCAAGCAGAGCTCATTTCCCACTACCTTTTTAGACCAGAAGGGCATGGAAAAATAATAAGCACTGTGCACTGTGTTCAAGTTAAGAACTGTGATTATCCTTTTGTAGTGCTGGACTTGGTATTTTCATGACACCGGCTGTTTATTTTAAGTGCATCTCTTTTGAGGTGAGAAATGGGTGTTTACGCTTGAAGTAGATGGAGAAGAGCAGTCAGGGCTGGTTGATCTTCCCGGGAAAGTGAGGGGCTATGGCTGGTTGGGGGTGGGGAAGGGGGTGTCCAATTTAAAGTCATTGAGTCTCCACCATGGGAGCATCACTCTTAAAGCCTAGATTGAAGGAGAACCTCCCCATCACCCCAGGGTTAGCCAAATAATAGCAAAAGCATTTCAAGCTGCCTTCATAATACCCACCTGATTTAGTTTGTTAAAGTTGGGCTTGTAAAGGCACACTCTGTCTTCAGCACGCACTTGTGGCTGCAAAACTGCATTTAGAAAAGCCAATGAGAATGATATTTCCATGTGTGTAAGTTGCATTTCTCAAAGTGACTTTGGAAAGATGGATGGAGATCAGAGGTTTTTCTTGCTGTCGTCCGGGCTTGTGTCTGGACGCCAAGTAGGACAGCAGAAATGGGTGATGATGGGCAGATATAGCTTGCCCAGGGTTCAATATCAAGTTGGTCATGCGCACAGGTCGCCTATGGATCTCACCTCCTTAAAGACCTCTTTCTGTATCTTCATCCATTGCATCTTTCCGGAGCAAAGAGCAAAACTACTTGAACCGCGTGGCCTCTCCGCACCATCTCATTCTCTTCTGCTTGCCATTAACGTGTCAATATTTTGAGCCCTGTTTGATGACACTCCCAAGGTCCCCATGCCACCCGGGCTTGGATCAACACCTGCCAATTCTGCACCGCCGGGGCGGGGGAGAGGGTGTCAACCTGGCTGAGATGCACAAAGACGCTGCAATGATAATAAATTGGCTTGTCAAAGAGGAGGGCAGATTTGCTATTAGTGGAAATAATAGTAGATTACATGGGCTTTTGTCACACAATATAATCAAAGGCAGGATCAAAGGGAGGGAATACAGCAAATGGTTAGCAGGCAAGACATGCTAATGAGATAAAAACGCTAGCCTTGCCACCTCTCCGAGCTTCAATCGAAGGATAATTGATACTAAATAATGTAATTTTGAGCTGTGGTGAAATGCACTTAAAACCAGCAGACAAGGCTGTGAAAATGTTTGCGTTTTTCTGTTACTCCGCTGTCATTTCCATCACTTTTTTTTTTTTTCTTTTCTCTCCGTGTGGCAGCTGATAGTGTGTGTGGGAGCTGTTGGGAGAAGAGAGAATAAGTGAAAAAAAATCCAACGTTGGTGAAATAGCTGTGCATTTACACAGCTTTCACTTTGGGATTTCAAGCCCTTGGATCTGCCCCTGGAGTAGGTCACCTCGCCTGTGTTTGGGTTTGTGCAGTGAGGACAACCCTGGCACCAGTTTAAATGATTCTCGAGCAGTTATGCAATGAAGTGCAAAGGTTTGGCATGGTGCAGAGTCAAAGGGATGTTATTTTATTCCCTAAATAAAATTCCACTGCGTTTCACTCAGTCCAAGGAACTCACAATAATCTAAAATACTTTTTTCCCTTGGAAAACTTCTCTATTCCCTGACTGGACATATCTTAAACGTTTCTCAGTGCTTGGACATGGCCCTTTCTAGGTATTTTAGGCCAACGCTGACCCCTGGCACTGTCTGATTTGAGACCTGTCGTCCACGTTGGCGTTAGCAGCTCAGCAGAGACACAGATCTCCCTTCCTCCCTCGTGGGACTCATCCTTTTTTTTTTGTTTCCCAGTCTAACGTGGTACATGAAAGATGCATCCGTTGTAGTTGCAAGTACCAGCTCAGAGGGCTCTTCCATCACCACACCATGAACCCAACTGTCAGCCTGAACTCACCAGGGAGCATCTGGAGAGGGTTAGCAGATGTGGGGGGGATGTTGTAAAGTAATTCCCGAAGATTTGAAGGCAGCGAGTATTGCAGGAAGCTGGATATTGCCTGGGGACAGCACAAGAAGAAGTCCTGCTTGGAGCAGAGCTGGTCCAAGGAGCTATTTATATCCAGCCCAGAAGATTTCACGTGTGGAAGAACTTTCTCAGGAATCTCAGGCTTAAAGCAATGACAGAGTGTCACCAAGATACGAGCATCCCAATAGAGAAAAGCTGTAAATTGAAAAAATAGAGAGCTGTCATTCTCTGAGGAACATCTTTTTGGAACTGCAGGAAGAAGTCTTCATCCCTCCCTCCAGTTAATGACAACCACCAGTCCCCATCAGGCTTCACTGGAGGTAGGCTACTGGAGTACATCCATATTTTCAACTTATTTAAATTGCAGCAGAAGTCTGGGAGTATGAAAATACGCAAGTGTGTTGCTGAGTGTGGGTGGAGGAGAGATTTTCTGGGGTCCAGTAACGGTTTCAAAGGACATCAGTGGTGCAGGTGATCCATGCGAGAGCATCCCTTGCTGCCAAGGTAGGAAGAGCTTGGTGACTAATGCAATGAATGACAAGCTAAAAATAAAAATTACTTTAGTGGTTGCAGGTTTGAGTTTTGTTTTTTTTTTTTTCCACTTTGAAGTTCCTTGTGGCAAAATTAATCAAATCAGGACATTCCCCAGAAAATTTTTGGTTTGTTTATTTATTGCAATGAGTTCAGCTGAGTAGTTTTCCTGCAGAAAGAAGACTGTTTGTGACAATACAAGAAAGGATCCAAATGGTTTATTCCATTTCCAGCCTTGTGCCTGTGTGTAGTGTGTGTATTTAAGACCCACAGCACGAGATGCAAGTGTTGAACTACCACCAGCCACGTTGTGGGTAGAGCTCCTCGGTCATTCTTGGTGAAAGGATCTGAAAAGGTTCAACAGTCTTTTACTGCTCTTAACCAAAGGTAAGAGAGTCACAGAGTTTGGGGGTCATTTTCTGGAGAGAAAAAAAAAAAAAAAAGAGTGGAAAAAAGTGGTTCAGCTCTGGCCAGAACGAAAAGATATTGTCTCTTCCTGAATTCTCGGTTAATTCGAGGTGAGTCTTTTTAAAAATTCTTCCTCTGTTCCCTTTTCCATCTATTCTGAAGTGAAATAATAGTGCTGCAAACCGAAAAGCCAGGAGCCATTTTTTAATGGTGTAAAAATCAAACATTTCGAAGCTGTTCAGATCTTCCTCACGTTGTTTCCGTCCGTAAGTGGTGGCTTGCATTCCAAATGAGTGGGTTTTGGGGTCTACCCAAAAGGCCATTTCCTAGTAAATCTACTGCTGTCTAGAAGAAAAAAAAAATGCTCTGGTCTCATTCTTAATGTTTTTCATTTGCATTTATGAGTACAGCTAAGAGCTGGAGGACAACAGTCGCTGCAATGTTTCTCCTCGAGCTGAGGGAGAGAAACCAAGGTGAGAATTTTATATAACTTGCCCGTGGTCATACAACAGATACAATTCCAGACAATGGCTGGGCAAGGTATATTAAGAAATGAGTCAAATAGAGCGTTCAGCCACCTGGGATGGGAGCAGGATGGAGCAAAGTGGCTCCAAGTGCTGCTTGGAATCATACACGTGGGCCCACAGTGGCCATCGTCCCACCACAACTCCTTGCATCGCGATGGATGGAGGTACCAGGGGCATCCTTGCTTCATGTTTGCTCTCCAGATGTCTTCCAGGCATCTCATGGATGGAGCAACTCACAACAGCCTGAACCTCCTCCAGTTTTGACATTGAGGAACTTTCTCTGCAGAAGAAAGCATCCTGTAGGAAATGTTTTCAAGCTGCAGGAGTCAAAAAAGAGATTAAACATAAAAGAAAGATAAACTGCTGCGTCTTAGAAATGCAGTGTCTGTGCTTGGCCCGTGTCTAATGAAGTGATTCGTGCAAAGCCTCCCCGGGGAGGCAGTGAACATTGCTGCTCTTCCAACCCAACCCTGGAGCCGGCAGCTTTGAATATCGGCTTTATTCTTTGGAAATAAGGAGTCAAGAAGGTGATGCTGTGAAGTGGGGATGGTTGGGAAAGATCCCGCAGTCAGGGACAATTCAAAGCTGTTAAAAAATTCCCCTTTCTTTTCCTCCCCATCTCTGTTCAAGGCTTCTTGGTTGGAGCGAGATGGTCTGTAAGCTACAGCTCGTGTGTCATTCTCCAGGGCCTTTTTTACCTGCTTGTTTGCTCCTTTTTAGCATATGGTTTGAAGGTTTCTGGATGAGCCTGTGTTTTATTGATCAGGCTGCTCTCAGCTCCTTTTCTCCAGCCCTTCATTAAAGCTGGGATCACACCTTCTGAAGGTCTCCCTCAAGGCTTCTTGCTTGTGGAAACTGTATGATTATGACTAAGGCTGTTGGACTTGAGACCACACTTGATATTTCCCTTTTTGTTTAGTGCCAAGATGCTCTATTTACCATAGATTTTCTTTTCACACTTGTTTTCCTCTGGCCTTCAGAGTGGGGAGGAAGAAGAGGGCTCTGGAATTCTCTTTGTTGGCTCCGTCGATTAACGTATGTTGGGTTTCACTTCATTTCTTTAAAAACAAATTTATGAGTGATGGGATCTTCTGGGTTTTTTCTTTAAAGTGAAAAAGGTCATGTTAATTAGCCATCCTCGTTATGACAAGCAGTGCTAAGGACTGAGCAAAGAGTTTGTCCTGTTCCTGCCTGCGTGTGGGAGTTTGTAGGATAGGGATACTCCGAGGCACATCATACAATCATTGCAATGCCTTCAGACTGTTATGGAAACTGAATAACATGTCCTTCTCTTCCTTTCTTCCCCTATTAAATCAAATGAACTGAAGTTTAAAAGAGGAAGGTGGAAATTAACTCTTTAAATACTGGACTCCAACAAGAGACAGTCAGAAAAAGGTCCATCAAAGGTTTCTCTGCCCTCTAAAAGAAAGTGCTAAGAGTTACCTAAACCAAATATTCATTAGCTGGAAAAAAAAAAAAACCACAGAGCTTCCTTTATGTTTTTAAAACCTTTTTGTTCTGCTCATTTGGGGAAGGTGTCTCATTTGAAAAGCACCTGCACTCATTTAGGAAGGAATGAATCAGGGTAACAAATAGTACCCCCTAGCCATTCATTGAACTGGGAACACTTGAATTTTATTTTTTTTTCCTCCTTCCAACTGTTATAAAATAGACCAAAAGAGAGCTATTTTAGACCAATAATCTTTTCTTTTCCCCCCCTCTCCCTTGATATTCCAGGTCAGCTGGCAAATGGAGAATTATTCTTTGCACAGTTCTAAAAAGCTCCCGTTATCACCCATCTGAGACGGCCACTTGCCCCAGATAAGGGAACCACTGTCTGAGCGAATGGGCAATAAAGGGAATTGCATTTGGAACGAGCAGCCATCAGGTTTGCCCTTGACGGTACCTTCTTCCTCTCTGCATCCCTGTCCCGCCTTTGGATGACACAGGGATGAGCAGCCCCCAGTCCCTCCCTATTCCCTTTATTCACCTTTTTGTTTTTTTTTTTTTTTCTGCTCTCTTTCAGCCCGAGCCGTTCCTGCCGTGCTGCTCCGTGTCAGAAATTCATTAACTAACTTTGCATTTTGATGGCAGACGTGGAAATGCCATCTGCTACCCGACGGCTGTGCTTTCTCATCTGCCCAAATCCTGCCGCACCCCGCCAATGTCACCGAGATGGGTTGAGCCGCCACTCGCTTTCCTGTTATTAGCAAATTAAGACCCACTTCCCGCTGTTGATTTCCTCATCTAAACGCTGCGCTGGGAACAGAAATAACCCTATTACTGGGCCAGGATATAATTTAGCCATAACACTAATCTTTGCTGGTCTGAGACGGGGTGTTATTCTGCATCTGTTGTTATTCTCCGTAGCCCTTATTCCTAAAGCTGGGGAAATACATTCCCTTATCAAACAGCTTCATTTAAGTCTAATTAGATAGAGGCCCACAGGTGACTCAGTCTAATATCCTCCCCTCCGTCGACGCTACCTTAAGTACCCCAGGACGTGTGCTTGAGGAAGCCTTACTGCAGGAAAAAAGCTCAGCTCCAGCAGAGAAAAAGTCAGTTTATTCATGCATCCTTCTGTGCTAAAGGCAGGCCAGGCAGCGATTTTCGTGCTGAGGGGGAGCATCAGATACCATGAGGAATAGCACTGGAGTCATGATGGGCTTCCCATCGAGCGAGATACGGCTCGGGGTAATAGTATCAGCATCTGCCTCCTCGTAAAGATCCAAGATCCTTATCAGCACCAAGATGCAGAGGGGAAAGTGAGACATTCAGAGCAGGATTTTTGATGGGTTTGGGAGGGATTTGAAGGGCTCTTGTTGCTTTCTCAAGGTGCAAGAGGCCGGTAAGGTGCGAGGGGTGGATTTTCCTCAAGAGTGGGATTTGCTTTGCCACCTTTCAGGGTCAGCCAGTGGCTGGAAAACTCTCCTTACAGAGATAAGTTGGTGCTTCTCTTCCAAAGAGAGGTCAGCCCTTGGCCCTTGGTCCCTTGGCCTATTTTTTTGACGCCTTGAGGATGACATTCATCTAAGCAACAGAAGGGCAACATGACTTTTAGGTGGGGAAAGCAATGTCCCAGTATGGTACTGCTCCTCTTTGGGTCTGGAAATAAGTTAAATGAGTACGTTAGGCTTAGGCAACTCCCTCTTGGACATCTAATGTTAGCAGAGATGCTGGTGGGATGAAGGACTCAAGAAAATTGGGGACTAACTTCTCCCATTCTGTCTCTTTTCCCCCACTTTTCATCAGCTGGATCATCTTTGCCCCCTCGATCTCTGTCCATCACTCCAGTGCTCTCCTGCACCAGAATGTTACTGCAGGCAGATTGCAGAGGGTTTGGAAAGATAAGAGGAGCTGGAAATTACCTCATTTTCGTTCTTTTCCTCCCTAAAATGGACTGAATAACAACTCCACACGAGTGCAGCATGATTAGCTGGAGCAAAGCTCATAGATGCCAGCTGGGAATGTCACCCACATCAACGGTTTTAGATAAAAAGTGGGGTTTGTCTCCCTCAAATCCCATCTGAAATAACCAAGATACCAATCATCTGTCTCCTTGGAGGGTCTGATTTCATCTCATGGAGATTCCCGTGTCCCTGAGCAGATCCCAGTGCATCATGGGGACCAGAGGGATGCGATGCTCAGTCCCCATCCACGTGCAGTTCTTGGCAGTGAGGACTTTTGTCCCATCAATATAATTAAAGAAGGCAGAGAAAGGAAGGGTTTGTTATCAGAAATGACCAAGAATGAGAGTCAGGTTTCTCGAAAACGTGTGAGTCCTGTTTTCAATCCCTTGTCACAAAGCCAGGACTTGGAGTTTCAGCACAAACGTATTCACAGCTTTCGTTTGAGCATCTCATTTTCTTGTAGTGACCCAGAAGGGGTTTGGGGACTTGCTGAAAGCAGTGCTTTTCTGTGAATTGCTTCAGCCTCAAAGAAGCTACAATTTCCAGCTTTTCCCAGCACATGTAGGAAACCTCAATATTTCTCCTGGAAGAATTTGAGATTCTTGAATCCATTTGGATTATTTAGCAGAAGGGAAAGGGCTGCCTGGAGTGTAGGCAAAGGGACCAGACCCAGATCACAGAGGCCACCCCAGGCAGAGGCAGGATTTCTCCTTGGAGACAGAGCTGAGGTCAAAGCAGCCTTTACCCCCTCCAGAACTCAATTAGCAAAAACCAAGAGCGAAATGAAAGGCATGAGAAAAAACACCTGACCCTGCTCTCAGCATCATGCCATGGGTTATCTGCGGCATAACTCAGCACAGGGCCGTTTCGGCTGGTGTGAGTGTGCCAGTGTGAATCAGTCAGACACTGGTCTGCTCTGCCTCCCAGGACTTCCAGCCAACTTCACTATTATTATTATTGGTTTTTATGCCAGGTAATGCTAGCAAAACCTCTTCAGGGACTTCAGTTGAGCTGTGAATTTGTCGGACACTTACAACTATTCCCGGTGCTGGAGGCAGCTGCTTTGCCACCCCGGTGCCCTGCAGCAGTGAGGCGAGAGTTCAACTGCAAAGCACCCTCAGCAGGGAGCCAGGGAGTTAAATCCAAATTCACCCACACCCCCTGGCACCCATCTGCCTGGCAAAGCCAGCGACGGGGCAAGTGTGGCCGCAGGAACCAAATCATCACCCATTCCCTGCCAGGATCCCACAGGATGCTTGATACTGATTTCTCCTGTGGGTTTCAAATCATAGAATCACAGAATGGTTTGGGTTGGAAGGAACCTCAGAGATCATCTAGTTCCAACCCCCCTGCCATGGGCAGGGACACCCTCCACTACACCAGGTTGCTCAAAGCCCCATCCAACCTGGCCTTGAACACTGCCAGGGATGGGGCAGCCACAGCTTCTCTGGGTAACCTGTCCCAGTGCCTCCTCACCCTCGGAGTGGAGAATTTCTTCCTTTGATCTCATTGATCTCATCGAAATCTCCCCTCTTTCAGTTTAAAGCCACTGCCCCTTGTCCTATCGCTATATACCCTTGTAAAAAATCCCTGTGCTCTCCAAAGGGAGATGCCTCTCAAGGCTCTTCTAAATCCCAAACATTGCTTCAACCTTGTCCTTCCAAGAAAACACCTCCATCGGTGCAAGAGCTGTCTCCCATCAGCACTCTCTCCTGCCTCTTTGCTGCTCCCGGCTACGGATCCAAGTCTCCTCCGGCGATAATTCTCTGAGGTCGCCGGATCAAGCGAAGCAATTTAGAATAAATTGTGGTCGCTTCAGACTTTTGCATTAAACTCTGAACCTTGGGAGCTTCACTGCACTGAAACCGTTGGCGACGCGCACCCGATGGCGGGGGGGATTCGTGTTTATTTATATCCCAAATGCTCCTTACTGTGCAACCTGCAGGGGCTAAGAAGTTCAATGGGAACAAGGGGAGAGTGGGGGAAGGAAGGATAAGGTTTTTGGCCTTTCTTTCCTCCTTTATAACCCAAAGGCAATGCCAGCTTAATGGCATCTGCTTGTGCAAGAGGCCAGCAGAAGGCCAGCACATGGTTAAAACTCAGCGCAAAGGCCTTTAAAAGGGATTTCTACTTTGCAGGATCTGTCTCTGAAATCCTTTTCTGGAGTTTGTTCAATTTGGTTGTAGCTGGAGACCGGGTCCCTGCTCGGTGCTGCTGCTGCTGAATGCCTGTTTGCCCTCCTTGTGGTGTAGAGAAGATGGGGAGGACCTCCATGGACCCCAAAAACCAGGAGACAGAGAAGATATGAGCTCAGATAAATCCCCAAACATCATTTACCTTCAGGTTGCTTTTGCTATTGGGGGTTGGAGAGGAGGAGGTTAAAGTAATTATTTTGTGATATTTCATCTTGACATCTTCTGCAAAACATTTTTAGTTCTGTGTCAAAATTTGCATTTTTTAATAAGGAAGCTGAAAATTCACCCCTTTTTTCCAATTTACTGAAATACCTTGGATCAGCCCTAAGTGAATCTCACTTGAAGTTCTGGAAAACTTTAAATATTGATGGAAGAAGGAGTTATTTAGCACATCTCTTGCTCAAGCCACCGCAAGAGCCACAGCATCCCCTCACACATACTGGGGGTTGGTCTGGATTTAAGTGATGATGGAATTAGAGTCCATCTCCACGACATGCCCATCTGCTGCCTGTTCGGTGACCTACATGAGGTGAAATGAGATGTGCTGGTCTCCATCCAACTCCTGGAGTGGGCACGTTGCCCCCACTGCAAGTGTAAAGGAGCGTTGTCCAGCCTGAGCGATGTAAAATTCTATTGCAACAGGCGTGAGAGGCAACTTTGGGTCCCTGTGTTGTAATTATATTCAGGCCAGGCTTTGTATATATGAGACAGAAAACTTACAGAAAATGGAAATAAAAAATCATGCAGGAGATTTATCCCCATTCACCTGAATCTAGATGCTGGTTTATTTTAGGAAACCCTAAATATTGTGCATTTAGTGATGCTTGTGCATCCATGGCTTCCATCCCAGCTGGAATTTGCAGACCTACAGATGTGCTTCTCTTTCCTCATATTCCCAACCCATGCCTCTTAGACCAGATGGAAAGTTTACCCTTCCCCATCTAGTGGCATCTCTGCATGTAAATGAAGAAATTCGAGCTTAAAACCTGTCAAGCCAACACCTTCCCTCAGGATTAAATTGACTTTGAAAGCGTACGCTTCAAAAAATATCCAAACAAACAAGAAAAAATCCCAAAAGGAAAAGAATTAATAATGGCAGTGTTTTCTAATATGCACGCTAAACAACTCCTTAAATCTAAATGAAATCTATATTGCATTCATTTTCTATTTTTAAGCCGCGACTGGGCTAGTTTGGATCCACATTCATCCAAATTTCATGCTTCTCCTTTGAACCTGGCTTACTGGAAATGTTTACTTGCTTTTTTTTTTTTTCCCCCTCCCAGTTGCCTTACGGTGAGTTTTCAAAACTCAAAAGCACCAGCCTACACGGAAGGAAAGAAAATGACTGTCCTGTGTCCTTGTCTCCCTGCACGTGTTTTTTGGGTACAATGCTCTATGATTTGGGTCTCACCCTCAGTGGGGACCCAACCTGTTGAAATCCTGCTCTGTTTCGTGGACCAAAGGGAGAAATCTTAGTTTTGGGTGCTTTGAAGAATGCTATCGGACAAATGCAGTCTGCCAGTCACATCACTGCTGGGGATTTGCTCCTGTACCTGTGAAATTTGCATCTGTGACAACAGGCTTCGGTGAATTTGGTGGAATTTAATCTCCCTTCCACACTGACCTTGATCATGCATTCCCTAAGGTGTCCACACCACTGATCTTCTATCGGACGCGAAGTTTTGCCTCTTTCAGTGTATAAAAGGGAGATGGTTCCTGCTTGAAATGTTTTTTTCATTACCTCTGCAGGCAATGCTGGGGATCTGCACACACCAACCATCCTTCACATCGCCTTCAGTTTGTCAGTCAGGGAATTAGGAAGACATTCCCTGGGCCATTTGGTTCTTGCTGGGACATCTGTGCCACCAGCCAGCACTTCACAGTGTTGAGAAAAGCAGACCTGGGATGTTTTCCCAGTGCATTTTGTTCCTTTCAGTTTGCTGCTGTGAAATGCAGCACTTTGGATCAGAGATTTGGAGATGTGGCTGCAAAAACCACCAAAATGTCATCTCTTTCTGCTCCATAGGGCTATTTGAGAGAGTTCTTCTGTGACGTTGATGGGATCCCCATGGCAGAATCACAGGCAGGGGATGTGCCACAAAACTTGAAAGACCTTTGAGACCATCACTGGATTTTGCCCGAAATTGCCCAAACCACTTTCCAAATTAAATGGGGAGACAACAGACAGACAGACATCCTGTGTACCACCACGAGCACTACCAAGGGGGAAAACTCTACAAGATTCCTGATGGACCAGAGCAGGAAACCACAGAGGCAACAACTTCCATCTAAATTATGTGTGGCTGGTGGGGCTCTGAGCACCGCCTGTGTCCTGAAGACACAATTAGAAATCCAAGCCCGAGCAAAGGAGCAGATGGACAGCAGTTGTTTTGCTGTCTGCCTGCACCTGCCAAATGAGCTTTCTTCCCCGAGCTGCAGCGTTTTCCAAGTGCTCTTGAAAGCAGAAGGAGTTGACAAGCTGGCTGGTGCCTCCCCACGCCGCCGCCGTGATGGAGATGGATTTTGGGAGCAGCGTTGGGGAAGATCGTTGGAGCTGCGTTCACTCATCAGAAGGGCTGGATGCTGGGGACAAAAAGGATTTGAGACATGGAAGAAGATATGCCTTGAAGACCTGAACCTAAAAACCTTAAAAATGTAACAGTATTGAGGCATGGAGGGTGATTTCCACCACAGTATTCAAGCTTTATTTCATTTGCACCAGGGAGAATCTGGCTATTTATTCTCCGTGGGCTGAGTTTGCTCATCCCCAGAGGTCTTGGCTTTTCCTCTCCTTGTAAATCCAAGATCCCAAACCATCGTGGGCTATTTCTGCAGACGTTTCGATGCAAAAACCCTGGCCCCACTGAAGCTGGTTTTGTTATCAGCTTAATAAGGCCAAGACTTCAATTTGTCCTTGCAATAAACTAGAGGAATGATGTTAATCTTGTGTTTTCTAATCAAATAAGACTTTTTTTCCCATCAAGGAGGCCATTGGCTAGCCCTGCGATGGCTGCCTGGCCTCAGCATGTGGAATTATGGATACTGCTAGTGCCTATTAACCGTACCAATCTTTGCAGTGAGAACTAAGGGAGAGATTTATGTCTTAAAAGGAGAAATACCATCCCCAACAACAAAACTGAGCCCGCGGATCAATCCGAATCAGAGTCCGCCGAGGAAGTAAATGAGGCAATTGGCATTAATTGGTGTCTCTGGCATTTTAGCAGCCTGCCAGGAGCGGTGGACTGAAGGGACTGAGCTTCTCCCCTGCCCATGGAAGGCTCATGGCCAAGGTCAAGCAGTTTTTGGCAACTTTTTGGGGAATATTTACCGAGTTTCCTTGGTGGCGTGTTCTGGCACCTTCAAGGAAATAAATGAAAAATCTACTTGCAGGGCTAAATGTTCCTTAAAAACAACCTCTTGCTTTTGCATACTGATTGTCTAATAAACCACAAACTGGATTTTCTCAGATTAATTCCCATACACTTCATTTACTTGCTGCTTTTATCCAGCAGCCTTCTATCCCTGGGCAGATACTGACAGCCGTGGGCAGGATATCTCTGAATGTGACCGCTCCTGGGGGCATCGTCATGCCATATCCCTCCTAACACCCCAAAAAGTCAAGACCTGTTCATGATCTTCTGGGCTTGTACTCCAAAATAATACTCAACCTGGATGTCCACCATGGGTTTTTAAAGGAATAGCAGCTTTGCTACTTTTATTTGCATAGGTGTACCCTGGACCCTTCTTCTTGGGGTGTCCCTGGGTAAAATATAGAAGCTGACAGGGAGCTGGAGATGTCTCACAGTCTAAGCTTTTGTCCCCAAGCCATCAAATCCACCAGAACTATTCCTGACAGCTCCTTGTCTAAACTATTCTTAGAGGGAGAGTCAACGGTCTCCACACGCAACTGTTTCTTCATCAAAGCTGAGCTGTGCTGGTCCTCTTTTCCTAATGTGCCCTGAAGGAATTTATAAGACATTGCTAAAACTTCATAGGTGTTTCATCTTCATTATGAAGGAGTCTTGAACTGCCAGATGGGTAATGGATGAGTCTCAAGACACGACTCTGCCGATCCCAGGAGATTTGGGCTATTCTGCAAAGCCTCATCTCCCCCAGGCATGTGACTAAGGCAAAATCTCATCCTCTCAGCATTTCTTAAGAAGACGATCCATTTTTAGGTCCAACAGTTGCAGAAGAAAAGGCTTGGAAAGACCTACCTCATTCCTGAAACCTCAGAAAGCAAATTAACCCAATCTTGCAATCCTCTGTTTAGTCTTAGTGTCACCCAGCACTGGGCACTTCCCGGAAAGAAATAAGGAGCCTGACCAAATATCCCTTTGCTGTTCTGAAAGGAAACTCAACTGAACTAGAAAATCCTTGGATTTCCCTGAGTATTTCCAAGTCACCTGGTGGGATGCAGAGAAAGCACCGAGCTCTTGAGATCGCCCTCTTGTTCACCTCTGGCTGGCCGGGTTTGTTCGGTTTTGCAAAACCAAAGCTTATTTGCCATGAAATGAAAAGCAATTGCCTCTTGGGAAACTGGAAGGGCTCCAGAGAAGAGCTGCTGCTGTGAGAAAAGCTTTGTAAGCTGACCCATGTGGGATGAGGTTAAGGGAAGTGAGTAGGGACAGCCCCGAGCAGGAGATTGCTCATTCCTGCTCCAGGCTCTGGCTATAAATAAAGACCAAGATACATTAAAAAAAAAAAAAAATAAATAAAAGGGTGACTTGGTTTATTCTCCTTTGCCAATGAGAGAGGACAGCTTTAAAGAGACACAAGAACAATACAGACAATAACAAGCCTGGTTTCCTAGAAATTAAGGCTGAGCTAAAAGCAGAGCCAACCAGGGATACCACAATCCTTTGGAGCTCGTTTTTACGCCTGAGTGCTTTGTGTCGTTTGGGCACGTGCAAAACGGAGTTAAAAATAAATGCTCTCTGCTCAAATTTTCCCTCTTCTGCCCATTTCCAAGGAGAGCCGCTGGGCTTGAGTTTGAAATGTGAAGAAAGATGAGGCTGCAAAGAAAGAATGAGTCAGATCAGAGATGTTCTGGCCTCTCTGGGTCCTTGCCAGGTTTTTTCCCCCCTGCGGCAGTGTGTTCCTGGCATGAGCATTGCCAGAGGGCAGAAGGGGTCAGATATGCCCTGGCCACATCGGATTCCAGCATCTGTAATGGGCCATCGCTGAAGCTGGGGGCAGAGCAGTCTGCTGCCATCCGGGCATTAATCAGCTGAAATGGGAAGATATTAAGGCAAACGCTTTTTAGTGCCACATTTTGTTAGATCCCGGGAGCTGACTGCTGCCACGGCGCTTCCCACTCCCTCCCAAAATGGCATGAGAAAGGCCTAATGGCTTTCGTGGTGAAGACATCTGCTATTAGACCCCACGTGCTCTCTCCGGCGCTCGGGTTTTAAAGGGATTTCTAAGGAAAGGTCTGAGGGTCTCCATGCAGCCTCAGGGATATGAGTGATCCAGGGGACATTCATCCTTCCTATCACGCAAGGATTGTGCCCTCCTTGGCTATCAGCTCTGCCCTTCTCCTGCGTTGCATTTCTTGATGGCCCCCATACCTTCCTTCTGCCGTGGCCCCGTGATGCTGCTGCACATTTGGCAGCTGCTGAAGATCTTGTCCCTCTGCTGCTGAAGCCATTATAGATCTTACCAAAGCCTGGGGCATGGATTGCTAACACCCTTCAGCAACCTTGAAAACCCTTCAGTGGTCACAGCATCTGTCACTGCAGATGCCAGTAGAGACATTCTCAGCCGGGCGCTGAGGACCCACAGAGATGGGATGAGCCTTGAAGGATGCGGGAGTCCCCATCGGCCCCCAGGTCCTTTCTTGAAGGTCAAAGAGGGGCACACATGGAGAGGACCTGAGGGTGTCACCTGGCAAATGCTCTGGTTGTCAAGGAGGGAACAACAAACAGACAGCAAGAAATCTCATCTCCCGTTCTTGTTCCTACTCTATAAATGAGGAAAGCAAAAAGAGCAGTCAAAATTATCCTTTTTTTTATCCGAAGTTGCTGTCATTTGAGCTTTTTGCTCCAAGAAAGCCCAGCAACCACCTTCAAACCCTGCTCTCCTCATTCAAGGAGCTTCTGCTACTTTTGTGAGATCTTTGAATGCATTGCTTGTAAATTCTTGTACTTTTCTGGGAAAAGGTGCATTTTCTTTTCTTATCACAAGCCGAAGGTTTTTTCTCCTATAATAGAAGCTGTTCTCCTATAATAGAAGCTGAAGGTTGCTGGTGTTTTGTTGTACTAACTGGACTATAGGGAGAGGAGAAGGTACGTTTAATGTTTCAGGTAGATGTCCAAGAAAAATCAAAAGAGTCCAATAAATAGAAACTCAAACAGCTCAGCTTGCCCCTTTCCGCTGTAAAGCAATCAGGTTCAGAAAAGGTGAAGCAACTTATTTTGTTCCTTTTTTGAAAAACAACTGTCTCGATCCAAGCAAAGCAGCCACAAGAATGCTTAATTGTTGGGTGCTGTCGGTAATGAACTCAGCCCTGTAGCATGGGTCATTGCCTGCAGGGAGAAAACAAATATAGGGGGAAACTTGCACCCTGTCCCGCTTTTTGGGGTAGTTCTGCCTGGTTTGGTTCATTTTGAGGGTCAACAGGATCATTTATTTTGGTTGGTGAGCCAACGCTGGCTTTGCAATCGTTGTCAGTGAGTGCTGCCAGCTCGGGTGACGAGAATCACCAATCAAAAATAGGGACACAAGTTGGGAATTGAAGAGCTGGAGCTTCAGTAATTGGCTCTTAGGCAGGAGGTGGGGCATGGAAGAGAGGCGTTAGGCCAGCCTGGGGAGACATCAGCCCTCTGCACACATCCAGTATGAAACATATGGATTACGTGCATTGCCCAGG
Organism: Tauraco erythrolophus; assembly: GCF_009769465.1. Taxonomy (NCBI): domain Eukaryota; kingdom Metazoa; phylum Chordata; class Aves; order Musophagiformes; family Musophagidae; genus Tauraco; species Tauraco erythrolophus. Next base: position 6,898,430 of record NC_141490.1, read on the forward strand.
GCCACGACCGGTGCCTACTTACCGCACCGTCTTCTCCTTAAAGAGGAGGTTGTCACACCTGCCTGCTGCCTTGATGTGACGCTGCCTGCTTTTTTCCCAGCAGGGAATCCTCTCCCAGCTTCTTTCTCACCTCTCCATGTGTTTTTTGTTTTTTTTTTTTTCCCATTCTCCCTGGGGTTTTTAAGAGATAGGCAAGCAGATGCGAGAAGGAAATCAGTATGTTGCCTTCTTGATGCATTTCCAAGCGCGGCGTTTCAAGGCTCAGACACCAAAGAGACTGGGGATCTGTCAGAGGTACCTTCACCCTCATCATCAAACAGTCACTTCACCTGTAGCTCTTTCTAACTCGAGTGTCCCACAACCTTTGAGGCCAAGCGATGCGTGGTGGTTTGCATTTGGCTCAAGTTTAAGGCTTTGTGCTGGTGAGGGACCATGGGGCTAGAAGATTTCTACAGTGCTGAATTTTTCACTTTGAGATTAATAAGACATTCTGGATCTGCTAAATGCCACCATCCATCACCGGCAGATGGACAGACACCGTGTTGCCGACACTCAGGCTGCCAGTTGCGTTAGGGATGCTCCGACAGGCGTTTGTCCTCGTCTTCCAACAGCCCCTCTCCTCCCTTATACGTTCACAAAGCGAGATGGAAGCAGTTTTGTGATGTATTAGACCCCATGAATAATGCACACGCACAATGCCTCGGTGCAACCGAGCGTGTTTCATCCCATCAATATGATAAATGCAGGTACAGTTGTTTTAATTGTCGAGATCATGTTGTAGTGAAAACATATCTGTGCTTAGCCTGGGGGAACACTAATGTTGCCCTCATCTGACAAACCAGTTCATTCACACGCCGCCGTTCGGCTGCCTTTAGCCCAAGAGCTGGGAGCAGCAAGCATGGGTTGGGTTCCTGCAAAGGGTGAAGGCATCTACAGCTTAGATCTCTGCTGTTCCAGCCAAAAATCTGCAAAGCAGAAACTAAAATGGAGAGCTGGGCACTGCCGTGTGCCCCAACCCATCCATTACTTTACGGGTGATCCCAAACCTCGGGGAGATGCTGGGAGCTGGTGCAATATGTAGCACAGAGCGTAGGGTTTGTCTAGAAATATGATTTAAAGGATGTCTCCCACATTCTTCACGCCACCTAAAAGATGACACATGCAGCTCAGCATTCCCCATTTCTGATGGAGCAGCACAGCGGGGGGCTCCTCCATCTCTGCCCCCCATCCCAGCCGATGTGGTGGGCATCAACCCTTTGGTTTGGACCCACAACTCCCTGCAGGGCAAGGGCCACGGTGGGTGCACGGTGGGAGCCACGGCAGCTCTGCTTCCCACGCCACTTTCCTCTGGCATTTCGGCAGCCGAAACGGGGCGCAGGCCAGAGGCAGGAGTAAAATATCTCAGTAATAAACCGAAACATTTGGCTCTTTGAGCCCATGCCAGCTTTTATAACAATTTCCATCTTAAGCCGGCTCAATACATATTTAATGAAATCTTCTATAAAACCTTTAACAGCCCTCAATTCATTCAAGTGGTAAATGAGTCAGCAGTTTGAAATGATGAGCAGGATTCAGACTCCGCTGTCGTTACTTAAGGAGAAGAATGATTTTTTTTTTAATGCTTTTTTCTCTAAATAACATTTCTTTTTCTTTCTTTCTTTTTTTTTTTTTTTCTTTTTCCTTTTTTTCCTTCTTGTTGCTGCCGTGATGCTGCTCAACAGAGGCCAGGGCAGGCGCAGAGATATGAATCCCCCAACGCAGGTAAAGTCCCCCTGGTCCTTGCAGACAGACCCTGCCAGTCCAGACTGATGTATCTGACTGTCCTTTATCCAATCTCTTGGTTGGGTGACTCCAACTATGATTTATCGCTCCCTGCCTCAGTTTCCCCCATTTGCTTAATGCTACTGACCTCCTGCAAAGCATTTCTGAGAGCTCTGGAGGGAGATCCCAGCTCTTAGTGCAGCCCAAATATAAAGTGGGAAGGGGACATGGCATCCACGAAGCCCAGCCCACCTGAGGAGCAACCACCTGCCCCATTATTCCCATTTTCCCTCGGTATCAGACGGCAAAATTCCCTAAAGAGTTCAAGTCGTAAGGAAAGGCAGATACCAGCTGTGCAATCACCGCTGTGCGGGACCCGCTCGTTTGAATAACGAAGTGGCATCTTGGTTAAAGCCAAGGAGACTTCCAAGTTGTCTCGTTCAGCAGCTCACCTATAAAAGCCACGGAAGCTTTGCAAAACATTTCAATTCTCTTGATCACTGTAATTACTGGATGGGATCCAGGGCTGCTCTCCGGCTCACGCGTGCCAGCAGGTTAGACAGAAGGGGTGTGGGTAAAGGTTTTAAAATAAAGTGAGTCACAGCTCGTGTTTTTTTTCCTTTTTTTAAATTTTTTTTTAGTTTTTTTTTTTGCATTATATTGATTTTTCTCTTATCCCAGCAGCTCCCTGCAATGCAAAGCAAGCAGCTGCCTGACGTGGGGATGTGTCAGGTCAGTTTTGGTCAGGGTGAGCTGAGGCTGCAGATATGTGTCACTGGCTGCAGCGTAACAGAAAACCTGGAATCTCCGTGGGGAAAAAAAAGTGCCCTTAAATATTACTTTTAAGTGTCCATGAGTGGGTTATGGTGGCACGTAGCCTAATGCAGTCCTCTGGACCGCAGTCAACTGCTGGCTCTGTTGTAGGACCACGTGGCCGAGATGGCCTCACCTAAAGCAATTTGATGGCAGTCTTTTTAGCATCCCCATGGCTACAGTTGTTCAGTATTTCCAATTAACTTTTGCATTTAAACGGCTCCCATTCAGCCGAATTCGTATCAGACGCGCGACGGGGCATCCGTCCCTTCTAGTTTTATTCTGGTGCTGCTGGGAATTGGCTTTCTGGGCAGGTTTGTGCAAGGTCTACAGTTGGGGGGGGGTTATATAGGGAGGTGACGTGGGCAACTTCAGCATAGCTTGGAGAAGCTGAGCTGAGGAGACAGCTTGGACCTTAATATCTGCTCATCCTAAGTGCCAGGTGAGGTATAGACCTGTCTGGTGGGCCAACACTCCTTGGATGCAGCTCGTGTTTTGAGTGGCCATGGTGTGGTATGGCCAGAAAAAAACAGAAAGGAAAAAAAGGGATGAGAGATGGGAGAGGCTGTTCAGGAGGGCCTGTTGTGATAGGACAAGGGTAATGGTTTTAAATAGAGGGAGGTAGATTCAGGTTGGATATTAGGAAAAAATTTTTTACCATGAGAGTTGTAGAACACTGGAACAGGTTGCCCAGAGAGGTGGTGGATGCTCCATCCCTGGAGACGTTCAAGGCCAGGTTGGACGAGGCCCTGAGCAACCTGATCTAGTTGGAGATATCCCTGTTCCTTGCAGGGGGGTTGGACTAGATGACCTTTGAAGGTCCCTTCCAGCCCTAACCATTCTATGATTCTATGAAAAAGAAAACCACTTGCTGCCCTCAAATGCTTGAAGAGTTTTCTTCCAGGTATACCCTGAATAAGTGATATTTCTAGCCGAGACGAGGAGATATTCCAGTTAAGGTGGTGGACCAGGTGAGATTGCCTCTGAAACCCACTGTACACTTGTAATAACTGCTAAAAAGAGCAGCTTCGTTGTCCTTGAACAGAGAGAGCAGTCCCGGGAGAGGGAAGGAGCGGAGCAGGGCTCCTTCAGCCTACCTAAGCAAAGATGGAGAGAGGACCTGGCTGCTCTCTATAAATATGCCAGAGAAGAAAACACGAGGGAAGGAAATAATGGCTCAAGTTAAAGGCCATCATTGAACAAAGACTAAATTTAGTCTGGGAGACAAAGGAAAGATCCTAACCGGCAAAGCAATTTGGTTGGGAACAAGACGAACTCCTTCAAAGATTAAACTTGATCAGCCGGAGAACGGGATGACGGGAAGCCAGACCTCACCCAGCAGCCAGGACGGAGGTGGCTGCAGATAGCCCTTGATCAAGGGCAAGCACGGGGAGATGACCAGCAGTCACAGGAGCCTGCAAGATGGGTTGCAAAGCACCCAAGGAGCGGAACAGAGAAATGACCCAAAAACACGGTGGGAAATCTTTCAATCCAGATCGCTGCGTTTCCGAAAGCTAAATTTTCAGCAGATGTTTCACGAGCGCATGCTGCTAATGAGACTCGAAGATGCTAAATGCAGGGGCTGTGCTTTAAATTGTTAATCCCGCTCCAAATCCATCAGCGAGGAGCACATCTGCCAAAACCAGTTGACTCCCAGCTGATCCCATCTATCTTTCATGCGACTCCAGTGAAGGCAGCCACGGTGGCCACCGTGCCGGGATGGGACCTGTCACTTCTTCTCAGCCCGCGGAAAAGCCGGTGAGGAGTTTGTTAAACAAAACCCATCGCAAGCTGTTATCTCCTACACACATCACCCGGATTAAATGGCACTTAATGGAATAATGAACCACAGGGAGAAACATACAAGGAAACGTCATTAAATCTTGTTAAAAATGAATAAAATTCTAAATCAATTCCCATTAGTGAATGCACTGATATTTCACGTATCTTTAGGAGTTTTATTATGCATTCATGCATAATCTAATATAACGACGGCTATTTTCCCCCAAACTCCTTTCTTCCTAATAAAAATGAGCGGGACGAAGGATCCAGTACTTTACTCTCTCGTGCCTTTTTTTTTTTTTTTTTTTTTAAGCATTATATGAAATATTTAAGCATTGTCTTTTGCTTCTCATGGTCATGCCCTTATTGTGTCAAGCCAAATTAGTTAAGTATACAAATGAGAGTAAACAAAGGTGACAGATAAGTGAAACACATGGTTACCCAAGTGTCAGAGGCCCCTATGTACGGTCCATCCGTAGGTTCCTCGATGGGCTGCAAACCCTATGAGAAGTTGAGAGGAAGAACCTCCAAAGCTTCAAACAAACAAGTTCCTCAAAGGACCAGATGTGTTTGCCTCCCTCCCCCTCTTCTTCTCGCCCTATCTCGCATGCTTTCTGCTCTCATTTAAACACTGAGTGTGCACTAAGCAGAGCCAAGCAAACAGCAGAAAACAAATTTCCTTGAATATTCATATTTAATAATATTTGGAAAACACCAGCACGGAGAAGTTCCTACAAGGTCTGGGCCTCATGCTAAGAGCTGGAAAGAGCACGGTGCAGGCACGATATGAGCTTTGAGGGCGGTTAGTGTCTCCCAGGCAAGACGCAAAAGCTGGATGAGATGAGCCAGCAGAAACCTAGAAGAATTTTGGACTGCAAATTCATCAGTGTGAGGACCAGATATGCAAGCTTGTGCAGTGTCCAGCACTTTTGCACCACGAGCTTAGCAGAGATCTTTAATCGCCTTAAATCCAAAGTCTACAAGGAGATACAAATACAATATAGAATTAATACAATATATATTTCAATACAAAGTCTACAAGGCAACCTGGTGTAGTGGAGGGTGTCCTTGCCCATGGCAGGGGGGTTGGAACTAGATGATCTCTGAGGTCCCTCCCAACCCAAACCATTCTGTGATGCTATGATTTTATGATTTAATGCATATTTTTTCCCCAATTTGTAGCCCCAGTTGTGGGACATGACCATCTTCTGCAAGATATTGGACAAACTCATAACAAAGGTGCCTGAGACAAAAAAAAAAAAAAAATCCCAAAACCAGTAAGTGAATATACACAGACAGATGGAGGAGCAAAAAGTAGCAAGGAGGCAATATTGGTCAGCATGTTAAACATGAGTCAAGGCATGATAGACAGCGAAGACGCCAGCTGCTTAGCTGTTGTCAGGATTTTAATAATAATAACGGGCTTGTTTTGCATAACTAGCTGTGTGCATAATTCATAGCTGTAATAAGCTGATCATTAGCAGAAGTCTCAGCTCACCTCCTCGCCGCAGGTGGTGGGACCGAGGTGTTCGGTCTGGATGGTAGCAGAGGAGAGCCATTAAGGAGGCATATGAAAAAGGGACAATTTATTCTAATTCAAAAGCCAGCTTCAGCTTGACCCTTTTGCGTTCGCTCACCTTGAGTAGAGCCAGTCGAGCTTCGCTAGCGCGAATTCTCCCCGAAAACAAACTTTTCCTTCGATTCTTCGGTTTTAGAAGAAGTGTCCCGTTGCTTTGCATCCGAGCTTGGCTTGGTTTGTAACAGCCCAAATTGCAGAGAAGGGTCCTGGCTTCACGAAATCCGAGTGCCACACTTGAAATGTTGGGCAAGGCAGCGGTGGTGACGGTCGGTCGATCGGCAGCCACACTGGGAGAAGCTTTGGAGAGCCAAGGGATCTTCAGCAAAGGCATGACAAGAGCTGAATGTAAATTAGAAATGTTCAGATACCAATTAAACAGCAAGGGTAATTAAGCCCTGGCTCAGCTAACTGAAGAAGGCGGTGAAGTCTTCGCTACTTCAAGGTGCTGAATCAAGGCACTGAGTTTCCCTAAAAGTTGCTTTTTTTTTTGGGGTGGTTTAATAGACTCAGAGCAGCACTCAACAGAGGAAAACCTTTTGGAAGTCAAACTAGATGATTTTGTTTCCTTCCAGCCTTAAAACTGTGACTTTCTGACTTCTTCTTCGTTGCATATTTATGGTGCAGAAACATCAAAAGGCCACGGCCGGGTCAGCGGGAACTGTGTGACTGTGAATTGTAGATTCCATAATCACATTTTCGACTCGAATTGATCCTCAGACCGTGAAGAAATTTGCAAATATTTTCAAACAAGGAATATGGCGGGGACTTTTTCAATCTGTTTGCAGGCAATTTGCAAACAGAAAAACTTGGCAATGTTGGCTGAATACGTAATTAATGCCGTGATTTATGAGCCCGGCTATAATTTCTCTCAGCCTCCCTACTCCACGCTAGACAATTTGGGAAAGGAACGACTTGTTTGCTTCATGCTTCATTTTGCTGGTACTGCTCCCTCTAATCCTACTTTCTGAGATACCCATGCATAGAAAGGACATCTTTTTCCAGGGGGAAACAAAACAGGGAGAGGGTTTGCTTTCCTGATGGATATAGGCAGAGAGGGCAGCTTCTTGAATGGGACTTTTAGTGTATTCACTTTTTTTCCTGCCACAGACAGTGGATAGACTTGCTCGACACCTTTGAGGGACATTGGGGAAATCAGGACAAATCTGCCTCTTTCCCAAAATGTTTGGAGGAAACCAGCACCTGCCTGAAGATCTGAGCAGGACTATTGGTTTTCCGTCAGGTCAAAGCTGCTTGTATCATCACAGGATTATTCTCACAAAGTCTTTAGTCTACTGGGGGGGTCTGAAGTCTGGTGTCTGCAGTTCTGGCCCATCTATCCTTCCCTGAGAATGTCCATGAGAAAATTGGGACTAATCCCTCTTGTCTTGGTTGCTGTCTTCTCCTCCCATCACCCCTTTGCCTTGTACTCCCTGCTGCTCAACCCCAATAACGTCTGGCTGGAGCTGCTTGGAGAAAAGTGAATTTCTCTTATTTTTTTTTCAGTGGAAAAACCACATTCCTGAAGAAAGGGAAGGAGGGAGAAAGCAGAAGAGCCTTTTTTTTTTTACCCAGCCACTTCTTCTTCCTGGGGAGCCAGAGAATGATTGATAGCAAGAGATCCACTCTTGATATTAAGACATCCAGTAATGGAGAGCCTACCAAAGCTCCTGATAAGCCTTTACTTAGCCAGTCATTTACTGCATGTGCATCTATTCTTCTTCTACCTTAACACGGGGAACAATATATCGTTCCTATTTCTTGCAGAGTTGTTGCAAGCCTGAAGTTATTAAGGTCTGTAAAGCATCTCAGAGCCATTGGAGTATTTGCTTTTCTGCCACCAGAAAGCATCCTATAGCACAGCAAACGGTGGGGTCCCCATAGCATCCCTTGTATTTAGGTGAAAACAGAGATGTCCAACCACAGAGGGGCTGCCCAGAGGCAGGGTAGTCAGCACAGCCAAGCTGGGAGTGTCACGATTTTACATAATATTCCAGAAATCCTTTATTTTGCACAGGCTTTTTCATGAGACTATCCCAAATTGCTTAATTCCTGGATTTTTCCAAGGGGAAAACAGGTTCTTTGCAGCTGCAGACTCAGTGGGTCCTCTCCCGGGAGGTCACCGATGCCATTGGCTTCCAATGGACCATCCGAGGTGGAATTCATTTTACCGTCTGGGAAATTACAATGAGGAAGACACATGTTCTCCAATCTCATCCCAGATCCATGCCTATCACAGATCCATCCCCATCACAGCTCCATCCCCATCATAGCCCCATTTTTTGATGAATGTGCAACTGCAGTAAACCAATCCAGGGAACGTAAATCCCTGTGATGTATCCAGCCTGTCAAGAAAAAAAACAGGCAGGCAGACCCCAAATTCTGCATCCTCCCCCAAACAACACTACTTGGTAGTGAAACAAATCCCTGGGAGCATGTTAGCTGCTCAAATGTCTGTGGGAAATCCATGTTTTACTCCATGAGTGGGTGCTGAGTGCTGGCAGTGGGATGGAGGTGAGATAATCCTGAGAAATGCCTTTAAATGAAAAAAATCCTAATAAAGCATCATCATTTTGGAGCTCTCTGTCCATAATTGTGGGATGATGGTGATCTTCCATGATTAGCAGTTGCTGCTCCTCAGTGGGAGATATCTCTAAAAAGAGAGAAAGAACGTGAAATATCCTTAACACCCCAGGCTGCATCCTCATGATGCTGGGGATGATCTGGTTGGCTTTGCTTCACTGGGACCAAAGAGGGTGTTTCAAAGCATGACACTACTTGGCTAAGTTCTCAAGGGGCTGATGGACATGAGTGATCCTGGAAACAGCCCTCCGTGCCTCAGTTTCCCTCTTCGAAAATGTAGATTTTTTTAAAAAAAAACTTTAAAAATATTGCTCTTTTAGGACTGGTGAACATGGGGGAGTGGAAAGCAGTCGGGTGGGTGGCATGGGCAGGTACAGCTTGGAGCTTGGCCGGTGGCAAGTCTTCTCCCTCCCCTGCCCTCAGCTCGCCGTGTATTCGCTGTACGTTCAATTATGCATCGTTTCCTGTTCTCATTAGAGACCTTCAAACAGCCTTGAAAATATCCTCATTCCGGCTTATTTTGTCCTCGTTAAATTTTTATCTCAGCTAAAAGAGGAAGATAATGGCATTAAACCCCAGGCAGAAGCACGATCTCAGGAGCCGTCGTCTATCCACCCACCCTGGCCATGCAAAGATCCCCCCCTTTGGCTAAACCATGATGATTTTAAACCCATTTGGAAAATCAAGATGCAACTTTCACGTCACTACGTGAAAAACAGAAGTCCCAAGCCGTAGCCCAGCACCTCTGATCATTAAAACTCTCAAGGAGGACTCTAATGGGGAAAAGGATATTTTTATTATTTATGGTTTATTATCCCCATTGTCCTTTGAGCCTGTTTCCCCTCCCAGTTGCTCTCTTTTCCTTGCAAACTCCGAGCTTTTAGGGTTTGAGTGCACCAATTAGTGGCTGTGAATTAGCTTGGACCGTTTGGAGGCTCTTTGCTCATCTCCTGGGGCTGGTTGGGCTCTGCCATGGGCTTGCCCTTCCCCTCTCTGCTCCTCTTCCTCTCCCCACATCCTCCCTCTGGAGAGAGGCAGGTGAAGGGGAATCACCATGACTTTGCAATCCATCAGTCTGGAAAATGAAAAGAAAACATGGAAAACACACTTTTGGGATGCGTTTCAACCCTAGATACATCAAGAAACTTTTCCTGCTCCTCTCCATCCAGCCCACGCTCTCTGCCTTCTCCTCGTGCTCCTTACCACCTCTGCTCCTTACAAAAAAAAAAGAAAATTGAGGTTTCCTATCACCAAATTCATAACTATTTGCCTGCAATTTCCCCCCGAGGGAAAGTTATTAGCAGCAACTTAGCATCTAACGGAGGGCTGTGTTGCTTTAAGCTCTGTTTTGTATCAAGGCTTTTGAAGATACATCATTTAAATTCACGTGGGCAGATGTGTATTAAATAAAAACCAAGAAAAACATTTATTACAGCAGGGAAATTGGGCTGCAGCGTGGTAGGTATGTGTATTTATAGTGATTTAATAATCAATTAGTGCATCGGCGGTCAATACCCGGCTCGTTAAATCTTCGGCAGGAAGTCGCCTCAAGAACTTTCACTTAAAAAGGTGATTTTAATTCTCTTCTGTAATTGGTCTTTTATTTCTCAGCTGGCCACCCATGAGCTGCACCATCTAGGTGGACCGTGGGGAGGAGGCTCGTTGTTGCGTGTTAATGGAGCTGTGAATTGATTTTATTTTCTGGTCTTTCTTCACTTCCCTCCCACCTCCTCAAAACTTCTTTTTTTTTTTTAATTTTTTTTTTTCTCTTTTAAAGGATAATTCATTTCATGATTGCAACTAGATCACTGTAAACACAGTCAAATGGAGCAGTATTATCTAAGTGATGGATTTGAGTGGATTTGGTAGGCTAAACGATCTGAGATGCACAGTGTAAAGCAGGAGCAACTATTTTTGAAGCTGATCAATGAAACACTGTGAGTTTTCTGATGATTAATTTCTGATTTCTATAACCACCTGCCAGTTTAACCTTTAAGGGGGAGTTAAAGCTCCTCGGTCTCCCTCACGGTGAGTTTTATTAACACCTTTGGAAACAGAGCCATTCTGAGAGAGTAACTCAGCAAACATTGCACTTTATACTGCCAGACTATCTGCAAACCCATCATTTCCAGGACATCATTTAACCCTTTATTTATTCAGTCAGGTCCCTCTTTCCCAGGTAAGGGATGTCTTGGCAAGACAAGGGTCACCTCTCGCCCACGTGGCTTTGGGCATCGCTTTGGTTGTGAACATGACACAAAAGTGTCCTTTTTCAGAGCAGTTTGCAAACTTTTGGCATGATGGAACAGGACACGTGTTATTGCAAGGATGCAGCCACGTAGAGCATCCCTGTGTGTGTTGGGGCAGAGGAAAGCAGGCCTGTGATCCTGTCGTGGGTTAGGTTGAAAACTTAAATCCCCAAAATTCGGGGACGCTGCCAGGCCATCTGGTAAACCATTGCTTTTAGGACACGCCACTAGTGGGAGCCGTGGTCCCACACAACCCCCAGCAGACCTACTCTTGGTGTCCAAGGGCAGAAGTCATGCCACATCCTTGCAGCCTCTGTCAGAGCTTTCACACACTTATGGGTTTGCCAAAATCATTCCTGTTGCTCCTGGTAGCCCTGCATTTAAAGCTGGGCTTTCTGGAGGAGAAAGAGAGGAGAGAACGTCAGGTGGATGGAGAGCTCCCCTCTGCCTTTCCCACCATGATGGAGATGCCCGTGGCACCCCCAGAGACCACTTTCCTACCTGGTGCTGAAACAAGGACAGTATTTTCTACTCCTGCATGGTTGTTTGGGAGCTGGAGGGACACAAGACACAGCCAAGGCTGGGAACAGATCTTCATTCACTTCTAGGATGCAGGCAGCTTTCAGGAGCGTTTCTGAAAGACTCTATCAAAACATTTGTAGTCTTGATTTGGCATCAACTTTTCTCCTCTCCTCTTCCAGCTACAACGTGTTTTCCTATTGCATCTCCTCTTGGGGAACTGGCTCATTGCTGAACTAACTGCTTTTCATGGATGCATTTTGTGGGTTCAAGGCTCAGTTACTGCCCAAACACACATCAGCTGTCACAGGTAAGGGATGCAGCAGAAGAAACCTGCTGGGATGAGCAGCAAGAGAGGGCGAAATGCATGGCATCAAGCTCAGGATGCCTCTGCTTCTGGACCAGTGCATCCGAATCGCAGCTGAACAAGCAGCTCCACGTTGTTTGTTCAGACTTTACTGACTGGCCTAGAGGAGAAAATGATATCTTATTAGGACTCTAATAATGCTCCAGATCATCCTCCGTACAGAGCAGATCTGAAGGATTAGCAAAACAAATGAGTAATGACTTCTCTGTGAAATTAAAATTTCGTAAGGTAATCCAAAGAGGAAATAGAAATTTTATTTCAATTATGCATTAAACTTTCTCGGCTCATTTTGGGTCGGGCTTTGAACTCCAGGGGAAGTTTATGACAGCGTTGGGGTCAGAACAGGCTCAAACCCTGCAGCCTGCTCCCGGATCGCGCCGTCACGCTGTGCATCACCCCGCCGTGCTTGCAAACATGCCCGACAGCCCCTAAACCTGTCCTTTCCCAATTAAATCCAGGCTGCAAAGCATAAGCGTGCTGCACGGGTGAGAAATTTCGTCCTGTGTAATAACTGCATGAATAATTGAAATTCCTTGCGTTGCTCGTAACTGAGGAGTCCTGGACAGATGAGCAGTTAACAGATGGACTATCCTTTTTCCCTTACTACATCAGAGACCAGAGCAGCATTGGGAAGGTCCTGGGCTTCAGTGGGACAGGGATTTATTTCTAATTTGATTTTGAAGCGTTGTTCCACTTTGCTCTTGAACTAGCTGAGCTCACAGTGAAGCTATCAGCCCAAAATGGGTTATGGGGCAGAAAACCACCACCCTGGCAGGTACATTTCACATTTTAAATAGATTTATTATTTTGTTAGAGCAGAATTCAATGAACACTTCCCTTTTCCCCATAAGGAGGAGAAGGATGCATCACACGGCAGCAGCCCTGAGGAGCTGTAGGTCCTCTACCACGAAGTCCATAAGCAATTCCAGGGCTCCAGCATAGGATGTATTGGGATGCTGCTCTAAAATGGGGATGAAGTGAGTTTCTAGAGCTGAGAGGGACAGTTGTGACAAAGTCACACTTGCTACCACCAAAAGGTCAATCACTATGAAAGGTTTGGCCAAGGAGGAACCTTCAGCAGAGATTTTATTCACATCTAGTAACTCTTCGATTCTGCTGATGTCCAGGAAGGAAAAAAAAGTCAATCAATCCATCAAAATCAGGTAATTCATTAGCAGCCATAATCTAGCGTGTGTCACATCTGGTAGGCACCACAGGACGCATCGTTTGCCTCAAAAGCAAGGAAATGAGAGGTGAAGGCATTTCCTTGGTTTTGTGAGCTGTCTACAGACCGAGCTCTTATCTTAATTGATACAGCATCAGCCTTTCTCTGCACGCCTCTGACAACAAGCCTGGCTTTTGTCCTCTCGAGTTATTAAACACTCCATTCTGGGTGATAGAAACATCAGATGGGCTTGCTGAGATGTGGCTTTCTTGATGCAAAACCCCAAAATCTCCTTTTTTTCCCCGTGTCTCAGGGCACAGGAGACTTTTCATACTTCTTCCAGTATTTGAACGCTTGCTTTTGGGTTCTGGAGCAGAGAGTAGGATCTAACCCCATCCCCACCCTGTGTTTTGAGAAGAAATCACAAAATCAGCCCGTTTTCCCATGCCAGATGGAGACATGTCCCTGGCCATCTGGAAGCAGGTGGCCATGGGCAGGTAACATATGAAGCTCACAAAATGGTTATCTGTGAAATATCAACCGTTTCAGCATTTTTTTTTCCCATCCTGGAGAGAAAAACAACTTCACGCAACAGTATCACTGGGACATAGTCACAAGCTGAGGCTCACACCCAGCTTCCCAAAGCTCTCCCTGCCTTCATAAAGTGTCTCTTATTTAATTCTATTATTCTTTAGATACTGCTAGCGGGGGTGGCGAGGATTTGGGACCCCAAATCTGCTGAGCAAGGTGGTGGTTGTGTTTGTTTCTCTGCTTTTCCCCACCCAAGGGCTATTTCTAGCCTCTGGATTGACGGCTGTGTCACCTGCTCGGCAGCATAACTGGGTTTGCAGACAAAGACGACCGACAGCTTGGTAACGATAGCAAAAGTAAATGAATAAAAGTCTGGGTCTATGTGCTGATAAATCTTTTACCAGGGACTCTGATTGTTTTTTTTGAGGGAGAAGGGGGAAAAAAAAAGAAAAAAAGCCTTCTTTTCAGCAATAAAGCCTAAAAAGCAGAGCTGCAAATCACTGGGGGAACAGCCATGTCCTCTCCCTGCCATGATGGAAAGAGGGAGCCGGAGCCCCAAATTATTCTCAGCGTTGGGAGGATGCGTTCTATCCGTGTATGTGGGAGGATGCAAAGGGAATTTGTCCCCAGGCTGGCTCAGATGAGGATTTGGGTGACACCTGGGAGCTGACGCGTGGCAGATAGCACATGGTGAAGATGCTGAGAGAGGGAGAGGATGGAGGTGCTTGGCTTATTCACCATCCACATCCCATAGGATCCCTCACAACGCAGCTGTGGGTTTGATACTTTGGGCCAATGAGCAAAACAGAATATATATAGAAATAATAATAATAAAAAAATACATGTAGGATTTAAAAAAAAAAAAGGAAAATAGGATTTCCATCAACCATGATATGAGTTCTCGCATCTCAGTGTGGGACATCAGTGTGGCAGCACCGGGGGTAGAGCCTGACTCCAACGGGGAACAGCATTAGCAACGTTTACTGGAACTACATCCCAAAATAGTCTCATTACTCCTCAATATGCCGTGTCAGCACCCGGCAGTGAAAACAGTCCACGCTGATGCCTTCAGACTTCAGCAGAGCCATAATGGGAAACAAATTGCGCGAGACTCCCGGGCGATGGAGCGATGGCAATCTGCATTTGTGCTCTCAGGCGAGCCGGGCTTCAGCTGGGAATTCGATAAATACCAGTAGAGTTAAACTCTCCAAGAGCATCTCTTTGGTGATGGACAAGATTGACAGCTGTCATTAGAGCCGACGGCTTGCCGTGCGTCATCCCCGGCTGAAATGGCGATGGAGAAGGCGAGCCCACGGCTCTTGCAAGTCTTGGAGAGCAAAAATTCAGTGTAAGGGACAGCCAGTCCAAGAAAAGAAGCAATTCCCTACGGATATTTAATGCCAGGAGGGGACAAGTCTTTTAAATTCTGCCAAAAGGGGGAAAACCCCCATTAAAAACTAAAAAACCACTACAAATGGGGCGTGCTTGAGTTATCGCAACAGGCAGCCTGTATGCCACCTGCTCTTCCCCATACATTTATTTTTTTGTGGCATAAACAGCGGTTCAGGCTGTCCGGGAGATGTCAGGAGGATCCATGGGCTGGCTTCTGGAATGACGAAGCTGTTTGAAGAAGTCCCTACCTATCTCTAGCTACTTTGAGGAGTAGGGTTTTATTCACCTTTTTCGGTTTTCAAGCTGTATCCTGCCAAAGCCACCAGCCCTGCTTTTTTAATAAAAGCTGGGACTCCTATTTGACTCCAGGATCAAGGGATTTAAGGCCAAACCCCACCAATTTTCACATTACTTAGACCCCGAGAACCTGCAACGCTCAACTCGGACTTTTCCAACCTGAAGCTGATGAAAAGAAAAGCGGAGAGCTGGAAATGAGCCGTAAGAAACGCTGGTCTGAACTTTTTGTGGGAGTAAAAGGGGAAAGTGGCAATGAATTGCTGTTATGCACAATGTAGTCCCTGAAAGTGCTGCTGAGTGTATCATGCATTCATCCAGAGTCACCCAGGAGTCCATTTTTACATCCCTATGGACAGGAAGATGGATATGGACCATTATATGATCCCAGCTGGAGAAGAGTGGCTTTAGCTCCATGTCCAGAAAGCCCTGGTGTTGCTGTAGGCTTTAGGATGACTTCTCCTTTTTTTTCTCTCTTACCACCTCCTGCTTTCATGGGATGATATCAGGTAGAGTAGCTGCCGTTGCTCCTGTCTCCTTGACCATCATCGCCCTTCCAGGGATGCAGGGATTTGGGAAAAGAGCCCGAATCCTGCAGCGATGCTCTTAGTGTTCATACACCAACTTCCACATCTCCAAGGCACTCTGAAAAATATCTATAGCACCAAATCCAGATTTTCTCCTCCCCTTAAACGTTGTGGCTCTGGGCAGGTTTTGACCTCGTGGTTTCTTCCGGGGAGTGGGATTTTATTTTGGATGCTGTGAACAAGATCTTGCCTCGTTCCTCGTTTTGGGTGAAAAAAAGGCTTTTCTGGCTGTGGCAGCCCCTCACCCCGCAGAGCAACCACGTCGTTTGGGAATATTTGCACTGAACACAATGTAACCATTTGCTTTTTACATAAGGGCCAAGTTTTTTCATAGAAGTATTTAATTTTAATTAGTGGCCAAGATTCTTCTCTCTCGCCTGCCGCCTCCGTAATCCTTCCCTGAAATTAAAATGAATTTTTTTTTTTGTAATTGGAAAGTAGGAAAATTATTACAAATTCACATGAAATAGCAGTCTGCCTTTGAAGCCCAAGAAGAAGAAAACTGGGATACAGGTGGCTTCACCCATCCCAACTGCCTTTCAGTGCTGGGTCTGGAGACCTCCCCACACCTTTGGGTTAAAAACAAGATATTTAATTGAGTTATCCAAACTCTTCCCCCTTTCCACCGGTGTGGACTTCTCCCGAGGTTTTGAACCGAAACAAATTGCCTCTTTTCCTAGTTAGATCTCCCCGGGGCGAAGCTCTGCAGCAAATTAGGTATTAACATCTGTACAGCTCTGTTATCCACCATGCCAATCACAGCTCCATAATTGCCCACGATGTCTTCCCTGAAGGATGCCTGCTTGTATGTTTAATAAAACAACCAAATCGGGTCTCAAATTTCCTTGCTCGGATGAAAAATTCATAGCTGCAGTTGCTGGGAAGTGTTGATCCATCCTACGCCTGCCGAGATCCTGAGCTCAAGGAGACGCCGGCAGCACGACGGTGTTGAGTGGCTCCTCTCCCAGCGCATCCCTAGAGCCACACGCAAGGGGGAAACTGAGGCAGGGAAACAAGAAGCAGACAGAGGAGTTTTTTGGGGGAAAAAAACCCAAAAAAAAGGAGTTTCCCACTTCACAGTAGCGTGTTGGTACATGTTGACTTGGAATATTTGCCAAGTCCAGAGGGAGTTTTAACTCCCAGCACAGAGGCTGTGGCACCGGCTGGGCTTCCCAAACCCCGCGGTGACTCGAGTGCTGCCAGCGGCGATTTCGAGCCCGTCTGCTAAAATACCCCCCCCAAAAAAAAAGCGTAGCGTAAATTGTATATTTGATTGTAAAAATTGCAGTTCATGCTGTGTTGCTTAGTGACATAAATCATCCGGTGGCAGGGCGGAATACTGATGCTCGGATCCTGCACGGAGCTGACACGGAGCAGCCGAGGTGCGGGATTTATCTACCCACCAAATGTCGCTCCCAGGAGAGAGGCACAAGCCATTCTGCATAACAAACACATTCCGGGATATCCGCCCAGACCCAAAACCAGGGGAAAATCGAGCTGCCTGCTTCTGCGTGACAAACTCTCTGGAAGAGGTTGGCGCAGAGAGGAGGAGGAGGAGGAGGGAGAGTTTTGCGCCTGGGTTTGTGATGCTGGTAGAGAAATAAAAGCGCGGTGTTGATCTGTCATCGTTATCGGTCGAAACCTGAACTGAAAGGGAAGATTTATAGGCAAGGTTTGCTTCAGTTTGGTGACATCACGGAGGTAAGGTGGTTTTTACAGGTTGAGCATCACGAGCTCCTCTTTTTGGTTTGGGGAAACTGAGGCACAGGAAGGAAAGGTCCCATAGCAAGCTCGAGGTGGCTTTGAATGAGGATGAGCATCCGTGGGGTGATGCTCAGAGCTGTACCTCTCTCATTTTGGGGGTTTGGTGATTGTCCATCTGGCTTTATCATTCCTTTCAGCTCTTTAAACCACTTGCCAACCCACGCTGGCACCTGCCTTCGGGTGGGACAAAAACACACTGAACCCTGTCCTGGGGTCTGGCAGCTCCCAAGGATTCAGTATCATCAAATCATAGAATCATAGAATGGTTTGGGTTGGAAGGGACCTTCATGATCATCCAGTTCCAACCCCCCTGCCATGGGCAGGGACACCCGCCACTACCAGGTTGCTCAAAGCCTCATCCAGCCTGGCCTTGAACACTTCCAGGGATGGGGCAGCCACAGCTTCTCTGGGCAA
The DNA here is from genome assembly GCF_009769465.1 of Tauraco erythrolophus. Lineage (NCBI taxonomy): Eukaryota > Metazoa > Chordata > Aves > Musophagiformes > Musophagidae > Tauraco > Tauraco erythrolophus. Next base: position 6,916,227 of record NC_141490.1, read on the forward strand.
CCTGGTCCAGTGCCTCATCACCCTCAGAGTGAAAACTTTCTTCCTTATCTCTCATTGAAATCTCTCCTCTTCAGTTAAAGCCATCACCCCTTGTCCTGTCACTACACGCCCTGGTCAATGCCCCTCTCCAGCTTTCTTGTCGTTCCTTTAGGTACTGGAAGAAATCCCTGGGGATGCATCCAGCGCTCGGTGCTGTACAAAAAGCACCGGGTTCTTCAAAACCACCTTCTCCTGCCTTCGAAGCTGAGCAGACATCTGGCAAGTTGGGAGGAGAGATGTGTTTAATGGTAATTAGAGATGTTAATAATTGAACAGATGATGAACGGGGGAGCGGGAGCTTAAAGCTGAGATTTGCCAAAGAGGTTTAGATGCATGAGCCCAATTAAAAAGAACAAGAGGAATTAGACTGAACTGAGGTGTGTTCCCAAATCCCTTCAGCCTTGGTAGTAGACAGAGGAAGAAACAAGTTCTGTCCATACTCTGCTGTGTCCTGGTGCTGGATTGGGCCCTTTGCAGCTCCCACGATGGTCATGGTGGTGTTGATCCACGGAGAGAGGACATTTGGGTTGCGATTAACGGGATCATACGCACGATGGGCTCTGATGACCAATGGTCACCCAGTATTTGGGGGGATGCTCCCAGCTCCCCAGTTGAAGCTCATCTCAACACGTGCCATCATTACCTTCTCCTCCTGCCAAGCCACTTCCCTGCAGAGCCTCCCTGGGCAGCCCCTTCTTCCCAACCAGCTCTTATCTTCCCGTAGCTGCTTCCTCGGGCATTGCAAATACCACAATCCTTTTTTTTTTTCTCAAACGCTCCGGAGAGAAAACTGGCCATTTAATTTCCAAATAAACCCCTTGGATTTGTTTAAAATTTTTTATTTTTTCCCCCCTCGCTGCTGCCAAAGTGGTTGTAATAATAATAATTAATCATAAGCAAAGCTTGCTCTTTTGAATGGGAAAATATTAATACTAGTTGGCTGCTTTGCAGACTTGAACAAATTAATCCTTGGAATAACAGAGGGTGCTTTTTAATTATGACGAGCAGGGCCACATCCCTGGGATAAACCCCTTCCTTCCTCCCCAAAAAGAGATGGTTTGGGGGCTGTAGGAGATGCTCAGCAGCATCCCAAGGGGGGTCAGCTGGGGGTTGGCCATGCTTAAAATAAAAGAAATCAAATTACAAGTTGAAAAGCAGAGGGGAGTAGGAGGCTTGGAGCGGGATGTGCAGTGCAGGGAGCTGCACAACACCCCTATTTTTGAGGGAGTCCCTATCCACCCTTTAATGATTAATAGTTTATTCCACTTTTCCCTCTTTCCTCTAATTTACTGACTTGTTCAGGGTTTTTTTTTCCCCTCTCTCAACTAAAACAATGGGAGGGTTTTGAAGCTGGAGATGTAATAACGCCGGAGTCTTCCGTTTCCCCGTTATGATTCCTCATTATAAAGTTATTTCCCCACGATTTGAAATATAAATGATGCCTTTGATGTCTGCAGTTTTTAAAATTGGTCTTTTTAATTCCCTCCTTTTAATTTTTTTCCCAACAAGAGCCTCACACACACGCACACCCCCCCCTTACCCACCAGCACCGCTTAGCTCAACCCCGCTGCTCCGATGCGGCGTTGTAAACACGGCTTGGGCAGAATAAATAAAATGCCTCGAATTGCAAGATTTTGCTTTGAACAAATGGGATAATTGGGGCAGCTGGAAAAAAAAAAAGAAAAAAAACAGCCTTGAATGCAATTTCTTTTAATTTTATTTTATTTTTTTTAAAGGAGGGGGAAATAAAGCCCAAGCCTCCATGGTTTTGAGCTTTTATCAATAAATAAAAGGCTGCGAGCCCATCTGGGCGAGGAAGGCTGTCAGACATCCCTCCAAGCTGTGTCCCCACTGTCATCTCCAGCTCCTTTTCCCTTCCAGCTCGCAGCGGTGGGGTGGGACGGGGAGGGCCACGATGTGCTAGCGGTGGGGAAGTGCACGCTATAGATAAGCCCCTGCCAATTTTCCTCTAAACTTACTAAATTAAAAGCCAGAGTCTCCCCATGCCAGAGTGATGCCAGCCCCCGCTATAATTCCCTCCAGGCACAAATATTTTATCCTTTGCTTGAGCAGGGACATATAGAAGAAGGCATGTGGGTATATAGGGGAAGTATTTCCCCGCCAACATCCCTGGACAGACAAGAGCCTCGTATCCTATAAGCTTTTTTCTTGGCAAAGGTGGCGTTTTGAGGCAGGAGGGAGCCTGTGAGTGCCAGGCTCTGCCCGCCTGATGCCAGCGATAAAAAGCCCCGTTACCGTGAGTTTAATTAAAAATGATTGTTGGGTTTGCGTGGCGGGGGCCTACCCTGCGCTGGCAGATGGATCCGTGGGAGGGGGTTCAGTGGGGTGTGTGTTATCCATAACGGCGATTAACAGAGCACAGGAGAGAGGGTGGCACATTGGGAAGAGGGGAGAAGGATATTGGTGCCAGCCCAAGCTGGCAGCATCCCTCGGGATTGCTGGGGAGATGGAAGATGCTTCCCAAACAGCGGGACCGGACTTCTGCCAAGGAGGATAAGTCAAGGGGAAAGTGCTGCTCTATTATTTTTTTTTAATTTCTTCAGTTTCATGTTTCCCTCACCTGATCCTTCAGCTGAATTTCCGGAGGTGATGTATGTTATTGGTGCTGAATGTCCCGGGAAAGCAGAGAGATTGTCCAGTTCTGGAGCCCCCAACAACATAAGAAGGACATGGACCAGTTGAAGAGGGGCCAGAGGAGGGCCACGAAGATGATCAGAGGGCTGGAGCACCTTTCCTATGAGGACAGGCTGAAAGAGTTGGGGCTGTTCAGCCTGGAGAAGAGGAGGCTCCGGGGTGACCTTATAGCAGTCTTCCAGTACCTCAAGGGGGCCTACAGAAAGATGGGGAGAGGCTGTTCAGGAGGGCCAGTTGTGATAGGACAAGGGGTAATGGTTTTAAAATAGAGGGAGGTAGATTCAGGTTGGATATTAGGAAAAAATTTTTTACCATGAGAGTTGTAGAACACTGGAACAGGTTGCCCAGAGAGGTGGTGGATGCTCCATCCCTGGAGATGTTCAAGGCCAGGTTGGACGAGGCCCTGAGCAACCTGATCTAGTTGGAGATATCCCTGTTCCTTGCAGGGGGGTTGGACTAGATGACCTTTGAGGGTCCCTTCCAGCCCTGGCCATTCTATGATTCTATGATTCTAATGCCGTCACAGCTGTACAGCCCTGCTCCGGGTTTATGCAAGGGAAGGAAACATGGAATCATGGAATCATAGAATGGTTTGGGTTGGAAGGGACCTGCAAGACCATCTAGTTCCAACCCCCCTGCCATGGGCAGGGACACCCTCCACTACACCAGGTTGCTCAAAGCCTCATCCAACCTGGCCTTGAACACTTCCAGGGATGGGGCAGCCACAGTTTCTCTGGGCAACCTGGCCCAGTGCCTCACCACCCTCGTTGTAAAGAATTTCATCCTTAGATCTAATCAAAATCTCCCTACTTTCAGTTTAAAGCCATTGCCCCGTGTCCTATCACTACACATTGCCCTGAAAAATTAATACCAAGTCGGATTATTCCTCTACCCTGTAGTATACTTAAAAATCATCATCGGTTGGAGCTTAAAACTGGTATCTGACCCCCACAAGAAGCTGTTCCCAGGGCAGGAGCAATCCCATTTCACCAGGTGGATAAAAAGGATGGTGAAAGAAGGCTTGGGAAGGGTGAATAACTCTTGAAACGTTTAAAAACCCATGGAAACCCCCAAATCCAGGGCGATTTTGTCCTGTCTCATGCAAAGCCCAGCACCATCCTCCTGGCAACAGGGACTGAGCATCCCAGCGAGGCTGTAAATCACCGGGAGGTGACAAACATCCCATAACTTTCCTGGTCTCGGAGTAGCTCGAAACAAGCCGCAAATTAAGACGAGAGTAGATGAGATTGTGTTTAAAATCTGTATTATACTTGTTTTTTAACAGGCCCCAAGCTGGATGTATGATTTTTTAAAAATAGGACATTAAAAGGAGAATCAGGCTCAGATGAAAAATTTAAGAGCGCGAGAGCGATTTAAGTTTTCATCTTCTAACGATGTCCGGAGAATGGATGTCTTCTTGAAAAGGACAAACCGCGAATTAAAGTGATAGTCAGATGATAAAAACCTTCGCTTAAATATATATTTCTTCCCCATGTTATTAATAACATGCGGGATTAATATTTTAAACCGGATGAATTTTAAAAAACGTCATTTCCAAACCAGATCGAAAGCTTTTCGCTGAGATTGTAGCATCGGGGGCGGGATCCCTCCCTATAGTCATTGCGAGAGCACTATGTATATTTTATAGATGTTAAATAAAATATCACTTCCCTCACCCTCCTCATCCTCACCGCCTTTTCTCGTGCCTGTTTGCACTTTGGAGCCACCGCTAGCCTGGCTGCTTTGGAGAGAGGCAGGGATTTGGTCTGGGAAAGCCAAAAAAAAGCCCTTTTTGCCAGGAAAAATGCCAGCCCTGATGGATGTTACACTTTTAAAGGGCACGGGAGCATCTCGACGCCGGGTCCTCGTGCGCCAGAGCAGGAGAGAGAAGTCCATAACTCACTGCCGGGCCCGGGATGCATAATTTATCCCTTGCAATTCTCCATCAATTGGTTATTAAAAGTGCCCTCCTTGTGATGGGCTGTATTAAGTATGGACGAGGGAAGAGATATATCTAGTTCCCAAGGTAACTAACTCCCAGTTACGGTCCGTAGGGAAAACTTTGCTTACTTTGCCACAAAAGATTGGGGTTTTGGTCCATTTTAGGGTCAAAAATTAGTATTTTGGAGCAAAGCAGAGCAGCAGCCCTGTGTATAACCTCCACGAAGGTCCCTGCATCCTCATGGATTCTCCAATGGCCACGGCAGCGTAGATATAATCATATACTCAAAACTAAAGTTGAGAGCTGGATCTGCTGGCATCCAGGGCCTCATTTTCGCCGAGCTGGAATAGGCAAAGAGTCATTTCCCTCAACGACTTGTCGATGAGGCACAAAGAGCATCCCGGCATCACTGAGCTAAACAAAATGGAAATAATTAAGGAAAAAAAACCAAAACAATTTCCCAGAGCAAAGCACCCTCCGAGCAGCCGTTCTCTCCCAGCTAAATGCCAAGGATCGGAGCTCGGGGTCTCGTTGTGATAACGATAACGACCATGAGCTGATGGAGAAACTCCCCAGGGCAGAAGAAAAGACTGGGGAGAATAAAACTGCTCGTGCTGGAAGATATTCAGCTGTTGGAGGTTGCAATGCTGGAGGCAGCTGGGGGTGGCTTCATCGAGGCGAAGGTGCCCTGAGCAGCTCAGGAAGGAGATGGGGAGCAAAATTGTCTCGATTCCACCTCTGGGTGATTGCATGCCAGCAGCTTGGGCGTTTTTTCTTCCCCATGTGGATATTTGGGTACAATCCACTTTCCCTTCTCAGGAATGCTCTTTACCCTACGAGCTCCCAGCATTTGGGTGGTGGTCGGTGCTCTTGGCTGCGTTTTTCAGAGGGTGAAGCAGAAGGAAGAGGCTGAAGCAGTAGCACTAAATAAAAAGTAATAGAAAGTCCACCATAAATAATAAATAAAATTATAAAGCCAGTAGCAAATGGTCTCCCTGTGTCCAAACTCCACCATGGAAAGCTGTACCCAACAGTCGCAGGTTGAAAAGCTTTGGGTTTCCCCTTCCTTGCCTCCCATGGGGTTTGTTTCCTTGCAAGCTTGTGGCAGGTTCTTCTTATTTACAGGCATTTTGGGACCCCCTTGTAATTTTAATCCCCATTTCCATGTGCTCAGCAGCACACACCCGAGTACTGCAAAGACCTGAAGCTTTCTGCATCCAAACGCCCTGTTTTCCTTATCATCTGCAAACCAGGAGAACCTTGTACCATAATAATGGTCTCAAAATAATGTATTGCTGCCATAATCCCTTTGTGAAAAAATCATAAAAAAAAAAAGAGAGAGAAAATAAAGAGGAAAAAAGCCTATGAAACTTATAAAATAGACGTGTTGGAGCACATAGACTCAAAGGTTAAAGGTGCTGCTCTTTGGAAATAAAGGGAGAGGAGTGGCTCAGGACACATAAACATCTAAGTGGGGATGTTTAAATAATTCAGGCAGAGGACTGAATAGAAAGAAAAAGCCTGGCCAAAGATGAGGATGTCTCAGGAGGTGACAGATCCAGGCACGGCCAAAGCAGAGCGAGGCTGGACTGGGCTGAACCCGATGACTGGGAGGGAACGGGTCGGATCCTGCACACCTCGGGATGCTTTCCTCCACCTCGGAGGGATGGTGTCAATAGATGGCACTCCAGAACTGCTCCTTCCTCCTCCCGCAATAGATGGCACTCCAGAACTGCTCCTTCCTCCTCCTCATCCTCTATGGATGGTGGAGAGGTGATGGCTCAACTAGGGAGCAACTTTTGGAGCAAAGAGGGGCCCAAAATGGCCTCGCAGCCCTCCTTGCATCGCTTGGGAAGGCAAAGCCACATGCTCAAATATATTTTGGGTGTCCAGGCGTGACGAGGACTCGTTTCAAAACAGAATAAAAATTGCTAAAGACTTTACAAGGACACAGATCTATGCTGGTATCGGGATAGCACAACATTCCCATCTCCAGCACTCCCGGTGCCGGCGAAAGAATAAAAACCCAGGGAGAGAAGGAGGGCAAAAAACCCCCCGAAACTCCTCCACCACCAAATTGCTTTTACTTAACAGTTTAGGTCAGCTTCAAGTAGGTCACAAGGATGTGTGTATCTTCAGAATAAAGTCTTTAATCGGCTGATGGATATGAAAAAATAAATTACAGTGGCAAAATGTAATAAACGTTAAAGGGAAAATGATGAGGGTAATATAACTACATTGATTTAACTAGGATGATATAGAGGAATTGTCTGGTTTATAGGTCTTTAGATGTCTATTAGTGGCTCTGTATTAAGGAACAGGGCTGTTCTCTTGATATACTTAAGAGCTGTCAGTAATTCCTATTTCACAGTCCACTGCTCCAATTCAGAAAGTGCGGTGCAGCCCCAGCGACCCCATCCCGGGCTCGCCGGAGGGTGACCGCCTGCCAAAGGTTTCCTTTGCGAGCTGGCAGCGAGCTAAGCAGCCAGATTATTCAAACCCCCCCCCCCCCCTGGTGAAGAGGAGCCGGCCGTCCCCTCCCCGGGGACTGCGGTGGCATTTAATAACTCCATCGTTACGCCCCGCTCTTCCTCCGCTGCGGGAAAACTCAGTTCATTTAAGGGGGGAAAAGACCCTCAAAGCTTCCATCTGCGGGGTCCAAAAGATCTTTTCCACCACGTTTGGGTTATATCCGCGCTTTCAGACCTTTAAATGCTTTTTTATGTCTACCTCTGTGTGCCTAATTTCACCCGAGGGGTAGGAAATCCATCTGCTCTTGCTCTTCTCCCTTTCCTCCCGCTAACAAGCACCTCAGCCCAACTCCCAGGGTGCCAGCGAGGCCAGTCTTAATGAAAACATAGAAATATTTTTCCAAAGTAGAGGTGGAGGTGGAGACTTGGGAGGAAATTCACCCCCCTGGCCCCACCTGACACGCAGGTCCTTGGCCAGCTCCGGTGAAGCCTCTCGCTACCCATCAACCTGCAAAGGATGATTGGCATTTGAAAAGTATGTTTGTAATTGAGAAAAATGAATCCTGGTTGAATTTCCTGGATGGAAAAGGTCATGCCTGGCCATGGGAACCCAGAACCAAAGAGATATTTGATGGTTTATCCTTTTCCATTTACTCCTTAAAGCCCACCGAAGTGAGAAGCATCCTGACCCAGCAGCCTGCACCATGGAGGGAATTTCTCACTAAACCCAAAATTAAGCTAGCCCAAATGAAAACATCCAATGTCATTCTTCAGCATGAAAAAGGACAGACCAGCACGGTTCTCTTCCCAGCCTGCTCTCCGCAGAGAAACAATAACACTTTAATTAGACCTGCAGGGTCTACGTCCCTGTTCAGGAGCTGGGACACAGCTGGCAGCGGTGGCTTTTCCTCTTGGGAGAGGAGCAGATGAGCAACCCGGTGCCACCAGCCACTCTCTGCCCTGCCAAAAAAGATGGTTTTACTGAAATTGAAATTTTCTAGGGGGAAAAATGCAGTTTTCCACTGGGAAAATGCGAAAGGGTGGGAGCACAGTGGTTTGTAGACACCCAACATAGCCAGGGGAGGAAAAAGCAGAGGAGGTCTTGAGAATGTTGCATCTTCATCCCACCTGAAAGAAGGCAACCAGCTCCAAGTTGGTTTTTTTTTTGCAAAATAATTGTAAAAATTTACAGTAATTGCTTTTCCTCCGGAGTTTGTAGCTGCAGATGTTGTTGGGGCTCCTATGAGCCTTGGGATGCTCCTACACCCTCCTGTTGGGATGCCTTTCCGTGATTCATAGCATCCTCCTGGGGAGCAAATTGCATGTCATGATGGAACCTATGTCAGCTGGATACAAAAGAGTTCAACCCTCTGACGATGGAGCAGGAGGGATTTCACAGATTTCATAGATTTCTAGGTTGGAAAAGACCTTAGAGATCATCCATAGCACAGAGCTCTCCACCAAAATCTAAATGAAACACTGAAGAAAAAAGAGACAGGATGGGTTTGATCCCACAACTGTCTCTTTTTGCTTCTTAGCAAGAAAGAAACATTTCAAAAAGTATCAGAAACATGATGGAAAGTTGTTTTTTGATATTTCATAACATTTTCACCTGCAGCATTTTTGGCTGCTTTTTTTTTTTTTTTTTTTTTGAATGGTTTACGAGTAAAAGAGGTTTTTATCGAAAATCTGTTTTTCAAGAACAAGAAAATCAATAAAAGCATATCAGTTCAGGCTTTTGTTAAAGAACTAGGGGAAGGTCCCCCTGTGCAAAAAGAGAAAGCCTAAATGTCTCGTTCAGATTAGACACCAAACTTTAAACGTCTCGTTACACAAGACGAATCCTGCACTTAGTGCAGAATTTTTTTTTGCATAGCAGTTTATAAAGATCCCGATGCCATCGTGAGCAATTCATAAACCAACTCAAAAAGGGCTAAAATCATCGAATAACTGGTTTGCAATGATTCATTTGGCCAATTCCAGCCATAACTGAATCTCCGAGGCTTCAATAATCCCTTTAGCATCGTCAGATTGGGCTTCGCGTGTGACGGTTTTATCCGCTGCCATTCTCCTCCTGTCTTTTACCAACATTAATCAAACACAAAATTGGGATGTGATGGAATTGATCTGGCTCTTTTCTGAGCATCTCCCGCCCTCCAGGTGTTGATGTTTCACCTTTGGGAAGGGCTCCAGGGAGCCGGGAGCGATCTGCATCCTGGCACGTGCTCCACCAAGTATTGACCCCCCCCCCAGGAGCACGTGTACACATAATTTTCACCACCTCTTAGTCCAGCCAGGGCACTGAAGGACAAATTTGACTTCTGTATTTTTAATATATTAATCTCAGCTGCTCTTTGCTTTCTTTCACATCTCCTTCCTTTTTTTTTTTTTTTTTCTGGACATATTCCAGCAGATCCAGGATGTGTTTGATATTGCTCCTACCATATCAAAGCATTCAGCACGCACAGATTTCAGTGAAGTGTGGAAGAAAAGCAAGAGCTGTTTTTATCTCTCTGTCTCTTCTCTCAATCGCCCGGAGCCCGGACTTCTCTCTGTCTCAGCCACGTGATGTGGCTGCAGCCCCAAAGCCTCTCTCTGAGTCGAGGGAGAAGACTGGTGTGATGGATAGAGCATCAGTGAACACCTCTGGAGATGGGGCCAAGTGCTTGCTCCAGCACAGCTTTTCTGTACAACCTTCAAAAGGGTGGCCAGGCTTAAAGCTGTACTTCTCCAAGGAGATGGGAAGCTCCTGGTGCTTGTATCTCCCTCCTGGTGCTTGTATCTGCCTCCTGGTGCTTCCGTCTCCCTCTTGATGCTTCCATCTCCCTCCTGGTGCTTCCATCTCCCCATTGGTATTTGCACCTCACTCCCGACACTTGCATCTTGCTCCTGGTCCTTGCATCTCAACCTTGGTGCTGGCATCTCAAACGTGACATCTTGTATCTCACCCCTGGTTCTTGTATCTCCCTCCTGGTGCTCACGTTTTGCCCCTATCATGGTGGGCACAGCCAAGTTCAGTAGGGCCAAGCTGCTCCAAGCCCTTGAGCCCAGGCTCCACCATGCATCAGGTGGACAACACAAGGGGTTTGTAGTCTCCTCAGAGGAAAGGACATGTAACACGAGATACACTAGGTTGCTTCCTCCATCTGCACCCAAGATACAGTAGGGCTTCATCAAAGACCATCCACTGAATATCAGGAATGAGCTTAGATGGGGTAGGCACTGTGGAGGCAGGAATGGGCAGAATCTGTCCCACACCCCTAGGGTGGGCAAGAGGTGCGAAGTCACTCCGCTTCAAGGGGTGGCTTTTAGGTGAACACCCACACTTCAAAACTTGTTTTCCCGTTATTAAAATGAAATCTCACTGCCTGTTAATCCATAATATGGATTAAACCCACAGATGAAGAATGATGTGGCTGAAGGTTTCTGCTCCCCAAGTGCTCTGAATCCTAATGAGGGGGTGCCTCGAGTCCCCCCAGAACCCCACTCTCAGTGCTCCTCACACGCAGGGAACCCACCACCTGCACCACCGCTCTCACCTCACTTTTTACTTCCATCATGGCTCTATCAAATGGGATAATACAACACATAATATATAATAACATTTGTTGCTGCAGCTACTGCAAGAGCTTTTATCAAGCGCTATGACTCCAAAGAGTTTTTCCAAAATTGCTGCAGGAGAGCAAGCTGAGGAATTAGGAACAAAAATAATGAGCGAGAAAAAGAAAATCCCCAAAACCCTCTGGCACCAAAACCCAAGGTGGAACGTAACATCTTGAGAACAAAATACACCCAATGTGAAGAGAAATAGTTATGTGTGATGGACAAAATATCTATGTAGAAAGAAAATTGTCAGCATCAAGTTGTTCTTGTGAAATATTCGTCAACGCTGATGTTGCATTTCTCAACCTGAAAAAATAACCGACCCACCACAAAGTGATGCTTCACGTTCAAAAACTTCTGGTCCAGGCTTCCAGGATGTGAGTGCTGGGATTCCAGGTTGGGCACGTGCCAGGGAATTGCTCTCAGGCCTGTTTTGCTCTGCTAGCCAAAGACAGAAGTCCCCCACCTCACTCTGCTTTCACCAGTTTACCCGTCACCCCAATTAAAGGGCATCCAGTGGATGAGAAAACCTCCCCAGCGTTAATCACAGCCGTAATGACCCGCAGCCACCGGAGCAGAGTAATAAGGTCACATCAAGGCAGCAGAGTGACCCACTCCTCCTGTCACCTCTCGTCAGCCCTTTCTCCCCAAATGCCCTTTAATTAAGAGTCGCTAAAGACTTTCACTGCTTGGAAACCATCCCGAGCCTGGGTTTGTGTTTGCAGCAGAAGGAATGGGCATGGATTTTTGCAGTGAGGAAAAGCAGCCAGGGGCTAAAAATTCTCCATTAATAGACATTAAAATGAAAATGCTCCCCCCACCCCGGAGTCCTCCATCAGCTCCATGTCCTGTCGCCACTGCCTGCCTCTGGATAAATAAAATAGCAGGCTCAGCCCTGCAAACGGAGCCTGGAGAGGCAGAGCCACTGCCAGGGTCGCTTCCCAGCCCTCCCTTTCCCTGCGTGCTCAGCTGCCTCCCAGATGCTGACTAATCCGTTCATTATTAGTTAATAACAAGTGATGCCCATTAACGGTGGGGACGGCATCTTCCTCTGTTGTGCCATGTCAAACACGCTGCTGGCATGGGATGGATAAATACGGCTGTAAGGAGGCAGCTCACGGGTCTGCATGGGACAGGGATAGATCTGCCCTCCATCCTGCTTCTGAGGACATTTCCAGATCTCCTTCTCTCCATACACACCTTCACGTGTGGTGTCATGGTCAAAGCCGCTGCAAAGCTGTCATGGAGGTGGCCAAAGCTCTTGGGAAATTGAGATTCCCCCTTTCTGTGGCTGAGAAATATTTGGGCCCATCCAGAGCAGCCTTGTATTGGAAGGGGATGAAATCGTGGTGGTGGCTTCCCATCTTCGTAAACTGTGGAGAAGCACCACTGACCTCATTAGCAGGTGATGGAGATGAGGGAAGGGATGGGGTGTCTCATTATGGGGTATTTTGCCCACTAAGGAGTTGCCTGGAATAAAACCTCTGGGCATGACAACATCCTTGGGTGGGAAATGAGATGTGCCATCTTATGGGACGTAGCTCTCCGTTCAGGGCTTTTAGACCAATTTGATTTCAAAAGACATGTATCAATCTCAAAAACATATTTCATTAAGAAAGGAATGGAGAAGATCCCACAGTGCCTATGTGGATAGGGACGCTGCAATTATAAGCTCAACACTTAACTAGACACTAGAGACTCCCCACCAGCTGGAGGTGCAAACACCTTGGTCCTAGACGGGCTCAAACCTCCTTAAACAACCATAAACCCAAGTAAACCCAAAATTTAGGAACTGTGGGTATCAACACCGGTGAGCGATGACCGGAGGCTCACGACTGGTTGTTCCCAGGGATCACGTGCTGGGAGAGGCACTTTGGGGCTGGTGGCATCTACGGGGACTGGGGGGAAAATTCCTGTCCAGGAGCTCCATGAGCTCATCAGACACCAGCAGGAGCCACCTGCCTTAAAGCAACTGGAAAATTGAGTGAGCTCGACAGAGAGACACGTCTGCAGCTGAGTATCTCGGGCCCCCTCTAACTGCCAAGCTGCTAGCGAAACAGATGGCTCCAGGTTAAATGTGAATTGCAAACCTAAAAAATAAAAATGGTATTTGTGCCCTTCCCTGCACCTTTATGATATATAAAGATACAGAAAGCGGTTTTATTTCCTTCAGAGAAAAAGTGTTGGGGCTTTGATTTTTTTTTTTTTTATTGGGTGTGGGTTTGGTATTTTTTTTTTTGCGTTGTGGAAAACAAAGCAGGGTTTTGCCCGCCGCGAACTGGGGGAGCTCAGCTGGTTTTTTTGGGGGTATTTCAGCTGTGGGAAGGGGGAAAGCTTAGGAAAAAAAACAAAGATGCCATGCAAATAATTGCATGAAAGGTGGAAATAACACACACTGGGGACTCCAGGATCCCTTGTGGATTTTTCTAGACGTGCAAAATCATTCAGAAGAGCAAGAGAGAGATGGGAGGATCTAACAAGCCCATTCTCCACCCTGACAAGCCCAAACTGGGACCAGAACAGGAAAAAAAAAACACATTTGCATCTCCCAGAGAGCTCTGCAAAGTCAGCTTGGAGAGAGGTGGCCGTAAGGGCCCTTTCCTCCTTCATCCAGGGATTATGGCGTAATTAAGGTGGCACGTCAGAATAATTACCTCTCCCAGCCAGGGAGCTTGTCCCTGGCACCAATTTATTCTCCTGGAGTGGAATTAGCTGGGAAGTCACTTGTGAAGGGCTGCGTTTTTTTCGAGTTGGCTTCAAAGAAGCCAGTGGAGAGCTAAAAACATCCCCTTCAGCCCTCCTTTCCCCTTCTTTCTCGGCTTTGGAGGCAGATTTATTCCCCGTGACAGTCACTCAATGCCGTATCCCAAGAAGAGCCCAGGCACTGGCTTTAAATACAGGTGGGAAAATTAAAGAGCAAAATAAGATCGTGGTTGCTATGTACAACGGGGCATTTAAACATCTTTTGTTATTGTAACGATCGCTATTCAGGCAGAGACAAAAGAGGGTACACGTCTTTTTGGAAAATAAATCTCGCTCTGCTGGGTTTTTTCCCCTCCATGTAGGGAGAAAAATATATTATTCATATCGAGACAAGGACCAGCTGAAGGATTTGCAGCTGAGGCTGCGGCTGGAGCAGCAGGAGTTGTGCCTGGCAGGTTCAGAGCGAGGTGCGGCTGGGAATGCTGCGGGAAAGAAAATCGGCATCGTCGCAAGCAAAGAGGCACAATCCATCGTGGCTTCACTCAAAGTGGCAAATTCTTCTTGCAGCTGGTGAAACCGAGCGTTTGGGTTTGGTTTGGTCAATTAATTAAAGTTTTGGTTCACCTTTTAAAGGAAAGGAAAAAGGGGGGGGGAAACTTCTTAGGAGCTTTTGAAAATAACGCAGCGGAATATTTTGGCACTTCTGAAACAAAGCCTTTCACTTCAGAGATACCAGGATGAAACACCTCAGCATTTTTCAAAGGTTTTCTGCTCTCTAATTCTTTTTTAACCTGAAATTATTCATCTCATTAACATAATCCTGAATTCACATCATTTCCAGCAGATGCACAAACTGATCAAACAACTCTTTGCAGCACATTGACTTTCAGCCATAATTTTGCCCATATTCACACCTTCTTTCTAACTCCTAATTCTCTCATCAGTAAATACATCTGAGGTGGTGAGAAACAAACCCATGAGAAACCCATCTTCGGTTCCCAAGATGCCCAGGAGAAGTTTCCAGAGTCTCCAGGCAGCTTCCAGCCCCGGAGAGGGTGGAGGTGGGAACGCACGCTCCTCTACGATGCTATAAATATAAATATGAGTGCGTGCGCTCGGTTTATTGAGATAAATTCGGAAGATGTTCTCCTGGCTTTCTGTAACATGAAAGCGATGCGTGTTTACCTCTGTCTGTCGCTGATATAAATATATATAGATACGGTCCATCTCGTTTTGGGTGCATCCTCATCACTATATATGCATTCCTATAAACTGTGCAACCCTCAAACGTCTTTATGCCCCAGGTAAGTGTCTATATCCACAGCTGTGTGCCTTCCTTCTAAAACCATATTTACATCCCTTTGCATTTGGCCGTGGAAAGATGAGCCTGGCTCGAGAAACTTGTGGATCTCCATAAATCTCCATTTCTAGATGCGTGGAAAGGCGGGTTTGTGCCTGCAAACACCCAAATCCAGGAGCTTAATAAAATGCTGGAGGCAAGGAGGGTTCTGGAGGATGTTTATCTCGTCCTCAGTTGGTCAAAGCCACTTTGCTGTCAGTATAATTCCCTGGATTTCATCAGAAATGTGTTGAAGAAGCCCTCCCAGTGCAGGCAAGAGTGTTGGGGTGCAAAAGGATGGATGCAAACTGGATGCTGCTGGTATGGCGACAGGGCATTTGGAGATGGCACGGGGCGATGTCCATCCCTGTGTGGTGGCATGGGAGTCTGAAGTGGGGTAGGCAGGTAACCAGGGGAACCTTTGGGGTGTGAGTTTGTGCACACCCCTCTTCTTTCTTGGCTATTGAGGTGTTAAATAGAGCAACGGGTGGCCTTGCACTATTTACGGGTCTCACCTGGGTCCTTTGGGATCACCCTGCCCGGGTGCTGGCACCCGAGGCGTTATGGGAGAGGGGATGCGACGACTCGGTGCCGGTTCTGAAATGAGCTGAAGGCATCTCGTTAGCTGAAGGGCTGGATTCTCATTTGCACTCCAGCCTCTCCAGGCTGTGCGGCGAGGGCTGCAAACGCAGCTCCCGGAACCCTTTTATGTTCAGAGCAGCTCAAGTGTAAATGAGAATCAGGCCCTCCAGTGCCATTTCTTTTCTTCCAAAGAGAGAAAAATCTCCTTGACTACAGGGAGTGAAGTGGGTCAAGATGGTTCCGGGTTGACTTAAACCTCCTTGACGCCACGGTGGGTGATGGCTGTCCTTCACTTGAGAGTGGAAATGTAGAAGTTCCTTTCTGAGACAAGGGTGGTTTGCAAACCAAGGCAGAGGAGCCGTGGAAGAAAGAGGATGCTTGTCCCATCACGTCGGTGTTAGAGCAAAAGGGCTTTCCCAGTTTCCTCTGAACTGGTGTCTCCTTTGAGGAGCAGAGGAGCAGGCAACGGTCAAGGTCAAGGAACTCCTCTGGACTTCACTCGCAGAGAAATGACATTGCAAAGACATGCCCAGCGGACAGCGAGTTTCGCTGCAGTAATCTTCCCAAATTTTGTGCTCCATTGCTCCAAAAGAGGACACAGTGTTTTGAGCATAGTGAAATAAATCTGGGTGCGCCGGTAGCTGCAGAGGCTGCATCTCCCACCACCGGGATTAAAAAGGTTTCTAGGAAAGGCAGTGGTGGAAAGGAGATGGACCCATCCGTAGCGCAAATACCTGGGGACGGCATTAATTAGTGCAAAAAACGAGGGGGAGGAAAGAGTGATTTGGCTGCGAGACTCACAAAGATGTTCATCTTCTATGGAGTGGGTAATGAGGCTCTACCAAATTAATATCTGGGGCTGGAATGCGTTCAGATGAGGTGATGAGGACGTGTCGATACCTGTCCATGAGGATTTCAGAGACGGGGCTGTGAAGACTCCCAGGATCTTCAGAAACTATTGGTAAGGTCACTCTGACCCTCCTGATGACAGTAATGAGGACACCCCCTTCCACGGAGGCTGCCTGTTCCCCTCCCAGTGATGTCCCCATCGCAGCTCCCGGCATCGGCACGGATTCTTGGTGACTTCAGACACCTGCTCTGGGGCTGGGGACACCAAAGCAGCCTGTCCCTGCCATCCCCGCTCCCGTCACTCCGTGCTGACGGAGCGATGGGATGAGACATGCTTGCTGATTCATTGCCTCTCCTGGCGACATCAAACAACCCTCTTAGGAGCTTCCCGTAGCACTTAATCAGAGAAGAGCTTGTCTGTGGCATCTTAAGGACTTCTCAGGTGAGACACATCCTTCCCTGAATAAAAAACCGAGCTAACGTACAGGTGGAGAAAGGACAAGATGTTTTTTGACACTGCAACTCTTAACATCTGATAGCAGCCCATTCCCACGACGGATGCACGGAGAGGTGACATCTGCTTTGGTGCACAACCTGTTTACTGTCTTCACCGTTCTCATTTCACCGAAGCCTGAGCAGCTTCCAGCCTCATGCACTGATCCTTGCAAGGTGAGACAGAGCCCTCCTTGCTGCGTAGGGAGAAGTTAACTTGGCACAGGGGTTGCGCTGGACCTAATTCTGTTTTCCCAACAGAAATCACCCCAGTTACTGGCCTAAATCGTGATGGAAGAGCTCTGACATCCATGTTCTTCCTTCACCCCAAGGAGAAGATCCCTTTTGAATCACACCTGCTGCTATTGCTTGTGTTAGAGCAGCTCGCAGAGCCTGGTGGAACTGGCACCTGGTGTGCTGGATGCTACCCACATCCAGCCCTTCAGTTATTATTATTGCTATTGTTACGGAATAAATCATTCCTTAAGCTTCTCTCTTTCATTGCAAATTGTCCATGAAACACTTGCAATCCCTGCAGAGAGACACTTGGGTTGACAGACTAAATCAGATCAGTAATCAAATCCAGATCCCATCTTCTGCTACCTGGTATGAGTTATTAGTAGCAGAAGGTGTTGAAGAAAAGGCAAGAATCTCTGCAGGAGGAAAAAGAAATGTGCAGCAAAGGTTTCTTCTGCTTAGATCTGAACGAGAAGGATATGGAGCTTTCTCATACACATTATTTAACCAATGATATTTACTCTTTTATTTCTAGATATTTGAGATCTGGGTCTTAACAGCAGTTGGGCCTGATATTTGCAGCAACCAGACCTTGGGTCAAGGAGTTCCACTGGTTATCAACACAAAATAGATACAAAGAGCCGGGCAGGTAGGACCAGCAAGGATGGAGCAGGAAGGCAGTTCCTTAGGTTAGTCCTAAACCTGGACAAAAACTATTTGGAGTCATAATCCGTGGAAAAAACATGACCTATGGCTTGCAAAACTTATCCTGAATAAAGTCCTACACCTCGCTGACAGGGTATGGCCCCATCTGGCATTTTACTTGGGGCATCAAGAAATTAAAATTTGCCCTTAGTCGACAAAAGCTTCACGTCTCTTCATTGATTTGTGTTTTCCTTAAGATTTAGGTCCCCATGCCCATATTTTCTAAGAAAAGCTTCATTTTTCCTGCCTGGGAGCCCCTCTGCCCGGGCATTGCCAGGGATAAGGGGCCCCGGGGAGCAGGGCCGCTCGGTGTCGGGGTCGATACCGAGTCGCCGTCTCTCGTAATTGGACTCCTCGTAGAGACAGGCAAAGCTGAGGGCTCCAAACTGCACTTGCACCTTCTCCTAGGATTTCTTGGCTCAAAATCCACCCGTCTGGAGAAGCCAGATGTTTCTGCAGAGGCTGAGGACGGGGAGAGGGCAGCGCTCGTCGCGCCCTTGCCCCCCCCCGCTTTAATTATTCGGTTGCACCAGAAAATGATGTTTTCTTCATTCGCAGGTGAAGATTCAAGGCTCTCTTTTGTACAACACATTTTTTTCCAGTGTGTTGTCCCTTCCCCTGGTGCTTTGCTGGGCAAAACCCGGGCCAGCAGCCCCCCACCTTCCTGCTCCTCCAAAAGGCAGCCAGCTCCAGAGAAAACAAACAGGAGGATGGATTTTCCTTTATGCCATTTTAATAAAGCGACAAGGAAGGAGTTAGATGCCTCATGACATATAGTGAAATCCAAACAAGCTTGAAGCTGTCCCTCCGCTCCGGCCTCGGTTTTGAATTTGTTTCTATACCCAGCTGAGCGCCGAAGCATCAGCAAAAGCTCAGAAAAGCCTTTCTGCCACGGAAAAAAAAAAAATAAAGTGGTTCGGAGGTGGTGGAGAGAGATCGTGCACCCAGTTTCTTCTGGCTGGAGAACCAGAGGGGCTCGTAGATGGGTTTGATCTCTCCTCCCTCTTCCCCCACTCCAGCACTTCCCCGAGGATTGTGTCTAAATGGGATTTAAACTCCCCCATCCTTATCTCAGACTAGTGACAGCTGACCGAAGCCTAAGGCTTATTCTTTCTCACTCTTGAAAAAACATGTATACATATATATATATACTTTTTTTCCAGCTGCTGTAGCATGGACTTTATCCTCTCCCTTTTGTGCTTTCTCATTCTTCCCATTTTTTTGCATGGTTTGGCAAGGAGGGTGCAGGGTTTAAAACACTGCAGCGGTGTCGCAGCCCGGTGAGCGGGATAAACCTCCGGATTCAGCCCGGGGCTTGGCAAGGGGAGGATTTAGCAGTCCCAGGGTCGGGGTGCAGCCACCCTGAAGTTGGATACGAGTACTTAGAGGGGCACGTATTTCTCACTGTGTTGGAGATTATATCCGAACAGTGGGATACAGCCCATAAAAGCGAAAAATCTTGACTTGCCCCATGCAGCACTTACCCAGCTGTAAAAGAAATCCCGCTCTTTTATTCCCTCTGCTGGTAATTAAAATCACCAGCTTCGCATTTCAAAGCCCGTCCTAGGGAAGGCTCTGCGAGAGGTGGGGGTGACGGGGGATTTTGGCACTCTCAGACATCAGAACGACGCTTCCTACGCTTATCCTTGCACCCAGCCGAAAGCCCTGGCAGCTTCATCCCTTCTCCAGCCTCTTCCCTTTGCTTAAATCCCCTTAATGTGATAAAACTGGGGTGCAGGATCTGAATTAGGGTTCCCGACATCGTTCAATAGGAGCTTTGGGTTTATTTCGGCAGCATCATTTCCAGAAGGAACCTTCTCGCTCTACGTGGCGGGGAAAAGAAAAAGCCTTTTCTGATTCTCAGAGCTATTATTCGAGCAAGAAAAGCAGAAATAGATAAGGGTCCCCATGAAGACCAGACCACGGGCATCTCGGGCTGGGTGCTTCTGCCTTCACCTCCCCGTGCCACAGCCTGGAGCTGCTGAGCTGCCCGAACCCAGCGGGCAAACAACAATCTGCTTTCCAGGGGAAAGCAAGCAAGGATTTTGCTCTGTTTCAGGATGTATCTCTCCCCTCCAAAACACCAGGTTGAGCAGCTTTGGCTCTTGCCATTCTCATCACAGCCGTGAGCGGTGACCGGCTACTTCTCAGCAGCGTAAGCTCATGGCTGGAGCACTGGGCTTGCCATGGGGTGCCTGGGTCCCACTCCAGGCTGTGGCTTCACCCCCAGCCCTGGAAAAATCACCTCCCTTCTCTGCCCCACGGTGTTCCCCTAGCCCCTCCACAGTTTAGCTAAATACAGATATAGGTAGTATGGATCTGGATGATATGGATATGGGCGTGGACACGGCCATGGGTATGTATTATAAGGATAGAGATATGGATATAAATGATATGGATATGGATATGGATATATAAAAATATATGTATAGGTATAGGTTGTATAGATACAGGTATAGATTATATGGAGAGGGATATGGATATGTATTTTATAATGTTATATATATTCTATTCTATTCTATTCTGTTCTATTCTATATATAATATATAGAATATGGTATGGATATGGATATAGATTATACGGATATGGATGTGAAAGATACGGATGCAGCTATAGCTGCAGCTGCAGATACAGATGTAGATGATAAGGACATGGACGATATGGATATAGATGATAAGAATATAGATATCAATGAAATTTATATGGATATGAATATGGTTATTGATATGGATGCTATGGATAGGAATATGAATGTGGCTATTGATATGGACATAGATGTAGATATAGACAGACATAGGTTTAGGTATAGGTTTAGGTATATGTATAGATAAAGATATAGATGATATAGATATGATGCTAGGAGAAAAGATCTTTTGAGGCATTAGTGCAGTTTGGGCCACTCAGATCCTGCTCAGTGCTACGTGGGGAGAAAAACATCACCCAGAAGCTGAGAGGTAAAGAGGAGGGGAGAGAAGTTGAGCTGCCCCACTTGAAGCTCCTGCAAAAGCCCCTGCTGGGACAAAAAAGCATTTGTTACGTTAATCGGCGCTGGAGATAGCGCCGAATAAATGAAAGTTATTAAAGGAAGGGAGATGGATGGAGCTCAAGGTCCGTTTGTTTTGCCAGCGCCAAATTCATTTCCAGAAAAAGCCCTTATCAATTCCCAGGGAATAGTTTGCCCTGTCAGTGCCGAGCGGGTGTTAATGTTCTTTACGGCTCCGTTAGAGCTGGTGCAGTGACACCAATCTAAATAAGGGAGGAAGGAAGGCTTAATCAGCCTGTCACTGACCAGTTATTAACATTTTAGAACAAGGGCATTAAAGGAGAAAATTCTGAGAGGTCAATTTGTACTTCAGGAGAGAAGCCAAAAAGATAAGGAAGAAAAACCAGGAGGAGAAAAGCGACGTCTGCCAGCCGGCGGTCACGGCAGCGGCCACGAGACCGCGGCAGATCCGCTTGCCATCGGAGTACCCAAAAAATGTAAAGGACCTCAGGTGGTGATGGACCAGCACGGGACCCTGCAGAAAGGCATATCCCCCTGGTGAGGGTGTCCAAGTGAAGTCAAGCTTTCCACCCACGCCCTTGGCACCAGTATCCCCCTCTCCCCGCGCTCACTTGCAGCCTCCGCACCCCAAAAGCAGCTGCAGTTCAGCGCGATCGCTCCGCAAAGCCCAGTGGGATGAAAGCTGTGCGCTTAGATATGGTTTATCCCTTCCAACCCCTGATGATAATCCGGGATTAGTCCTTCAACTCTATGATTACATTTTGCCCACTCTCTTTGAAAAGACACCGTTCTGGCCCTTTTCCCTGCATTCTCCCACCAACCCTCAGGAAAACCGTTTGCCAGGCTCCGATTAAATCTTGCTTGCGGCAAAGTCTCGCCGGAATCCCAACCGTGGCTCTCACGGTCTGCACCCAACCTCCTCCCTCCGAACACCCATCACCTCTCCCATCCCCATAGCGACCACGCAAGGACCAGGCGTAGAAAATGCATATATTCATCTCCTGTAATAAATAAGCAGCTTTGCCTGAGACGGTGGCTTCTGGCCATCGCTCCCCCAGGCGGCTGGATCTATGGAGAAACATCATCCAGGCTCCGTTTGGGAGCACCAGTATCTGCTGGGAAGCCAGCGCTGCTGCTCCCCATTAGGTTTATTCGCTGTACGTGTCGCTGGGCCATTAAAGGAGCTGTGTGAGAGCTGTCTGGCTGTTTGAAGGAGCGGCGAAGCAGCGGGAGAGACAGCCGTCCCTCAAATCTTTTCTCCAGGGGGAATGAAAAGAGAGGGAAATAAAAAATTAAAAAAAAAAAAGAAAAGAAAATTTGCAGCGGAGGAGTCAGGAGGGCCAACATTTCCAGAGTGTTGTTTTTTTTTTTTTAAGAGAGATTTGTTTTGTTTTGTTTTCAAGCTCATTATTCACAGGGAACCTGACTCCAATGTGTCTGGACTCTGGAAGGGCTGGGGATGCTCCTTGGGACCGCAGTGACTCCAGTAGTTCACGTAGGTCCTGCCAAAATAAACACGGGAAGCGACTCTTCGCCGGAGCTTTGTGCTTCGAGATGCAGCAGTTGCATCGCGGAGCTGCCTTCAGCCCCCAGTTCTGTTTCACAGACCAATTTCTTGCCCAGCACAACGTGGTTTTGGGGAGGAGGGATCCGAAGGCTGAAAGACTGAGCCCAAGGCTGGGCTGTGGATATGAAATACTCACCTTATTCTGGTCTCTGGGATGACAGCAGTTTGTCCTCCTCATTTATCCGACTTTTTCTGCCTCCCAGATGAGGTTTTACTCTGGCCCATGCCATTTTGCCACCAGATATCATAGAATCATAGAATCACAGAATGGTTTGGGTTGGAAGGGACCTCAAAGGTCATCTAGTTCCAACCCCTCTGCCATGGGCAGGGACATCTTCCACTACACCAGGTTGCTCAAAGCCTCGTATCCCTCCTTTTCCCTTCTTCCCTTATCCCAGATGCCCAGAAATGCAAAGAATAGAGCAGCAATGCCCAGGGTGGATCGAGCTACCTCTGCAGACCTGTTGCCAACACCTGGGTGTCTGATGATACCCAGCCTGCATCCATTATCCTGTGCAGACACAGTAATTATTGCCCAGCCCGTAATAACTGACTCAGCACCGCTAATAAATGAAAAAAAGCCCTTACGTCCTGGGGTGTGCAAAGGAGAGCAGTTAATTGTGATGGATTTTGCTACTGGAAATGCTGCTGCATCCTCCAGTCCCTCTGGCCCAGGGCTTAGCATCGCCCTGATATCCCCCGTCAGGATTTGGGGACCAAGCAAAGATGCTAAATCCACAGCAGTTCATCGGAGAGGAGGAAAAAGTAACGTTGAGCCTCCAGTCCCGGCCCTCGCTTCTCTGATGGTCCCTCTTGCAAGATTTGAATCTGTGAAAGATGGTTTTAATACCCGGTGTGCCGCGGGGAGATTTGTTTGGTGACAGCTTGCGTTAAAGTCAACCAGCCCGAATCCACCCGATAAAAACCGATGCCGAAAGTTGGGCTCGCCATGATGCGCATGGGAGGGGAACGGGGGAGACGGATGGGTTTTATTAGTCATTATGATATTATTATTATTATTATTATTATTTATTGGGTGAATGGAAGGAAAAGTAATTCTTTCTGCTGGTCCAAAGGCCCAATTGCCAGGGCTGGCTCGCGATGACGGAGCGCCGCGAAGCAGCACAATACCAGCAAATTATAAATCATCTCCTTTTGTTCGGGACTGAACGCCACGAGACAGGGACGCGCCCTCCGTCGCCTTCCCAGCTCCGGGGTGATGTGCAGAAGTGCCAGCACTGACCCCAAACCCGGTGGGGATGGTGGGGCATCGTGCTCCTGTGACTCCCCAGCTGCCTCCAACACACGTGGGGTGGAGGAGCTGCGGTTGCCTTGATGAGCCAACCCAAACAGCAATGCAAAGTGTTGAATTTGGCTTCCTTTTCCTCATTAGAGCTGATTACACTAATTGACATGTTTGTTTGGGGTTGGATATATTTTGTTGTCCTTTTTTTTTTTTTTGTCATTATTTATTCTATTTTTTGGAGCTGGAACAACACGGTTGTTTGCCAAAACGGTTGCGAGAGCGGGTGCTTTCCAGGGGAGATCCCAGATCTACAGGGACTGGCCACCTCTTCCTGCAAAGCAGGGCTGGGAGTTGCACAACCTTTTATACCAAAGGCACCACAGCCTTGCACCTTCTCAGCACGCTACTTCTTTTGCAAAGTGCCCCCAGCTTGTTTTAAAAGGATTAGCTGACTCCAATGTTTTCCATGAGGAAATTTGCTCGCATGTCCTAGTTTGCCCCAAGGAATGTCTGGTCTTGCTCTCACCCTGCTATTAGATTTGGTAATCATGTAAAGTAGAGATACAGGGATGCTGGAAGCTGGGGAAAAATGAGGTATGGTATCCGGAGCCACCAGAAATGCTTCTCCCATCCCTTGGATCCTCTGGGATGGAGCACTTAGCCAAGTGCACAGCGGTCCTAATCGCTCAGGTTTTCAGTCCCTGCAGCAGCAAGCCGTTCGCACACTTCAGTCCCTTAAAACTAAAATAAATGATCCCCTTGGATTAAACAGGACCACGGCTGTGAAGTTCATTTGAAAGCTGTCGCCCTCGGAGCGTCGAACTGGCCCCCAGCCGCTGGGGCGCGTCGGGGAGAGCCACGTTACCTCCTCAATCAGCATTAATTCCCGATCAGCCTGGCTGATTTTGAAGATCTCCCATCTAAAGGTCCGAGCAAATCATCTGCTGCAGAGGTGGAGAGAGGGGACAGCAGGAAGCAGGCACTGGTGCAGCAGGAGCAAGGAATGTCGCTGCCGGCTGCGGACTATCCCGGCTTCTCCGTTTCAGGAGCTGTTTCCTGATGCTGGCTGAGCTCAGGGACCAAAAGGAACGAGCAAAACCCTGAGATATCCCCAAATCCAACAAGTCTGGAGTTTTCTCCAGAAAACAAAGTCTCTCTGAAAAGAGGGTGACTCTGTGCAACTGCAACATTGCACTGTCCAGAGCAAAAGCCATTGTTAAGCAGAATCTCTTTCCTACAGATCTTACATATGAAATTTTAGGGGAATATGGCTTATTTTGGTCCAAAAGTCAAAATCTGAAGTTGAAACCATCTGGTAGAAAAGGAGAGGGAGCGCAGCCCTACTTCAGCCAGACTCACCCCTCCCTCTGCCTTCCTCCTCCTCCTCCACCCTCCCGGGAGCATCCTACTTCCATCCCCACATCCCTTCTTCCTACATCAGGTACCTGAAAGGCAACCAGACCCCCCAATAACCCTCCACTACAGCACGGAGAAAACCAGTCACCAGCCTGTCACCTTCTTCCCTCATCCCCTCTGTGGGTGTTAAAAAAAAAATCACAGCAATTCACTTTGACATCCCTGTTTCTACCAGGCAGACGTGTGATAACGCGCTCGGCCCGTTAGCAGATTAGTTATATCGTGCCGCAGGGCACGCGGAGAAACCATCAACGAGGCACTTACAGAATTAGGACCAGGCGTTTAATCGCTTTGCTGGTGGCTGAGTGTTATTAAATTCTCCTGAGTTCAGCAGTTTGTAGCCTGACTTGGTTGGTTGTGGGGTTTTTTTTTCTATAAGGCTCAGAGCAAAGCTCAGAGCTTCGTCTGGCGTGGTTGAAGCCAACATTTCTTCCCATGTCTCATCTGTGCTCCAACCCCGTGCTCTAAAGTAAGGCCAAGACTGGGCAGCTTTGTTTAGAAACCAGAGAAAAAAAAAACCAGCAAGTGCACAGAGTAGAAGAATATTAATATTTAATCACAGCAGGCCAGAGGTTGCCGGAGGCAATCGCTGTTAAATGTTATTGAAACAAAGCATCCGTATTCCCACTGTTGGGGGAGTTTAGAAGAGCTGCCTTCCTCTGCTCTGTGAGCAGGGTTGGTGCTACCAGCCAATCTTCCTGTTAGGACTTTTCCCCATGGAGGGGAGGGAAGGCATCTCCAGATAAAAGAGGGGTTCGAGGCTGATTTTTCACAGGAGCCTTTTCTCCCTGCACCAAGGATGGCTTTGAGGACAATCAGAACGTCCCCAAACAGCCCCACACGCTAGGGCTCTGCTTGTTAGGAGCTATACATTTATATACCTGGCTGTCACGATGGGTTAGTACATACTGGAGATGTACAGAAGAGGAGCATCCAGCCCTTTTGCTGTCCTTGTCCATCTCTTGATGAACCAAGGCTCTCTCCATCCAATTGTCCTGCCAAGTATTCCCTCCACCTTCTCTCTTCACTGTCTCCCTGTTCAATATAAGATCATCTTAAAAAAATAATAAATTAATGAAGTGGTCCATGGCTCTGCTGCTGTTTCGCTCCTCCACTGATTTTTGGTTGCAACCTGCCCACGCTTCCCCAACCTTGGGCCTTAAAAAGCCCCAAGGAGATGTCGTGGAGGAGCTACAAGGGTTGACACCATATCTCAACACCACGCCGCTTTAAATCCTGCAATGGGTTAAGCCTCAAGCAGTAGCTCCTTGCCACCTGATTTGACATGTCATTAGCAGATTTGATATCTCACTTTCATCAAAGCGGGATTTCTTCCCTGAGAATTAATTCTAATTTTTTTTTCCCCCCCCCCCCCGCACACAAATCATTAGCCCAGCTCTCCAAATGAAGTGCTAACGTTTCCTGTCACCTCCTGCTCCTCACTCCCTGCAATTCCTTAAAGCTGCTGCAATCAAGACCATGAAAAGCTAATCAATTAAGCCCCAATGTATCAAGAGCTCATGAGCCACTGTGAAGAACCCAACACATCATTACAGAGCTCGTGAAATTTCTGCCTAAAGAGCAGATGTGTGGGAAGCAAACGCATACTGTGGCCCAGGGTCCTTTTTCTTCACAAGTACTTTCATCTCAGTGCTCCTGGCTGTGCCAAGTCATCTCTAACTTCTCAAGTGCTTCAAGACCAGGAGAGGAACATTGTCTTCTCCCTGTTGGCGAAGGGAGATACTAGGTGTAGGTTGGATCTTCCATTAGAGAAATGTCGAGGTGCTGATTACGTCCTCGATTATTTCATCTGGGTTTTTTTTTTCCCTTTGGAAATCACTTTGTAGAGGTTTGAAGAGGGTTTTCTTCCCCCTTTCGACTGAAACCTCCAGAATCCTGCAAAACACATCCCCACGACAAAAAAATCTCCCCACCAAACAGCTTGGCTCCAAGCCGTCAGCCTCAGCCAACCCTTCCCCTAAAGTTAAACCCAAGCATCTGCATCAAAACACAAAATAGAGAGCTTGCCTGCCCTCAGATTTTAGAACAGAACAGTTGTCTCCATGGAAACCCACACTTTTGCTTTTTTGCCTTTCTTTCCTTTCTTTCCTCTTTTTTTTTTTTTTTTTTTTTAAGTTCGGAAACCAGTGGAGCGATGCAAGGGGTGAGGTGAAAACACCCAGTTTAGGTACTGGCCTTGCAGGACGGACACATCTTGTTTTTCTGGAGAAGAGCTGTTTGTATACTATATACCTCCGTGATTTTTCCAAGTAGAGCATCTCAGTTTGGGTAAAGAAAAGGCTTTTTTTCCCTAATATATGAGATGTGGGCTCCCAGGCCCTGAATCATGGCTGAGCAGTCCCACGTCAGCCTGGTGCACACCTGAAATCTAGATCTGTGCTTCCAGACTGACCCGAGTCAGGCTTTTTCCTTAAATTACCTTAAACGGAGGCCAGCTTCACTCCTGAAGGTGGACATCATGAACCCAATGAAGGTCTATTCATGCACTCAGAGTTGCTCTTAAAACAAATTTCCCCATGGACTTGGGCAGATATGAAAACATCATGCCTCCAGGAATGAAGACAAGACTCCACCTTCCCAAATATTTTTTGTTTCCAGAGCTAAATACCTTTCCAAAGGGCAAGATCCAAATTTCACATCCAAACCACCTCAGATGCTGGAGCAAGGTGCTGGCAAAGAAGCTGTGGCTGGTCTTGCTCAGCACCCTCTGATACCAACACCCTTTCTCAAGGTCATTCATCTCATCCAGCATCTGTCATCTTCATAGAATCATGGAATCATAGAATCACAGAATCATGGAATGGTTTGGGTTGGAAAGGACCTTCAAGATCATCTCATTCCAACCCCCCTGCCATGGGCAGGGACACCCTCCACTACACCAGGTTGCCCAAAGCCTCATCCAACCTGGCCTTGAACACTTCCAGGGATGGGGCAGCCACAGCTTCTCTGGGCAACCTGTGCCAGTGCCTCAGCACCCTCAATGTAGCTACTTTCTTCCTTAGATCTAATTGAAATCTGGCCACCTCTTGGGAAAAGGTTACCAGATTTTCACCTGGAGATGAAAAGCAGGTGTTTTAGTAGTAAATCTACTCCTGATGATGCACTTTTTTGGGGTGAAAATTAGAGGTTTCCCTTCTTTACCTCTTCCAGGACATTATTAAGGACGCCCCAGTGCCTGGCATCTTTTGAGGCTTTATTTGGTGCTCCCAGCCAGAAATTTCTTTCCGTAGCACATGCAGGATGCTTTGTCCAATTCTCAGGAACCTGCATTTCAGGGATACCATCTCAGCTGCATACTACTTTAATATACATACACAGATGCATCTGCTTCCTAAAGCCCGTGTGGTTTTGCAGCATAAAAGCTGCTGTAAATTAATACCATCATCAATAAATCTTGAATATTGCTGGACCTCCTAATTATGCCTGACGACATACTAAATGACAGGAGCGAAGTTTAAGGTCAACCACAGAAAAAAAAAAGAAATAATAAAAAATCAGCAGTGGCTTCTGCCTCTTAAGGGGACAGATGGAAACCACGAAATGGGTCTCAAATTTGGACCAGAGCATCACGGCTCTGCTCCGCCTCGCACAAAATGTTCTCTGATTTAAGAAGTTTGCCATGGCCCTTTCCTGGCAAGTGATATTTACAGGTGAAAATGCAGGGTGATATTTAGAGGTAAGTGGTATTTATAAGTACATATGCAGGGAAATGTTTACAGGCAAGATACTCATGGGTAATTATAGATCAATACTTCCAAGCAGAGTAAATAGAGAGGTAAAGGACCTTTGCTGGTATGTTACAAATAAATATTTAGATAGAACAGATGCACGTAAGTACATGTAGGCTATATGGAAGAGATAAAGATTAGAATTTAGACGGAGCCCTTTTGGAGGGAGGCGAGGCTGTACCATTAGCAGCACATCCATAACTCAGCGACGTAAGAGCATCCCAGCAACACTATCCCATCAGCCCCACGGTCCATCAAACCCGGCGTCGCCTTTCCAAAAGCAGCTCCAAGCAGAGACGTAAGCAAAGAAGTGAAGGTCAGAGAAGACTTCTTTTTTTTTTTTTCTTTTAAGGAGCCCTGATACCTCCCCATCCCACCGCCCTCGCACAAAACCTGGGCCCGGAGCCGCGTTACGCCTTCCCAGCTCCCTCCGACTCGCCGCGTCTCAACCTCCCTTGCCGCTCGCGCGGCGGCTCGTGTTTGACAAAGTTCAGCCAAGCAACGAGCACGCCTGGAAGGCCCCGAGATCCCGTCGAAATCCCCATCCAATTTATCAAGTCAAAAATTCGGCGGGGTGGGGAGCTAAGCGGGATGAAGCTCTGATCAAGGCAAGAGATTACGGCGGAGACTGTTACACAAATCACAGCTCTCGCTCCCGGGGGAACGGCGGGGGTGAAGGGGAGTTTTTTCCGGAGGTGGGCACAGCTAGAGATAAGAGCTTCTTGTTGGTAAATACAAATGCTGGGGAATCGCGTGTCTGATCAGTGCCCGCTCCCGTCAGGCTTGCAGAAGCTGGCAGCATTATTTCCAGGCTTTTCACCCAGAATACTAAGGGCGTTGGGAGAGGCGAGAACAAAGCGACAACTTTATTTGAGAGCAAAACAAAAGCAAACAAATGCATACCCAGAAGACCGAGCGTTGAAAGAGAGCGATAGACTATTCAGCCACCATCTGAAGCAGCTCTTGGACAGCTCATGACTGCTAAAAGTTTCCCGAGGAGCAAAGGCTTTTTTTTTTTTTTTTTATTATTTGTTTGTTTGTTTGCAGGGAGAAAACAAAGTGAAAGGATTGCTGATGCCTTTAGTAGTAAATGAAGACAAATATCCCCCAGCCATGAAGATTGCCAGAATGGGAAAACACGAGTCGCATCATTTTGGAAAGTGTCTGAGCGATGCTTTCGAGGTCCTCAGGCTTATTTTCCAAAGATGAGCTCTTGCACTCCAGATCCCAGAAGAACCCAACACAAGTGGCAGCTCTCGGCATCACCGAAGACACCTCTTCTTGCTCCGAAGATGTCAAGAACCTCAGAGACCCCAATCCCCTGATAGTCTATCCCAATGATTTTGCATCCTCAATATTTTGGAAAAAAAAAAAAATCAGTTCCTCATTTCACTTGGTCTGCCTCTGCCTTCAAACTATTTGTTCCCGTTCTGCCTTTCTCTGAGGGCTTAAGAGCCCTTCAGTATCTGGTATTTTCTCACTGTGAAGCTACTTAGACATGGTAATCAAGTCACCTCTCTGTCTCCTTTTTAATAAATTAAGCAGATAGAGCACTTTACAGGTTGGTTTTTTTTTTCCAGCCCTTGAATTATTTTTCGTGGCTCTTTCTCAGCCCTCATTTTCCATCCATGGTGCTTTACTGTCAGAGCTCAACAAGGGCTCAGCCACTGCTTCTCCCCATCCCCATCCCGCTGGTGGCTGCTCCCCGGGTATCAGGGTCAGAAAGCTGATCAGACTCAACGAGGTTTTAGAGTTTCAAAACCTCTTGCCAGTCAGATACTTCAGACAATCCAGCTCATTAAATGAAAAGAAAGACTTTAAATTTACTGCCTCCATCAATGTATAAAGCCCTCGGCTTCCTGACGGCCGCTGCCCAACTGGCATTATAGCGTAATAGCCTTTTTCTTTTTTTTTTTTCCTTTTTTATTTAAAAAGCAAAAGATAATAATTAAAGATTGGATTATGAGCTAGCCCGACATCACAAAAAAGACACAACTTTATCGTCTTACACAGCGTCAAAATTAATTAGAAGCACATTAATCTCTAATCTAGGAAATATTGCCGGATCTCTGGCCTCGGCGTAACATCCCCCATATGCTGACTGACAGGCTGCCCCTTTGAAAGCCTCCCTGCATCATCCCTGCACAGAAACCTCTGCGAAACTCTGTGTAATCAATGTTGCTTTGATTAGTAGGAGCTTCCAGACGCTCTGGCAGACAGCTCCCACCATGCCTGCTGCGGATCGCCTTTGTGTGCGCCACTCGGCGCCCGGAGAGAGCTGTTCTGACAGCGGGAGTGAGTCAGGTCCCACTCCTGGTCCGCTGGCAAATCATCACTTAAAATGCTTCGGAGCACAGCCGAGGTGCCTAAACTCGCATTGATCACTCTAACACCTTTGGGAGTGGGGATGGAGAGAGTGGAGGAGGGTGGAAACACGGATGGGAGAGCCTGGGCTGGACGTGAGGTGGATGCAGCTGAGCTTTTCCAGTGGTTTGCTCCTTTCTGCTTTACTTAACTTAACTGGCAGGGGTGAAGTGGCTGCAGTCTGGGTGGAGGAGGCTTTGGCGTGGTGCTGGTGACGCTGCCTGCTTCACCCCGTGTTGGCCAAGATGTGGGGGGACTCTGCTGAAGCTCCAGCCTTTGGGTTTATTTGATTTCCCAGACCCTTCTCTTGGTTGCCACCATTCCCCATGAGATGCTGAGCAGGAGTCCGATCCATGAGAGCCATGAGTCCTTCAAATCCCAGATGTAGGTCCATGTGCCTCCTCTCCAGGTGTGCTGAAGATGTATAAATTGACTGAGACTGTGGACCTGAGGACCACAATGCTGTGAGTATTTAATTTCAGCAGGTAGTTGTCAGAGCTGCATAAACATCAGAAACAAGGGGGTCACGCAGAGCAGCAATCAAGGGCAGCAGCATCACCATAGTTTTAGCAGCACTGTCTCTCATTTTTTAAAAAAAAACTTGATTTGAGCAGTCTGGAAAACTTTGCATTGGGCACAGGAGGCTTGGAGTTGAGATTTCAACCTCTAAGGAAGAGCCTGGGTCCCAGTTTCTTGAAGGAGGCTGTCCAACAGCAGTAGCAGTGCCCCAGACTCCCCACGCCTTCAGGCAACAGCCTCTCTCCCCATTTCAGGCTTCGAGCTTCACTTACAAAGCTGAATTCCCTTTGGGATCATGACCTAGACGGTCCTGTAGGGTCACCTGAATTGGGACCCACCAGCTAGTACTTATATTTCTCGGAAGGAAGGCAAGGAAATGGTGGATGCTCAAGATCTTTCACGCAAGAAAGACAAGAAGCTTTGGGCCATCAGTTTTTTTCTGACCTGATCTAGATATTTACATTATTCAAGTGAAAAGAGGCTTGGGAGGAAAACCAAAGGAACCAGCCGGGAGGGTAGGATCCTTGGGCGACGAGCTGGGAGATGTTATTCAGCAAAGAGAAGTGGAAGGTAACGCGATGTGGGAAGGCGGCTTAAACTATTCGTGCACTGCAGTGATTCCTGAATTAATTGTCGCCTGGCAGGAAAACACCCAGGCATCCTGCTGGATAACCTGCTGGAAGGATCTGCTGTTAGCCAAGCAGCAATTAGGAGGGGAAACAAGTCATTAAGCTGCATTAAGACGGGGATGGAAAGTTTTAACGCTACGATATCGGTCATCTGGGCAAATCTGGGGAGGGGGTTGACTCTTTCTCTGTTCATCTTTGGAACAACCTGCCCCAGGACACCCGGAGGACGGCGGTCCCCATTGTGCTGAGGTGGGATCGCCCGTGGTCTGATGCAGACCGGCTCAGTGCCTGCCAAAAAATGAGGATAAATCTGAGGTCCTGCCGGCTCGTTGCTGCCGTGAGACAGATGAGGCTGCTCAGAGCCGGGTTCCAACGCGGCTCATCAGCTCCTCTGACTTTATGGACTCGGCGAGACTCCCTCCACCTCCCTGAGCTGAGGACAGGTACGGGAGATTGAAAAGACTTAAATTTGTGCCTGCAACTTGGGTATCGCATTTCTTAAACCGCCGGGATCAATTTGTTATATCTCGGCGAGATCAACTCAAACATCCACACATAAATACATATGAGAACCTGTGCATGTATATGGTTCCCCCACCCTGCTTTAAAACATCCTGTCAGCCTCCTCTTGATCCTAATTGCTGCTACACACCGAGTTTATATCACAGACATAAATATATATTTATAATCTCCAGGACATCCTCCTTGCCAGCTGATAAATTCAAAGGCGCGTAGATCACCCTTTGGGTGTCACCTACTGTCGCTTGACCTTTACGAAAGAATAAACTGCAGCTCTTTCTTTGCTTCATTTTGCACGTGCCGATGGTACACCTCTGTCATATCTGAGCACATGGTAGGTTTTGCCCACAGTTTATATCCTTCAGGGCATTGGTGAGCAGGTGGGGAGCCAGTGAGCTGGGCTTAGTGATGAGGTGCTGCCAGAAAAGTGTTTTGAAGGGCGGGAGAAAACACATGGAGAACGATGTTACTTCTGCGCAGCATCCCTGACAGATCTCTCAAACGGAGGTTTGCAGGACTTGATCGAGAAAATCCGTCTTGATTCCCTCCAGTATCCCTTGGGGTAGTTATCCATCCCATCCCATCCCATCCCATCCCATCCCATCCCATCCCATCCCATCCCATCCCATCCCATCCCATCCCTTCCCATCCCATCCCATCCCATTCCATCCCATTCCATCCCATCCCATCCCATCCCATCCCATCCCATCCTATCCCACCCCATCCCACCCCATTCCATCCCATCCCATCCCATCCCACCCAATCCCATCCCATCCATTCCCATCCCATCTCATTCCATCCTATCCCACCCCATTCCACTCCGTTCCATCCTATCCCACCCCATCCCACTCCGTTCCATCCTATCCCACCCCATCCCATCCCATCCCATCCCATGCCATGCCATGCCATCCCATCCCATCCCACCCCATTCCATCTCATCCCACCCATTCCCATCCCATCTCATTCCATCCTATCCCACCCCATCCCACCCCATTCCATTCTATCCCACCCCATCCCATCCCATCCCATCCCATCCCATCCAATCCCATTCCATTCTATCCCACCCCATCCCATCTTATCCTATCCCATCCCAATTCCCTGATTCCTTCCTTACTGACCTGTTTTCTAGATCCCTGATGACCCTTTTATCCGGCAAATGCTGCCCTGGGTGGAGGGGACTCTAATTTTAGGGAGCAAGAAGGCACCAGCTTCTCATCCGTGCCCCCTTGTTTCCTTGGAGCAAAGCAGGCAAGGACAGAAAAACCAGTGCGTGAAGCATCGTGGTGTTTGTCGCAGCAGAAGGGCAGATGCTGCAGGACAAGGTCTCACCCGGCACAAATCAGCCCTGTTTGTAGCAGGATCCATCCTCTCCTTCTCTCATCTTGGAGGAGATCAATAGCAGAGAAGCAGGAGGCCGGTTTACCGATACAGTCTGGATGCAAAAGCCGAAGGCGACCTAAATATTGACCGTGATGCTCACGAAGCACTGAGAAACTACAGCTTTATGGACCCTGGTGGCTGCTAATTCCCAGCCCTCCCTGGCTGAAAAAGGCAATAATTAGGGAGCTGCTGCACTCCGTTCTGAATTTCGTTCTGTTTAACGAGCCTGTGTGTGCGTATTCACACGCCTCTCCTTGTCGTTGCTCCTCAAGCGTCCTGAATTTGGCACCGTCACAGCCTTCGAAGCACGTCTCTGGTCCGGGATGGGCTGGATTCTGTCCAGGAGGAGTCGATGGGCTGCGGTGGAGTCGTAGCAGCTGGATCCAGTTTGGATGCATACAGATTTTGAGTTGCATCTACCTCTCCCAGGGCCCAAAGCAACACCTCTCCCTGCATATGCGTCACTAAATCGATATATTCACTCAAATGGCAAAGCTCAAAAGTCAACTACCTCCCGTGCAAGCAGCTGTTTGAAGGAATCTACCTAATTTAAGGCCATTTTAAGCTCATAGGTGTCTTTCTCACGCTGTGTCCCTGCTCCGTCTCCGCTGTATTTTCTTCCCGACAACGATGGCAGACCAGATGTGGTGTGAAGGGGGGTTAGCTCCCTGCAGAGCTTTGCCAGCTTCTTCCAGCTGGTGCCTTGGCCCGTGTTGGGTTTCATAATCTCTTTCGTCCATCGGATTTTAAGACTAATTATTATTGCACAAAAACCACACGCGAGTTAGAAAATGCAGCTGAACGACAGCGATTGGATTTCGCACCTCTTTTCAGTGGGTGTTCAGTGACTTTTTTTATAGTCCCTCCTTAAAAGGTGAACAAATCCACAGAGGAAGGGGGAAAAGTGTTTAAAATGCAAATAAATAAGCTCTCTGCTGAGATGATGACTTCAAAAGAGGGTGAAGAGCTGCCCAGTAGCCGCCTGCTTTGCCACCAGACCCCACAACTCCTTTGCCAGCAATAAAGGATCTCAAAGGAAAGCTGAGCTTAATCAGAGCTGTCCTACCAGCCCTAAATATTGTTTCCCCCCCCTTGCACAGATGTTTTCTCCATCATTTATTCCTTGCTTCATCCTTGAGTCCAGCAGAAAGCGATGTAAATCTCCTCTCCACCTTATGTCCACGCAACAGGTCCTGCAGCCTTTTGAGGCTACGTTGGGATTAAGGTGTCCAAGACAAGAGCTGATGCCCTGGCTGCTCTGGCAATTTTCTCACCATCCTTTTAAGGTTTGTTTTGGGTTTTACAATCCCCAATCTGCATCTTTTGGAGTAAGAATTTAGCCTCTGTGCTAACACTGGAGGGCAGGGGATGGGGATGCCCAACACGTAGATGATGCAGGAGGATGTGGATGAAAAGGGATGCTCCCACAGAGAACAACCTTTTGCTCGGTTTTGGTGACTTCTTCAGGAAAAAAAAAAAAAAAAAAAGAAAGCCATGAAAAAAAATTGCAGTTTGCATCTGCTTTGGAGCGATGGGTTTGTCTTTATTGGCTACGCTTGTTAAAGATCCTGGTGAGGGGAGAAATCCTGACATGACTGATTGGGAAACTCAGGTGATGGAAGAGGGAGAGCGAAAGGAAAAGGGTTTTGTTTTTTTTTTCTTCTCCCCTGCTGAAGACAGCAGGAACTGGGGAAGGATTGACTTAGCGCTATCCATCAGGAAAAGACTTTCCATCAAAAAGTGAGCAAGAAAAATAGCACCTGGGGAAAAGCAAGAAGCAGCACAGGGGGATCGTTGCTGCACGGCCGGAGCAGTGTCCTGGGCAAGGAGAGGAGGGAAGGCAAGAAGAAATTAAGCATTATTAACAGAGATGAAATGAGTGAGGGGGAACGTTTTGGGAAGAGAGATGTTCTTCACATGGGATGAAAGACGGGGGATGTCAGAGCTATGCTGGAGGGGGGACTGGGCTGTGAACGGGGCGGATATGTCTCACTCAAGTGGCTCTTTGAAGATTTGTCTGGTCACTAAGAGCTTGGAAAATGATGCTGTTGGCTCGGTGGGTCTGCTTTGGCCTCAGGAACCAACATCTTGGGGGATTGCATAAGACAAGGGGCAATGGCTTTAAACTGAAAGAGGCTGGATTTCAACTAGATTTAAAGAAGAAATTTTTTACAATGAGGTGGGGAGGCACTGGCACAGGTTGCCCAGAGAAGTTGTGATTTCCCCATCCCTGGAAGTGTTCAAGGTCAGGTTGGATGAGGCTTTGGGCAACCTGGTGTAGTGGAGGGTGTCCCTGCCCATGGCAGGGGGATTGGAACGAGATGACCTTGAATGTCCCTTCCAACCCAAATCATTCTGTGATTCTATGATTCTATGAAATATTCTCATTTTAGCTCAAGATTGGGGTCTGGCTGCCCAGTGGCATGGTGATGCAGAGAAAACCCTAAATGGCCGGGGGAGGGGGGCTTTAACCATCTATTTTTGAAAAATCCCAGTTCAGATGCCTTTCAAAGGATGGAGCTGGAACGGTTTGGGGCGAGAAAAGCTGCGGCGTGGCAGGAACTGCTGCGAAGAGCCAACACGGCCCAGCAGGGATAGAAAGGCAGATTTTTCCCGGGATCCCAGAGGAGATCTTGCAGAATTTGTTGCAAGCCAAGAAAGCATAGAAAAGTTGATGGAGTGAGGCTGAATTTGAAGGCAAGGATATGCCCTGCAAGGACAATGAGGTTTGTTACCAGCCTTTTCCATCGCTTTCCTGTTTTGTCTTGTGCTTTCTCGGAGTTAATCAGTTCCTGGCACTAATTGGCTTTGCCATCACCCAGCTGCACAGCGGGGAGGACCCTCAGAGGGTCCCCTGGAAGGGCACAGCTCAACCGCATCCCACCCCACCATTCCACCCGTTTTTGGGTCCCGTCACAATTCCCGTAAAAGCAGCCACGGTGTTTACATTATGCAAATTTGGCATATGCAGATCAGCCCTTCCAAAAATAATACGCAATCAAGCAATTAACAAGCACCTTGTCTTTAACTCACAGGTAGTCTCGATTCCTGCAATTCTTAATTTTGGATTGCCCAGCTCTGCAACCTTAATAATGTCATTTTAACTCCCTGATAGCCATTTTAAGATGGATTTTCTCTTTCTTTTCCTGTCCCAAGCCCTCACGGCCACCCACTGGTTGCCTCTCCCTCCGCTCACCCGTGGAGGGGAGGATGACAGAGGGATGCTTTTCTCACCACACATAGTACAGCCATAAATTTCACTTATATCCAGTAAAACACAGGCATCCAATTAAACCCATAATCCTATAAACCTGCCAGCGATCAAACACATTTTAAAAATCAAGACCGACAGGTACTTTAAATCAATACATCCAGGTAACTTGCAGTTTGTAGGATCTTCTGACACTGCATCTTTTGCCACTCCGTCGCTGAAACAACAAATATTCTGAGTTGCAGGTTGGTTTTATGGCTTTTTCCCCCTTTTAGCTTCACCAGAGCAGATCCCTGAGCGACGAGTGACGATCAGGGATTGAGGGGAATCAGCAGGAGTTTGGGTCTGTTGTAAAAATTCACAACCAAAGCCTGATACAGCATCACATCCCATGTTAGAAGACATCACCGCTCCTTGGCTTCTCTCCATTGGAGATGTCGTAGCGGGGGGACCGATGGTTTGGGATAGATGGTCATTATACATGTTTTTTTCCAGAAAGAAAAAACAAAAAAGAGGTTTTAATTTATGACCTGCTTTCCGATAACAGCTAAGGGCTCTGCCAAATTCAGAAACCTTTTCTAACGGGCGCGGTACAAAGCGATTGGCAACACGAAGGGACAGGGCAGGTGATTGATGGTAAGGAGCATCATTGCCACTCATCACCCCGTCGGCAGCACCGGGAAGAGAGAAGTTGCCAGTTTTGTGGTCATTCATCAGGTCACCGTAAATACATTGCTGGCTTTTGTCTCTGTTTTCGGAGATACATCCCCAAAGAAGTCCAGCTTGATGCCTCGTGACGGTGGTGCCTGCTTGGGGCTCTAGAGACCCACGGCTCCTTGTGAGGAGCACGGGAAAATGAAAAAGGAAAAGGTTTTAGTGTCATATCCAGGCATTTCGGCTGCCATCACCAAATTAATATGATTCAGCAAACCCAGAGGGTTGAGTAACACCCACACCTGTGTTCATCTCTTGCCTCATCCACAGGTCCCAGCTTTTAGGGTAAAAAATGTAGGTGAGATGATGCACCGAGTGCCTCTTTGACTCTGTCTCTGTACAATGCACCTCGAACTCGCTTAAAATAGGTCAGAAATGATGTTTTCACCTTCATTTCTGACGTCTCCTCGGCGAGGCTGGCAGGCACCGTAATTCCCATGTTCTGCCTGCCTATATCTATGTTATATTCTGCGTCGTTCAGTGTTAAAAATGGTTGATTTTGCCAGATAGGACTCATGGAGGTCAGGAAAATGGGAGTCAGATGGACTTTTACACCTCGCATGCTCCGGGGAGCTCTGCCTGAACCAGCTCAAACCCCCGCTGAAGCCACAGCTTCCCAGCAGCACCAGTGTCTTCGCTGGGAGCTTCAAAGCCACGCGTGCAGCACGGGGAAGTATTTTAAGCGTGTTTAAGAGTGCTTTGAACAGTTTTATTAGGGCTATTTTTTTGGTATCCCTTCACCTATAAACCCGGGTACTTCCATCATCGGAGTCCAAACGCAATAAACGTGGCGGTAGTCATAAAAAAAACCCTTTTAGGCTGACCTGGAATAGCTTTTCTAGACCTCAGAAAGTCCCAGCTTTAAAAAGTGGATGTTGAGAGTTGCAGCTTGCCAGGAGCGAGCTGCTTAACCGCACGAGGAACCAGCACGTGCCCTAGCCCAACGGATGGCAAACTCCCTTTTTTTTCAAGTCCTTTCCAGCAATAAACCATAAGCTTGAAATTAATGACCACTTCATGGAGAGAAAACGTAGCCGTTGACCTGGGTCTGAACTTCAGCCATTCAAGGGAAAGCATTTGCTACCGTTCAAATGTTCATTTTCGGGAGTCGTGGAACAAAACCTTGGTCTTCTGAATACAAAATGTTTCTAACGCCGGCAAGTTGTTTCGTCTCTCATCCTCGAAAGTCCATTTTGTGAGGAATGTCCAACACATTCTCACTCACTTGATACCAAAAGGCAGCCAAAGAAATCTCTGGTGTAAATTTCCCACGTGGCTACAGCTCCAAAATATTATTAAGTCAGTGGAATAAGGATCCAAGTGACACTCAAGTGGAGAATCCCAGGATCCACATCCCAAGACCCATGAGCTCAGCATCTCTCTGGTTATAGAAAAAGTCATTTTCTCGTTTCACAGGTCATTGATTCCTGGTCAAAGCATCAGCCCAGTGCAGAGTATTCATCCAATGTCCCGGGTGAGTGAGGGGCAGAAACTCGCCTCCCACAGACCCCCATAAAAGACTATATTCACAACAGGCATCATGAAGAGGATCCACCTTACCTGGTGTGTTTAATCTGTTGCAGACCTGGAGTTAAGGAGGGAAAAATTATAAATCTGTCATTTAAGGAGCTTCGTTTCCTCTCCCGGCTAATAGGATTATCCAAAAAAGTTTTAAATCAAAATCCCAAAGCCTGTTGTTGGTTTTTAAATGAGGCCAAGCCCTTCTGGTGCAGCTTTTTTCGATCTTTCCATTGGGTGTTGGCTCCAAGTCAGAGTCTCAAACCTCTTTGGGGGTCATAGGCAGCTCTGAGCCAGATTGCTTGGAAAAAGTGGGGATTTAGGGGCAGAAAAATCACTGATTTTCAATCTAAGCACCCAGGGCTGTATGGAAAGCGTCTTATGGGTGGCAGAGGCAGTTTTAGCACAGCAGGCTTTGGTGACAATACTGAGCTGCTTCCACCAGCCCCAGGGGATGCACCTGGGAAAAAGAAAGGGTGATGAAAAATTGGCAAGAGGGCAAAGAAAGGCCCAGAAATAACCCAAGGGCCAAGGAAAATGCCTTACAGTGGGAGACTTAAAGAGCTTCGCCTCTTTATCTTATCAAGAAGAAGAATGAGAGCGACTTGATTACAGCACACAAGCACCTTCTCGGGCAGAAAACACTGGGCACGGCAAAACCTCTTTAATCCATCAGCCAAAGGCAGGACGAGAAGCAAAAGCTGGAAGCAGAAGCCAAATCCATTTCAAATTCAAAATCAGGCATTAGCTTTTTAATTTTTTTTTCTGATTTGTTCTTTTTTCCATCAGCGTGAACGATGAGCCATTAAAACAAACCACCAGTGAAACGGCGCATCCCGCTCCGGGTTGGTCCAGCCTCAGCGGAGACCAGCAAAGGTGGAATATTGGGGTTTATGGCACCGAATTTGGGACTCGCATCGATTCCCAAGCCAGAGGAGGGCTGTAGATATTTCCAAGCCCTGCCCAACTCCTCCATCCTCGGAGCCCTCTGCTAGACGATGAAGTTTGCCACTTCCCAGCCCCTCACTCTCATCGCAGCCCGCAGATGCATCCGATCCGCGCTGCGGGTAATGATAGAAAATTACAGTGTAATAAGATAATGGGATTTATTTATAGAATTTGCTTTCCCATCACGCCCACATGATATATGTATCCCCACACGTGCGCACGCACGCACGCACATACACACAGCGCTTTCCATGTCTATATATTAGCATAAGTGGTTGGCTTTGTGGAAGGAAAATGCCACCTGGGGGATGTCAAGATGTTCCCGAGTGGTTCAATACCAGTGAGAAGGGTGCTGGCACATCACAAATAGTCCCCTCATCATCATAACAATGACACCATATTTCCGTGACACTTTTATCTCGAAGCACTTGGAAAAAAAAAAAAAAAAAAAGAGGGGAAAAATAAAATAAAATAAAATAAATGTGAATCACTACACAAACCCCAGCGTTCATGGAGATGAGAATTGAAATGCAATGACAGACTAAACCGGAGACAAATCCCGTCTCCAATAGAAACAAGCCAAGGGAAATTTAAGGAGGCAGCATGTAATTAGCTGGGGATGGTCAGCACAGCAGGATCCTTAACGAGCTTTCTCTCCGCAGGGCAGCGTTAGGTTTAAGAAAACTGAGGTGCTGTGGGTCGGTGGGTCTCCAAATCCCAAACCAGTGCGGAGAAGCCCAGCAAGTGCAAACGGAGGGGCACGAAGCACTGCAATAACCAATTGGAGGGTGCAGTGGCTTTTCCACCTCGTACTGGGGTCCCAGATGAGTTTCCCAGCACGCACTTGAGCGTCATGGGGCTGTTAAAGCTTTGGGTTCAGAGCTTTGGAGGATTCCTCTTCCTGCTATGAAGCCACTGGGTCTTATTATTTCTTTCCTAATTCCTACAGCAATCTGCTTCCTGAAATTCAGCTACAGGGTGAGGACAGAAGACTAAGGACGACTCAGCCATGGACACGGGGACGTTTGCAGGTGAAATGATGGCAGAGCTGCTGAATCTCCACTTCTATGGGATGCTGCTGCTCTGAGCATCCCCATCACACTGCTCACCCAGCACCCAACCTGCTGCCGGGGGCCACCAACAGCCAGGGGCCACCTGATACCAGTTGGGTGAAACACCAAGAATTTTTTGAAGAAAAGATATTTTCGGCACATGTGGATTTATCAGTAAATGTCTTTTTCCATGTGCTTCACTAAGACATCTATGCACAACGGGATCATACCTGTCCATCCGCAGTGGACAGGCGGTAGGGGAGCAGCCCTGCTCAGCATCCCAGTCCATGCATTAGACCTGGCCCCGCCAGGCACTGGGAGGAGATGGCAGGCATCCCCCTCCTTGTCTGCGCCGAGGTGCAATGATTATTTCCGAGGGTTGCCGAGCATCTCCACTGAGCCGGCTTCTCTGGGGAAGATCAAGCCAACTTCGGATTAGGAGAGCCAAGCAAGATTCCTTCACGGTATGGGAGAAAAAAAATATAAAGAAAAGGGGGATGGCTGGGAGCAAAGGGGAAGTTTTCCATTATTGGGAGTGGATAAATCCTAAACAAACCCTGCTGTGGTTATGTCTCACCTCTAACGACTCCATCGTGGCATGATCGGGCTTTCACAGCCCACCAAGGAGCTGCTTCATGCTGATGGCTTTGGGTGGGCAATGTAGGGCCAGCTGTACCCTGCCGAGCTCGGCTTCCTGCTTCTCCTCCAGCATCCACAGCCCATCTCAGCTCGGCAATGCCAGTGGAGCAACTGAGGCTCCAAGAGCTTTTTTTTAGGAAATTCAAAGGACTAAGAGGATCCAGATCATCTTTTATAGATGCTGTTGCCTCCGGCAGAAAAGCCGAATTAAACTCCAGCACTTCACTCTTCCTTTGATTTCCATACTTTTACCAGAGAGGAGAGAAAGACCCTTGCACCAGACCCCAACACTGCTGGTGCCAGAGCCAAGGTGGATGCTCAAGGATGCCCTATCATCACATTCCCTCCTGCCAACCACCAAAAACTCAACGACACCGATTTTGGGGCTCTTTCCAGGCTGCGGGGAAGGGAGGGGAGAAGGTGCAGGACCGGCAGAGGTTCCCTCTCCCTTAAAATTTAGTTGTGCTCTATATTCAAATGGCAGTTTAATGAGCCTTTCCCTATTTCCAGCAACTTTATCACATCATTAAAGAGTAGAAATGAATAATACATCTAGCGGTTGGATGAAGCTGAACTCCAGACCCAACGTAGCTTCAAACGGAGGAGGGAAGAGAGGCGGCTGGAGGACGGGGTGCTGGGTGAGGGTGCTGGGGAGAGGATGGACTTATTTCAGCTCTGATAAGCCAAACCACACGCAGGGG
Organism: Tauraco erythrolophus; assembly: GCF_009769465.1. NCBI lineage: Eukaryota > Metazoa > Chordata > Aves > Musophagiformes > Musophagidae > Tauraco > Tauraco erythrolophus. The sequence goes on from NC_141490.1 coordinate 6,959,020, forward strand.
TATCTGTGGTCCTTCCCAGCAAGCCGGGCTCCTGCCATTTTAACTCAGTGATGAACAGGAGCTGTTCTTACCCAAAGCATCCCTTCTCCTTTTTTCTCTGGCCTGCAGAAATAAAGGAACAAATCTATTTATTTTTTAATTGTTTTAATATTACTTTCAATTATCGCTTCCAGCAAATTCATCCTCAGACACTGCACAGTGGATAAGGGTAAGTAAATATGTAAGACAAGACCAGGGACAGGCTCCATGGACGTCTCCGTCTCCAGCCAGGCTCCATCTCTTCCCGCCCTTAAAAATGTGGCAAACAGGGTGAAAATGCCTGATCCAGGTCACATCACACCTCACCAAGCACTGGGTCAGGTCTTGGCCAACTTATCCCATTGTCAAACAGGAGCGTTCGTTACATCCGATGGACCGATGAAGGTGTTGCTGCTCTTGGAGGAAGGATCTGTCCCCCAGGCACCCAGGGGTGTCCAGCACCCCAAGGAGGCCTCGAAACGGTCTCAGCACCCCAAGGAAAGAAAACAATCTCATTTATTAAAATGAAAGCTCGTTTAAAACAGGAGAAGAAGGAAAAAAGACAGCAAGAGGCCAAAACAAACCATCTTTGGTTCAGGATGTGAGTGTATTCTCCCCAAGGAAAAATAAGCAATTAATGCTGGAAAGATTCACAGATTTTGTTGTTTGGGGCTTTTTTATGAATAAATAGTACTCATCAAAACTGGTCTTTATATATATATATTTTTTTTTTCCCATTGTTTGTGGGCATTGATTTATTTTTCTCGTATTCTTTCTGATTGTTGTATTTCGGATGGTGCTTACTGGTGTGAAAAAAGCCATCTTGTGTTGCTGATAAGTCTGGAAATAACTGCAGAGGTCAAGGAACAGATGGGGAAAGAGAAGAGAGGAGAGAAAAAAAGTTTCAGCATCTCCAGCTCCATCCTCACTCCCCCCAAAACTGCAGAAAAATAACATCGAGTGGCTCAGAATGGTTAATTAGATGGATTTCCCCCAGGGCCAGACCGGAGGGAGAAAGGAAGGAAACAATTTAACTATATTTCCTCGTTATCTGATTTCAGTCTTTTTAATTTGTGCTCTCTTTGAGGCTTCTCCTTTTTTTTTCTTTTTCTTTTCTTTTTTTTTTTTTTTTTTTGGTGTTCATCTTCTCCTGTCGTGTGTGTGTTCAGCTGAGTAATGGATGACATTGCAAGAAAATGGGAGGTTTTTCTTGTCTGGCCCAATAACCACTTCCAAGGTCATACGTGATGGAGAAAGACAGTGTTTTCAAGGTGAGGCATAAAGGAGGAGAGAAACCCTTCTCTTATCAGATCTTAATAAAATAAATTCGCTGCTGAATTCCCCTCATGAGCCAAGCACAGCCTCATCCTTTCCCATTTTTTCCTCCTTCAATGATGGTAAAGCCGGTCTTAAGTGATCACCCAAGGGAACCGAAAAAGTAATTGCTTGGTAAGAGAGATCAGTCTTTAAGGAGAGGTCAAAGACAATTGCATCGGAGACCCAGGGATGCAGGGAGCATAGAAGGCGGCCAAGAAATAGCTGAACCTAGAAGAAGCGACTCCCTAAAGCTGGAAGAAAGTCCCTTACTTGATTTGAGGGTTTGGGATTTCTTTTTTTTCGTAGCTTTTCAAAGAAGCAATTTGGTAAAATGGCTATTAATTATGTCTGCCTTTGTTTGAGCAATTAAGGGGCCGCTTCTCTTAGGGCAGAGCCCAGACGGAGCCTGAACGAGGTCAAAGCAGAGCAAAGCCACCTTAAGCTTTGCTTAATTATAAAAAGCAGTTTGATGCTCTCAATTTGGCCTCTGGAGCTGCATTTAGCTGCAAGACTGAAGAAGAGGTTTCTGCATCCGAAACCACCCAGGGAAGCAGAAATATGGATGCTAACAAACCTCTTGGTCACAGAAACAAGGCGATGGCAGGAGCTGCCCAGGAGGAATCGCAGCCCACCAAAGCCTCGCCGGCATGAGGACCTTACGGTGCCAACGCAGAGCGAAACGGAGCCCTGCAGCTCTAATTAAAAGGGCCGCTGTAGCTAATGATCTGCCCAGTGCTAATTAACTTCAAAACGTGGCGGCTCAATACGCTTTCTGCTCTGCTGCTGGGTTTGTTGTTGTTCGTGCGTGCAAAGTGCCTTCTCCGAGCTCCTCATCGGGTCGGCGTTTTTCTCGAGCCAGCCCCGGGAGGATCTCCTGAGCAGAGATAACTAAATCTTTGCAAACTTCTGAGGTCTCTCCTCCTCCTCCTCCTCTTCTCTCCTTTCATTTTTTTCTTTTTTCCCCTGTTTTAATTTGCCCAATTCTGGTTCCGAGTCTCAGAAGTTGGTGACTTATAATAGAAGTGTCTTCTCAGCCGTATTTATAGCATCGCACCAGCGTGACGTTCACGTGAAGTTCAGGTAGCACGGTAATTAAATTGGGCTCAGGGAGGCAGCGAGGATGCAGCCATGTCCTTCAGGAGCAGATTTTCCCCACTTTTCCCCCAAGCTGGCTACAGGTCCATGCACTAAACCTCCCACGCGCTGCTTTGATGGGGGTCGTTTTGGATGCGGGATGGGATAAGGTCTTGGCATCCTGACTTTGTGTTGAAAATCAGGCTTCCACACTGGTGTCGGGTGGAGAAGCTATCAGCTTTAAGTATCAAGTTTGTGGGGTTTTTTTTAATGTGATTGCCTGTCATAGGTGAGAGGCCACTACACAAGGGAGAAAAAGGTTTCCCAACCCAAAAAACTGACCTGTGGGGTCTTCATCCTTTGCTACATTGGTGCAATCCCATCCCATTGCCTCCTCCACAGAGAAATACAGTATTATGGAAGCGTGACTGGCAGCCAGCCTTTGCCATCTGCTCTGGCCCCTCATTAGAGATTCACAACAAACATATGTGACAATTAGATCCGTAAAAACATCTCGTGGATCATACGGGATTGAAACGCGGGCATATGCTCTCTGCCCAATAAATCCCACGTCTGAGCTGGGTTTGCTCCTGAAGAAGACACCGAGGAAGAGCGACGAGATGTTCTCCTCACCTACGCTCACACGTCAGAGGGAAAATTTGGAAGAGAAATCCTGCTCTGCTAGAGGAGAAGGGAAATAAACATCGGTGAGTGAAGATGCTTGGAGGTTCCTTGGGCTTTACAAGGGGCTGAATCTTTGTGGTGGGTAATTCCCTAAGGCCAAAAAGCACAGATAGGGCTTGATAAGCTAAAAACCACACGGAAGCTCATCTCAGACAAGTGCCCCGAGGTTTGGGCAAGGTGTCCTCATCTTCTCCATTGAAGAAGCACCTCTGTGTGAGCGTTGCTGGTTGCATGAGTGACTAACTATGATGATAACTGCTCTCAGTAGCTGTAATTGAACTGCAGTAGGAATAACAGCTGCCAACTCCTCAGCAGCCCCCACAGACGGGCAGTGTTGGCACCGGGAGCACCGCTGCTTCATTGGTGGGACATGTTCAAGGAGCAGACCATCAGCCTCTGTGGCTGGAGCTCCTTGTCACTTCGAACCCCTTGCAATCCACCAGAAAAAGATCATGGATGAGGCAAAAATCTTCCTTGGAGCCTGGAAAGCCACCTATCAATTCTCCAAGCTCCATCTGCTCTTCAGCCTTTGGAAGAAGTCGCTCTCCCTGTTGTCTCGTGATGCTCAATAAATTCCTCCCACAGCATGCCCACAGACCAGGAGAAATCCTCTTTTTTCCCTATATTTCCTCTGCCAGTCCTACTCCAGCTTTCTACAAAATGAAAAGCTCTCCTAACATCCCCCTTCGCCCTCCCTCTAACAACCACGACGAGGAGAGAGCCCCACGGCACAGGCAGCAGCGTGCCCGTACAGAGCCCCTTGTGTTTCCCCAAATTGCCCTTTCATTACTATCACCTGGCTTTGTTGTAGCAATAAATTGAGCGTGTGGCATCTGCACATCAGCTTCTTTCTAGCACTTTGATAAAGGAGGCCTCTGGTACCTTTATTTTTCTTTCCAGTTCCCTTCTGCCCCAGGAAAGGGATGTGCTGTGAGGTTGCCACGCCGGAGGAAAGCGATGCTGCGGTGCTGGAAGGCTTTGGTTAGTTAGTTCTCATTTAAAAGTTTAAATCATTGCGTCCCTGGAAGATGTTCCTGGGGTGAATCCAAAACAGAGCCTTTGCTGGGGATTTCTGGTTGTCAGCAGTCCACTGGAAGGAGAAACAGCTGCTCTGGCCAGGCTGGAGAAATGCTGGAACTCCCAAGCTGATGGGTAAATACATGGGCATATCATAGCATCATAGAATGGTTTGGGTTGGAACTCAAAGATCATCCAGTTCCAACCCCCCTGCCATGGGCAGGGACACCTTCCACTACACCAGGTTGCTCAAAGCCTCATCCAACCTGGCCTTGAACACTGCCAGGGATGGGGCAGCCACAGCTTCTCTGGGCAACCTGTGCCAGTGCCTCACCACCCTCAATGTAAAAAATTTCTTCCTTAGATCTAATCAAAATCTCCCCTCTTTCAATTT